>NC_084548.2:25892500-26512500 GCF_033978685.3 Nerophis lumbriciformis | reverse complement strand
CGTGGCATGGAGTCGATGAGTTTCTGGCACTGCTCAGGTGTTATGAGAGCCCAGGTTGCTCTGATAGTGGCCTTCAACTCTTCTGCGTTTTTGGGTCTGGCATTCTGCATCTTCCTTTTCACAATACCCCACAGATTTTCTATGGGGCTAAGGTCAGGGGAGTTGGCGGGCCAATTTAGAACAGAAATACCATGGTCCGTAAACCAGGCACGGGTAGATTTTGCGCTGTGTGCAGGCGCCAAGTCCTGTTGGAACTTGAAATCTCCATCTCCATAGAGCAGGTCAGCAGCAGGAAGCATGAAGTGATCTAAAACTTGCTGGTAGACGGCTGCGTTGACCCTGGATCTCAGGAAACAGAGTGGACCGACACCAGCAGATGACATGGCACCCCAAACCATCACTGATGGTGGAAACTTTACACTAGACTTCAGGCAACGTGGATCCTGTGCCTCTCCTGTCTTCCTCCAGACTCTGGGACCTCAATTTCCAAAGGAAATGCAAAATTTGCTTTCGTCAGAAAACATGACTTTGGACCACTCAGCAGCAGTCCAGCTCTTTTTTTCCTTAGCCCAGGTGAGACGCTTTTCGCGCTGTTTCTTGGTCAACAGTGGCTTGACACGAGGTATGCGGCAGTTGAAACCCATGTCTTTCAAGCGTCTCTTGGTGGTGGATCTTGAAGCACTGACTCCAGCAGCTGTCCACTCCTTCTGAATCTCCCCCACATTTTTGAATGGGTTTTTTTTCACAATCTTGACCAGGGCGCGGTGATCCCTATCGCTTGTACACTTTTTCTGACCACAGTTTTTCCTTCCCTTTGCCTCTCCATTAATGTGTTTGGACACAGAGCTCTGAGAACAGCCAGCCTCTTCAGCAATAACCTTTTGTGTCTTTCCCTCCTTGTGCAATGTGTCGATGGTTGCCTTTTGGACAGCTGTCAAATCTGAAGTCTTCCCCATGTTTGTGTAGGCTTCAGAACTGGACTGAGAGACCATTTAAAGCCCTTTGCAGGTGTTTTGAGTTAATCAGCTGATTAGTTTGTGGCACCAGGTGTCTTCAAAATTTAACCCTTACACAATATTCTAATTTTGTGACACACGGAATATTGGATTTTCATTTGTTGCCACTTCAAATCATCAAAATTAAATGAAATAAACATTTGAATGCATCAGTCTGTGTGCAATGAATAAATATAATGTACAAGTTACTCCTTTTGAATGCAATTACTGAAATAAATCAAGTTTTTCAAAATATTCTAATTTACTGGCTTTTACCTGTATATGTGTGCAAATTGTCAGTCATCAGGTCATATAATTCAAAAAGGTTTAATTGATGCAAATGGACTCTTCTGTATAAAAGTCCAGTTGACTCCATACAGCCTTTATGGATATTATAAAACTCCTTTCACACAAATAAAAAAGGCAAAAAAGGGTGTTGGCTACAATGTGGCACATTTTGCAAATACGATGCTTTTTCTCTTGTACAACCAATAGAGCGTGATCTAGTAAGATCAAAATACCAAGAGCCAAATAGCGTGTGCAAATTATAAAATTGCGTGTACCATTAGTGGGCGGGTCTCGTGTGACTGATGAGGGACGGCCTTTACCCTAACCGGGAAGGCGCCATCACTCAACCTAGGAACATAGATTACTGGCTGAGTCACACTGACTAACTCCATTAGAGCAAGCTCGGACACAGGCAATTACAGTGTCTGTTGATTGTAGTCAACTAGAGGTGTGTCTAAATTAAAATAAACAATGGATGTCCACTAACTTTTTGCAACTCAACGCTAAGAAAACGGAAATGCTGATTACCGGCCCTGCTAGACACAGGCACCTATTTAATAAAACCACCTTAACATTTGACAACCAAACAATTATACAAAGCGACTCGGTAAAGAATCTCGGTATTATCTACAACTTAAAGCTCTCATTTGAGTCACACATTAAGAGTGTTACTAAAACAGCTTTCTTTCATCTCCGTAATATCGCTAAAATATGTTTCATTTTGTCCACCACCGACGCTGAGATCATTACTCATGCGTTCGTTATGTCTCGTCTCGGTTACTGTAACTTATTACTTTCGGGTCTCCCTATATCTAGCAGATGTCCCCACATCTGCAGTCCCCTCCAAGGTTTCTCATTGTATCCTGGGGGGTGAGTTTTTTCTTGCCCTGATGTGGGATCTGAGCCGAGGATGTCCTTGTGGCTTGTGCAGCCCTTTGAGACAGTTGTGATTAAGGGCTATATGAATAAACTTTGATTGATTGAGTGAATGATTGATACTAAGACTGTGTGTACTATTGATAACTTGTGCAGACAGCCTTATTTAAATAATGTTTTTGCGTTTACTACGCACATTTCACAATGGAAACCCTCATTTACTGTACATCCATGTTATCATGACCCGACTTGTGGCATTTTGCTATGTTTTGAAACATACAGCAGACATGTACCACTTTTTATGGGCATTTTAGAAGCTGTCCTGTAGTACATCTGCGACAGAACCCACTTTTTTAGCGCGCCTTCGCGTGCTTATGGAGTGTGTGCTGGAATGTTCCAAACACAAGAAATGCAAGTTGCAATACGTTTCTTTTCATACAGGAGATATGTTAATAATATATCCTGTAAATGAAAAAACAAACGTCAATAAAAAAAATAAAAACGTCAGCAGACAGACACCAAAACGCATCAATTTAATTTGTTTTAATTAGCCCCTTAAGTCTGGAAGCTATTACATCATGAAATTATATTGCTGAATAGACAGTATGTCTAATATTTTTTCTTTTTGACAAGTCATGTATGTTGACAAGCATATGTAGGACGGAGCTGCAGCCATTTGCCTCCTTTCTCAAAGGCATTTCTGCACAACTGCAGGTTTGCGCGCCCTTTCCAGACGCACTATATAAACACACAAAACACCGACGACAGAACAATTGCAATCTTGATAGATCACACTGCGTCTGCAGAGTACTTATATTTGCATTTTCTCCTCTTAGTATTGTGGGCAATCTGATCAGCATATATTCAGCATATTCATGAAGACAAAAGTTTGGAGGTGAAAGTGTATCAGCTCAACCATGATTGCCATGTTGTTCAAAAACAACAAGGAATCCCGCCATTCCGTTACACGGTAGTGTGAGGTGACGGCACTGATGGAGGACCAATGAAGGACATTGAACATGTGAGCGTTTCTCCCCCCAGTTTGACAAGTCCACTGACATAGTGGATGTGGCAAAGTCATATGCTTTCTGACAGCATTATCGCCAAAAAAGAGCAACTGCCAGTTTTGCCATTGAAGGGACATACAACGCTTTTATAAAGTTTGTTATCAAGAGTCAACAGCTCATCACCATCACACCTGATGGTGATCTAGCGATGGTAGGCCACTTTAATGAGTTCATTGCATTGTGCAGACTAAATCAATCAATTTTGGAATATTTACCAGGCAGCAAGTTTTTAAAGGGGCCCCATTATGGAAAAAAACACTTATCTTACCTATTTGTACCTGTTCTTGTGTATTTGGGATCTGCATAGTCTCAACATTTTTAAATCAAACTGTGGAGGCATTGCGGACATATTTATAAAACAATCTTGCCTCTTCATATTTCTGCCAAAGAGCTGTATGGAATGTGCACAATTGGTGATGTCACAAATCGAGAAAACCGTCATATACAGTATAGCATAAATGTACCCAGAATGCCTTGTGCACGTTCGCCATTGTTTTCCGTACTGTAGTCAAAGGGCGCCTTCTTTTTCTCTATCCTCTTGCTGTGAGGCAGACTGACAAAGTAGCGTAGAGTTCTAAATAATATCTGTCAGTAGCCTCACTATGGAAGTGCTAAAAACTACAGCAAAGTGGGTGGGGAGAAGATGCAGTTGAAGTGGAAGCATGTACATAAGACCGCCCACAAAACAGCGCATCCTGAAGAGACGGTCAGAAAACGGCTTGAAGATGGTCTGTAAAACATAATCTATGCAACATTTTGACGAAAGAACCATCATTACATGTTATGTAAACTACTAAAAAGTGTTTTAAATGTAGACAAAACATCATAATGGAACCCCTTTAAATATGAAAGAAGTGGTGGATGTTGCAAGGACAATAGTGTGCAGAGCTTTTTCAGGGCTTTCTTGAAGGAGAGTGCAGAACACACACACCTGCTACTTCACAGCAGAGCTGAAGTCTTGTGGAGCTTTAGTATGTTGTTGTCTATAATTCAAGATTTGTCAACATGGTTACACACATTTCAAAGCAAGTTGGCTCATTGTTAAAACTGGCTAAAAGGGGCGGGGCAATTACTCATCCCGCTATACACTTCACCACTAACAGAACATTGCGAGACAAAATTAAAAAGAAAGGCAGCCAGATGAAACCCGACTGAAAATGTGTCTAATGTGTTCAGTGTCCTACAGTGCATGAGAACCATTAAAAATAACCCAGACCTTATACCTAATATAACCAGGTCATTGATTCAGGCCGGAGGCAGGAGGGCATGTTTACACCAACAAGGAAATGTTGCAGACAGAAAACAATATGTCTGTATATTAGGGTTGCAATGATACATCAATAAATGTATTCATTTGATTAGAAAAAACCTTAAATTTATATTCTGTTGATTGAATTCAATTTTAAAACTTAAATGTTAAAAGTGCAATTACAAGGTTGACAATGCATATTTTTTATTTAGAAAAAAAGAATGAAGGTTATGGCAAGCAGACAAATATTTGTTTATTTAAACTATTTTCCCTAAAATGCGCAATTAGGGCTATAAAGTGTGTTTTATCCGATTACTCGAACAAACTAAAAAATAAATGTTTCGATTACTAAAATAATTGACAGCTGCAGCCCTACTGTATTTCAGTGAACAGTGATAAGTATACAACCATAATTAACCTAAATAAATATATAACCATGGATCATTAAACTAGATAAGTATAAAACCATAGATAATTAAACTAGGTAAGAGTACAACCATAGATAGTTAAACTAGATAAAGTATACAACTAGGGCTGGGTGATATGGACCAAAACTGATATCCCGGTATTTTTAGGTTTTATCACGGTAATCTTTCTTAACCAAAACAAGATATCTAATTAATAGAACAACCACAGATAATTAAACTATACTGAACAAAAATATAAACGCTATACTTTTGTTTTTGCTCCCATTGAACTCAAAGGTGTAAAACTTTTACTATAGTATATACACAAAATACCTATTCCTCTCAAATATTGTTCACAATTTCACAAGGTTGTTGATTGTGGCTGAATATTGGCAGAAACTGGAACACAGTCGTATACGCCGATCCACAGCATCCCAAACATGCTCAATGGTTGACGTGTCATTTGAGTATGCTGGCAATGCAAGAACTGGGATGTTTCAGCTTCTAATAATTGTGTACAGATTCTTGCAACATGGGGCTGTGCATTGTCATGCTGCAATATAAGGTGATGGTCTTGGGTGAATGTCACAACAATTGGCCTCAGGATCTCGTCAGGGTATCTACAAACCCCGTTTCCATATGAGTTAGGAAATTGTGTTAGATGTAAATATAAATGGAATACAATGATTTGCAAATCCTTTTCAACCCATATTCAATTGAATGCACTACAAAGACAAGATATTTGATGTTCAAAATCATAAACTTTATTTATTTTTTGCAAATAATAATTAACTTAGAATTTAATGGCTGCAACACGTGCCAAAGTATTTGGGAAAGTGCATGTTCACCGCTGTGTTACATCACCTTTTCTTTTAACAACACTCAATAAACGATTGGGAACTGAGGAAACTAATTGTTGAAGCTTTGAAAGTGGAATTCTTTCCTATTCTTGTTTTATGTAGAGCTTCAGTCGTTCAACCGTCCGGGGTCTCCGCTGTCGTATTTTACGCTTTATAATGCGCCACATATTTTCGATGGGAGACAGGTCTGGACTGCAGGCGGGGCCAAGAAAGTACCCGCACTCTTTTTTTACGAAGCCACGGTGTTGTAACACGTGCTGAATGTGGCTTGGCATTGTCTTGCTGAAATAAGCAGGGGCGTCCATGAAAAAGACGGCGCTTAGATGGCAGCATATGTTGTTCCAAAACCTGTATGTACCTTTCAGCATTAATGGTGCCTTCACAGATGTGTAAGTTACCCATACTCATCACAGATGCTGGCTTTTGAACTTTGCGTCGATAACAGTCTGGATGGTTCGCTTCCCCTTTGGTCCGGATGACACGATGTCGAATATTTCCAAAAACAATTTGAAATGTGGACTCGTCAGACCACAGAACAATTTTCCACTTTGCATGAGTCCATCTTAGATCATCTCGGGCCCAGAGAAGCCGGCGGTGTCTCTGGATGTTGTTGATAAATGGCTTTCGCTTTGCATAGTAGAGCTTTAACTTGCACTTACAGATGTAGCGACGAACTGTATTTAGTGACAGTGGTTTTCTGAAGTGTTCCTGAGCCCATGTGGTGATATCCTTTAGAGATTGATGTTGGTTTTTGATACAGTGCCGTCTGAGGAATCGAAGATCACGGTCATTCAATGTTGGTTTCCGGCCATGCCGCTTACGTGGAGTGATTTCTCCAGATTCTCTGAACCTTTTGATGATATTATGGACCGTAGATGTTGAAATCCCTAAATTTCTTGCAATTGCACTTTTAGAAACGTTGTTCTTAAACTGTTTGACTATTTGCTCACGCAGTTGTAGACAAAGGGGTGTACCTCGCCCCATCCTTTCTTGTGAAATACTGAGCATTTTTTGGGAAGCTGTTTTTATACCCAATCATGGCACCCACCTGTTCCCAATTAGCCTGCACACCTGTGGGATGTTCCAAATAAGTGTTTGATGAGCATTCCTCAACTTTATCAGTATTTATTGCCACCTTTCCCAACTTCTTTGTCAAGTGTTGCTGGCATCAAATTCTAAAGTTAATGATTATTTGCAACAAAAAAAATGTTTATCAGTTTGAACATCAAATATGTTGTCTTTGTAGCATATTCAACTCAATATGGGTTGAAAATGATTTATAAATCATTGTATTCCGTTTGTATTTACATCTAACACAATTTCTCAACTCATGGAAACGGGGTTTGTATGGGCATTCAAAATACCATCAATAAAATACACTTGCGTACATTGTCCATAACATACGCCTATCCCATACCATAGCCCCACCATGGGCCACTCGATTCACAACGTTTACATCAGCAAACCGCTCTCCCACACGACACCGTACACGCTGTCTGCCATCTGCCTTCAACAGTGAAAACCGGAATTTATCCATGACGAGAACACCTCTCCAACGTGCCAGACATCATCGAACGTGTTCATTTGCCCCCTCAAGTTGGTTACAACGACAAACTGCAGTCAGGTCGAGACCCCAATGAGGAGGAGGAGTATGCAGATGAGTTTCCCTGAGACGATTTCTCACAGTTTGTGCAGAAATGCTTTGGTTATGCAAACCAATTGTTGCAGCAGCTGTCCGGGTGGCTCATCTCAGATGATCATGGAGGTGCACCTGCTGGAGGTGAAGGTCCTGGGCTGGTGTGGTTACATGTGGTCTGCGATTGTGAGGCCCGTTGGATGTACTGCCAACTTCTCTGAAACACCTTTGGAGACTGGAGACGGCTTATGGTAGAGAAATGAACATTCAATTCTCGGGCTACAGCTCTGGTGAACATTCCTGCAGTCAGCATGTCAACTGCAGGCTCCCTCAAAACTTGCAACATTTGTGGCATTGTGCTGTGTGATAAAACTGCACATTTCAGAGTTGCCTTTTAATGTGGGTAGCATAAGGCACACCGTGCAATAATCACACTCTTTAATCAGCATCTTGATATGCCACACCTGTGAGGTGTGACGGATTATCTTGGCAAAGACGAAGTGCTCACTAACACAGATTTAGACAGATTTGTGAACAATATTTAGAGGAATATGTATTTTGTGTATATAGTAAAAGTTTTAGATCTCTGAGCACAACTCCTGAAAAATGAAGGGAAAACGAAAGTGTTGTGTTTATATTTTATATATATTTTATTTGTGTTTAGTGTAGAAAAAGTGTACAACCATAGACAAATAAACTAGATAAGTATACAACCATAGATAATTCAAGTAGAAAAATTACACCACCATAGATAATTAAAACTAAAAAAAGTATACAACCATAGATAATTAAACTATACAACCATGGATAATTAATAGTCAAGTGATTATTTTTTTAATCGGATAAATAACACTCTTGAACTATTTTGGAAAAGGCATATTGTTCAACTCATCTGTGCTTAACGCAGGTGAACTCAGCCAGCATAGTTTGTTGTCCTGTTTGCTGTCAATGTAGCATTCATGCTAGCGACGCCATCCTCACGTTCATGTTTCACTTAAAGATGCTATTTTAAACTTGATGTGCGTCGATGATAAGAAAGTTTGTCGTTGCAGTACTAACTAATTACCTCAATTTTTTTCAAAGTTCCGTCTGAGTTTGTTTCAAAGGGCGCAGAGCATTGATTGATTGATTGAGAAGTTTATTGACATCTTAAAGAATAGAATCCATGTAATGCTTTAAAAAGGCAAATGGTTGGCACATAAAGCCAAAAGGCTTGTTTCCATTGTGGTCCATTAAATATTCATCACGTTTGATACATTCAATAATAAAAGATATATAACCTGTAACATGTATATAAAAATTACTTTAAAAAAATTGATAAATTATGTACATATACACAGTATACATGTCGCTCTAACTATCATCACACTGGCATCCGACTTGATCACTGCCTGTGCAATGCGAGCCACCTTCCAGTGGTCAAAACAAACACTGATTAATCTTCATTAATTTATAGTAACGCAATATATATACTTTTTAATAATTACATGCGTTAACGCGTTAACTTTCACAGCCCTAATAATTAAACTACATTAGTACGGCATGGCATAGTGGCTAGAGCGGCCTTTCCAGAAATCTGAAGGTTGCAAGCTCGCCTGTTACCATTCAAAATTGCTGCCGTTGTGTCCTTGGGCAGGACACTTCACCCTTACCCCCGGTGTCGCTCACACCGGAGAATGAATGATGAATGAATGAGTTGTAAAAATGAATGATGGGTTCTCACTTCTCTGTGAAGCGCTTTGAGTGTCTAGAAAAGCGCCATATAAATCTAATCCATTATTATTATTATTATTATTATTACACAACTATAGATAATTAAAATACATAAAGTATAATTAAACTAAGTAAATATGCAACCATAGATAATTAAAATACATAAATATACAACCATAGATATTTAAACTAGATAAGTATACAGCATAAATCATTGGACTAGATAAAGTATCCATCCATCCATCCATCTTCTTCCGCTTATCCGAGGTCGGGTCGCGGGGGCAGCAGCCTAAGCAGGGAAGCCCAGACTTCCCTCTCCCCAGCCACTTCGTCCAGCTCTTCCTGTGGGACCCCGAGGCGTTCCCAGGCCAGCCGGGAGACATAGTCTTCCCAACGTGTCCTGGGTCTTCCCCGTGGCCTCCTACCGGTCGGACGTGCCCTAAACACCTCCCTAGGGAGGCGTTCGGGTGGCATCCTGACCAGATGCCCGAACCACCTCATCTGGCTCCTCTCGATGTGGAGGAGCAGCGGCTTTACTTTGAGCTCCCCCCGGATGGCAGAGCTTCTCACCCTATCTCTAAGGGAGAGCCCCGCCACCCGGCGGAGGAAACTCATTTTGGCCGCTTGTACCCGTGATCTTGTCCTTTCGGTCATAACCCAAAGCTCATGACCATAGGTGAGGATGGGAACGTAGATCGACCGGTAAATCGAGAGCTTTGCCTTCCGGCTCAGCTCCTTCTTCACCACAACGGACCGATACAGCGTCCGCATTACTGAAGACGCCGCACCGATCCGTGAACAAGACTACGAGGTACTTGAACTCCTCCACTTGGGGCAAGATCTCCTCTCCAACCCGGAGATGGCACTCCACCCTTTTCCGAGCGAGAACCATGGACTCGGACTTGGAGGTGCTGATTCTCATCCCAGTCGCTTCACACTCGGCTGCGAACCGATCCAGTGAGAGCTGAAGATCCTGGCCAGATGAAGCCAACAGGACCACATCATCTGCAAAAAGCAGAGACCTAATCCTGCAGCCACCAAACCAGCCAAATCCTGCAGCCTTGACTGCGCCTAGAAATTCTGTCCATAAAAGTTATGAACAGAATCGGTGACAAAGGGCAGCCTTGGCGGAGTCCAACCCTCACTGGAAACGTGTCCGACTTACTGCCGGCAATGCGGACCAAACTCTGGCACTGAGCATACAGGGAGCGGACTGCCACAATCAGACAGTCCGATACCCCATACTCTCTGAGCACTCCCCACAGGACTTCCCGAGGGACACGGTCGAATGCCTTCTCCAAGTCCACAAAACACATGTAGACTGGTTGGGCAAACTCCCAAGCACCCTCAAGGACCCTGCCGAGAGTATAGAGCTGGTCCACAGTTCCACGACCAGGACGAAAACCACACTGTTCCTCCTGAATCCGAGGTTCGACTATCCGGCGTAGCCTCCTCTCCAGTACACCTGAATAGACCTTACCGGGAAGGCTGAGGAGTGTGATCCCACGATAGTTAGAGCACACCCTCCGGTTCCCCTTCTTAAAAAGAGGAACCACCACCCCGGTCTGCCAATTCAGAGGTACCGCCCCCGATGTCCACGCGATGCTGCAGAGTCTTGTCAACCAAGACAGCCCCACAGCATCCAGAGCCTTAAGGAACTCCGGGCGGATCTCATCTACCCCTGGGGCCTTGCCACCGAGGAGCTTTTTAACTACCTCAGCAACCTCAGCCCCAGAAATAGGAGAGCCCACCACAGACTCCCCAGGCACTGCTTCCTCATAAGAAGACGTGTTGGTGGGATTGAGGAGGTCTTCGAAGTATTCCCTCCACCGATCCACAACATCCGCAGTCGAGGTCAGCAGAACACCATCCTCGCCATACACGGTGTTGACAGTGCACTGCTTCCCCTTCCTGAGGCGGCGGATGGTGGTCCAGAATTGCTTCGAAGCCGTCCGGAAGTCGTTTTCCATGGCTTCCCCGAACTCCTCCCATGTCCGAGTTTTTGCCTCTGCGACCGCTGAAGCCGCACACCGCTTGGCCTGTCGGTACCTGTCCGCTGCCTCAGGAGTCCTATGAGCCAAAAGAACCCGATAGGACTCCTTCTTCAGCTTGACAGCATCCCTCACCGCCGGTGTCCACCAACGGGTTCTAGGATTACCGCCACGACAAGCACCAACTACCTTGCGGCCACAGCTCCAATCAGCCGCCTCGACAATAGAGGCGCGGAACATGGTCCATTCGGACTCAATGTCCAGCACCTCCCTCGTGACATGTTCAAAGTTCTTCCGGAGGTGGGAATTGAAACTCTCTCTGACAGACGTTCCCAGCAAACCCTCACAATGCGTTTGGGCCTGCCCGGCATCCTCCCCCACCATCGCAGCCAACTCACCACCAAGTGGTGATCGGTAGAAAGCTCCGCCCCTCTCTTCACCCGAGTGTCCAAAACATGAGGCCGCAAATCCGATGACACAACTACAAAGTCGATCATGGAACTGCGGCCTAGGGTGTCCTGGTGCCAAGTGCACATATGGGCACCCTTATGTTTGAACATGGTGTTCGTTATGGACAATCTGTGACGGGCACAAAAGTCCAATAACAAAACACCGCTCGGGTTCAGATCCGGGCAGCCATTCTTCCCAATCACGCCTCTCCAGGTTTCACTGTCGTTGCCAACATGAGCATTGAAGTCCCCCAGTAGCACGAGGGAATCACCCGGGGGAGCACTCTCAAGTACTCCCTCGAGTGAATCCAAAAAGGGTGGGTACTCTGAGCTGCGGCTTGGCGCGTAAGCGCAAACCACAGTCAGGACCCGTTCCCCCACCCGAAGGCGGAGGGAAGCTACCCTCTCGTCCACCGGGTTGAACTCCAACGTACAGGCTCTGAGCCGGGGGGAAACAAGAATTGCCACCCCAGCCCGTCGCCTCTCACTGCCGGCAACGCCAGAGTGGAAGAGAGTCCAGCCCCTCTCGAGAGAACTGGTTCCAGAGCCCTTGCTGTGCGTCGAAGTGAGTCCGACTATATCTAGCCGGAACTTCTCCACTTCGCGCACTAGCTCAGGCTCCTTCCCCCCCAGCGAGGTGACATTCCACGTCCCAAGAGCTAGCTTCTGTAGCCGAGGATCGGACCGCCAAGTGCCCTGCCTTCGGCTTCCGCCCAGCTCACATCGCACCCGACCTCCATGACCCCTGCTATGGGTGGTGAGCCCATTGGAGGGGGGACCCACGTTGCCTCTTCGGGCTGTGCCCGGCCGGGCCCCATGGGGACAGGCCCGGCCACCAGGCGCTCGCCATCGTGCCCCACCTCCGGGCCTGGCTCCAGAGGGGGGCCCCGGTGACCCGCGTCCGGGCGAGGGAAATCTGGGTCCTTGTTTTTTATTATTCATGGAGGTCTTCGAGCTGCTCTTTGTCTGATCCCTCACCTAGGACATATATACATATTAATAAAACTAGATAAGTATATCTATGGTGGTATGCTTATCTAGTTTATTATTATTATAGTTCATTGATAATTGAACTAGGTAAAGTATACAACCATGGATAATTAAACTAGATAAAATATACAAACATAGATAATTAAACTAGATAAAGTATAGAACCATAGATGATTAAACTAGATAAGAATACAACCGTAGATAATTAAACTACATACTCTATACAACCGTAGATGATTAAACTAGAAAAATATACAGCATACAAAATTAAACTAGATAAAGTTTATAACTATGTATTATAAAACTAGATAGGTATACCACCATAGATAATTAAACGAGATAAAGTATACAACTACATGTTATTAAACTAGATAAGTATACCGCCATAGATAATTAAACTAGATAAAATATACAACTATATATTATTAAACAAGATATGTATACCACCATAGATAATTAAATTAGAGAAAGTATAGAACTACATGTTATTAAACTACATAAGTATACCACCATAGATAATTAAACTAGATAAAGTATACAACCATAGATAATTAAACTAGATAATCTATACAGCCATAGATGATTAAACTAGATAAATATACAATCATAGATGATTAAACTAGAAAAGTATACAACATAGAACATTAAACTAGATAAAGTATACAACTACATGTCATTAATCTAGATAAGTTTCAACAGTACGGCATATTTTGCAACCGAGTGCATCCTTGTTGTCTTCGTTTCCAAGCCTTCTATAATAATGGCATAGCCTAGTATTTTGCCGCTACTAGCTTAGGCTTGCAGCCCAAAGAGCCGTGGCGTGTTCGATGCCTCTCATTATATGTATTATATACTGCGTCATGGGTGTAGCCTACATGGTGCGTTTGATTCCAACTTGAAAATATGAGCAACTTGTTTAAATGAATTTAATGTTATCTAACTCTGTATTACAAGCTAGAAAAGTGCGGAGGACATAAAGGGAAGGTAGAGAAAGTGCAGGGGACGTACCCGGTGCCTGCCTTGCCCATGTTCACAGTCCATTAAGTCTCTCTACAATTTAACACGTTTATTACAAAAGCCAGTGTTTCCCATATAGTGTTCATTTACTTGTGGCGGGGCGCTACAGGTAAAAAACAAACAAACAGACAAATATAAAAAATATTTTTTCTTTTAAGATTTTGCGATGAGTAAGTAACTTCACCTTCCACGTTATATTTGTCCTTCCATCTCCTACAATAATGATCCAAAAAACATAGACTACATTATTTGGTTTAAAATTTTGAGTTTGAGGTTTGAGCAAGAAACGTCCGGAGATATGGTGCATTAAACCTTGGTATGGTTCATTTACCTTGAAAGTTGAAAGTCGAGGCTGGGAACGATGCATTCCATTTACGAGGTCGGAAATCAAGGTGGACACATCCACGAGAGCAAATTTTTGCTTGCCTTGTCGGAATATAAACAACTTGTGGAAAATATGGACTCTTTCTGCAACCTTCAAACACGGTGGTTAAAGAGAAAATACAAACGCTATTGCTAGCAATGTAGAACGTGCATACCACATGAAATAAAT
The DNA here is from genome assembly GCF_033978685.3 of Nerophis lumbriciformis. NCBI lineage: Eukaryota > Metazoa > Chordata > Actinopteri > Syngnathiformes > Syngnathidae > Nerophis > Nerophis lumbriciformis. The sequence goes on along the minus strand of NC_084548.2, from coordinate 26,498,409 downwards.
GCATTTTACACTACAGCAGCGTTACCATATAAAAACGTCCAACAATACATTGTATATGGTTGATTTAGTGCAACAAAGACTAATCAGAAGTGCTAGTAACAAATATTAGAGAGGCTTATAATATGACATCACATGGACAAAGATAAGACCTTCTGGAGGAAAGTGCCGTGGTCAGATAAAACAAAAACTTAGCTGTTTGGCCACAATACCCAGCAATATGTCTGGAGGAGAAATGATGAGGCCTTTATTCCCAGGAACACCATTCCTACCGTCAAGCATGGTGATGATAGTATTATGCTCTGGGCCTGTTTTTGTTATGATCCGCTGCCCGGATCATATTTCTGTTTGGGTTTTCGGGTCACGTGTGTTTTCTGTTAGTCTTGGACTCATTTTGTTCCTGTCTGTGCACCTTTGAGTTGGTTACCATAGTTACATATTAATTCCACCTGCCGCTTGTGTTTCTGACGCGCACCTGTTGTAATCACTGACATTTTTTAAGCCTGCCTTTTCCAGTCAGTCAGCCTGGTTTCTTTATTTGTGTCACGCTTCCCTTGCCTCCATTCTCTGCATCCCGGGGTCCACCCTTGAACTCTATCTTAACATAATAACCGGCCGAAAAAGGTGCCGAGCGCACCGGAAGCTAAGGCTACAACTTAGCAACGACTATGACAATTAGCAGGGGCTAGGAGACAAGCAAAAACTTACTTAGCAGTCGCGTGACACAAATAAAGAAACCAGGCTGACTGACTGGAAAAGGCAGGCTTAAAAAATGTCAGTGATTACAACAGGTGCGCGTCAGAAACACAAGCGGCAGGTGGAATTAATATGTAACTATGGTAACCAACTCAAAGGTGCACAGACAGGAACAAAATGAGTCCAAGACTAACAGAAAACACACGTGACCCGAAAAGCCAAACAGAAATATGATCCGGGCAGCGGATCATAACAGTACCCCTCCCTTAAGGGACAGATTCCAGATGTCCCCTGGAAAAACTAAAACCCACCAACTACACAACAGTTCAAGAGTCAAGGAAGGGCAGAGGGAGGTCTTGGCGGAGGGTTGCCAGGCCACGTGTCCCCGAATCCACCGGGGATGAGTCAGGTGGCGGCGGCGAATGGAACGCCGCTGCCGCAGGCGAGGCGGACGACCAGGGAAAGGCCACATTCGTGGCTGACGAGGTGGGCGGGAGTGACGCCAGAACTTCAGCAGTCTTTGAGTCTTACGCCCAATTCGTGGGCGTACAAGAATTAACCCCTGAGAGGGCTGCATGCCGGTGTCTGATGGTTGTTTGCGCAGCTGGCCAGCCGGAGGTCGTGGAGGCAACGACGCTCGCGACGAGGAGGGTGGCGGCGCCGTGGGAAGGCCCGCCGGAGACGAGGAAGGAGCAGACGTTGGCGTGGAAGCGGCAGGCATCGTCATCGGGGTAGGCGAGGCTGCAGCAGGAGTAGACGTCGCCGCCGTGGAAGCAAGAGGAGTCGACGTCGCCGCCGTGGAAGCAAGAGGAGTCGACGTCGCCGCCGTGGAAGCAAGAGGAGTCGTCGCCGTGGAAGCAGGAAGAGTCGTCGCCGTGGAAGCAGGAGGAGTCGTCGCCGTGGAAGCAGGAGGAGTCGTCGCCGTGGAAGCAGGAGGAGTCATCGCCGTGGAAGCAGGAGCAGTCGCCGCCGTGGAAGCAGGAGGAGTCGCCGCCGTGGAAGCAGGAGGAGTCGTCGCCGTGGGACCGGGTACCGGAGCTCGCCTGGGAGCGGGTACCGGAGCTCGCCTGGGAGCGGGTACCGGAGCTCGCCTGGGAGAGGGTACCGGAGCTCGCCTGGGAGCGGGTACCGGAGCGGGTACCAGAGCTTGCCTTAGAGCTAGCCTGGGGGCAGGTGCTGGTGCGTAAACCAGCCTGGGGGCAGGTGCTGGTGAGGAAACCAGCCTAGGGGCAGGTGCTGGTGCGGAAACCAGCCTAGGGGCAGGTGCTGGTGCGGAAACCAGCCTAGGGGCAGGTGCTGGTGTGGAAACCAGCCTAGGGGCAGGTGCTAGCCGTGACTTAGGCAGAGGTGGCCTGGCTGGAGGTTGTGGCTTGGCTGGGCGCAGCTGTGCTACCCCAGTAGCACAGCTCCCAGCACTAGCCCCCCCCCCCAAGAAGCGGATACCAGACGCGCTCCCTGTGATCTGGAATCGTCTTCAGTGGTGGGTGGAGGGAGGTCAGGAGGGGGGTAGACTCCTCCCCTCTCACTTGTCCAACAAGTCCATTTCTGGGAGCATTAGTCACTGGGGGCGGAACTAAAGTCACTGGAGGCGGGGCTTGGAAAACAGGAGACTGAGACTGAAAAAATCTAAATTTTGAAAAAAAATTCTCATAAGGATTAATTCTAGAAACAAAGTCCTTAGTGGGGGGCTGACAGAGGGAGTAAACAGAATCTAAAAAAAAATCTTGGTCTCTGGCTGACTGACTGGAAAAGGCAGGCTTAAAAAATGTCAGTGATTACAACAGGTGCGCGTCAGAAACACAAGCGGCAGGTGGAATTAATATGTAACTATGGTAACCAACTCAAAGGTGCACAGACAGGAACAAAATGAGTCCAAGACTAACAGAAAACACACGTGACCCGAAAACCCAAACAGAAATATGATCCGGGCAGCGGATCATAACAGTTTTGCTGCCAATGGAACTGGCGCTTTACAGAGAGTAAATGGGACAGTGAAAAAGGAGGATTACCTCCTTCAGAACAACCTAAAATCATTAGCGCGGAGGTTGGGTCTTGAGCGCAGTTGGGTGTTCCAACAGGACAATGACCACAAACACACGTCAAAAGTGGTAAAGGAATGGCTAAATCAGGCTAGAATTAAAGTTTTAGAATGGCCTTCCCAATGTCCTGACTTAAACGTGTGGACAATGCTGAAGAAACAAGTCCATGTCAGAAAACCAAACAAATTTACTGTAGCTGAACTGCACCAATTTTGTCAAGAGGAGTGGTTAAAAATTCAACCAGAAGCTTGTGGATGGCTACCAAAAGCATGTTATTGCCAAATAAATAGTAACATTGCTGTATGTATACTTTTGACCCAGCAGATTTGCTCACAATTTCAGTAGACCCATAATAAATTAATAAAAGAACCAAACTTCATGAATGTTTTTTGTGACCGACAAGTATGTGCTCCAATCACTCTATCACAAAAAAAAAGAGTTGTAGAAATGATTGGAAACTCAAGACAGCCATGACATTATGTTCTTTACAAGTGTATGTAAACTTTTTACCATGATTGTATGTGTGTGCACTTCATAAGTACATCAATGTACTTTTCTTTCTGTGCTTAGTTTTACTGTAACTTCATTGTCGAGACTTTCAAAGAACCTCAAGTTGTTTTTTCAATCTCTAATTTTAAAGACTATTTACGTACTTGGCAAACTAAATTCCAACATTCAGGGACGGCTGAATAATACATGTCAATACACCTGGGGTGTACAAAGTCCAGCCTGTATTACATTGTACTAATAAAATAAGCAGCAACACAAAGAGGAAAACGTTATGAAAAAAAACATATATCTTAATACTAATTACTAATAAGTTACACAGATTTGTTTGAAATTAATGTTTACATTTTTTTACACCTTTTTAAGAAATTATATGCATCATTAACGTGCAAATCATATATTAACATCATATTGACACTGCCCCAGCCATTCCCCCACCACACCTCCTAGCCACGCCCCCACTGCTACAATCTGTGGAAAACACTGAAAGCAAATCAAAAAATGTTGGACATTTTTACAAAATGTCAGTGGCAGGGGTCATACATTACCATGGACTGAAAGGGTGCAGGAATGAAACTTCCAAGTGACAGTAGATTCAAATTTACATATGTTCACCCTTGAATTTGCAATCCAGGTGCCTTCTGGAGGAAAGTGTGTTTGGGCAGATGAAACAAATTAGCCCACAACGACAACACGTTTGTCGTGTTTGGAGTATGCTTTGGTGTCTGTACTGATTCACTGCACAAAGTGGATGAAATCATGAAGAAGGACTACCTCCAAATGTTTCTAATTCACCTCAAATCAACAGTTAGACAGCTAAAACTTTGACACGATTGTGTGTTACAATTGCCAACAGAACAATGAGCCCAACAAACATCAAAACTGCTTTTGGAATGAATAAATCAGCTAAAATTCATCTGCTGGAATAGCCTTCCCAAAGCCCTGACCTCAACCCTATTGAACATTAGTGGACTATGCCTAAAAGCTGGGACCGTGCCAGGAAACCAACCAAATATAAATGAACTTAATCAATTCTGCCAAGAAGAGTGGTCAAATATCCAGCCAGAAGCATGTTGACTACAAAAAGTGTCTGGTCGAAGTGAAACTTGCTAAGGGATATTTAACCAAGTATTGAAGGGGCTATACTATATGGAAATCTTAATATAATAATATAATCTTAATATCAATATTGACCTTGTGTAAATTAGAGAACCTTTCTCAACAATTCTTGTTTTTCAAAGTCATTAATTACATAAGGTGTATTATAATTTTATTTTCATTCAAATAAATCATTAATGGCCCAAAATAACCATAATATAACTTTCATGCTTCACAGTAACAATTGATTGGAGGAGTTGAATTAATGAGGCGACAGCAGTCACAATGAGGTATCAACACAAAAACATTTGAAAAAGCATGAAATAAATGTAATTATTTACCTTGAGGCTGATCACCAGTATCTGTGAAGATGACAAAACATAATTATTTTACAGTTCTACATCATTCTGGATAGAAAAAGCATATTGACTCTTGTTGAGTCTTTTGAATGAAAGAAATCGATGCAATGTTTTGTCCCATGTTGAGAGTAATGTCCCGATTGCACAAAATTTGAATATTTATTTATTTTCTACCATTTATCCTATAGAGTCATGGGTCAGCAGACTATCCAAGCTGACTTATGTAAGAGATGGTCACCAGTCAATCAACCAGTCTCTGTTGAAGGTTCCCAAATGTCTTTTCACTTGACAAGGCCAAGCTCTATTGCGGGATTGCAACGAGACTTACTCAGGTTCCTATATGAACGGCAATAATTCAATATGGCTACTGTCAATTTATCTATAGCAGCAGAGATGTTAGCATATTTTAATGGTTTAGTAGCAAAAATACAAGACATATCACTTCAAATCAGCAAGACGGGGAAAACTTGGTTATGGTGTTAGTTTATTTTGATAATGCATACAATTAGATAATAATACATAACATATTTCCAATTTCTCATTACAGCATGTCCAAAAAGAAATAGGAGGAAGCAGATCTTATTTAATCCTACCCCTTTTTATCATAGCATAACAATTTTTATTTTTACTTAACACAACTGTGAACAAATCAATAAATGAATACGTAAATTAATAGACAAATGAGTAAGTCAATAATTATTAAGTAAATAAATAAACAATTAATACAGTTATCATTAATAAATAGGTAAGTCATTTATGGTTCACATTATGCGATAAATAAAATTATCTTTAAAAAAAAAAAAACAACCTTCAAGATGTTTTTTAAATTCTTATTTGTACTTTGTTAACACTTTGAACGATTTATTAACCCATCCATCCATACAACTGCTTCTGCTTATTTGAGGTCAGGTCGCGGGGGCAGCAGCCTAAGCAGGGAAGCCAAGACTTCCCTCTCCCTCCCCATCTACTTTGTCAAGCTCCTGCCGGGGGATACCGAGGCGTTCCCAGGCCAGCCGGGAGACATAGTCTCCCAAACGTGTCCTGGGTCTTCCCCGTGGCCTCCTACCGATCGGACGTGCCTTAAACACCTCCCCAGGGAGGCGTCCGGGGGGCATCCATCTGGCTCCTCTCGATGTGGAGGAGCAGCGGCTTTACTCTGAGCTCTTACCGAACGACAGAGCTTCTCACCCTATCTCTAAGGGAGAGTCCCGCCACTGACGGAGGATCTTCTCATTTCAGTCATAACCCAAAGCTCATTACTCCTTCTTCACTACGACGGATCAATGCAGGGTTCGCATCACTGCAGACGCCGCACTATCCGCCTGTCGATCTCACAATCTTCTCTTCCCTCCCTTGTTAATGAGACTCCGAGATACTAAAACTTCTCCACTTGGGGCAAGATCTTCCCAACCTGGAGATGACACTCCACCCTTTTCCGGGCGATAACCATGGACTCAGACTTGGAGGTGCTGATTCTCATCCCAGTCGCTTCTCACTCGGCTGCGAACCGATTCAGTGAGAGCAGAAGATGCTGGCTAGATGAAGCCAAATCATCTGCAAAGAGCATAGACCTAATCCTACAGCCACCAAACCGGATCCCCTTAACGCCCTAACTACGCCTAGAAATTCTGTCTATAAAAGTTATGAACAGAATTGGTGACAAAGGGCAGCCTTGGCGGAGTCCAACCCTCACTACTAATGGATCCGACTTACTGCCGGAAATGCGGACAAAGCTCTGACACCGATCATACAGGGAGCGGACCACCACAACCAGACGGTCCGATACTCGATACTCTCCGAGCACTTCCCACAAGACTTCCTGAGGGACACGGTCAAAGGCTTTCTCCAAGTCCACAAAGCACATGCAGACTAGTTGGGCAAACTCCCATGCACCCTCAAAAACCCTAATGAGAGTATAGAGCTGGTGCACAGTTCCACGACTAGGACGAAAACCACACTGCTCCTCCTGAATCCAAGGTTCGACTATGCAGCGTATCCTCCTCTCCGATACACCTGAATAGACCTTACCGGGAAGGCTCAGGAGTGTGATCCCACGATAGTTGGAACACACTCTTCGGTTCCTCTTCTTAAAGAGAGGAACCGCCACCACCCCGGTCTGCCAATCCAGAGGCACCGCCCCCGAGGTCCACGCAAAGCTCACCTTGTGGTGAGTTGGTTCCGATGGTGAGGGAGTTTCTTAACCCCTAGATGCAAAATGAACCAATGGTTTGTTATCCTTCAAAATCTTGAATATCAAAAGTTCTAATAAATTCATATTGCTGGTATTCCTCATAAAACATGTTTGTGACATGAGGTCAATAATGACCCCAAGCAGTTCCTATGGAATTTTCTATGAAGCTTTATTTCTTAGCAACTCTTACTGTCCCACCTACACATCTGACGTCATCTTCACATCTGATGCATCTGGCAATCAAACTGGCAGGAGAGTCACGTTACTAGTTGTGTTTGGTGGCCATGTTGGCCGGTAAGTCACGTGACAATTTGTGTTTGGTGGCCATGTTGGCAGGAGAGCCACGTGACGAGTTGTATTTAATGGCCATGTTGGCAGTCATGTGACTAGTTGTGTTTGGTGGCCATGTTGGCATTTAAGTCACATAACTAGTTGTCTTTGGTGGCCATGTTGGTAACGGGGTCACGTGACCAGTTGTGTTTGTTAGCCATGTTGGCAGAAGAAGCAGGAACTAAAATGAATGTACCAAGTTAGTTTTTAACGTTCAGAGTTTACTATACTATATACTATGTATATACTGTAGTTTGTATATAGTTTACTATATCCAAATGTTGAAAAATACAACACACAACTTGTGGGTTAGACAACTAACTTGTATAATGCACCTGCCATGGTTGTCACATCTATAATTAGCCATAAGAATGTAAAAAGTTCCAGGTTGTACAGTATTTGGAATTACCTCATTAGCTTTATGTCGTCCTACAGTAATGGATCAGATATTTCCCCCTTACTGGGTGGTGAGACAGCTGACATCTGATGTGTAAATGGGACAGTATTGACAGTCAAAGTTGCATCAGATGTGAAAGATGACATCAGATGTGTGTGGTGCAGTCATAGTTGCTAAGAATAGAAGATTCCATAGGAACTTCTTGGAGTCATTTTTGACCACACTTGTGAAATAGTGGGTAGTGATACAAAAATTGCAATTCCTTAATATTAATAAAAAAATAAATACAAATGCAAATCGCCTCATGTCACAAACATGTTTTATGAGGAATACCTGCAATATGAAAACATTACAACTCATAGTTTTAAAGATTTTGATGAACAACAAAACCGTTTTTGCAAAAACAAATTGATTATAATTGGGGTCATTTTCCGGTTTCGGTGGTCTGCTTGCATACAAATGTTAAAGTTTCATTTTTCTCTAAAGTCATAATCTCCTCTTTTGTTGAGAATAATTATTGTACACTTTTGGGTAGCAGGTTATAGTTTAGTACATACTGTATGTACGTTTGTACATAGACATATATATATACACATATATATGCACATATATACACACACACATACATACATACATACATACATATACACACATATATATATATTCATAAACATACACATATATATGCACATATATACACACATACATACATACATATACACATATACATACATATACTGTAAATACATATACTGTATGTATATACATATATACACAAGTATATATATATATACACACATATACATATATATACAGTACATACATACATATAAATATATAAATATATATATATATATATATATATATATATATATATACACACATATATAAATATATATATATATATAAATATATATATATACTGTGTATATATATATATATATGTCTTAATAAGGTTATCCAAAAAATAGTGCTCGATACCGTAGTAGAGCGCAATATATGTATGTGTGGGAAAAAAAATCACAAGACTATTTCATCTCTACAGGCCTGTTTCATGAGGGGGGGTACCCTCAATCATCAGGAGATTTTTATATATATATATATATATAGATTTTTATATATATATATATATATATATATATATATATATATATATATATATATACATACATACATATATACACACATATACATATATATATATGTATATATATATATATATATATATATATATATATATATATATATATATATGTGTGTAAATCAAGCCTTATTCATTTGGACCCTGTGTAAGTTAAAGAAAATCCTAATGAAATTTAAAATTGTGCACCCAGTACTTTTTTTTAAAATTCATTCAATACGTTGTATAATCATTCCACACTGAAATAAGAAAGGTTCAAATTAATCATTAAAGCCAAAAATGTATATGATATTGATGGCCTGCTGTATCTACCTGATTGATTACATGGCCCAAGAGCTGGTTTAATGATGCCAGCAGCACTCACAAAAAAGTAAGTACTAAGTTATTAGTTAAGTGGGTTATTTACCGTAGGGCTGGTCAGCACGACCTGCAAAGATGAAAGAACATAATTATTTGTTCTGAATATACAAAGCTTACTGATCCCCTTAATGCTGATGAGTCTTTTATAATAATAATAATAATGGATTAGATTCACATAGCGCTTTTCTACATCAAAAGAGACCTATGATGTGCCCTGTGGAGTTTGCATGTTCTCCTCATGCTTGCGTGTTTTCTCCGGGTACTTCAGGCCCGAGGCTTCCTACCACATTCCAAAAATGTGCATGTTAGGCTAATTAAAGACTGTTAATTGTTCATAGGGTTGAATGTGAGTGTGAACAGTTGCTTGTCTATATGACCCCTGTGATTGATTGGTGACCAGTCTAGGGTGTACCTCGCTTCCACCCGAAGTCAACTGGGATAGGCTCAAGCTCACCCGTGACCCTAATATGGACAAGTGAGATTAAAAATGGATGGATTAATTTTTACCGTTTATCCTATTCAGGGTTATGGGTAAACTGGAGAGTGTTCCAGTGACACAAGGAAAAGCTGACTAAATTTAGGCTTTAACAAGAAGTTTACTGCCACTCTGTCTGAAATAAGGCTACAATTAAAGGTACTGAATTTCAAACTCTAAAAATAAAATGTGTTAATAATTAATGAAGTCAATAATGTAATACATTATTATATAGTACACTAACTTGTTTTGTCAGCTATAAAATGTCCTTAAAATAGCTTTACATATATTGACCTACATTTAATTGTTTTAACGGTTTTTAATTTACAAAATGTATCCAAGTGGCCACTGAATTCCTCAACTTTTACGTAATCTTGCCGTAAAAAACAGCTCTGATCTATGAAGTTGACCAAGGATTATAAACCGGAAGTATTCCCCTCACTGCGGGATACAATTATACAAACCCCTTTTCCATATGAGTTGGGAAATTGTGTTAGATGTAAATATAAACGGAATACAATGATTTGCAAATCCTTTTCAACCCATATTCAATTGAATGCACTACAAAGACAAGATGTTTGATGTTCAAACTCATAACATTTTTTTTTTTTTTGCAAATAATAATTAACTTAGAATTTCATGGCTGCAACACGTGCCAAAGTAGTTGGGAAAGGGCATGTTCACCACTGTGTTACATGGCCTTTCCTTTTAACAACACTCAGTAAACGTTTGGGAACTGAGGAGATTTACATTTTTTAAGCTTCTCAGGTGGAATTCTTTCCCATTCTTGCTTGATGTACAGCTTAAGTTATTCAACAGTCCGGGGGTCTCCGTTGTGGTATTTTAGGCTTCATAATGCGCCACACATTTTCAATGGGAGACAGGTCTGGACTACAGGCAGGCCAGTCTAGTACCCGCACTCTTTTACTATGAAGCCACGTTGATGTAACATGTGGCTTGGCATTGTCTTGCTGAAATAAGCAGGGGCGTCCATGGTAACGTTGCTTGGATGGCAACATATGTTGCTCCAAAACCTGTATGTACCTTTTAGCATTAATGGCGCCTTCACAGATGTGTAAGTTACCCATGTCTTGGGCACTAATACACTCCCATACCATCACAGATGCTGGCTTTTCAACTTTGCGCCTATAACAATCTGGATGGCTCTTTTCCTCTTTAGTCCGGAGGACACGACGTCCACAGTTTCCAAAAACAATTTGAAATGTGGACTCGTCAGGACACTTTTCCACTTTGTATCAGTCCATCTTAGATGAGCTCAGGCCCAGCGAAGCCGACAACGTTTCTGGGTGTTGTTGATAAACGGTTTTCGCCTTGCATAGGAGAGTTTTAACTTGCACTTACAGATGTAGCAACCAACTGTAGTTACTGACAGTGGATTTCTGAAGTGTTCCTGAGTCCATGTGGTGATATCCTTTACACACGGATGTCGCTTGTTGATGCAGTACAGCCTGAGGGATCGAAGGTCACGGGCTTAGCTGCTTACATGCAGTGATTTCTCCAGATTCTCTGAACCCTTTGATGATATTACGGACCGTAGATGGTGAAATCCTTAAATTCACTCGCCCCATCCTTGTTTGTGAATGACTGAGCATTTCATGGAATCTACTTTTATACCCAATCATGGCACCCACCTGTTCCCAATTTACCTGCACACCTGTGGGATGTTCCAAATAAGTGTTTGATGAGCATTCCTCAACTTTATCAGTATTTATTGCCACCTTTCCCAACTTCTTTGTCACGTGTTGCTGGCATCAAATTCTAAAGTTAATGATTATTTGCAAAAAAAAAATGTTTATCAGTTTGAACATCAAATATGTTGTCTTTGTAGCATATTCAACTGAATATGGGTTGGAAATGATTTGCAAATCATTGTATTCCGTTTATATTTACATCTAACACAATTTCCCAACTCATATGGAAACGGGGTTTGTACAACATATATTTTATTCTAGGTCGGGTACAGAGGGCGTATTTATGTTGTATTATCCTGTCTCTTACGCCCTTTTTTGGAAGCAAACAACATACTTTGACTAAAGTCATAACTTCAATCCAGAACACACTTTCTCATTCAGTATGAGAAACTCTATACAATATTTTGACTGGAAATGATGTCCTAAACATTAAGATTAAAAAAACATAAATGCATGTTATTGTACTACTAAAACTGTGTTTAAAAAGCTAGCAGGTAATGGCGTCTTACCTCCACCTCCCTCAGGCTTGTACTCTCCACCACCTAGGTCATACAAGTCTTTATCATCAAAAGAACTGCCTCCACCTATATGAAATGACAAACAACATACAATGTAGGTCTACTGTATATTGTGTTTTTAAGAACAATTTTATTTGCTATGCAATAAGACATATTGCCAGACTAACCAATATGCTGTTGCTGGACGCAAAGTAATACTTAAAAAATAATATACAGTGGAACCCGTTTGTCAATGCCCTTCGGATGTGCTGACTGATGTCAACATAAGCAGTTGTTAATATAACTGAAATCGAAACTAGCCATGCACATAGACTTGTGACTTTGTCCAGAGCAAAATGAAGTGAAGTTAATTATATTTACATAGCACTTTTTTCTCTAGCGACTCAAAGCGCTTTATGTTGTGAAACACATTATCTAAACCTTTAAGCTACATTTAAACCAGTGTGGGTGGCACTGGGAGCAAGGTGGGTAAAGTTTCTTGCCCAAGGACACAACAGCAGTCACTAAGATGGCAGAAGCTGGAATTTAACCTGGAACCCTCAAGTTGCTGGCATGGCTGCTTTACCATTTGAGCCGAATGGGTGGGTGGGAATGGGTGATAAATATTTTCTTTTCAGTTTGTTGAAATAATTTCTGTGTATAATCTGTGCATATTTTTTTTTTTTTTCATTTTTATATTGTCACATGATATTGTATACCCTTATCTCACAGATCTACTGGAGTAGTTTACTTGTGCAATGGAACCTCATTTTCCTATGCCCTAATTTTTGTATGATTCGGTTTTCAAAGAAAATTTTAATCTCGGTTATCAAACATTACACATAACAGACTAGATGGTTTGCCCGTGTATTATTCTGCTGAATTGAGTATCAAAACCAAAATCTCTTGTTGTGGTAACTGTAAGTACGACCACCATGGGGCCAAAGAAAGTTACGTGAGCCCGCACTTTGATTCAATTCAAGGAAAATAACTCATAACATTACATACTACGTTATTATTGCTTTTACTTTGAAGCCTAATTTGCATTGAACAGGAAGTCACTTTGTGCACTTTGTTGTTTTCTGCTGCTTGGCGATAATAATGACAACACATGTTGACATAAAAGGACCCATTCTTCAGAGAAATGTCACTATTCGATTCAGGCAGGAACTTTTTAGTGCTAAGAATACGGTGGTTCAGGACTTAATGATTTGGTCAACATAGACAGGTTGTCAACATAAACGGGGTCGACTCAAGCCGGTTCCACTGTACTGTAAATTGATTAATACGTTTAAAGATTTGCAAACTTACCTCCTCCAGGCTTTGGGGGCTTGATTGCAGGTTTGTCAGGTTTTTCATTTGGGTCTATAAACAGGAGGAAAGTGACAAAGCTAATGTATTTATGTAAGTATTTACAGTGCAGGCCCTTTACTATAGAACATTAGCTTCATTACTAACCTGTGGCATAACATGAACACCTTTGACATCCATTAATACAGAGCGTAAGATACCTTTTATACGTGGCTTGGTGCTCTACTTTTAACTGCGTCGTATGCATCATTAATATTGTCCTAGTAGTCCTTGACCACATATAGTGTTTCCACCAATTAGCTACTCATCTGCTGCATGTCTGTTGGACAATTTTTTCCTGCCTTTCCAATTTAAATCAATATGTATGTATTGTTTTTGCCTACCTGTTGCTGCCTAAGCTAGTTATTACCAGGTTTGTTGGTAAGTGTATATTTTCTGCGTCATTCCTGCCTCCTAGTTAACTTTGCTCGTGGTTCCGTCCCAGCAGCTCTTTATGTTTATGCTTTTTGTTGTCCGTTTTTCCTACCTAGCGGTACTTTTTGTTTTTTCCCCTTCATGCTGTTTTTGTGTTTTTTGTGAATCTTTTTTTGTAAGTACTGTCTCAGTCTCTGCTTCAGGGGTTCACCATTACGATGCCATAACAGTAAACCTGCAATCTTCTCCTTAAACCCTCGGATTCCAGAGCCTCCTTCCTGCCACCGCTCAAGAGCTGCATAGAGACACATACCCCCTCAAGCGGTTACATGCTAACTATTATCAGCAAACTGTAAAGAATAATTAGATATTGGATATATTTGGATGAATATTGTAAAATCTGGTGTGGAACTGTACTTTGTTCATGAAATAGCTATCAGTGAGGTGGCGAGAGCACAGGAACAGTGAACGTGAGGTAGGTCTTTAGCTCCCAAGAAACAAAAGATCTTCCCATTGCTGCCTGAAGGATGGCTGACAGCGTCTTGTTTGATATATAGCTCTTCCGTGGGGGTGGCGCCAGACTTGCAATTCTCTTCCAAAACACTAAGGGGCAGTGTCTCCAGGAGGAGCAACCAGAATCAATTTACTTTTAATGGAGGTTTACTTATAAACCAGAGGAAAAGACGTTCATCAAGATGGACTGTAAAACTTCCGAACGAGTTGCGACAAAGGACGCTATTATTATTTGCAACGCTATTCGGGACATGAGTTAAGAGAGCGCTGTCATATAGTTGTTAATAAACAAAACTGTTAAGTAACTATTTTAACGACATCCTGGTGTTAATGTGTATGGTCATGTGTTATTGATGTTTGGCAATAAAAGTTAAAAAGAATGTCATACTTTGTGACTTTCTTCTGGACGCAACAACAACACATTAAGCTGAAGAACGACACATTAGGTAATTATTTTTAAGGTGCACCGAGAAATAAAGTACACAAAATCTGTTTTCATGCAAATATTTAATAACTGTTGCTTAACTTCATTCAATAATGTGTGCATTTCAAACACAAAGTTTGCTTTCCTGTGGTCGGGGACCCTCCTCTGAAAAAACTGACCAATCACAGGTGTGCGTGCGTCGCTGCTGACGCCAAGCTAGGATTTTTGGGAGGTGCACGCATGGCTTGCGGGAAGATACGCAGGGGGAAGGGCAAGACGACGTTGCTTACGCAAGTTACGTGACGCGAGATCCAGAATTAAAAACACCAACCTCCCAATATGGCACTTGTACATCATGTAGAATAAGACATTTTAATCATATACTCTATATAAGTCTTAAAGAGAAACTGCACTTTTGGGGGGGAACTTTGCAAATCATTCACAATTGCTATGTGAGACAAGAATACATCTTTCTTTTTTATGTGTTAATAAATAGAGAAAAATTGCGAGAAAGAAGCAGGTAATGGAGAGTCATCTTTTCCATCTATAAAGCCTGCTAAAAAACATCTAAAAACCACCAACAATGCTCCCTTTACATGTCGTGACCTGCATTTTAACATGGTTATTGTAGGAATTAACACCAAGGAAGTGTTTTCGGATGTAGTAACACAGCACATTGTTCATAGAGACAACAGGCCGGCCACTAGCGAGAGGAAAGATACTGAGCTGATGCTGCTGAATCGCCAGAGTTTGTAAAAGTTCATTCTAGAGTATAAATCATGCCTCGCACATGTAGAGTAAAAGGTTGTGGCTGGCTGGCAGGCAGGCAGGCAGGCAGGCAGGCAGGCAGGCAGGCAGGTGAGCAGGCACGCATGCACGCACGCACGCACGCACGCACGCACACACGCACGCACGCACGCAATAAATTAATACTTTACACAGAGGGACAATAATCCCTGAATGTTTAATGAAGAAGCACTAATGGCTTTACTTGGAAAGGCAACATCCTCTAGGTCAAAGCCAAAGATGCAGGCTAGAAATATGTTTGTGCTCATACTCAAGGAAATAAATACAAAAGCCTACCAGAACCTCCAGGGTTAGGTTTAGGTTTATTAGGTTTCTTCGGTTCATCTGTTAAAATGTACCACAAAAAGTCGTTTTTTTTTTGTCTTGGAAAACAAAAACTGACTATCCAACTAGTGGAGTCGTACACGTTAGGCATCATGGGATCTATATGTTTTGAAATAAAAATGTTACCTGGTCCTAGGGCATCAAATAGGTCAAATCCATCTATGGAGAAAAAGGAAGAATAATTGCTTGAGAAGTTAGTATGAAAAGGTTTTAAGACATAAAAAAAACGAATCTATTATTACTAACAAATAAATCCACACAAGTGATTGCTGTAAAAATGTTTCAGTTTGTTGCAAACATGCTCCAGTGAGAAAGTAAGGTTTTTCAAGCTCCATTTCAAGATGAAAATATCCACAAGCCTCTATTTCAGGGGTATATAACGTTTTCCAGGCTAAAGACCTTCAAACTGATGGAGCGATGGAGTATCTTGTATAAAATGGTGTTTTAAATTAAACTGGTCCGGAAGGTACTTTAACTCAAGATTTCTGTGGTTGGCTTATCTCTCCTGTGCTTGTGTTTTTGTTGTGTTAAAAAACAATCAATTTTCCTGATCCAAACACTTAAAAATGAACTAGCTGTGAGCTGAGAATGGACTCTCAGTCAATCAGGGGGAACCTGACACAGCATAGGCATGGATACACAGGTAAAGCAGCAATAGGGGCGGGTCCTCCTTGAGGGACTGCTGAATAAAGCGGTACCATACTTGATAGAACTCCTGAGTGTCACTGAATATGTGCATTGTTGACTAGAAGACATCTTCTGCCACCATTTATCTGTTCACTAGAGTGTGTTGGATCAATGTTGATGTCTAATCAGACAAACTTTTCACGACCGCCTTGCAGTACCCAACTACGGACACGGACCTCCTGCTCTAACTCATAAAGTCAAATTGGCTGTGTTCAACCTTCTAAAAGATTTTTTTTTTTTAACTCACTCATTCAATCTTAAAAATATTTCTCCAGCAAGTTTGTTAAATTGTCCGAACTAGGCTTACTTTTCTTGGCTCGAAACGCCATCATCTAGTTTTGTGTCTGCCGACAATACTGCTTGCTAACCATAGCTCTGTGCTGGCGGTAGCATGTTTTGCATTGAGGTGATAGGATATAAAAGCCAAAGTATTTGGTGGTAAGCAACGTCTTTATTGCACAGTTTGAAAACAGCAATGCTCTTCTCCGCACTTCTTCTTTAAGCCTATCTTTGTCATTAATCTCAGCCAAATATAAAAATATGTGCTTTTGTGGTGTAGGTGCCAGGGATTATGGATTGGGAAAAGTTCTGTGGTTGCAATTAAGTGTGTTATTTTTTGTAACACCTAAATTTTTTTGTGTAATTAATCATAATCATCATTGTAAAGTTATTACAATTACACTGTATGCTTTATCTTGCATGCAAAACACAGAATGTCAAAGTGGTGGTTTGGTGCATTAAAATATTTATCTTAATAGAGAATACAAACCATCATCTTTAGGATTTGCTGGGGCTTCTGCTTTTGGTGGAGTTGGCTCTATGGGAACAGAAACAATGTTAGTGGGTCTTTCCTTATATGTACCTTGATTAAAAAAGGAATAATCATTTTAAAAATGACAATTTTGCATGACAGACTTTTCACAACACGAAACAAAAAGTAAAAATGGATGGATGGAAACATGTCATAACCTACCACAGTGGCGGTTTTTAATTTTTCCTATTTTAACTAAGTTTAATATGATAGGCTCCAGCGACCCCCCGTGACCCCGAAAGGGATAAGCAGTAGAAAATGGATGGATGGATTATTAATTTGACTGTGCGAGAAGAACAACCAACTGCTGGTTACTTAGAGAAATAACAAAATGTAGTTTAAAAAGACACTGGTTGAAAACAGATATATACTGTACTAACTTGACTGTGGACCTTAGAGACTGTACCTCAGGCATGGTGTCTGAGGCTGCGTACACAATAACAAACGATTTTTAAAACGATATGAAGATAATCCACGCAGTATTGTATGTATCCAATATATAACTATATCAATAAAAAGAGACATTACAATTAGAGATCAACCGATTATTGCCGCTGATATTTGCCATCTTGGTGTATATCGGTATGGGCCTCTTTTCATTATTTTTTTAGTTACAGTTTTTTTACAACTACAACATAACTACATCAGCAGATACAATATATACACATATGATAGCAGTATTCAGTATTTAAAAAAATTATAATGTAAAATAAGAGTTGTGGATCGGTGGAGGGAATACTTCGAAGACCTCCTCAATCCCACCAACACGTCTTCCTATGAGGAAGCAGTGCCTGAGGAATCTGTGGTGGGCTCTCCTATTTCTGGGGCTGAGGTTGCTGAGGTAGTTAAAAAGCTCCTCGGTGGCAAGGCCCCGGGGGTGGATGAGATCCGCCCGGAGTTCCTTAAGGCTCTGGATGCTGTAGGGCTGTCTTGGTTGACAAGACTCTGCAGCATCGCGTGGACATCGGGGGCAGTACCTCTGGATTGGCAGACCGGGGTGGTGGTTCCTCTCTTTAAAAAGGGGAACCGGAGGGTGTGTTCTAACTATCGTGGGATCACACTCCTCAGCCTTCCCGGTAAGGTCTATTCAGGTGTACTGGAGAGGAGGCTACGCCGGATAGTCGAACCTCGGATTCAGGAGGAACAGTGTGGTTTTCGTCCTGGTCGTGGAACTGTGGACCAGCTCTATACTCT
Source organism: Nerophis lumbriciformis (assembly GCF_033978685.3). Classification (NCBI taxonomy): domain Eukaryota; kingdom Metazoa; phylum Chordata; class Actinopteri; order Syngnathiformes; family Syngnathidae; genus Nerophis; species Nerophis lumbriciformis. The sequence continues at coordinate 26,480,125 of NC_084548.2, read as the reverse complement.
CGGCAGGGTCCTTGAGGGTGCATGGGAGTTTGCCCAACCAGTCTACATGTGCTTTGTGGACTTGGAGAAGGCATTCGACCGTGTCCCTCGGAAAGTCCTGTGGGGAGTGCTCAGAGAGTATGGGGTTTCGGACTGTCTGATTGTGGCGGTCCGCTCCCTGTATGATCAGTGTCAGAGCTTGGTTCGCATTGCCGGCAGTAAGTCGGACACGTTTCCGGTGAGGGTTGGACTCCGCCAAGGCTGCCCTTTGTCACCGATTCTGTTCATAACTTTTATGGACAGAATTTCTAGGCGCAGTCAAGGCGTTGAGGGGATCCGGTTTGGTGGCTGCAGGATTAGGTCTCTGCTTTTTGCAGATGATTTGGTCCTGATGGCTTCATCTGGCCAGGATCTTCAGCTCTCACTGGATCGGTTCGCAGCTGAGTGTGAAGCGACTGGGATGAGAATCATCACCTCCAAGTCCGAGTCCATGGTTCTCGCCCGGAAAAGGGTGGAGTGCCATCTCCGGGTTGGGGAGGAGATCTTGCCCCAAGTGGAGGAGTTCAAGTACCTCGGAGTCTTGTTCACGAGTGAGGGAAGAGTGGATCGTGAGATCGACAGGCGGATCGGTGCGGCGTCTTCAGTAATGCGGACGCTGTATCGATCCGTTGTGGTGAAGAAGGAGCTGAGCCGGAAGGCAAAGCTCTCAATTTACCGGTCGATCTACGTTCCCATCCTCACCTATGGTCATGAGCTTTGGGTTATGACCGAAAGGACAAGATCACGGGTACAAGCGGCCGAAATGAGTTTCCTCCGCCGGGTGGCGGGGCTCTCCCTTAGAGATAGGGTGAGAAGCTCTGTCATCCGGGGGGAGCTCAAAGTAAAGCCGCTGCTCCTCCGCATCGAGAGGAGCCAGATGAGGTGGTTCGGGCATCTGGTCAGGATGCCACCCGAGCGCCTCCCTAAGGAGGTGTTTAGGGCATGTCCGACCGGTAGGAGGCCACGAGGAAGACCCAGGACACGTTGGGAAGACTATGTCTCCCGGCTGGCCTGGGAACGCCTCGGGATCCCCCGGGAGGAGCTGGACGAAGTGGCTGGGGAGAGGGAAGTCTGGGCTTCCCTGCTTAGGCTGCTGCCCCCGCGACCCGACCTCGGGTAAGCGGAAGAAGATGGATGGATGGATGAAAATAAAACACTGCTCAAGCACCTGCATGTGAAGAGTTGCCTTTTTACCCCACTGCAGCACTTACGCAGCAAGCACCCAAGAAATTATGTCAGCTAGCTTGAAAAATGTCTCATCAATAAGCTACATAAAGGAGCCCAAGAATTGGTTTTATTGAAATGTTTGCAATATTTCATGGTTTTTCGGGAGGAAACATTACAATGTATTAAAGGGGAACTACACTTTTTTTTTTAACCTATAATTCACAATCCTTATGAGAGACAAGAACACATGTCCTTTTTTAATGCATTCTAACTCGCAAATTAACGTTAATAAAAGTCTGCTTACAATGGAGCCGATGGGAGCCATGACGTACGTCAATGCGTCTATTGGATTTATTCAGACCATTAAAGCCAATAAATAACCATCCAAAAAGCGGCAACAATACTCCATTTATATGTCATGACCTGAATATTAACCAAGTAATAGCGATATTGTTATTATAACCGCTAACTTTAAGGTCCTACATCTAATTGATTAGAGAGGGGCAACTTCTTTCTGCTGGTTGTAGTCACATCTTCCGCTGGTGAGCTGCTTTCTATGCTCTGAGCTTGTGAAAGTTAATTCTAGATTATAAATATTGCCTCTCCCCTTGATAGTAAAATAATGACAAACTGATAAGTTGTCAAACTTTGACTTGGAGATGGCGAGAAAGGCACGTGAAAGACGCTGGTTTGCACCCACCTTTTTATTTAACCCTTAGCAAGGCTTATGAGTCATTCTTTATCTAAATGGGAACATCTGAACATCAAAACAGTCGGCATACCAGTGACAGCAGACATTGTACAGTGAGTAATGTTTTATTATGTTTGTTGGCTCTCTTGATGTCTGCAGTTAGTAGTAATCAGTGATATCGTTGAAGGAAAATGTAAACATTGATTGCGTCTGTGAAATGAATGCTTAAAATTATCAAAATACATACATATTACATGTTATTATAAATGTGTATGTTACTATATTACGGATATACTTACAGTGTTTATATAAAATGATGATGGAGGTGCTAGAGGTTTTTTAGAGTGCTTTATAGGCGGAATAAAGCAACTCCCTTGGCTCCATTGTAAGCAGACTTCTGCTCGCATTTAATTACAAATTAGAATGCATAAAAAAACAAAAACATATGTGTTCTTGTTTTACAAAAGGATTGTGAATAATGCGCAAAATTAAAAAAAAATTGCTTCAAAATGGTATAACATTGAGTAGATGGCAAGTTATTGTGATATAGAGAAATCCCATATTTTTACCAATTTTCCCAGGAGACTTCCCATATTTTCAAATGCAAACGTTGATGCGCCTCTGACCCGCAGAATTAGACACGTATAATAAAGATGTTTGGGAAATCTTCTGATAATTGTTGGTGCTTAATTAACCTCAACATCAGTGCCACATTAAACATTATGTCGCTACTGGTCTGTTGTTTCCTAAAAAATAATGTTAAATAAAAAAAATTAAAGCTTTGTCCAGCTGTTCACAGATGTACACTATTCATGTTTAAATAACTTTTACTGTAAATATTGGTTAATGACCTCTTGACTACTAACAGTCGGTAATAGTATTGACCCTGAAAAAACATATCAGCCAATATCTAGTTACAATGCGAGACCAAGTGAGGTGGTTGCTCTTTCAGGCTTCTGCTTTGCCAAAAAGTGCATGTGAACTGGTAAATATGCTATTTTTTTAAACCCAACTCATGTATATATTTTTTTTCCACCGCAATGGGAAAAATGCAAGTTTTTAAAAAAAATCTGTGGCTCAGATCATCATTAAATATTGGGCAATTGATTTTAAAAGGTCCTGGATGAATCACCTAAGCAACCTTGAAATCTAGCGACATAAAGGTCAAAAAGTACTTGGTAATAATATAATCTTTGACACATCTGACTATAAAATGTTTGTGCAGAAGGCATTAGGCTTGTCCATGTGTGTGACAAAATATCAATATGATAAACTATCGCAGTACTTACGTTACGTTTCATGGTGACATATTTGGCAACCTTAAGTTGTGTTATGTTTTGTTCTTTTACATGTCTTTTTGTTATGTTTATCCCACATTCAAACGCTGGTGATGCCTGAGCTGGGCGGAGCTATGAGACACGCTGCAGCTATTTCCTGTTTACACACCCTTTTAACCAGCACGGTGGTAAAGGGGGTTAGTGCGTGTGCCTCACAATAAGAATGTCCTTGGTTCGATCCTGGGCTTTGGATTTTCCTGTGTGAAGTTTGCATGTTGTCCCTGTGACTGCGTGGGTTCTCCGGCTTCCTCCCACCTCCAAAGATATGCACCTGGGGATAGGTTGGTTGGCAACACTAAATTGACCCTAGTGTGTGAATGTGAGTGTGAATGTTGTCTGTCTATCTGTGTTGGCCCTGCGATGAGGTGGCGACTTGTCCAGGGTGTACCTTGCCTACCGCCCGAATGCAGCTGAGATAGGCTCCAGCACACCCCGCGACCCCAAAAGGGACAAGCGGTAGAAAATGGATGGATGGATGCCCTTTTAACCATTTAGCTGCGAATGAGAGCACTTGGTGATTCTCAATTTTGGAGCCTCTACGCTACACGTTATTTCCTAACTTTAACACTGCAGTGTTTGTTTCTAGTCTGTTTTTTGTTTTTTTTATGTGTCTTTAACATAACCACTGTGTTGCTTTCCAGTCCTATATCCCGTCTGGCCAGTCAGGTTTCTTTCTGAAAATTTTTGTTGGCCACGTTACAGTGTGCCTTGCCACCTAAATAATTTTTCTTGGCACCGTAGTTTTTTGTACAACCTTATCTTTTACATTACTCACTTACGCTGTCTCTGTATCCTGGGATCCACTCTTGCTGTGTTAATCAGCCTCAACAATTTTACTTTACGTTTAAACCTCGTTTTCAGTTCTATTATCAAAATACAGCCACGCTAAACTTCTTCCAACGTTCTTCATTAGTGGGTTGAGTTGCCAATATGTCATCCATGATTGTGCAGAATTCACCAGAAAAAGTAAAAACAAACAACAGCGCTAATATGATGGACTGTGACGTTAAATCGATGCAACAGCATTGTTTGAATCAAAAATGTGGACTTTGGAATGTGAATGTGACAAAGTTGGCTAAGGACTTTGCACAGTGTAAGTTGTATAGGTTTGTTTTACCCCTAAAAACACACTAATATGTTGTAAAGTGTTAACAGCGATATGTCGCTAATTGCAATATGACCATATGGAGATATTGCTGTGAACGTGAGGCATGTATAGTATCGTTTCGTGAGGTACAATGAGATTGTCAAGCTGTAAGGTAGCAATTTCATATCAGAGGTGTCTTTCTCAGTGAGAACCTTTGCAGTCAATGTAAAACTGCATAGCAACACTGTGACACTGACACTGGTGTTCTAGGAGTTTCCCTTTCATGGAAGACTTCAGCCTTGGTTGTTTCTGAACATTTTAACAATTTCTCGTCAGGTGGTGGTGGACGTTTGGGATTACTTCCAGACCCAAATGGGTCCGGCAAAGTGATGACACTTCCAAAAAACTTGTACTTGCATACAATAGTTTACTGTACGGCAGGCATATCAGTGAGCCCAGAAACATTTGATCGGGTGTACTCACCTACATCATCAAGCGCATCAGACAGGTCAAATCCTGTATGAGAAAGACAACAGTTATTAATTTATTATAAGACACTAAATTGGCCCTAGTGTGTGAATGGTTGTCTATCTGTGTTGGTCCTGCAATGAAGTGACACGACTTGTCCAGGGTGTACCCTACCTTCTGCCCAAGTGCAGCTGTGATAGGCTACAGCCCCTCTACAATCCCGAGGGGGACAAGTGGTAGAAAATGGCTGGATGTGGATGGATGGACTTTGTTTCATCCTTTTGTTTGTTTTTATAATAGCTTGCTCTAAGTGATATCATGACTAAAGGATCACGAGGCAGTATTTATAACCCACATAATTCCCTTTTCCGCTAAATAATCAGGAAAGTTACATTTTTCGTAATTGTGATTCTTGGAACTAAATCGTTCCTGTGGCCATTGTTCTGTGCATTTGCACAGCAACGAGGTCCTTGGAATAGTAACGTTAAATTAGGCTGATGAAGCAGCAGAAGCAACAAACTCTGCCATTGTATTACTGTAATTTAGAAACAATAGTAGTGAGATAATATTACTGCAAGTTATAAATTGTAATAAATTATCAAATAACTACAAATACACTCTTTGGTTGTCATGTTTATTGTGCAGTACAAATACACACAATATCCTATTGTGTACCCACACATGATGCTAAAGGGAAAGCCATCAGTCAAGTGGTGGGGCAGGTTGCATCTTTTGGCTCAGGTGCACACAATAGTGTAATCTAAAATGTTGCTTTCTGAAATTCTCTCCTCAGTTCAACCAAAATCCTGGTTTTCGCCAAGGCATCCAGAAGGTAGTCATACTTGTCTGAGTTGATAGCTACAATACTGTTGTTTTGTGGCGTGCAAAAATATCTAAAATCTTTAACTCAATATCTGTGCATCTGTGTTGGGCGGTCAGGGCTAGCAAGGCTTCTCTGCTACAATTTAAATTATAGTATTTATTCCAATTAATTATTCAAATGTATTCCCAACTGTCTATTATCGTCATTTTGTTGCATGTATCTTGGTTTCACTGCTTCTAGTGTGTATCTTGTTTTTTTTTGTCAGATTAGTTTTTATGCCATATCAATGTAATCTGCCTAGGGACTTCAGAATCAGGAGTGCCCGCCAATGTTACTTAAACAAAGTTAGTAACAGGGCTGTTTTTTTAACCAATCTGATGTCAGCTTTACAGCACAGCACCAGCTGGCAGGCATACAATGACGCACAGGTGTTTAACTCCCAGTGCGCGGGCAAAATTCGGCCCGAGAAGCCTGCGGCCCCGCAAGGCAGATTTCAACAAAGAAAGAACTCCAAACTAACGTCAATTACACCTTGCCTATAATGCAAATTTACTTTGTGAAATGTATTTAACAACTGAGACCACAGTGATATTTACAGGATGCATTGCACTATCTATTATTACTACCGTATTTTTCGGAGTATAAGTCGCACCGGAGTATAAGTCGCACCTGCCGAAAATGCATAATAAAAAAGGAAAAAAACATATATAAGTGGCACTGGAGCCCAGCCAAACTATGAAAAAAACTGCGACTTATAGTCCGAAAAATACGGTAAGTGTGTCAGATTACCATCAAAAAGAGCAATAATTTATTTTTACACTGCTAAGAACAACACCCCTTTACCTATTACACCCTGTTTGTACAAAATAACACATAGAAATATGTGATCATAGAGTCAAAGGTGATCATTTTAACGACAACAAAGCATGCTGGGAAATTTTGCTGCACAGATGCATGCTCAAACTTGCCAACTCTTCTAGACTCTGCAGAAAACTCATGGAAATTGCCTTTGTCTTCCAAAATACAAACTTAAAGGGAAACTGCACTTTTCTGGAATTTTGGCTATCTTTCACAATCATTATGAAAGACATGACGGCGGATGGATTTTTTATTTTTAAATGCATTATAAATGTTAAATAACATTCAGCTTACAGTACTAGTACAATAGGAGGTCCTCTATTCCGCCCATAAAAGCCAATAACTAACCATTCAAGAAGCGCCCACAATACTCCATTTACATTTTATGACTTGAATATTAACAAAGTATTAATGATATTGTTGTTATAACACACACAAACTATTTATAGTGGGGACTTGATCACTCTGTGTGTCCCTATGTTTACATCATTGAGTGGTCTTCTGTTTCCTCGCTTCCCTGCTCTTTGGAGGTTTGTAGGTTTATTGTTAGATCATAAATCATGCCTCTCACATAGAAAGATGGTACACTTTGATAGCCATTTAGGACCCGGAACTGGTGAGAACGACACGAAAAGAGTCTTGGTCACCCCCGCTCCCAACACCGTTTCTTTGCGAGGATTATGAGACATTCTTCATCTAAATGAGAATATATGAACATCCTAGCAGTCTTCATCCTATTGACAGCAGAACTTATACAGTAAGTGATGTTTAATGTTTGTTGGCTCTCATAAAGTCTGTATTGAGTAATAATCAGTGATAAAAAAAAGCAAACGTTGTGATGCGTTTTTGAAAATAATGTGGAATGTTATTATAAATGTGCCCTGATGGAAGTGTTTGTATGTTTTTTAAGGGCTTTATAGGCATAACTGAGCAGCTCCTATATAAGCTTCATTCTAATCTGACTTTTGATCGCATTTATTTAATATTTACAATGCAAAAAAAATAAATAACATCCATTGTCACGTCTCTCATAATTATTGTGAACAATAGGCACAATTTCAGTTCCCCTTTAAGTTAAAAATATCTCAGATTATGATTAGAGATGTCCCATAATATCGGCCGATAAATGGTTTAAAAAGTAATATCGGAAATTATCGGTATCGGTTTCAAAAAGTAAAATGAATGACTTTTTGAAACGCCGTTGCACGGAGCGGTACATTTCCGGTAAAACACGGATATAAACCCAGTCAGCAGCCCCTCCCCTTTCCCCTCTCCCACACACAACACAGGAGTTGACGACTGGTTAATGACCTGTAATAATTGTTTTCATTTCCTTCTTGAAATGCTTCTTTCTCTGTTGTACCACATCTTGCTGTATTGCCTTTTTTTAACACTGGACAAAATTATAAATGGAAAACTAAAACTCTATATGTACAAATTTCTGTCAAATATAGTTGACAAATGTGTCTAAATGAAATATAGTTATCTTGACCTCGGCTTAATTGGAACTGAGCTTCCGCATGATTGGATGAGCTGTCTGATGCTAAATCCCTTTTTGATTGACAGCAAAATGATCAACAATCTTGAAGCATAAATCACTGCCAGAGGATTGTTGCTAGATTTATTCCAAAGTTTTGAGTTGATATGAAGGATTTTACAATTATAAGTGATGTTTTTCTTTGTATAAAATAGCACCTTTATATATTTTATCTATTATTGGAGACCGTACTTGCATTTAGGGAGTAGATAAAAATTAGCTTCTCCTACTGTACTTAGAAGACCAGCAGCCGACACTGGTGTTCAGAAGCAGATCGAATCTATCCACTTCACAGAAGTGGCATATCAAGATGCTGATTCGACAGCAAGATATTGCACAGGTGTGCCTTATTAGGCTGACTACTACAAAATGTGCACAGAGCTTGCAATAGGCCATTTGACCGCAGGAATGTCCACCAGAGCTGTTGTCTGCGAATTGATTGTCCATTTTTCTACCATAAGCTGTTTCAGAGAAGTTGTCAGTACATTCATCCGGCCTCACAACTGCAGAGCCCATGTGATCACACCAGCCCAGGACCTCAACATCCAGTATTTTCACCACCGATGGTCTAAGATCGGTCACCATCACCGCTGCAATAATCACTTTGTATAACCAAAGAACCCGTCAAAACTTACACGGCATCTTAAAACCAAAGAGCCAACGCCTGCGTTAAAGCCAGTGGAAAGAAAATGGAATGCATACAAGGTCTGTCATGTACACTAATCGTGCATTCAAGCAACCTTGAAAGCATACTAGTTGCACTGTGGGAAAAAAAAACATTCATTATAGTGGAGGAGCTGGTTTTTGCCAGTGTGAATAAAGTAGGTGCCGAGAGATGAGCATGCCAAAAGAACGTTGGCTCTGACGTGCAACACGTTCTGCAGCGGTAAAGTCAGGCCTTTAAAGTAAATCACACCAGTAAAATAAAGTTGCACAGCAGCATGCTGTTGGGTCTTTCCACCAACACCAATTCCTATATCCACGCCCACCCCCGAACGGAAAATTTTGGTAGTTCTGATTTTCTCTCATTTTCAAATGCCAAAGTTGAATGACAGCGTCACGCATCGACTTTTAGGACAGTAAATAGCTACTTTAAGGAGTTTTCAACACTGCATGGGGGGACAAAAATAGGCAGCAACGCAGAACGCCTGACTATTTTGGTATTACGTAATGTTTCCATTAAGTACACTATGTTTCTAAAACACCCAACAATGTAGCGGGACCACATCGTGTATGCATTTAACAGTATTGTATTGTAATTGCAGACATTAAGTGCAACTACAAACATTAGCAACTATTTGGAACGACTATTAATAACACTTAGCTACATTGCCATTGAAAACATAGAACATGCCTTTATGTAATGATTAGCTCAGTGTTACAAGAACAATCACATTATTATTGTGTAAAAAACACAACAAAAAAAACTCACCTTCCTGCGTAAATGTGCCTTTTGCCAGGAGAAAAAGTAAACAGGCTGACAAAACAAACTTCATGTTGCTTTGGTTTCTCTGGACTGTAAAGCAGCTTAAAAGAAAAAGATTGTGCTAAAGGAGTGAGGGAGAGAACATGTCTGCTCGATGGGATCCACTTACAAAACCCCGATGAGTCAACTTTGGGCTGGGCAAGGCTGGTGGGGTGTGGCGGGTTGTTCCACTCAAAACACGTTCCGTTCATGTGACAAATGACTCATACCAATATGTCAGTTGTTAGGCGTTTCTGTCACAGTACCGTGTAACAATAAAAAACACGTTTGGAGAATTTACATGAGTCGATAATCCGAAGTAGTTGTTTCTTTATACATTGGCCTTTACTACCATCTAGCGGAAAACGAGCGAAGTACATGTTCATTGTGGCGGATTGAGTTAGGCCAGGGGTTGGCAACCCAAAACGTTGAAAGAACCATTTGCACCAGAAATAAAACAAATTAAAAAAATCTGTCTGCAGTCGCAAAAAATGAAAAGCCTTCTATAAGTAATATAGTGAAGGCAACACATGACGTAAGTCTATATTATCTATATTATCATAATGCTATCAAAATGACTATGTGTCGCAGACTGACGCAAATCTTCATTGACAGAAATGTTGTATTTTAACATTTATTCTACACATTTTTACAACTTAGGGGAACAGAGGTTTCTCAGAGGGTGAGATAACTCCTGGATATTACTGGCTTAGAATGGCCAAAAGTAGTATGTGCATGTCCAAGTTAAAGAAAATGGCGGGCTGTCTTCTTTGATTGGATTTATTACAATCTATGTAAACTGGGTAATGTTTGCTGTGGTCTGGAACAACATGGCACACAAACAACTACCAGAAATGCAGGCAATATTACATACAGATAATATATCGTAAGAAATGCAGATATAAATTAAATACACAGAGGACATAGGAAATTAAATTACCGTATTTTTCAGAGTATAAGTCGCTCCGGAGTATAAGTCGCACCGGCCGAAAATGCATAATAAAGAAGGATAAAAACATATATAAGGCGCACTGGAGTATAAGTCGCATTTTCTGGGGAAATTTATTTGATAAAACCCAACACCAAGAATAGACATTTGAAAGGCAATTTAAAATAAATAAAGAATAGTGAACAACAGGCTGAATAAGTGTACGTTATATGAGGCATAAATAACCAACTGAGAACGTGCCTGGTATGTTAACGTAACATATTATGGTAAGAGTCATTCAAATAACTATAACATATAGAACATGCTATACGTTTACCAAACAATCTGTCACTCCTAATCGCTGAATCCGATTAAATCCTATACATCTAGTCTCTTACGTGAATGAGCTAAATAATATTATTTGATATTTTACGGTAATGTGTTAATAATTTCAAATAAGTCGCTCCTGAGTATAAGTCGCAGCCCCGGCCAAACTATGAAAAAAACTGCGACTTATAGTCCGAAAAATACGTTAGCTCAAATAAACCTGCGCCTGAGGCATAATAATGCAATGGGTACATAAAGCTAGCCTAAATAGCATGTTAGCATCCATTAGCTTGCAGTCATGCACTGACCAAATATGCCGGATAAGCACTCCACACAAGTCAATAACATCAACAAAGATCACCTTTGTGCATTCACACACAGCATAAAAAGTTTGATGGACAAAATGAGACAAAGGAGGAGTTGCATAAAACATATCTTTCTCTGGCATCGTTGGAGAAAGTTGTACATGTAAACAAACTCCGGTGAGTTCAAGGACTGCCAAAATTAGAAGGACAAAACGGCACTCGCCAAATACTCTCATCAGAAAAGCATGTTTATAATAAATAGTGGATAAATAAAGGATATATTAAAGTTAAAGTTAAAGTTAAAGTTAAAGCCCCTGGGAGGTGAGGGGAGCAGTGGGCAGCAGCGGTGGCCGCGCCCGGGAATCATTTTGGTGATTTAACCCCCAATTCCAACCCTTGATGCTGAGTGCCAAGCAGGGAGGTAATGGGTCCCATTTTTTTATAGTCTTTGGTATGACTCGGCCGGGGTTTGAACTCACAACCTACCGATCTCAGGGCGGACACTCTAACCTCGTGGGATTTCTAACAATTAGGGAGGTTTGTGTCATGTTTGTCCTCCTACAGAAACCCTATTAAAACAAAAATATATTTTTCCCCATCTTTTTCTATTTTCATACATTTTTGAAAAGCTCCTGGGAGCCACTAGGGCGGCACTAAAGAGCCGCATGCGGCTCTAGAGCCGCAGGTTGCAGACCCCCGAGTTAGGCGGATCCATCCAAATGTCGGCTGTATTTATACCAAGCCTGGTGTTGGGACAATACCGGGGTGATGGGATTGATATTTTTCAGTTCTCTACTATTTCTATATTCGCAAATATTTGTGTTTTATGTTTGTGTTCATGTTGTTATACTATTTACGAACCATTGTGTGGTGGCTGACAGGGGCAAACGTCCAAACTTTCCAAACAAAGAAATCATCATACAAAACACAGCAAACTACGTTTTGCGCATGTTTGTATGAGGATTTCTGCTCAGCAACCTTAAATGACAAATTGTATTCTTGAGTTACAAACTCCCACATAAATTGCATGATACATAAGCATGATCAGGAACAAAATATAAGTCTGCCAGGCTTCCAGGACGTTATGTTTGATATGGCTGTCACTCGGTCACTATCATAGACATCATATATAAAGAAGCTGCATCGACTCCTACTGCCTTATGTCATCAACGAGCCGTGGGGCCGCCATCTTAAACCGGTCAACATCTCCACCTAGTGCAGTGGTTCTTAACCTTGTTGGAGGTACCGAACCCCACCAGTTTCATATGCGCATTCACCGAACCCTTCTTTAGTGAAAAAAAATAAATAAATACATTTTTTAAATTCAAGACAAAGTTATATGTTTTTTTACTGGTGCACAAAATGTACCGTGCATAAACATCACCTTATTCAAAGAACAAAACTAACACAGTGCATGAACTCACAACAAAATACACACCTGCAAATCAGTGTGACTTCTGCTGTTGCCTTTGAGAGACCAGTTCAGATATGCGTGGCTTCACATTGGCAAGTGCCACTCTCATCTCATTTTCACAGCAAAGTCTGTTCTTTTTCTTCCTTTTTATGTCCAGCATCCTCAAAAAGGATTGCTCGCAAAGATATGTTGTAACAAATGGTATAAAAAATTCCAAAAATTAACTAATAACTGGATACTTTTCCATATGTCGACACCAAAATGTTGAGAGCGTTGTTGTTCTGAAGAGTTGCTGTTGAACCTGGCTCTGCTGAATTTCAATGATTTCGTTGAGGTATTCATCATTGACATTTGCTGTCTCAACAGCAAACTTGAACGGCTGTCTCACCCATGCTGGATATGACTCTTTGTAGGGAAATATCCGTCGAGAGACTTTGCAAGCTCATCTAAGTGCGTGGCAATTGTTTGCTTCAGTTCCATGGGTACAGAAATGTCTCCGGTTCCAGACACATCTCGTCGCTCACATGTGCTCCACTGAATGCTCAAGGAGTTTTTGTGTTTGCTCACGCACATGGAAAATTAAAGGGAACATTGTTTGGGGGTATTCATAATACGCCAATAGGGAGAAGTTTTATTTACACGATGAGTCGGGTGTGTCTTGACCTCCGCGGTGGAGGTTACGCCGAACCCCTGAAGCTGACTCACCGAACCCCTAGGGCAGTGGTTCTTAACTTGGGTTCGATCGAACCCTAGGGGTTCGGTGAGTCGGGCTCAGGGGTTCGGCGGAGGTCAAGACACACCTGACTCATCGTGTAAATAAAAACTTCTCCCTGTCGACGTATTACGGATACGGCAACAGCAGAAGTCACACTGATTTGCAGGTGTGTAATTTGTTGTGAGTTTATGCACTGTGTTGGTTTTGTTGTTTGGTGATGTTCATGCACGGTTCATTTTGTGCACCAGTAAAAAAACATGGTAACACTTTAGTATGGGGAACATATTCACCATTAATTAGTTGCTTATTTACATGCAAATTAGTAACATATTGCCTCTAAACTAGTCATTATTAAGTACTTATTAATGCCTTATTCGGCATGGCCTTATTATAACCCTAACCCTCTAACCCTGACCCTAACCCTCTAACCCTAACCCTAACCAAATAACTCTAAATTAAGTCTTTGTTACTTAGAATATGTTCCCCATATTAAAGTGTTACCAAAAACATATAACATTGTCTTGAATTTGAAAAAAAAAAACATGTTATTTTTCACTAAAGAAGGGTTCGGTGAATGAGCGTATGAAACTGGTGGGGTTCGGTACCTCCAACAAGGTTAAGAACCACTGCCCTAGGGTTCAATCGAACCTAGGTTAAGAACCACTGATCTAGTGACAGGACCAATAAAGGATCAGCACACGTGAAGCACATTTACACTTTCTCAATACTAAACTGATTTTCACACTGTTTTTTAAAATTCAAACTTCCTACATGAAGCTATGATACAGTGCAAATGTTGTATTTTAATATTCGCAGTAGGATTAACAATAATAAAATGTTCAGACTGGACTGTAGACAAGTATTTTGCAAACACTTTAAACACATATAGTCTTCTATTTATAATATATACCTTTATACCATATGAGCTATGCTTTTTATAACCTACCCTACACCTTCCTTCATAAATTATGTTGTAATGGTACTTATTTGGCTAAATCTGGTAAATTGTGTCCTAATTTCGTGCCATTACATGTGACACGAAATTCACACTTTAAGTTGAAAATCATTTAAAAGGGAACTGCACTTTTTGGGGGGATTTTGCCGATCGTTCACCGTCATTATGAGAGACAAGAAGACAAAAGGTTTCTTATTTTTCACTTTTTAACATATAAAAATCGTCTCGTTCTAGGTAGCTAGCAATGCAGGTAATGGGAGCAATCTATTCTACTTCCAAATCACTTTTAAAATGCATTCAAAAACCGCCGATAATACTTCATTAACGTTCTGTAACCCGTATAATAACCAAGCTGTAGCGACATTGTTATTGTAAGAGCGAACACGGAGGAACTTGTTTTCTAAGGTATTGGCATTCTACAATATTGGCCGTAAAAGCTAACTACGGCGAGAGATAAGCTAGGTTCTACATCAGCACCGGAATCCCGTTTGAATTTGTAATAAACCAACACAATGCACAATGTAACCTGTAGTGACTGAAAAACATGAACAATCATATCACTGTCTGTAAAGTAATAGCCCACATTTCATGTTTTGTTTGTACACAGCTAGCTCGACAGCATATGCACTGTAGTGTACGGTGATGTGCTGCATGCATTATGAACAATAGTATAGTGACTTACTCGATGGATAGTTGTCTGTTTGGTTAAGATGGCCAGGACGTTTCTATGTTGATTTGGGCACTCCATTAATTTGGCATAGCTAGGCTCAAAAGTTCCATATTTGGGACGGCGTGGCGCTGTTTGGGAGAGTGGCCGTGCCAGCAACCTGAGGGTTCCTGGTTCAATCTCCACTTTCTACCAACTTCGTCACGATCCGTGTGTCCTTGAGCAAGACACTTCACCCTTGCTCCTGATAGGTTGTGGTTAGGGCCTTGCATGGCAGCTCCCGCCACCAGTGTGTGAATAGGTGAATGTGGAAATAGTGTCAAAGCGATTTGAGTACCTTGAAGGTAGAAAAGCGCTATACAAGTATAACCCATTTACCATTACCATTTATTTGGAGTGTGACCAAGTCGCACTGACCTCACTCTCTCGGCTTCCGTCTGCTCCAACGTCTCGCCTCTTCTTAGTGCTTGCTTCTATAAGCAGAAGTTCATCCTCTGGTCGTATATTCAGCTTAAAAAAAGATAAGGTTGTGAATCCTCATTTGTCCAAAAATAGTCGCCTTTGTTGTCTATGCCCAACTCTGTCATGATTGATCGCGTTTGTTTCCGTAATTAGGACACACAGTTGTTGCAGGAAGTTGGATGTGCGCTGCTATGGAAACGGAAATAAATGCACCAGGGAAGGAAGCCCCGCTGTGGATTGAAATGACCAAAATATGGTAAATATTGAACATATTACATATTGTTATAACCGTGTCTGTTAGTACATTTTATATAGACTTGCAGTGTGTATATAAAACGTTGATGAAGGGTTATGAAGTTGTTTTAGAGGGCTTTGAAGGCTACAACAGTGACTCCCATTAGCCTCATCTTGCAAGTGTTCTTTATCATCTTTAAAATAAAAAAAAGACATATATGATCTTGTCTCTTATGATTGTAAATGATAATCAATATTCCCCAAAAAGTGCAGTTCCTATTTAAAGGCCTACTGAAACCCACTACTACCAACCACGCAGTCTGATAGTGTATATATCAATGATGAAATCTTAACATTGCAACACATGCCAATACGGCCGGGTTAGCTTACTAAAGTGCAATTTTAAATTTTGCGCGAAATATCCTGCTGGTATGATGACGTCTCGGTATGATGACGTCAGCGTGTGACATCACGGATTGTATAGGACATTTTGGGACAGCATGGTGGCCAGCTATTAAGTCGTCTGTTTTC
Organism: Nerophis lumbriciformis; assembly: GCF_033978685.3. Lineage (NCBI taxonomy): Eukaryota > Metazoa > Chordata > Actinopteri > Syngnathiformes > Syngnathidae > Nerophis > Nerophis lumbriciformis. The sequence goes on along the minus strand of NC_084548.2, from coordinate 26,464,136 downwards.
ATCGCAAAATTCCACAGTATTCTGGACATCTGTGTTGGTGAATCTTTTGCAATTTGTTCAATAAACAATGGAGACAGCAAAGAAGAAAGCTGTAGGTGGGAAGCGGTGTATTGCGGGAGGCTGCAGCAACACAAACACAGCCGGTGTTTCATTGTTTACATTCCCGAAAGATGACAGTCAATCTTTATCAATCAATCTTTATTTATATAGCCCTAAATCACAAGTGTCTCAAAGGGCTGCACAAGCCACAACGACATCCTCGGTACAAAGCCCACATACGGGCAAGGAAAACTCACCCCAGTGGGACGTCGATGTGAATGACTATGAGAAACCTTGGAGAGGACCGCATATGTGGGTAACCCCCCCCCCCTCTAGGGGAGACCGAAAGCAATGGATGTCGAGTGGGTCTGACATAATATTGTGAGAGTCCAGTCCATAGTGGATCCAACATAATAGTAAGAGTCCAGTCCATAGTGGGGCCAGCAGGACACCATCCCGAGCGGAGACGGGTCAGCAGCGTAGAGATGTTCCCAGCCGATGCACAGGCGAGCGGTCCACCCCGGGTCCCGACTCTGGACAGCCAGCACTTCATCCATGGCCACCGGACCTGTGCCCCCCCCCCCCTCAAGGAAAAGGGGAGCAGAGGAGAAAAGAAAAGAAACGGCAGATCAACTGGTCTAACAGGGGGTCTATTTAAAGGCTAGAGTATACAAATGAGTTTTAAGATGGGACTTAAATGCTTCTACTGAGGTAGCATCTCTAATTGTTACCGGGAGGGCATTCCATAGTGCTGGAGCCCGAATAGAAAACGCTCTATAGCCCGCAGACTTTTTTTGGGCTCTGGGAATCACTAATAAGCCGGAGTTCTTTGAACGCAGATTTCTTGCCGGGACATATGGTACAATGCAATCGACAAGATAGGACGGAGCTAGACCGTGTAGTATTTTATACGTAAGTAGTAAAACCTTAAAGTCACATCTTAAGTGCACAGGAAGCCAGTGCAGGTGAGCCAGTATAGGCGTAATATGATCAAACTTTCTTGTTCTTGTCAAAAGTCTAGCAGCCGCATTTTGTACCAACTGTAATTTTTTAATGCTAGACATAGGGAGACCCGAAAATAATACGTTACAGTAGTCGAGACGAGACGTAACGAACACACGAATAATGATCTTAGCGTCGCTAGTGGATAAAATAGAACAAATTTTAGCGATATTACGGAGATGGAAGAAGGCCGTTTTAGTAACACTCTTAATGTGTGATTCAAACGAGAGAGTTGGGTCGAAGATAATACCCAGATTCTTTACTGATTCGCCTTGTGTAATTGTTTGGTTGTCAAATGTTAAGGTGGTATTATTAAATAAATGTCGGTGTTTAGCAGGACCGATAATCAGCATTTCCGTTTTCTTGGCGTTGAGTTGCAAGAAGTTAGCGGACATCCATTGTTTAATTTCATTAAGACACGCCTCCAGCTGACTACAATCCGGCGTGTTGGTCAGCTTTAGGGGCATGTAGAGTTGGGTGTCATCAGCATAACAATGAAAGCTAACACCGTATTTGCGTATGATGTCGCCTAGCGGCAGCATGTAAATACTAAAGAGTGCAGGGCCAAGAACCGAACCCTGAGGAACTCCGCACGTTACCTTAACATAGTCCGAGGTCACATTATTATGGGAGATGCATTGCATCCTGTCAGTAAGATAAGAGTTAAACCACGACAAAGCTAAGTCTGACATACCAATACGTGTTTTGATACGCTCTAATAAAATATTATGATCGACGGTATCGAAAGCAGCGCTAAGATCAAGAAGCAGCAACATAGATGACGCATCAGAATCCATCGTTAGCAGTAGATCATTAGTCATTTTTGCGAGGGCTGTCTCCGTAGAGTGATTTGCCCTGAAACCGGATTGAAAAGGTTCACAGAGATTGTTAGACACTAAGTGTTCATTTAGCTGCTGTGCGACAATTTTTTCGAGGATTTTCGAAATAAAGGGAAGGTGGGACACCGGTCGGTAGTTTACCATGAGGTCAGGGTCGAGGTTAGGTCTTTTGAGCAGAGGATGAATAACCGCTTTCTTGAATGCTAGGGGAACAGTGCCAGAGGAAAGTGATAAGTTTATAATATTTAGCACTGATGGACCTAATAATACAAAAAGCTCCTTGATAAGTTTCCCAGGAAGTGGGTCAAGTAAACATGTTGTTTGTTTTATCCCACTTACACGCTGTAATAGTTCCTCTAATGTTATTTCATCAAAAAGAGAGAGACTATTTTGTATTGCAGTCAAGCTTTACCATTGGCCTGTGGAGAACTGGGACAACAGAGACTCTTACCAGGTGGACTTTGAGTTGGATGCGCAGATGCGGTACCGTGAGTACCAGTGACGTGCGGTGAGGTTGATGGCTGGTGAGGCACTGACGTCATCACAGTCAGATTTACAAACATATGAACCCTAAAGAGTATCTTATTCACCATTTGATTGGCAGCAGTTAACGGGTTATGTTTAAAAGCTCATACCAGCATTCTTCCCTGCTTGGCACTCAGCATCAAGGGTTGGAATTGGGGGTTAAATCATCAAAAATTATTCCCGGGCGTGGCGCCGCTGCTGCCCACTGCTTTCCTCACATCCCAGGGGGTGAGCAAGGGGATGGGTCAAATGCAGATGACAAATTTCACCACACCTAGTGTGTGTGACAATCATTGGTACTTTAACTTAACTTTAACATTACACATACAAACTGTAGCACACAAAAAAAACACATTTAATAAAAAAAAAACGTTATTATGGTCTTACCCTTACTTATAAAAGTGGGAACAGTGGTGTTCGTGTTGGAGGAGTTGTGAATGAATGAAATATGAAATCCGTGCTGTAGTCTGCAGGTGTACCTAATGTTGTGTCCCTGCAGTTGTTCACGGCTCCTCCGGCGCGAGCATTGTTGTTTTTGCACTTTTTGGCTTCTTGTTAAGTGACTTTTTTTTGGGTGGATTCGGTCTTGCACGTGGAGGGTTTGGGTGTGGGCTTTGGTTGGTGTGGCGCTCCCGTCGGGGGGTGCACTCTGCGGCGGAGGTGCATTAATCGGCACCAGGAGGCGGGATTACTGCGAGCCTCACACAGTGTGTCTTTGCAGCAGTTTTATGATTGCTCAGCACAAGAAATACGTTACACACATACAGTTGTTGACAAAATACACTGTACATTATATACCTCAGCTAACTAAACTATGGAAATGTATAATATAATTCATATAGCAATACGGTCTCACTGCACAGCAGGCCAGCAGTTAGCCGAGTCATTGCGCAATCCATGTTGAGGCACAACTGAGTGACGTGCCTCAACTGGCTGCTGTTCACCGCACCGTCTCTTCTCAGTATTTGAACGGCAAATGTGAAAATTCAGCGATTTTGAATAAAAATAATCTAAAACTGGTGAAGTTAAATGGAAAATAACTTTATAGTGTAATCACTGGATACATATAACAATTTAATTAATTTTAAAACAGAAATAGTGAAAAACATTGAAATGAGCATTTTTCAGCAAACATGTTGTTATGACACAAGTGTCATGTGGGACTTGACAAAAGTATTTAACTCTTTGTTGATAATGATGCTAATCTGCTAAAATTGAGAATACATCAACAGCCAAATTGGCTCGATGACAAATTATTGTACGGTCAGATGTTCACTTGTTTATATTTTCAAGTAAATGTATATTAAGACATAACAGCTAGCTTGCTGTTGGTAAATTACATTCTGTGCAACAAAAACGCTGGTCAATGTTATACTAATAATATTTGTCTTATAGCATTGTTGTGTCATTGTTAAGGAAAATGATTACCGGTAATATAGTCTCAGTTCATATCCGAAACACTGGCACTAAACATACAGTAGCTAACTACTGTATGTATATATATATACAGTAGTTATGTATATACAAAGAGTTATATATAAGGGAATACTTACCACAACACAATTCATCCTCTGATAATATTACAGAAAAGAGCAGTGCGGATTATTCACAACGTTGGTTATTTAGAACGTACTCATAATCTGTTTATGCAATCAAAGTTGCTCACATTTGATGACCTTGTTAAATATAATACATTAATAATCTTATATAAAGCATTTAACAAATTATTGCCGCCTCATCTACAATGTTTTTTTTATAAGACAAGTGCAGGCTCATAACTTGAGAGGCTTTGGATATTTCTTATTGCCGAGAGCTCAAACGTTTTTGTGTGTCTGTATGCGGAGTAAAATTATGGAACAAACTGGACTTAGAACACAAGCAATGCCAAACTATTAATCAATTTAAACTATTATACAAACATATGGTCTGGTTCAAATATAGAGATGAGGGTCTTTAATTTGACCTGCTGCTGTACTATGTCTCAAAGAGTTAACATGTGCTCAATGTTTCCTTACCATTAATGCTATCTTGTCTATTACCATTGTTGCTATATTCATTATTTCTACATTGTTGATAAAAATTATTGTTACAGTGTAATAATTATTGTTACCTGTGGTAATGCCACTATGATACAACATCTGTATTATAATCCTTGAACAAAGTAAGAGTGAAACTCATGTGAATAATCACTGAATGGAGAACTGGGGGTGGGATTAAATAAATTATCTTCTTCCCACTCCCTTTCAGGCAAAACTGGACAATCATGCATTACATACTATACATTACCTTTTGCACTATATTAATTTATATTATTATGTGTTGTCAACTTTGTACTTTTTTATGTTATTGCCTGAAATAAATAAATAAATGGAAAAAAAAATGAATGAAAAAATGAACTAAGTTAGCTGCAAGAGCTGCCAACAATTTTTCTGGTAGGCATAAATACAGTACAATAATCTTTGATTCACAATATGTCACCAGTAGTAAGGTTCACTCTGTGACGGTACAGCGGGAGAAGAAGACGGCAGAGAGACGATGACGTCATTAGCTGTCAGCGTGTTTATTGACAGCTTTGTGTGTAAGTGGGGTGTGTAATTAAACCAAAGAGATGTAGTCTGACTAAGTGTGAGACTTATCTGAGCGTGGTTGCCAGAGGGTGTTGAGAGTGCGTGTTGAGATCCAGGCGGAAGTCCAATAAGGGCAAGGCAGGCTCGAGCATTGGAGGACAGGCGGATGGTCGAGGACAGGAGCGCGGCGTCATGGTCAGTAGGCAGGCGTGAGGTCGAAGTCCAGAAGGGCAAGGGGGAATCCACAGGGGGTCCAAGGTGACGAGACACACAACTCGACGACAAGGAAGGACGACGGGGAGCTGAAGAACGACACAACACAAGAGACGATGAGCACGACGGGGAGGGAGCACAGGGAGAGAGAATGCACATGCAGGAGAGCGAGAGACGTGTGGGCTTACTGTACTGGGTACGAGACGCTGCGTTCTGGCGTCGGATCTTAAGTTGCGTTGGCTTTTGAAGGCTGATCGCTCATCACGGGCAGGTGTGTAGATTACAGATTCTGCAGGCGCGAGGAGGCATGCCCGCAGCGGAGAGGGACCGCCTGTGGGCGTTGCCCGTGGTGCGCTTGTCAGGACGCACAGCAGGAAGAGAAGCAGCAGGAGTGTGACCCATAACAGGACCCCCCCCCCACACTTATGCGAGACTTTCGGCAAGCTTCGTGGTGCCTAGGGGTGAGATCTGTGAAAGTCTTCGATAAGGGAGGGGTGGGCGATGTAAGAGGCTGGTACCCAGGACCTATCCTCAGGACCATAGCCCTCCCAGTCCACAAGGTAGACCCATCACCTCCCCTGTCGCCGAACCCTGAGAATCTCCTTGACGGTCCAGACTTGGTCCCCATCCTCAAGGACCCTAGGAGGGGGAGGAGCAGGGGTGTGTGTTGGGGGGGGGGGGGGGGGGGGGGGGTCAGGGAACTGCTAACTACTGGTTTGATTTGGCTAACAAGAAAGACAGGGTGAGATCTCATGGAATGTGGAAGATCCAAGTGTATTGCAGCAGGGTTGATCTTGGATTTTACCGTATAAGGTCCAACAAAACGTGGAGCAAGCTTCTGGGAGGGGATTGGGAGGTGGAGGTCCTTGGCCCGAAACAGCACCTGCTGTCCGGGCTGGTAGTCGGGAGCCGGGTATGCGCCACCGGTTGGCGTTGCGACACATCCTTTCAGACGCCTTCAATAGGGCAGCGCGGGCGGACCTCCACACTCTGCGACATTGTCTCAGGTGGGCCCGGGTGGGAGGAACTGCCACCTCGATCTCCTGGGAGGGAAACAAGGGATGTTGAAACTCCAGCCAGCACTTAAACGGGGACATACCAGTAGCTGCGCAGGTCATGGAGTTAAAAGAGTATTCCACTCATGGGATAAAGTTACTCCAGGAGTTGGGCTGTTGCGCAGCCATACAGCGCAGCATGGTCTCCACCCCCTGGTTGGCCCTCTCTGCTTGACCATTGCTTTGGGGGTGGTAGCCGGAAGTCAGACTAACCGTGGCCCCGATCCCCTTGCAAAGGCTTGCCAGACCTGAGAAACGATATGGGGGCCACGATTAGAGACAATGTCGGAGGGGATCCCGTGGATCCTGATCACATGCTGGACTAGCAGGTCCGTGGTCTCAGCAGAGGATGGGAGTTTGGGCAATGGTATAAAGTGTGCAGCCTCGGAAAACCTGTCGATGATGGTGAGGATTGTGGTGTTACCTCTAGAGGGGGGAAGTCCCGTGATGAAATCAACAGCAATGTGGGACCAAGGTCGACTGGGGATGGGAAGAGGGTGTAAGTGGCCGGCAGGAGGGCCGCCGGGCGCAGACGCTGCAGGCGGCGACAAACTCGCGGGTATCCGCCTCCATGGAAAGCCACCAAAATCGGCGTCGAATAAAACCTAGAGACCTATGGACTCCGAGATGACAGGTAAACACACTTGAGTGAGCCCAGTCAAGTACCTTGGCCCTTAAAAGTTCTGGGACGAACAGTCTATTAGGGGGTCCGTTTCCGGGACCAGGGTCGGAACGTAGGGCCATCTTGACCAGACCCTCGATCTCCCAAGTTACCATCCCGATAATGCGGTTAGGGGGAAGGATGGTCTCAGGAGTAGATTTAATGGTGGGTTCCTCTGACAGGATCCGAGAAAGAGTGTCCGCCTTGCCGTTACGTGAACCAGGTCTGTAGGTGAGAGTGTGGTTAAATCGGCAGAAAAATTGCGCCCAGCGAGCTTGCCTGTCATTCAATCATTTAGCGGATCGGATGTGGATGAGGTTGCGATGGCCGGTCAGGACCAGGAACGGATGCTTGGCCCCCTCCAGCCAGTGTCTCCATTCAACCAGCGCATCGTGGACTGCCAACAGTTCTCGGTTCCCTGCATCGTAGTTCCTCTCGGCTGGAGAGAGGCGTCTAGAAAAAAATGCACACGGGTGCAACACATTATTCCCACTAGAACGTTGGGACAAGACTGCCCCAATCCCGGAGTCAGAAGCAGGGTGTACGAGAACGGGGGCGGAACTGAAGCTCCTCTTGAGGCTTTGGAACGCCACGTCTGCCTCCTTGTTCCACACAAAAGCAGTAAGTGTAGATGTTAGTGCGTGGAGAGGTGCAGCTACCTTACTGAAGTTGAGTATGAATCGACGGTAAAATCCAGCAAAGCCTAGGAATCTCCTCAGTTCAGTACGGGTGGTTGGTTAAGGCCACTCTACCACTGCCTTGACCTTCTTGAGGTCGGCTCGGATGTTACCCCTTTCGATGATGTGGCCCAGGAAGTTTACTGAAGAAGAATGGAACTCACATTTTTCTGTCTTGACGAACAAGCGGTTCTCGAGGAGGGGCTGTAGAACCAGGCGGACGTGCAGCTGATGCTCCTGCGTGTTGTGAGAGAAGACCAGAATATCATCCAGGTAAACAACCACAAATTTCTCGAGCATGTCTCTTAAAACGTCATTGACCAGAGTTTGGAAGACGGTTGGGGCATTGGTCAGGCCGAAGGGCATTACCCGGTACTCGAAGTGGCCTAGGTGTGTGTTAAAGGCTGTCTTCCACACGTCCCCCTTCCTAATCCGGACGAGATGGTATGCATTGCGGAGGTCAAGTTTGGTGAAGACTGTTGCAGGAGCAAGAGGTTCGAAGGAGGAGCTCATGAGTGGAAGAGGATACCAGTTCTTGACTGTGATGGCGTTGAGTCTTCGGTAATCGATGCAAGGGCGAAGGGAGCCATCCTTCTTGCCGACAAAGAAAAATCCAGCGGCTACCGTTGATTTGGAGGGAGTGATGATCCCTGATGCGAGTGAGTCCGTGATATAGTCAGACATGGCCTTCTTCTCGGGTATGGACAGGTTGTACATGCGGCGAGAAGGGAGTACTGCGTCGGCTACAAGATCGATGGCACAGTCATACGGTCTGTGCGGGGGTAGGGATAGTGCCTGGGCCTTACTGAATACGGCTGAAAGGTCATGGTAGAGAGCGGGAACCCCAGACAAGTCGGATGGGGATGACTTGAGCTTGGGGTTCTCCGAGACGGGGGCTGCTGCCTTGAGGCAGTTAGCTTGGCATGCCGTGGTCCAGGCTAGGATTCTCCCTGTGATCCAGGAAATATGGTGGTCGTGCTGGCGAAGCCATGAGCGGCCGAGGACAAGAGGAGCTACGGGGGCGTTGAGGATCAAAAAGCTGATTTGCTCCGTGTGGTTGCCTGACAGGGTTAGTGTGACCAGTGCTGTACGGTGGGTGATAGGTCCCAGGGGATGTCCATCCAAGGCCTGAGCTGGTAAGGACTTTTCCAGGGACAGAAGTTCAATACCGGCTTGACAGGCAAAAAATAAAGTTGATTTGATTTGATTTGATCACAGTCCATGAAGCTCTCATCTGCACCTGAGTCCAAATATGCTCCCACCCTCAGACTCTTTGACTCCCAAGAGAAAGTTGCAGGGAAGAGACTGCCAGGGTCACTGCGACCCTGGGGAAAGGTGGTGTGGCTCACTAGTACTCCCCTTACTAGTGAGCCTGATCTTTTGGTTGTGTGGGGCAGGTCTGGATCATGTGACCCGCACAACCACAGTAGAGGCAGAGGCGCTGCCGGAACCTCCTCTCCTGTTCCTCAGCGGAAAGTCTTGTCCTGCCCAACTGCATGGGTTCCACCCCTCTGGAAGGTGCGGGAAGAAACCCAGACTGGTCCATCAAGTGGGCGCCTTCAGCCCGATCGCTGGTAGCAGTAGGGGAGTAGGAAGCGGTCCGATTCTCCCATGCCGGCCGTCTGGTCCTCTCGCGGGCTGCGAGTCTTCGTTCCGCTGCCAGTTCCTTTAGCCTCAGGTCCATGAGCAAGGCTAACTGGATGAGGTCTTGGTAGGTGGCCGGGCGGTCTCGCAACAATCCGTCCTTGATTTCGTCGGAGAGGCCCCGACGGTAGGCGCTCAACAAGGCCTTATTATCCCACCCGCTGTCAGCGGCCAGGGTGCGGAACACGATGGTGTAGTCTGTAACAGACTGAGAGCCTTGCTGGAGGGAGTGAAGACTTGAGGCGGTGTCTCCTCCATCGGCGGGGTGATCAAAAACTGCCTGGAACTCAGAGCGAAAAGCAGCAAAATTTGTGCTGAGGCCAATGTTGTGGTCAACCGCTGCCGTGGCCCACTGGAGGGCTCTTCCTGTCAATAGTGAGAAAATGAAGGCTATCTTGGCCCCGTCAGAAGTGTAGCGAGAGGGCTGGTGACGAAAAACCATGTCACATTGAACCAAGAAGCCACGCCAAAGTTCAAAATCCCCTTCGAAGGCTCTGGGACTAGCGATCTTCGGCTCACAGGAAGAAAGGGGCAGCATGGGGGCTGCAGCGGCAGAGGCGGCTCGCTCGGGCGCCGGCGGAGCAGAAGAGCCTGGGGAAATCAAGTCCAGTAGAGCTAACAAGTTAGTAAAAGCAGCATCCAGCTTGTTTTCCAGTACACAAAAGCGCTCTTGGTGCTGCTGGAGTGCCGTGTGCATGACTGTGACACTGGGTACAGGGGAGGCTCTGGAGGTGAGCAGGGTACGCGTCATGTCATTGCCGTCTGGTTCTGTCATGGCCAGAACGTACTGTGACGGGACAGCGGGAGAAGAAGACGGCAGAGAGAAGATGACGTCGTTAGCTGTCAGCGTGTTTATTGACAGCTTTGTGTGTAAATGAGGTGTGTAATTAAACCAAAGAGATGAAATGTGACTAAGTGTGAGACTTATCTGAGCGTGGTTGCCAGAGGGTGTTGAGGGTGCGTGTTGAGATCCAGGCGGAAGTCCAATAAGGGCAAGGCAGGCTCGAGCGTTGGAGGACAGGCGGATGGTCGAGGACAGGAGCGCGGCATCCTGGTCAGTAGGCAGGCGTGAGGTCGAAGTCCAGGAAGGCAAGGGGGTGCCTTCTCACTATAAGAGTTCACTTCTTTTGTCTTACTTTTAGACCTCGCTTGGTGATGCTATTGTTGCGTTGTAAGGGCTGGACTCCTAAAGCTTTAGTAAAAAACCTTAATATTGTATCATTCTGTCTCTGGGGTCCTTTTTACTCAACATATATGTCATCCAAAGAACTTGGGGCGGATCAGTGTGTTTTATTCTGAGGAAGAGGAGGAAGACAGATTCACACACAACAGATGCCAGATCATTGTACAAATCAGCAGACCGTGGAAAACAGGTCACGGGGGATTACTTCTCACAAGTAAGACTGAACATAATTATTGGTTATATTTTGTGATTCAAAGATTATTGTAATGTACCAGTGAAATAGTTGCCAGCTAAGATACTAAGTAACTGTATGTTTAGTGCCAGTGTTCTGGACTTCATTAGTCATATGCCGGACAGACCTGGCAGGCCCAAACGCATTGTGAGGGTTTGCTGGGAACGTCTAGCAGAGTCTCCTGTCAGAGAGAGTTTCAATTCCCACCTCCGGAAGAACTTTGAACATGTCACGAGGGAGGCACTGGACATTGAGTCCGAGTGGACGATGTTCCGTACCTCTGTTGTCGGGGCGGCCGATTGGAGCTGTGGCCGCAGGGTAGTTGGTGCCTGTCGTGGCGGTAATCCTAGAACCCGTTGGTGGACACCGGCGGTGAGGGATGCCGTCAAGCTGAAGAAGGAGTCCTATCGGGTTCTTTTGGCTCATGGGACTCCTGACGCAGCAGACAGGTACCGACAGGCCAAGCGGTGTGCGGCTTCAGCGGTCGCGGAGGCAAAAACTCGGACATGGGAGGAGTTCGGTGAGGCCATGGAAAAAGACTTCCGGACGGCTTCGAAGCAATTCTGGACCACCATCCGCCGCCTCAGGAAGGGGAAGCAGTGCAGTGTCAACACCGTGTATGGTGGGGATGGTGCTCTGTTGACCTCGACTGCGGATGTTGTGGATCGGTGGAGAGAATACTTCGAAGACCTCCTCAATCCTACCAGCACGTCTTCCTATGAGGAAGCAGGGCCTGGGGAATCTGTGGTGGGCTCTCCTATTTCTGGGGCTGAGGTTGCCGAGGTAGTTAAAAAGCTCCTCGGTGGCAAGGCCCCGGGGGTGGATGAGATCCGCCCGGAGTTCCTTAAGGCTCTGGATGTTGTGGGGCTGTCTTGGTTGACAAGACTCTGCAACATCGCGTGGACATCGGGGGCGGTACCTCTGGATTGGCAGACCGGGGTGGTGGTTCCTCTCTTTCAGAAGGGGAACCGGAGGGTGTGTTCCAACTATCGTGGGATCACACTCCTCAGCCTTCCCGGTAAGGTCTATTCAGGTGTACTGGAGAGGAGGCTACGCCGGATAGTCGAACCTCGGATTCAGGAGGAACAGTGTGGTTTTCGTCCTGGTCGTGGAACTGTGGACCAGCTCTATACTCTCGGCAGGGTCCTTGAGGGTGCATGGGAGTTTGCCCAACCAGTCTACATGTGCTTTGTGGACTTGGAGAAGGCATTCGACCGTGTACCCCGGGAAGTCCTGTGGGGAGTGCTCAGAGAGTATGGGGTAACGGACTGTCTTATTGTGGCGGTTCGCTCCCTGTATAATCGGTGTCAGAGCTTGGTCCGCATTGCCGGCAGTAAGTCGGACACGTTTCCAGTGAGGGTTGGACTCCGCCAGGGCTGCCCTTTGTCACCGATTCTGTTCATAACCTTTATGGACAGAATTTCTAGGCGCAGTCAGGGCGTTGAGGGTATCTGGTTTGGTGGCTGCAGGATTAGGTCTCTGCTTTTTGCAGATGATGTGGTCCTGATGGCTTCATCTGGCCAAGATCTTCAGCTCTCACTGGATCGGTTTGCAGCCGAGTGTGAAGCGACTGGGATGAGAATCAGCACCTCCAAATCCGAGTCCATGGTTCTCGCCCGGAAAAGGGTGGAGTGCCATCTCCGGGTTGGGGAGGAGATCTTGCCCCAAGTGGAGGAGTTCAAGTACCTCGGAGTCTTGTTCACGAGTGAGGGAAGAGTGGATCGTGAGATCGACAGGCGGATCGGTGCGGCATCTTCAGTAATGCGGACGCTGTATCGATCCGTTGTGGTGAAGAAGGAGCTGAGCCAGAAGGCAAAGCTCTCGATTTACCGGTCGATCTACGTTCCCATCCTCACCTATGGTCATGAGCTTTGGGTCATGACCGAAAGGACAAGATCACGGGTACAAGCGGCCGAAATGAGTTTCCTCCGCCGGGTGGCGGGGCTCTCCCTTAGAGATAGGGTGAGAAGCTCTGCCATCCGGGGGGAGCTCAAAGTAAAGCCGCTGCTCCTCCATATCGAGAGGAGCCAGATGAGGTGGTTCGGGCATCTGGTCAGGATGCCACCCGAACGCCTCCCTCGGGAGGTGTTTCGGGCACGTCCGACCGGTAGGAGGCCACGGGGAAGACCCAGGACACGTTGGGAAGACTATGTCTCCCGGCTGGCCTGGGAACGCCTCGGGATCCACCGGGAGGAGCTGGACGAAGTGGCTGGGGAGAGGGAAGTCTGGGCTTCCCTGCTTAGGCTGCTGCCCCCGCGACCCGACCTCGGATAAGCGGAAGAAGATGGATGGATGGATGGATGACTTAGATTACAACTGACACAATAATGCTTATGTTGTTAATAAAATAAGTATTATTAGTATAACATTGATCAGCATTTTTTTTTTGCACAGCATTTACATGTAATTTAGCAACTGCAAGCTAGCTGTCATGTCTTAATATATATATATATATATATATATATATATATATATATATATATATATATATATATACACAGGTAAAAGCCAGTAAATTAGAATATTTTGAAAAACTTGATTTATTTCAGTAATTGCATTCAAAAGGTGTAACTTGTACATTATATTTATTCATTGCACACAGACTGATGCATTCAAATGTTTATTTCATTTAATTTTGATGATTTGAAGTGGAAACAAATGAAAATCCAAAATTCCGTGTGTCACAAAATTAGAATATTACTTAAGGCTAATACAAAAAAGGGATTTTTAGAAATGTTGGCCGACTGAAAAGTATGAAAATGAAAAATATGAGCATGTACAATACTCAATACTTGGTTGGAGCTCCTTTTGCCTCAATTACTGCGTTAATGCGGCGTGGCATGGAGTCGATGAGTTTCTGGCACTGCTCAGGTGTTATGAGAGCCCAGGTTGCTCTGATAGTGGCCTTCAACTCTTCTGCGTTTTTGGGTCTGGCATTCTGCATCTTCCTTTTCACAATACCCCACAGATTTTCTATGGGGCTAAGGTCAGGGGAGTTGGCGGGCCAATTTAGAACAGAAATACCATGGTCCGTAAACCAGGCACGGGTAGATTTTGCGCTGTGTGCAGGCGCCAAGTCCTGTTGGAACTTGAAATCTCCATCTCCATAGAGCAGGCCAGCAGCAGGAAGCATGAAGTGCTCTAAAACTTGCTGGTAGACGGCTGTGTTGACCCTGGATCTCAGGAAACAGAGTGGACCGACACCAGCAGATGACATGGCACCCCAAACCATCACCCAACCATGCAAATTTTGCATTTCCTTTGGAAATCGAGGTCCCAGAGTCTGGAGGAAGACAGGAGAGGCACAGGATCCACGTTGCCTGAAGTCTAGTGTAAAGTTTCCACCATCAGTGATGGTTTGGGGTGCCATGTCATCTGCTGGTGTCGGTCCACTCTGTTTCCTGAGATCCAGGGTCAACGCAGCCGTCTACCAGCAAGTTTTAGAGCACTTCATGCTTCCTGCTGCTGACCTGCTCTATGGAGATGGAGATTTCAAGTTCCAACAGGACTTGGCGCCTGCACACAGCGCAAAATCTACCCGTGCCTGGTTTACGGACCATGGTATTTCCATTCTAAATTGGCCCGCCAACTCCCCTGACCTTAGCCCAGTGGTTCTCAAACTTTTTTTGTCATCCCCCACTTTGGACAAGGGGGAGTTTTCAAGCCCCACCTGCCCCCATCGCCCCAACAGAACGCTAATGCCAAGCTTAACATTTTCAAATTTATTGAACATCAAGTAACATCAAGTTGTATACATTCAAACTCAATAACATAACATAACATCAAGTTCAATAATAAATAAAATAACTGTGCAGCTGTGGTATAACTTGCATCAAGTTCAATAATAAATAAAATAACTAAGCATGACTGACACCAGGTCTATTGCAGCGGGGAGAATGAGCTGCTCAGCAATTGTGTGAGGTGTCATGTACTGTTTTGTCATGTCCGAGCCACCGTAGCATGTGTTCAGTGTGTGACGTCACGGGAGGGAGGGAGAGTTTGGACTCTCGAAGTTGTTAATAAACGGGAGCGATCCGAGGCATTGAGTTGAAACGTGTTGCCTGATTATTATTAAATTAAGACACCTAAATAAGCACATAGGTGAAACCGAGGACATAACATGTGTTTTTTTGCATTGTGCAATTGTGTATGCAACTCTATATGAAGCCATTTGAGCGTTACTGTTTACTGATGCAGCTTTTACCATGCGCTTCTCCTGTTGACGGTACTCTGTCAGTTTTCTTTGAAAGAAATCAAGTGGCTTATTGACGTGATTGGGGTGTGTGGTCTCGAGGTGTCTCTTTAATTTGTTGGGTCTCATGCTGTCTGCTGCTAGCGCTTTTAGACACAGAACACACAGGGGTCTCTCCTCTGCCTCCACCACCGCTGCCGTGAATCCAAGAGCAAGATACCCTTCATCATATTTTCTTTTCGGTTGGCTTTATGGTTGATTAGGCCCGTCAGATTTTTGTTTTTCTGCAGGCGCTGGCTCTGGCTCTGGTTCGACGACCTTTGAGGTGCCAGTCACAAATGTATCCATTTTGTGTAATTGTGGTCCACACATTAGCCTGCTACCCATCCGCGCGAAAGTTTGATCCGCTTAGCCCCGCCCCCATTAGTTACTGTTGCTATGTCTGTCAAACTTTCGCTCCTACCGAAAAATGTAAAGCCTGCAGGAAAAATAAGTAATTTACATTTATTTATATAGCGGATTCCACAGACAGAATCACAAAGTGATTTACAGTGTGTATAGAAAATGAAAGCATAGTAAAAAAAAAAAATCTAAGAATATAATTTAAAAAATAATAATTAAAGTGAAATGTCCTCCCGTTCCTCGCGCCCCACCTGTCATGTCTCTATTCCCCACCAGTGGGGCGCGCCCCACACTTTGAGAAACGCTGCCTTAGCCCCATAGAAAATCTGTGGGGTATTGTGAAAAGGAAGATGCAGAATGCCAGACCCAAAAACGCAGAAGAGTTGAAGGCCACTATCAGAGCAACCTGGGCTCTCATAACACCTGAGCAGTGCCAGAAACTCATCGACTCCATGCCACGCCGCATTAACGCAGTAATTGAGGCAAAAGGAGCTCCAACCAAGTATTGAGTATTGCACATGCTCATATTTTTCATTTTCATACTTTTCAGTTGGCCAACATTTCTAAAAATCCCTTTTTTGTATTAGCCTTAAGTAATATTCTAATTTTGTGACACACGGAATTTTGGATTTTCATTTGTTGCCACTTCAAATCATCAAAATTAAATGAAATAAACATTTGAATGCATCAGTCTGTGTGCAATGAATAAATATAATGTACAAGTTACACCTTTTGAATGCAATTACTGAAATAAATCAAGTTTTTCAAAATATTCTAATTTACTGGCTTTTACCTGTATATATACACACACTTGAAAATAAAAACAACTGAACACTGACTGTACAATAGTTCATCATCAAGCTAATTTGGCTGTTGATGTATTCACTATTTTAGCAGCGTGCTTCATTCTCAGCAGATATGTATCAAAATACAAGTTTTGTTAAATAAATGTTACTCAGTCAAATCATATTGTTGATGTAGATGCCCATATCGACTGTACACATTTACTTGACAAAAGAGAAGTGTGTACTTCTCTTGTTGCCTTATTTGTATCTGACTTTTGTCACACTGCGGTGAGGGAAGTGCGGTTTTGGGGTTGTCTGGTGAACTTCCTGTTTTATGTTGAAAGTCTAATCACCCTCTCGTTTCAGGCCACTTGCCTTTCCTCCTGTCTGATGTCTTTCCTGATTGCCTGATTGTGCCTACTTGTGTCACCCTCCATCATGTGTATATAGCCCTTGTCTTCCCCTGTCTTATTGCCAGAGTATATGGTCTCGTTGTGTACCGCCAACCGTTTCCCACAGTCTTGTCAAAGCCGCTAAGTATTGTCTTGCGTTATTCTTTGATTTCTCGGTACCCTCTGAAGAAGAGTGATTTTGATTTGCTAAAGTTTTTGGTCAGTTTTTGTTTGAGCTAATTTCATAGCACTCTGCCTTCTTTTCCCCCTCCTCTTAGAGCACTTTCATTTGTAGTTTTCTTAGCTCTTTATAGTGTAGTTTTTGTTTATAGCTTTTTCTCTCTTCCTCTTCGTGAGCAATTTGCTTTTTTGAGTAGCTAATCATAGATTGTTGTTTTTTGTTATTAGATCAGTGTAAATTTTGCTATCGCCATTCTTCCTCCCTCGGGAGTGATTTTCTGTTTATTGTTTTGCGCCCTGTGGTACGTTTCTTTTGATGGTTACTCCCGTGTATCAAGTCTAGAGTTAATAGCCATTTGTTTGTTCACTCTGTCTGAAGAGAGTTCTTAGAAAACTGCAGAATAAAAGCCTGCGTCAATTGTTCCGCGTCTGCAACTGAGTCCTCATTCTTGCCAAGACCTAACAACTTTATTAAATGGATTTATATTATTATTTGGCGCAGCCGGCCCATAGCAGGAGGGGATAGAAAGAGGAAAAAAAGGAAGGGGTGCATTGCTAAATCTATTGAAAAACAAATTCACCTCGTTGTCTCTATCTACACCCCCATCCAGCAGTTTGGCTTTGTTATTGAAGCCTGTGATGGTTTTCATGCCCTTCCACACATCCCAAATGTTATTCTGCTGGAGTTTGGCCTCCAGCTTCCTTCTGCAGGCATCTTTTCCTTCTCGCAGCTGAACTTTAGGCTACCACTGAATCCTCCTCAACTCATCCCGATCACCAGATCTGAAGGCTACCTTTTTTTTTATCCAGCAGCACCTTTAGCTGGCTGGTTATCCAGGGCTTGTTATTTGGGTTGGCTAACAGTGGAGTTTTTGTAGAAATGATGGAGTCCTCACAGAAATTGATGTAGTCTGTGAGGCAGTCTGTGATGCTGTCAATGTCTGTTCGGTGAAGCTTACACAGCACGTCCCAGTCTGTGGTCTCAAAACAGTCTTGCAGGGCGAGACATGCTTCTTGGTTCCACCTCCGCACTGATTTTGTTGAGACAGGCTGCCTTCTCACAGCAGGAACATATTGAGGTGTTAAAAGCATCAGATTGTGATCAGACTGTACCGGGGGGGTCAGGGCAGTGGCACTATATGCATCTTTCGAATGAGCATACAGTACGTCCAGAGTTTTATTGTCCTGTGTTGCACAGTGCACATATTGGTGGAAAGTGGGTAACATTGAGTCCAAAGAAGCATGATTAAAGTCACCCAAAATGAGAACGAGGGCATTGGGGTGTTTGGTCTGTTGCCTAGCAACAGCGGCATGAATGGTGTCGCAAGCAGCAGCCTCGTCTGCAGAAGGAGGGATGTACACTCCCATGAAGATTACAGAAGTAAACTCCCTTGGCAAATAATATGGTCGAATTCAGACAGGCAGAAGTTCGATGTCCGGCATACAAACACACTCCTTTACGTTAATATATCCAGGATTACACCACCTCTCGTTCACCAAGATGGCAATCCCACCGCCTTTCTTCTTACCGCTCAGGAGTGTATCTCTATCGGCCCGTGAGGTTGTGAAGCCGGGTAGAGACGCTCTGTGGTACGGGAAGTCCGCATGTAGCCAAGTCTCCGTAAAGCACATGATACTGCACACGGCGTACTCCTTTTGATTTCGGACGAGCCCGAACAATTTGTCAATTTATTTCGCCAAAGACCGCACGTACCCCATGAGGACAGAGGGAATTGCAGACTTAAATTTCCTTCTCCGCTCCTTCATCTTTGTGCCGGCACGGCATCCCCGGCACTTTTTCCATAGTTCCTTGGGAATGTCTGGCCGCGATCCCCATAGCGCTGGCAAGGAGAGCGCAAATACAAACTTCTCCTTGCGTGTGTAAACAAAGGGCCGGCTGCTCAACTGATCAAAGCCAAACACAAAACGGCCAAGAACCATAATTAGTGGTTTATAGAAAAGATAAAGTGATAAAAAAAAGTTAAAATTAAAGTACCACTAATAGTCACACACACACTAGGTGTGGTGAAATTACCCTCTGCATTTGGCCCATCCCCTTGTACCACCCCCTGGGAGGTGAAGGGAGCAGTGAGCAGCAACGGTGGCCGCGCTCCAGAATCATTTTGGTGATTGAAAAAGCAAGAAAGGTTGAGAATAATACCAAAAATAAAGTAAACTTAAGGAATTCAAAGGAGCTCCTGTGATGTGCTGCCACTCTTTCAGGCGTATCAAAGAAAAGAAAAAAATATATACAAAAAAAATATACCAAAAAAAAAAAATATATATATATATATATACAGGTAAAAGCCAGTAAATTAGAATATTTTGAAAAACTTGATTTATTTCAGTAATTGCATTCAAAAGGTGTAATTTGTACATTATATTTATTCATTGCACACAGACTGATGCATTCAAATGTTTATTTCATTTAATTTTGATGATTTGAAGTGGCAACAAATGAAAATCCAAAATTCCGTGTGTCACAAAATTTGAATATTACTTAAGGCTAATACAAAAAAGGGATTTTTAGAAATGTTGGCCAACTGAAAAGTATGAAAATGAAAAATATGAGCATGTACAATACTCAATACTTGGTTGGAGCTCCTTTTGCCTCAATTACTGCGTTAATGCGGCGTGGCATGGAGTCGATGAGTTTCTGGCACTGCTCAGGTGTTATGAGAGCCCAGGTTGCTCTGATAGTGGCCTTCAACTCTTCTGCGTTTTTGGGTCTGGCATTCTGCATCTTCCTTTTCACAATACCCCACAGATTTTCTATGGGGCTAAGGTCAGGGGAGTTGGCGGGCCAATTTAGAACAGAAATACCATGGTCCGTAAACCAGGCACGGGTAGATTTTGCGCTGTGTGCAGGCACCAAGTCTTGTTGGAACTTGAAATCTCCATCTCCATAGAGCAGGTCAGCAGCAGGAAGCATGAAGTGCTCTAAAACTTGCTGGTAGACGGCTGCGTTGACCCTGGATCTCAGGAAACAGAGTGGACCGACACCAGCAGATGACATGGCACCCCAAACCATCACTGATGGTGGAAACTTTACACTAGACTTCAGGCAACGTGGATCCTGTGCCTCTCCTGTCTTCCTCCAGACTCTGGGACCTCGATTTCCAAAGGAAATGCAAAATTTGCATGGTTGGGTGATGGTTTGGGGTGCCATGTCATCTGTTGGTGTCGGTCCACTCTGTTTCCTGAGATCCAGGGTCAACGCAGCCGTCTACCAGCAAGTTTTAGAGCACTTCATGCTTCCTGCTGCTGACCTGCTCTATGGAGATGGAGATTTCAAGTTCCAACAGGACTTGGCGCCTGCACACAGCGCAAAATCTACCCGTGCCTGGTTTACGGACCATGGTATTTCTGTTCTAAATTGGCCCGCCAACTCCCCTGACCTTAGCCCCATAGAAAATCTGTGGGGTATTGTGAAAAGGAAGATGCAGAATGCCAGACCCAAAAACGCAGAAGAGTTGAAGGCCACTATCAGAGCAACCTGGGCTCTCATAACACCTGAGCAGTGCCAGAAACTCATCGACTCCATGCCACGCCGCATTAACGCAGTAATTGAGGCAAAAGAAGCTCCAACCAAGTATTGAGTATTGTACATGCTCATATTTTTCATTTTCATACTTTTCAGTTGGCCAACATTTCTAAAAATCCCTTTTTTGTATTAGCCTTAAGTAATATTCTAATTTTGTGACACACGGAATTTTGGATTTTCATTTGTTGCCACTTCAAATCATCAAAATTAAATGAAATAAACATTTGAATGCATCAGTCTGTGTGCAATGAATAAATATAATGTACAAGTTACACCTTTTGAATGCAATTACTGAAATAAATCAAGTTTTTCAAAATATTCTAATTTACTGGCTTTTACCTGTATATATATATGCCTTCAAGAGGCATTGAACCTCTTGAGCCAATTGGTTCAAACATTTCTCGAAGCATCAATGTATGCTTCAGGCCACCGGCCTTGATAATATTCCCTCCAGATTCCTCAGGGACTCTGCCTCCATCATTGCCCCGATCATCACTCACATAATAAACCTCTCAATTTCACAAGGCCAAGTACCAAAAGATTTTAAGATAGCAAGAGTAACTCCCCTTTTTAAAAAAGGAAGCAAATTGGAACCTGGCAAATACCGACCTGTTTCTATTCTCAGTTCCATTTTGAAAGTAATGGAAAAAATAGTTTATGAACAGGTCGATAGTTACCTTGCCACCAATAAACTCATGTACAAATTCCAATCCGGCTTCAGAACTAACCACTGCACTGACACATGCCTTCTCTATCTGACCGACCACATCAAACATGAGGTGGATGCGAGCAAATACTGCGGCATGGTCATGCTGGATCTTCAGAAGGCCTTTGACACCGTTAACCACGCTATACTGTTGGATAAGCTCAGAGCAATCGGATTTGACGAAACCTCATCAAGCTGGATGCAATCTTACTTGGAGGGGAGGGAACCGGTGGTAGAGGTGAACGGCACCGTGTCCCCCCCCTCTCAGTGAGCTGTGGAGTCCCCCATGGCAGTATATTAGGGCCTTTACTGTCCCTAATATACATAAACGACTTGTCATCGGCATGCAACTGTGAATTGTTATTGTTTGCGGATGACTCGGCCTTGCTGGTATCAGACAGGGACAAGTCACAGGTGGAGAAAATCCTCAGTGCTGAGCTCTGTAGAACATGCACCTGGCTCGCTGACAACAAGCTATCCATACACTTTGGTAAAACGGAATCCATCCTTTTTGAGTCCCACATCAACCTTAAGAAAGTCAATGACTTCACTATAAAAGTGGGTGACACTGTTATCACCAGAAAAGATGAGGTCACCTACCTAGGCTCCATTCTAGAGGCTAATCTTTCCTGTGATAAAATGGCAACCAAGGTAATCAAAAAGGTCAATCAACGAACGAGATTTCTCTATAGAATCTCCTCTCTGGTCAACAAAAGCACCATGAGGATTCTGGCGGGAACTCTCGTTCAACCCTTTTTCGATTACGCATGCACCTCCTGGTACCCTAGCACCTCCAAAACCCTCAAATCTAGACTCCAAACATCCCAGAACAAGCTAGTCAGATTACTTCTAGACCTCCACCCCAGATCCCACCTCACTCATACCCACTTCTCCAAAGTGGGCTGGCTCAGGGTGGAGGACAGAGTAAAACAACTTGCACTGAGCCTAGTCTATAAAATCCGCTACACCTCCCTGATACCGAAGTACATGTCAAATGACCGCCATTACCACAACACCAGGGAGAGCTCCACTAACCACGTTAAACCCAGATTCCGATCTAACAAAGGTCTTAACTCATTCTCTTTCTATGCCACATCAATGTGGAATGCGCTCCCAACAGGTATAAAAGAAAGGGCATCTCTATGCTCCTTCAAAACCGCAATAAAAGTACACCTCCAGGCAGTTACAACCCTAAACTAACACTCTTCCCGGATTGTTAATAATCAAATGTAAACAATCAAATGCAGATACTTTTTCTCATGCCTTCTGATCTCTCTCTCTCTCTCTGATGACTGATGATAACAACCAAACCTACCCCCCCCGGATTGCAAATAATGTAAAGAATTCAATGTGATTATCTTGTGTGATGACTGTATTATGATGATAGTATATATCTGTATCAAAAGTGGACCCCGACTTAAACAAGTTGAAAAACTTATTCGGGTGTTACCATTTAGTGGTCAATTGTACGGAATATGTACTTCACTGTGCAACCTACTAATAAAAGTCTCAATCAATCAATCAAAAGCACAAGACACCACCTGCTGGCCAAATGTATACTTACAAACGGCTGTATCTTCGGTGTGATGCATTGAATTGTTGCGATATGGCTCTTGTAAAATGACGATGAATCACAATGTTTGACTGAATAGATTTGCTCGTTTAATTAACAAAATATGTTTTATGTATTATATATGTATATGTAGTGTGTGTTTGTATTTTGCCAGCACGGTAGAATCATATGATATGGCAGATTGCATTATGTTTTTCTGTCACCTTGAGGACATGGAACAAAGAGGAAGATGACAATATAATGTAACTTGGACAATGATGGAGATTTAGTTCATTTTTAGTTTTGGTTTTAAGCTATTCTTTTTTTTTTTTTCTTGACAAAACCGCTCCATGATTTCTGTTGGTTTGTTAAAAAAAGAATAAATACAGGATTATTAAACGTAATGAATACAGTGAATGATAAACACATTCGGGGAAAGATGTTGCCAAGAATCGAACGAACCCACGTCATGTGCCATAAAAGATATATACGCAAACACCATTACACCGCCTAAGGTCTCCTGAAGGACATGATACAAATTTGCTTTTCTCAGAGCCGCCTTGCCTGGCATTACTGTACGTCTCCCAGTCCCCGGACTTAAAGCATTATTCCTAGCCCAGATGTGTCATCCAAGGGGGCGTGTTAGGAAACACACTAAATATATGTATATATATATATATATATATATATATGTACACACATACATATATATATATATATATATATATATATATATATATATATATATATATATATATATATATATATATATGTCTTAATAAGGTTATCCAAAAAATAGTGCTCGATACCGTAGTAGAGCGCAATATATGTATGTGTGGGGAAAAAAATCACAAGACTATTTCATCTCTACAGGCCTGTTTCATGAGGGGGGGTACCCTCAATCTCCTGACGATTGAGGGTACCCCCCCTCATGAAACAGGCCTGTAGAGATGAAATAGTCTTGTGATTTTTTTCCCCACACATACATATATATATATATATATATATATATATACATACACACACACACAAGGTCGGCGAGGCCCATGATAACCCAACTCCACAGAAAACATCCAACCAATACTTTTGCAGAACAATTATAAAATTGAGCAAAGAAAATGTATTGATTAAGGCATTTATTCATTATAGACTCTGACAGTTGCTTATAAAATATGGTTAAAAGGCATATATTACTTTGTCAGACAGAGTGATGGTGATGACGTCCTAAGTCAAGCTTTGGAACATAGAGTAAACCTACTTAAAACATTGTGTCGATCAGGCCGTGTCAAGGCCTGTGAGGTGACAGCTCTTTTTCCACAAGTCTGCCTGAAGCTCAGTATCATAGGATGTTTGTGCTGATTGCCTCTTCTGGCCATTGTAAAGGTAGCAGCCACCCACCCCTTCCATCTCGGAGGCAGCAGCAGCATAAACTGTTATTGCGGCTCCCTCTGCAGGAGTCTGTGGGGAAAACACACACAAAAACATTTATTTGGAAGAATGATCTAATCCTGGGGAGTCCTACCTACGGCCCGTGGCTCAAATGCGGCCCCCGCGAGACGGCGGCACCAGTTCAATTTAATAAGCAACCTGATTGTGCGGGGTGATTTCGTACACATTAAATTTAAATACGCAGAGGTCTGACTGGTTACAATTTCTCGCCATCTTGTGGACAATGTAAGAAACTCAATGATAGGTACTTTGTTGTCATCACAAGCACATCATTTACTTTTATGGCCCAGTCCAAACAAACATTTCTAGTCATAGTGCAGAAAAAAAAAAAAATCAACCAGCACAAAAAGTCAACACACATGGTCACTAAACTTTGTCGATATAAAAAAAACATCCCCTCAATCCATTTTCTGCTGCTTGTCCCTCTCAGGGCTGGAGCCTCCCATCACCATAAAACATTTGAAAATTACACCCATTAAAATCCATTGCAAGGCATGATGGGAAAAATGCAAAACATTCTCTCCACACTTATCCATATTTGTCTTTAAGCTGCTTGATATTTCTGATTAATTACAAAGCTTTAAAAGGTCGTCGCGGAAGTAAACAAGGTAGGAGTTGAACTTCCACATACTCTTAATATCCAATTATAACAATTATATTAAGGCTGCAGCTAACGATTATTTTTCTATCGATTAATCTATAGATTATTTTTTTGATTAATCGGTTAATCTATAGATTATTTTTTTCGATTAATCTATAGATTATTTTTCCTTTTACCGATTATTTTTTTTATTTAAAATGAAGATGAAAAAATAAATGTTGGCCAGTTTTTTCAAAAGGCATGACTTTTATATACAAAAAAAAAAGTATGGCCACTCAGTCAACATTGACAACAACATGACAAAATATTCTGTAACAATGTAAACATTTAAAACTTTTAACATTTAACAAAATTAAAAGTAGCTTATTTGCTTTTTAATGTGCAAATATAAAAGTAAACATCCAGTGCAAATCTTAATATTCTGCAATATTATAAGCATTTCTAAAGTAAAAGTATTGCTTATTTTGCTTTCAAATGTGCAAAAATAAAGATAAACATCCAATACAAAAAAGTGCAAAACGAAATATTCTGTAACAGTGTAAACATTTCAACAAAAGTAAAAGTATTGCTTATTTTGCTTAATAACACAACAATGATAGTATGATTAAAGTGAAAGTTAATTGTTGGTTTGTACATAGTATATGTAACTGTTAATGTTGTAAAAGGTATTTGCACAACTAATTAACGTTAGCGTTAAAGAGGAGCACGTCTTTGTAAACACTGAACAGGCACGCCAAACGCGCCTCTCAGAGCGAAACAGTGTTTTAGTTTATGAATTTACAACGCAGATACAAATGACACATTCATGATTTTGTGTAATGATGACAACGTATACTCACGCGGACGATTGACTAGTTGATGGTGATGGCAAGAACGCTGTCGGGTGTTTTCTTTTCAAATGTTCCTTCATAGCCGTTGTGCTGCTATGATAGGCCATTTCCGCTCGACACAGTGTGCATACAACAACTGTCAAGTGTTTTGCTTTTTTCGCTGTGCTTATCCCACACTTGAAGGGATGTACCAATGCTGAATGTGGCTTCTGGATTTCACTCAAAAGACCAGACCGTAGTTACTTTTTCCTTTTATTTTCCTTTAGTTTGCAACAGTTTTTCCAACCAAGAAACAGCTTCTTTTTTCTTCTTTAGTCTTTTTAGCAGTCTTTAGCAGTGTTAATAGACTTTAGTTTCTTTAGCTGTCATTAGCTGTCTTTAGTAGCCTTTAGTAGCCTTTAGTAGCCTTTAGCTTCTTTAGTAGGTGAAAAACCTTTAAGGACAAAACACCACAAGATTAACATGCTGTAAAAAATCAATCAATTATCAATCCCATAATTTACAACTATTAATTAGGCTATCAAACTCTTAACCATTAAACAAGTGCAAGAAAATGGACACATCTTTTCCCTTTAAGTTAAAACAGATTTTAAATAAATTGTCTCAACATAAATGCACCAAGATACATATAAAATACATTTAACACCAGAAACACAATAGATAAATGCAACAGAAAACCCAATATGCAAATACATAAATACCTAACCAATTAACCACCTATTTAGATACATATTTAAAATCCATATTCAATATAAATATATTATTAATTTAGCAGTGAAACACTCAATCTTAAACGCTGTCTACTGGTAGAAAAATGCCCCTTTTTCTACGCCCTCACCAACACAGTTAAATCCAACACTTTAAATTGAGCGACTTCACCCTCCTGATGAAGCAAACTGCTCCAACATTTATCAAACTAAGCAAAGAATATCAACACTAAACAACAGTTACATAACACACTGTGTGTATTTAGCCTCCAGACTAAGCACGCTACATGCACACAACCCCCCCCCCCCCCCCCCCCCCCCCCCCCCCCCCCCCCCCATCTCACCAGCGCAACAGGTGCGCCACACCCACGAAGAGAAATATTAAATCTTACATACTTTTGGCACAACTCTGGGTTATCTGTAATGAACTAAACCTTTTTCCACTCGGCGCTGGCGTCTTTTGTACTCCTTGATTTGACACAGCGGTCTAATTACCGGGCTCGCGCACCAGCAGATGAGACAGGAGCGCGCCGCGTTATACCTGCGCGTGAACGTAAACTGATCGGCTCTGATTTTATAAGCCGACTGGCCGAAATAATGCCGAATTATATACATTTCCTGGGGTTGCCTAGGTGAATAGGGATGCGGATGTGCTCTAAGATAAAATATAATTTTATTAAGTGGGGTTTGGCTGGTTGCTAAACAGCCACAGTTGCGAGCTCGCGCTTCAGCTGACGAGACAGCTGTTCACCGCTACAACATTATTAGGCAGTTTATTGAAATACTCCCACACTTTTGACGACTTTTGGCGTGCTTTTTTTCCCTCGCTCGCACCGCTCGCATCATCTGCTTTGCGCTCCGCCATGACGGCAGTGTGACGTAAATATGCGACGCGTCGAAGCATAAAAACGACGTCGACGTATTTACGTAACCGATGACGTCGACTACGTCGACGCGTCGTTTCAGCCTTAAATTATATATTCATTGTATTATTATACGTAAACACATAATATAGTATATATAAACACAATGCACACACACACACACACACACACACACACACACACACACACACACACACACACACACACACACACACACACACACACACACACACACACACACACACACACACACACACGCACACACACACACGCACACACAGTCATGGTTGGCAGTGAATTTCCTACAGCTCAACCAGGACAAAACAGGTTTTCGTTGCAGGCCTTGAAGACCAAAAGGAGAAACCTTTACCAAAATTACAAGATTTTAAACCAACACAAGTCTATAAAAAAATCTGGGTGTGATTTTTGACTCCATGCTGACTTTTATCCCACATATTAAAAATATTTACTTTTAAATTTTAATACATTTAAATGATTACATTTACTAATTCATATATTCATGGAGTGTATGTCTTGTTGTGAATTTTGTTTTTGAGATTATATGCAATATCCTTATGAAAAATGGTTTATAGAGCACTTCAAAGATATGTTATCCTTATACTATAGTAGACTAAAATGTTGAAAAATGTTGTCAACTAAACTAGACTAAAATTAAATCCATTTAGATTATTAAAATATGGCTAAAAATAAAATACATTTTTGCCAAAAGACTACAACTAAAACTAAACTAAAAACTGCTGTCTTCATCAACAGTCTTCAATAAAAGGTAAGAGATGAAGAGTGATGTTAAATATTCATTGATATATTCCATTCATCATTTATGTTTTTCCACATTTATATAAAATGTGATTTGTGTTCATATTTTGAGTGTCTCTTTCTGTTTTCATACGATTCGTTTTCACGTGACCTTGTGGAACAGATCACCACTGAATATCAAGGTAGAACTGTAATAGCGATGCAATAAAAGTAAAACTCAGCTTTAAGTCAGACTGAAAAATAATGTTGAATAAAATTACCCTGAATAAAATCTTGGCAAATGGCTTTTTGAGAGCCTGAGCAAGGCTCCATAGGTTGTCATAGAGCGCCGTGTCCACCATTCCTGGATCCACAGCATTGACTATCACTGAGAAACCACTGGCCATCAGCTGCTCTTGCAGATGGTAGGTGAAGAGGACCAATGCTAGCTTGCTTTGGGCGTAGGCACCATGGGAACTGTAGGAAGCCCTAGGAAAAGAAGTGTAAAGATTAGTAGGATGGATACCCTGACCTCAAACTCATTTATATTCTCTAGCTTTTATGTAAACTCTGATCTAGCCCAGTTGATCTGCTGCATCTCTTTTTTGCCCACCTCTACGGTACGGAGAGGTTACCAGGTGGCCACGGATAATCCATGGAGAGGTACCAGTCTGGAGGGGGCGCTAGCTGTTCTAAGTCGTGACCCAGGGTGGACCACTCCTCCATGACATGGATGAAGAACTTCTACGGCACTCTGCTTTCCCCCATTGGACTCGATTCTCACAGCATCATGAATAATGCAATACTGTACCCACTTGGCATCCATTGCAGCTGGTCACCCAGGAAGGGGGTTCCCACTTCTGTGGCCCCTTCTCAAGGTTCCTTTTTATCCCATTTTGGGCTTTTGAGTTTTTCCTTGCCCAAATGTGTATTTAGATCAGGGGATGTCGTTGTGGATTGTCATTGTCATGCAGCCCTTTGAAGCAGTTGTGATTATGAGCTATATAAAGAAACTTTGATTGATTGATATGCTACTGAACTTAATGTCTAACAGGATGTATCTACCCATTTACCTTTTACAAATAAGGTTTTTAGTACTGTGAAACTATACAGTTTTTGTTGGCAACCTATGACAACCATTAGTCCTGTTCCCATTACTAAAAAGTGCCTGCTTAAGTTGACGTTGGCATGGATGGTTGACTGCTTTTGTCAACATAAAATGTGAGAGCCAACAGGTAATTTCTTTGAAAAATGGATCAGTTCAT
This sequence comes from Nerophis lumbriciformis, assembly GCF_033978685.3. Taxonomy (NCBI): domain Eukaryota; kingdom Metazoa; phylum Chordata; class Actinopteri; order Syngnathiformes; family Syngnathidae; genus Nerophis; species Nerophis lumbriciformis. The sequence goes on along the minus strand of NC_084548.2, from coordinate 26,435,254 downwards.
GTCAACATGTGCTAACTTTATCTTTATGTTACGAAAATATCAGGACAACATGCCACACACATAATGACCATGTCCCAACAATGAGCCAGACTAAAGTCCTTCAAGCCCAAAAATCAAAGATGAAGAAGAAACATAGCAACCACCATAGCAACAATTGGAAAAACAGGCAGTATACAAGTGGAGAAACGGTGAGGGAAGGATGTTGGTATTGAGACTATTTTTGGACGGAAAATCCAAAACTGGAAAAAAAAAAAAAAGGGGGGAAAAATCATGGAGCATGAGACCTAATAATCTACTGAGAATGATTTGTTTGAAATAATGTTGCCCCAATTTTTATTTTATTTTTTTTATAGCTTTTTGATTGGCTATTTTGTGTACCGTGTACATCTTATGCATAGTTTTGGTAAAACCAGATCAGGTTTTGGAGCCAATTATCGGGACAAATTCACTCTAACCACACCTCATACCATAGGATAATCCTATAAAACAGTCGAATAAGACATAAAATAATAGGGCCTTTGCTGTCTTTGTTCAGAAGAGGGAATCTGGACAAATACAGCCCGACTGTCTTTATGTGTGTACTCCGCTTAAGAATTTAAAAAATCCAAACACATAAACGCACATAGCATAGCAGAAAATACATGCAATGATTGATTGATTGATTAAATGGGTTGATTACTGATTTCACACATCTGTGCCACAGGCGCAAAGCAAAGCTGCTTACAACAGTCCAAAACTGGAAATGGAAAATATAAAATAAAGAAATAATTCACAACAACGGAAAACAAGACTAGAAATCCAAAACATAATTCATTTATGGTATGTTGTATGGTTTACCTTGATTTGAATTTGAATTTATTTTGTACCTGTTAGTTAAGATGCAGTATGTTAAATATATCAAATTTTTCCCTGTCAACTATATTATTTTATACAATACAGTGGTAATGGGCAAATTTCAGAAATAGTTGCAAATGGTGATAATGATTAATTTATTTAAAAACTGTGATTAAGCTGAATATTTGTTTTCAATCATTTGACAGCTGTAATGAAAACACAATAATCTAAATAGAAATATGAACAAATGGTGGAAAACCATGTCAACAAACTATTGTGAGTTGCATTTTCATTCAATCAATCAATCACAGTTTATTTATATACTGTAGCCCTTAATCACAAGTGCCTCAAAGGGCTGCACAAGATCCCACATCAGGGCAAGAAAAAACTCAACCCATTGGGCGCAAGGAGAAACCTTGGAAGGGACCGCAGTTGTGGGAACCCCCCTGGGTGACCGGTGCAATAGATGCCGAGTGGATACAGTTAATACATATAATAATGTTTCCCTTTGTCTCTGGCAAAAGTCACAAATAAATATGCAAACTGGGTTGTTTTGGCTTCGGCTATGTCGACATGAGTCAGTCCGAGGGGCGTGGACATAAATGGGTTCCATTGTAATTGTTAGGCCTCAAACTTTGTGTAATACATACAGTAATTGTTTTAAAATCAGTACAGATTAACATCAAGTTTGAAAGTAAGTTATTTAAGCAATATATTCAATGGTATTTTTGGTCCTCTTACCTCCTGTTGAGGTCATCCATTTGTATAACCCCAGCATAGTGAGTTGCAGATGACATGTTGACAATTCGGGAACAGCAGCCTGGTCTTCCTGATTTCTTCAGTAAGTCTAGCAGTAGGTTGGTTAGTAGGAAGTGTCCAAGGTAGTTGAGACAAAAGTGGAACTCAAAGCCATCTTCTGTCTGACTCTCAGGAACTAGCATAGTACCAGCTACACAGTGACAGACAAACACATTATCGCAATAGCAGAGACCACAAATACAGCATATTGTGCAGATTGTGTCAAAACGGTCATTGAGTTTAGTAAAATTACTATATGCAGTGGAACTTGTTTAACTGGGCACTATTATGCAAAACCTATTGGCACCTGCCGTTGTGTATTTGCGATCTGCATAGGTCCTGAAAATTTGAAATCAAACCATGGAGACATCGCGAAGATATTTATAAAATAATCTTGCCTTCTTTCTTACGTCCACTAAACAAGTTGTTTGGAATGTGCACGATTGGTGACATCACAAATTGGGAAAACAGTCAGCTGATTATTCATTTATGATATAAATGTACCCAGAGTGCCTTGCGCACTTACGCTATTGAAGCTCCTTTTTTTTTTTTTGCTATCCTCTTGTTGTTGGGCAGAGTGGCTCGCATATGGACACGCATTTTCCGCTGTTGGCTTTTCTGATAAAAAGTAGCGTATAGTTCTCACTTATATCTGTCAGTAGACTTACTATGGAAGCGCTACAAACTACAACATGGCTGACGGGGAGAAGACACAGTCGAAACGGAAACAGTAAATAAAACCCGCCCACAAAACGCCGCATCCCGAAGAGGCAGTCAGAAAGCAGCTCAAAAACGGACTGTAAGACAATCTACGCAAAATATTGACCAAAGAACCACCGTTACATGTTATGTAGACCACAAATAAGTGTTATAAAAGTAGAAAAATATAATATAACGCCTTTAAGTGAATATACGTTGAATTGGTTGACTCTCGTTGACATAAACAGTTGTTGACATAAGCGCAAATAACCATCGCTTGCAGTATTACTTGAGTCTTCAGCCAGACACATAAGGAGAATGAATGATAGAACTAGGAAATTAATGTTGTTGTTGTCATTTTCTTTAATTTGAACAACATTTAAAGGGGAACTGCACTTGTTTTTTTCCCCCTATCATTCACAATCATTATGAAAGACAAAAACACATATTTTTTTATACGATTTTAAAAATTACAAAACGCTTGAAAGATGCAGCTAAGGGAGTCACCGTTGTAGCCTTCAAAGCCCCCTAAAACAACTTAAAAACCCTCCAGCAACGTTTTATATACACGCTGCAAGTCTATGTATAATGTAGTAACAGACACATTCATACCAATATTTGCTATGTACAATATTTACCATATTTTTATAATTTTAATAATTTCCGGGTCCAATTTATTCCACGCATTGACTCCCGTTTCCACAGCAACGCACGTCTAACTTCTGGCAACAACTTGTGTTCCAACTTCCGGAATCAAACACGAGTGTGTTTTCTAATCATGGCAGACTTGGTAACAGACAACAAGGATGACAATTTTTGGACAAATGAGGATTTACAACCTTATACTTTTGAAGCTAAATATACTGCTGCTTATAGAAGCGAGCACCAAGGAAGAGTGAGACGTCGGAGCAGACGGAAGCCGAGAGAGGGAGATGAAAGTGATTCTGACACGGGGCGGCATGGCGCTGTTGGAAGAGTGGCTGTGCCAGCAACCTGAGGGTTCCTGGTTCGATCCCCAGCTTCTACCAACCTAGTCCGTCCGTTGTGTCCTTGAGCAAGACACTTCACCCTTGCTCCTGATGGGTCGTGGTTAGGGCCTTACATGGCAGCTCTCGCAATCAGTGTGTGAATGTGAGTGTGAATGGGTGAATGCGGTAATAGTGTCAAAGCACTTTGAGTACCATGAAGGTAGAAAAGCGCTATACGAGTACAACCCATTTACCGTTTACACTACTAATATGGAACTGGGAGCCAAGCTATTTTGACATAAATGGATTGCTTACCCAAAATCCACAGGAAACGGCCCAGGCCAGCTGGACTAGACGAACAACTGTCCATCGAATGAGTCACTTTAATATCGATCACGATACACGCAGCACGCTATGCGTGTTAGTACAACTACAGTACATATGCTGTCTGGCTAGCTTAGCTGTGTACAAACAAAAGATGAAATGTGGGCTAATATTTTACAGACACTGTAAAATGATTGTTTGTTTTTTCAGTCAGTACAAATTGGTGTCGTATCGCAGTGTTGTGTATTAAAAACCCAGACGTGTTTTGTGCTGTTGTAGAAGCTATCTTATCTCTTGCCGTAGTTATAGCTTGTAAGGCTAATACAGAAGCACGCAGATGTATTACTACAATAGAAAAAGAGTTCCTCAATGTTCGGTCTTATAATAACGCTACAGCTTGGTTATTATACAGGTTACGGAACGTAAATTTAGTATTGTTGACAGGTTTTGAATGCATTTTTAAAGTGATTTAGAGGTAGAATTGATTGCTCCCATTAGCTGCATTGCTAGCAACCTAAAACAAGCCAATTTTCATGTGTTAGAAAGCGAAAAAAACAAAAAACGTTTACGGTATATAATGATTGTAAACGATAGACAAAAGTCCAAAAAAAGTGCAGTTCCCCTTTAAATGATATGAAAATGTCATATCAAAGTTATCGTGACCAAAACCATCACAGATGTCCTTATTATCGCGGTATTATTAAATGTGCTCATTTAGTACACACACTAAAATCTTTTGACCAAGGTATTTAATTTAAAAAAAATGATAATGCAAAAATTAAAAAACATGCATCCATCCGTTCAATTTCTACTGCTTATCCCTTTGAGGGTTGCGGTGGGCTTGAGCCTATCTCAGCTGCACTCGGGCGGAAAGCAGGGTACACCCTGAACAAGTCGGCACGTCATCGCAGCGCCAACACAGATAGAAAACATTTACACTTACGTTCACACACAAGAGCCAATTTAGTGTTGCCAATCACCCTTTCCCCAGGTGCAAACTAAAATAAATGGACACAGTGTTAATAAACCCACTATTTTGCATGTCTTGTGTTTCTTTTGCTTCACTGACAGTATTTTAGTCTCATTGTTTTATTTTTTAATGACATAAATTTTATTATTTTAAATATTGGTTTGTACTGTAGCCCTTTTAGGTTAATTTAATTGAAAAAAAAATGCGTACCAAAATCTATTATTATTATTTATTATTTTTGGCGGGCATTGTGGGGTCCCTTGATCGCACCGTAAAACACCTCTGTCTCTTTTCCTCTAATCACTCTGTGTAAGAGAGCACAGTTTTAAGTTCAATGGACACAATTTAATAGGTTAGTTGCTCAGATAGCAATGTGTTTATATTAGGGGTGTCACGGTACATGTATTTGTATTGAACCGTTTCGGTACGGGGGTTTCGGTTCGGTTCGGAGGTGTACCGAACGAGTTTCCACACAAACACATTAAGTAGCCGCCTCTGCTTCCTTCTGCCTCTGTTTCTGTCAGTACTCTACACAGCACCCAGCATTGTCCCACCCACACAACCATCTGATTGGTTACAAACAGAGCGGTAACAGCCAATAAGCAGTGCGTATTCAGAGCGGTAAAAGCCAATAAGCAGTGCGTATTCAGAGCGCATGTAGTCAGTGCTTAGCGTTTAGCAGGTAAGCATCAGGCAGCAGACTCTCCCCAAATTATAATAAACACTTCCCAGTCAACTACTAGTAACATCACTATGAGCCCGTTGACCTTCTAAAAATATAAAAAGGCAGCTCGGCTCGCTCGCAGTCCTGGCTTGAGGTGAAGGCTAATTCGCTTTTAGCGTAACGTTAGCTCATTTTGCGGTGTGTGTGTGTGTGTTATGGACAGCAAAACCATGTCTGTCTGTTATTTCACTTTACCTTTTTCCGTGTTGATTGAGCTGTGTTGAAGCAGCAAAAAAGGACATTATGTTAAATGAAGAGTTTCTGTCTCTGATAGTTGATATAATAATGTAACTGCATCACAAAGCCTACATGAACTCCATGGTGTTCAGGGATGAATAGTCTCTCCTATTGCTATTGTACTATACTATACTATACTATACTATACAGCTATAGTTACATTAATCACTAGTAATGCAGCAGCCTAGTTTTGAATGGCAGGGTCCCTGCTATCACATGTTGATAAAATATAACATTTACATAATAAATCAACTACAGGCTTCCCAAATGCTGTAATAAATTAAGCATGAGTTGACTTGAAACTGTTTAATGTTGCACTTTTTATATGTAGAAGAAAAATGTTGTAATTTTATTTAATCTGAGCAACAACTTGAGGCAGTTTAATGTTGATTAACGTGGGCAGAATTATTATAGTGTTCCCAATGTTAAAATGATAAAGCCATTGTTTACAAATTTGGTAATAAATAACCAAAACATTTATATTTTGTTGTTTTCTTACTGTACCGAAAATGAACCGAACTGTGACCTTTAAACCGAGGTACGTACCGAACCAAAATTTTTGTGTACCGTTACACCCCTAGCTTATATAAATTTTGATTAGGGTATTTTTTTTCTTAATAGGGAAATACATTAATGCCCCTTGTTTTCATGTTAGCATATAAGCTAGTGAGCTGTCGCCAGTATTGTCCGTGAATTTAACAAAGTTCACTTGTCAATCAAGTTTTTTTCAATCATTTGAAAAGGTAAAACTGTTTGGAGTTTTACCACAATTATCATCATGACCGTTTATCGTTACGTCCCTTATAAGTGCATTTTGTTGGTTTTGGAAAAAGGAATGAAAGAACATCTGAGAAGTCTACTGCAGGATCTTTGGTCTTATTCCAAGGCTTTGAAGGTAAGTAGCAGTTGCTTGCCTGTTGCCCCACTATTCTTAAGTTATTTTTCTTTTGAATTTGACATGATCACAAATTTGCTTTTGCAATTACACACAAACAATGATGTAGTTAAAACCGTATGACAAAAAGTTGACATAAACGGATCAATTTGTAATAGAAACAATCCCTTTGAGATTTTGAATTTATGTCGACAAAAGTGCTCGACCATGTCTGTCAACATTGACTCCAGTGGGCACTTTTTTGTAGTAATAAGAACACAGTGGACCAGGAATTGAATTGGTTGACTTAGACAGGTTGTCGACATAATCTGGATGACCTGAATGGGTGCCACTGTAGCAACTCTGCACAGTAAACGTAAACTATTCCCACTAAGTTTATTATTCTGATACAGGTCACACTCAAATTGAATAGCTTGTGAAAGATGCAACAAGCTTCATAATAGAACCTTGATACAGTTGCACCCCTAAAACTAAATAATATAAAAACCAAAAGAAGCAAGCTCCATGGTATGATTCACAAAATCAGAAAGTTAAACATAGATCACAAAAATGAAGGAAATTTATTTAGCCTGAAAGAGACTCTTTAAAATCTGCAGAATGTAATGCCAGAGTATGTCTTTGGCACTCAAGCCAAGCTGATCAAATGTCATAGTGCTATTGATCCATATACAGTATTCCTGTCACCTGACTAAATCAATACCTATTTCTGTAAATTGACATGAATCATCTCCCAAGTGTGGTAAACTAAAAGGAAGTTATAATAACTGGTGCAAATTTGGACAATTATCTCATCATTCATCCGTTTAGTCACCTACACACACACACATATACATATATATATATATACATATATATATACATATACATATACACACACACATACACACACACACACACACATATATATATACATACATATATATACAACACATATATATATATATATATATATCTGCCATATGTGACATAAAAAGCGACAAAAAGCTTACCATTGTTGACTAAAACATGGAGAGGAAGATCTCTGCCTTTGAATGTTTCAACAAACTGTCGCACAGATTTCAGGGAAGTCAGGTCCACAAAGACAAACTCAGCTGTAAATTAAAAACAAGTTAGATTTGTTAAAATCATCTTATTAAACATTAATAACAGCACATACTGTAGTTAAGAATGCATAAAGATGGATCAACATTGATGCTCAAAAGTTTACATACTCAACACTATGAATGTCATATTAGGTTGGGACATGTTTTAATTCTAAGTTGTCCTTGCTGACAAAGCCAAGCTGTAATAACTTCACATCAGTGATCATGATTGACCGCAGCAAAAGTTTATCTTAGCTTAAAATAGCATAAAATAATTTCATTGATAGCACTGGATTGGATCAACTAATACTCAGCACAATGAAAAAGTACAAATAACCGAGTGAAGGTCTCATCTGAATTACAGATTTACACAAGTAGATAAGTCTTTTGGAGACATTTTCAAACAGCTGGAGATTCAATTTTAACATGCCTTTTAAAAGAGAAAAACAATACTTTTATTCCGAAATATTGTATAAAAACAATACAGGAGAATTTAGTACAAACAACTACAATAGTTATATGAAGTAAATTAGTAATAATGTACGCGATAAATCTTAGAGAGCGAGTAACATGACAATATAGCATGAATTAGGTTCTTCTGATATAACTGTATGTTAGAAATAGCTCTGATAATGACAAAGTTGTTTGCAGTATGATTCAGTGTAGTTCCACACCCCTGTACACTACACCCACAATAACACACACTGTGTTGTCAAATTTAGACTTCCCTTTTAGCATCAATAAAATGCAATGTTATGATTTCCAATTTGTTTGACACATTACTAGCTAGATGTATTTGCATGATAGGCTTTGGCTAAATATTACATAATGTAAGTCCATAACCTACAACTAGCAAATGAGGAGAAATACATTACCTTTTCCCTCCTTGCATTCTGTCTGAATTGTCCTTGCAGCAGCTATTCCCTCTTCTTTCTCATTCCCAGCTGGAGATGACAGAAATGACAGAAAATGGGTCAGTAAAACACAGTAACTCATCCTAAAGAAAAAAGTTTCAATAAATTCCTGAAAAAATCTTCAAACTGGGAGAAATTACAAGTATTTAGTATTTAGATGTTGTGTTTGAGATTGTATGCAGATAATCAAAATCAAAAGGAAGAAGCAGGGGCTCTTGCCATGGTTGGGCGCACTAAACCAGTCATTTTCAAATACTTAAAAGATCCTGGCGGTAATTGGACAAGAAAGTCAAGTGGCAGACAAAATAAATTCACCTGTAATAAGCCCGCGGATTGGACAGGCTTGTCAATTGCTGGCTTTGTGGAGATGTGGAGAGCATCCCTCTACACTTAGGACCCAAAGGGTCTTCCACTAGGGGTGTCCAAAATAATTGCTTTTCGAATTAATCTTGATTCTTATTTGTAACGATTCTTAATAGATTACAAAAAAAACCACAAAAAAAAACGATTAAAAAAATAAAATAATGTATGATTTAAGTTTGTGGTCTGTGGTTTATAATATCAAAAAATGACCATGAGCTTACATAGTATAACATTTTTTTTTTCAAATGGTTTGAAGTATTAGGTTTGTTGATTTTTTTTTGTGTATTTTCTGACCACACGGGGTTAAGTATAAAAGGCATTATGCAATTAAAGTTAAAGTTAAAGTTAAAGTTTAAGTACTACTGATAGTCACACACACACTAGGTGTGGTGAAATTACTCTCTGCGTTTGACCTATCCCCTTGTTCCACCCCCTGGAGGTGAGGGGAGCAGTGAGCAGCAGCGGTGGCCGCGCTCGGGAATCACTATCTTATACATGTTAGTTTGGTCATACGTATTAGGGCCATGGGGGATAGCATTAGTTATAAAAATATATAGTGTTACCTCAACTTACGAGTACCTTAACTTAGGAGTAACAATAAATACGAGCTGTCTCTCGGCTTTTTGAAATGTTTTAAACTGCAAGCTTAGTTTAAGTTACGAGTGGACAACCCGCTAGTTGGTGTAGCTAATGCCACAGTGAACTCCGTAAGCTCTGTCTCAAAACATCTGGTCTAACTTACTTGCATTGGCTCATAGTTAAAATTTTAAATAAGTTTGTTTTCCAACTGTGGGAAACCAAACCTTTAGCAGCCGTCCAGCTTCCACAGCCTTCCAGACGAAAGTCTTCTGCTGCTGCTGAGGCTTGCTCGTCCACCCGCAGCTCGGCTTGGCTTCACTGCTCCAGCTGCTATTAAGTAACTTTACCAGCACCAGTCCGTTTTATAAGGAAATCTAGAAAATATACCACTTTGGCTAGAAAAATAGCAGAATTTGGCTAAATAGCGGACATGTGGGATGCCTCGTAAATTTCCTTGAGTGGCTAAGTTAGAGCCCAGAGTTGAATCCAACTGAATAACTCTGGATGGATCTGAAAATGACTGTGCACCGAAACTTTCATTCCAACCTGTTGGAGCTTGAGATTCAAAAGACTAGAGGCTGTAATTGCAGCCAAAGGTGCATCAACAAAGTATTGAACACAAAGGCAGTGAATCCTTATGTACATCTGATTTCTTAGTTTTTTTATAAATTTGCAAAAAGCTATAAAATACTTTTTGAGATTGTCATTATGTGGTATTGTGTGTAGAATTGTGAGGACAAAAATTAATGTATTCCATTTTGGAATAAGGCTGTAACAAAACAAACTGTGGAAAAAGTGAAGCGCTGTAAATACTTTCCGGATGCACTGAATAGTAATATTCGTATATAGCATGTTACAATTAGGTATAAAGAAAGAAGGGGAAAAAATTTTAAAAAAAGGTATAAAGAAAGGATAGACAGTTTGTTGGGTGGATGTGTTGGGCACACAGTACAGGTATTAAGGCTTAGTTGTACGTGGCTGATTGGATTGTTATGACAAACCAGAGATAAAAGGGCGAGTGCAAACTGAGTGGATGGTTGCCTACCGATAACAACATGCATGCCAAGTCTTGCCAGCTGTCTCGCAGTTTCATAGCCCATGCCTCTTGTGCCCCCAGTAACAATGGCAACCCTTCCATTCTGCTTTTGTAAAACTGCAAGAGAAAATGGCGTGCATAAGAACATGATGCAAAACATGTACAACTTTTCACAATTTCTGTCATCAATATGCCACCCTACCAATAACCGGCAAAACACACAAGCTGTAAAAAGAGTACCATTTTTTCGGTATGGATATTTTAGTACAGTATTCCCAAACATTACATGTTGAATGCAGGGACAATATACTAATTTGCATCGTCACTTATAACACAGGCTGCTGCCCCCGCGACCCGACCTCGGATAAGCGGAAGAAGATGGATAGACATCTCTAGTTATAAAACTAGAGATGCTTTAAAATGTAATATCGGAAATTATCGGTATCGTTTTTTTTATTATCGGTATCGTTTTTTTTTTTTTTATTAAATCAACATAAAAAACACAAGATACACTTACAATTAGTGCACCAACCCAAAAAACCTCCCTCTCCCATTTACACTCATTCACTCAAAAGGGTTGTTTCTTTCTGTTATTAATATTCTGGTTCCTACATTATATATCAATTTATAGCAATACAGTCTGCAAGGGATACAGTCCGTAAGCACACATGATTGTGCGTGCTGCTGGTCCACTAATAGTACTAACCTTTAACAGTTAATTTTACCCATTTTCATTAATTACTAGTTTCTATATAACAGTTTTTATATTGTTTTACTTTCTTTTTTATTCAAGAAAATGTTTTTAATTTATTTATCTTTTTTATTAATTTTTTTAAAAAGGACCTTATCTTCACCATACCTGGTTGTCCAAATTAGGCATAATAATGTGTTAATTACACGACTGTATATATCGGTATCGGTAATTAAGAGTTGGACAATATCGGGATATAGGCAAAAAGCCATTATCGGACATCCCTACTTATAACACAAACCTAAGCTAAGCTGTGGATGTTTGTTCAGACATCTTAAAAGGGGACATCCGGTATTATGCAAAACCAACTTTTATTACCTATTGGTACCAGTTTTCGTGGATTTGGGACCTACATAAGTCCCGGATATTTAAAATCAAACCAGGGAGGGATGGCGAGATATTTATAAAACAATCTTGCTTTCCTTCATACTTACTCCAAACAAGCCATTTGGAATTTGCCCCAATTCTGCTGTTTTTCTCAATTGTGATGTTAGCGGATATCTCCATATATAGAAGAGGCTTACTTGAAAAGTTTTGCGTGAGCCCGCCATTGTAGTTCGACGTTGTAGTCAACAAGCTCCTTCTTTTTCCTCTATGCTCTTGTTGTGGGGCAGACTCGCTTGTACATGCACATGCATGTTGCCATTTCTAATTAAAATTAGCGTATAGTTCTAACTTATATCGGTCAGTAGATATGATATTAAAGCGCTAAAAACTACAATATGGCTGACAGGGAGAAGACGCAGTCGACATGGAGCCACATAAATAGGGCAGCCCACAAAACGTCTTGAAAACAGTCCGTAAAACATAATTTATGCAACATTTTTACCAAAGAACATCTATTCCATGTTTTGTAGACCATAAGAAAGTGTTTTAAATGTAGGAAAAAAAATCATGATAAGGGGGCAAAATTCTAAAAAAGTGCAGTTCCCCTTTAACATTTGGCCTAATAACTTTTTTAAACACCATTGTTTGCACATTTACTTGTGACTTTGTCCAAACATCAGGAGAATGGGTGATAATAAAGGAATTTTCAACATACTGTAGTTTATTGACACAGTTCCATTGGAATCATAAAGAAACATACTCGAAAGACTTTGAGGGCATTTAATCCATTTGGAATATTATCAATGGCTAGAATTGCTTCCTTTCACTCTCTTCACTGCTTGCCTGCTTCAATGGCAAAGCCGCTGTGAATAAACAATTTGACTAAGTCCCATCACGAGGAAGAGCTTTAATGCATGGCATTGGTTAGTGCATTTATTACCAGGATGAACACAAAAACTCCAGGAAAACATCAGGTCAAAAATAGAACTACTACAGTAAGTGTAGGTCTGGATCCATATCTTAAGATCTGGGTCTGTCTATAAGGGATTGCTGAACTAAAAATATTAGGATTTAGTCCGCAAGTGTGTTTTGCTATTTCTTATCATGTTTATTTGAGTTATTTTTGTGAAAAAAAAAATATTGTCAAAGTATACATTTCGTTTGCATTTCTTGCAGTTTTGGTTGTGTTTCAACTTCAATTTTGTGGGCTGGGCATCCTCTGAATAATCTTCGAAGCCCTATTGGTCGAGTTCTATAGTGTGACTAATTCCGACAAAAGTGTTGGGATCCGGAACTGTTGAGTTAAATCAGTCAATTCTCAGTATGTTTTATGTGGTTCTGGTAAATATGAACACTTTAAAAAAAAAAAAAAGTAATACAGTAAAATAGAATTAAACTGAGGTGAGATGGAGACACATTTACTCTCTGTGTCAATGTATAGGTTTGAATGCATTTACATGTCCTTATTAGCCAACAGGTAAAAAAGTAGAGGGTTGTTATGGAATAAAATCTCATTTTTAATTTAGGCGCAATTCCACCAGTAAAGAACAAACATAATGAATATTATTTGTATTATTAAATAGAAATATTCTAAAATATATTTGTTTTAAACATATTTGACATATTTAAATTCAATGCAAAATAAAAAAAAATTCTAACCAGGTACTTTACGTTAGACCAATTTGTTTAATTTAAGTAATATCCTACTGTCCTCAAAACTAACGCAAAATTGTCCATTGTGGAGGACGCTGCAGTTTCTTAGCAGGGTATCGCACAGATTACCGGTACATTACAATTTTTAAAAACAAACTTTTAAACTTATCATTAATTACATTTTCTTATTTTATAATTATTATCTTTTTAACTGTGTTAATCTAGTATTTATTAGCTTTTATTTATTTAGTTTGTATTGATGTATTTTACAAATCATATTGCATGATATCAATATATTGTATTCATTTATTTTATCCTCTTACTATATTTTAGTTATATAGTTATTTCCTGCGTTTCAGCAGCCGGAGCCCTCTGCACTTGGGGCTCTGATGTGCCGCGGCTACTGTGTCTCTGGCTCATGGGTTCCTTGGCGAGAGGATTCTCTGGTCCCTGGCTTTGTCAGAGTCGCTGCGGCCGTGGCCCCCATCATGCAGCTCTTGGTGTACTCGGTTTCTTAGGATAGTGTTCTCTCTGTTTCTTCCGTACTCAGCTATGGCGTCACATTAGTGCCAAAATTCCGAGCGCATAAAAACTGTTATCGCGCGCTGATTCTCTACTTCGCGCGCGCGCAACACCATTTTGCGCGCTCTCTGTGTACTCCTGGCATCTCTCCTCGCGCTGTCATGTTTCTTTTTGGCACTTTGGGGGCGGGTATGCTTAGACGGCCCCTTCTTTCTGATTGGTCAGGCGAAAAATGCTGAAAAATGCTCAGAGCCAATCAGAAGTATAGCAGGGCGGGTCATCGTCAATATGTATCAAGATTTACGGAGGAAGAAGTGGATAAAAACATGTCGCGCTCTGATGAAGGTTATTTCATACCACATAAACACAATACAGGGTAATACAAAATGTGACCCAAATAAATAATAAGACAACAAACACCATAATCACATATTTCAGCCAGAACTGGTCCACCAGCAATAACATCCAACCATAACATTATTTTATATTTTCACTTCTTCTTTGTTTTCTAATTTATGGAATTTCTTTTGATTCAGCCATAAAATTAATGAAATAATCTTTGAATTTTGTTTTTAAAATGTAAAAAAATAGCTTTTAATAATGTATTCTGAAACAGTTTAAAATAATCAGAGAACTGACTTACACCGACCCTACACAACTATGTTGCACAATTAAGTCATTTTTTTTGAAAAGCGAAAGAGGTAATTTCAACAGGTACAGCATCCTATGTCATATCTACATGTAATAAGATTTGTAACAAGGCAAACCGTTTGTAAATTGGTCAAAAATCGAGCAAGTTATGGTAATTTAATTAGTACATGTACCATTGACATCAATGTAATGATTGAGGCTAGATGTCCGAGGTAAAATGGCTACAACGTTGCTACGCTGGAGAATGATTGGTCATATGAAAAATGCTCAGAGCCAATCAGAAAGGAGGGGCCGTCTAAGCATACCCGCCCCCAAAGTGCCAAAAAGAAACATGACAGTGTGAGGAGAGATGCCAGGAGTACACAGAGAGCGCGCAGAAAGGCACCGCGCGCGCGCAAAAAGGCACCGCGCGTGCACAGAAAGGCACAGCGCGCGCGCAAAAAGGCACCACGCGCGCGCAAAATGGTGTCGCGCGCGCGCACGAAGTGGAGAATCAGCGCGCGATAACAGTTTTTATGCGCTTGGATTTTTGGCACTAATGTGACGCCATAATCAGCCTCATGTTTTTTAACCTGACTTTTTTATGTGTGCATGTCTGTGGTAGAGGGAAAGTGGGGTTACGGTGGGGTAACTGACAGTTTCAACCTGAGATTACATAATGAGGGCAGGAGGCACTGTTTTTTAAATGAAAATCACTTTGTGCTACATTTTATACATGTGGAAAATGCTATACAAATAAAGTTTGATTGATTAACAATATTAATAAAACAAAATAATGTACATTTCTCATGGTTAAATGTATTTTTGTTTTAATCCAAATAATTGCAATTATTATCAAACATGTGAAATTAAGGATAATGTTTTTAATACCACCCAGAAAGCATGTTAAAGAAACACTTGAATCATTTATAATCTTTATTAATGTTTCTTTTCAGTATTTGTTTTGTCACATCTAGTCTATTATGAAATTCCGTTGTACTTGTGCAATGACAACAAAGAGCATACCATACCACATCCGAACCTATCTGAGATTTTCGTAACATAAATATGGTTTGAAACAGTTTTGTTCAGGAGAGAACACACAGAAGATACTACAAATAATAACAGAAGAAATGAACAAATTAAAAAGATGGTTTGACAAAAACAGACTATCGTTGAATCTCAGTAAAACTAAAATAATGCTGTTTGGTAACAGTAGAAGAGAAAGTCAGACACAAATACAAATAGACGGAATAGAAATTGAAAGAGTAAATGAAACCAAATGTCTAGGTATAATGATTGATGATAAATTGAACTGGAAATCTCACGTAAAAAATATACAACATAAAGTAGCAGGAAACACGTCAATAATGAATAAAGCAAAACATGTTCTAGACAAAAAATCACTTCATATTCTCTACTGCTCACTAGTGTTACCATATCTGAGTTACTGTGTAGAAATATGGGGAAATAATTACAAAAGTACACTTCATTCATTAACGGTGTTACAAAAAAAATCAGTTAGAATAATACATAATGTTGGATATAGAGAACACACAAATCTTTATTTATTGAATCAAAGATACTGAAATTCTACGACATAGTGAATTTGCAAACAGCTAAAATTATACACAAAGCAAACTATAACCTGCTACCCAAGAATATACAACAATTCTTCTCAAAAAAAGAGGAGAAATATAATCTTAGGGAGAAATGTAATTTAAAACATTTGTATGCACGTACAACACTTAAGACCTTCAGTATATCAGTATGTGGAATTAAATTATGGAATGGATTAAGCAAAGCAATCAAACAATGTACTAATATGATCCACTTCAAGAAACTCTTCAAACTTAATGTGTTTACAAAGTACAAAGAAGAAGAACCATGATAAACATTCTGAATTTATTTAACTCATCCATTCTTTCACTCACAAAATAATCTTACTTATCTCAACATATGAAATGTAACTTACTTCACCAATTATTATTTATTTACTTATTTTATTGTGATTACTTATGGAGTATATTGTGAATAAATTGAGAACAGGAAGTGAACAAAAGTTTTAGCAACTGTTATGTAAAAGAAAAGGGGTAGGATTAAATAAACTCTGCTTCTTCCTACTCCTTTTCGAACATGTTGAAAAGAGAAACTGGAGATTGTTGTATGCTTGCATGTTCGAAATAAACTCAAACTCAACTCAACTCAACAGTGAGCAAAACAAAAATGTAATTTGATAAAAACAAAAGAGTACTGTGGATGTGTACCAGATAGTCTTAATCCAGTTCTCATGCATCTGGCTAAACCCCTGCGAGTTCAATAACCAGCATTGTTGGGCAGATTATGGGTAATTAAGCGGAACAAAGCACAACCCGTCTTTGTGATGGAGCTCTTTCACTGTACTTCTACTACTTTTTTAGTCTGTTCTAAATAAAAAAATATTTGAGCCTTATAATGTTTTCAATAGTGTTCGCTTTTATGTTTAATAAACACACATTAAATACACCCAAAGTAGTTCAAGAAGAAGTTTGAGAAAAAGCCTTTGTCTCAGCTCAGTGATATTTGTACAATTTGGGGATATCTTCAGACATTTAGCATTTTGTAAATTGTATTCATCTTCTTTTGATGGATTTAAAAAAAAATCTAACATTTTTTTAATAGGTTATGAAGCACATTTGTGTGATATCTAATAAAATAAAACAGACGTGGGCTAAAAATAAGTCACATTGTCTTCATTTACATCCTGTGCAGTAGCATTTAATATGAGACAAACACTATATCAATATATTAATAGATTGTCTTTATATTACACGTGAATATTTGTTTAAAATTTTAATCTCAGAGTGCTACACAAAAGCTAAATTCGAATAAATAGCAAAATGTAATAACGTAAAATTAAAGTGCATCTTAAAGAACAACATAAAAGCACAAACTGGCTAGAAACAACAACAAATAATTACGGCAGACTTTAAATAAACACATACAATTTATCTATAACGTACTTTATGACTTTTATCTCAATGTGATACAAAATAATATTTATAATAAATAGTCAAATCTACTAAAGTAAAGGCTTAAGAATAATATAAAAGTACCATAACTACTTATTTTAAATTTAATTGAGTCAATTAAAATGCATTAAACGGAATTAATCTGATGCGGCAAAATAGAGTACACCGATTTTGCTTGTTACCATGACTATTTTGATACACCCTGTCATTAAAACATACTGTTAAAATGAAACATGAAATATAGAATAATAAAAACGCAAACCTGGCAGCGTAAAAGATCTGTTGAACGTCTGATAGATGAGAACTTTGATTCCACACAAGTAAAGGCTGAGGAGCGGAAGCAACACTGTCTGCAGGAAGGTCAGCATTTCTATTCCGCTATTGCGTCCGACTGAGCAGTTCTTCCGGTCTTGCACACGGACAAAATAGCAATTTTCTGTAGTGCCGCCCTCGGCGTATGACATCACCATCACGGGTGGGTGATACTGGACATCTGTATCCATCCAACAGAAAGTCATTAAAAGTTATACAGACACTTTTGTTTAAAATTGTTTTCAAGATGATTGAACGATTTTGCGAGTTGAATTGATCATCACAATTATGAATTTGAATAAGTACGTACGAGGCAAAGATTTGGAACAACATAACAATATTTTAACATAACAATATGAAAGATATTTTAAAAAACACTTTTATTTGACACAACTGTGTGAGCAAAATAAAGTCAACTGTACAAAATAAGTAAAGAAAAACAAAAACTACTATTGGCAAGCACTTATCCAAACACTCCAAGCTGTGTCCAACAGCCCCTGAGTTTGTCAACAATATAATACATAATGTCCATCCATCCATCCATCCATTTTCCACCGCTTGTCCCTTTTGGGGAGCTTATCTCAGCTGCATTCGGGCGGAAGGCGGGGTACACCCTGGACAAGTCGCCATCTCATCACAGGGCCAACACAGATAGGCAGGCAACATTCACACTCACATTCACACACTAGGGCCAATTTAGTGTTGCCAATCAACCTATCCCCAGGTGCATGTTTTTGGAGGTGGTAGGAAGCCGGAGTACACGGAGGGAACCCACGCAGTCACGGGGAGAACATGCAAACTCCACACAGAAAGATCCCGAGCCCGGGATTGAACTAAGGACTATTCAGGACTTTTGTATTGTGAGGCACATGCACTAACCCCTGTGCCACCGTGCTGCCCTACATAATGTCTAAATATGATAATATCAACAATATAAAAATTAGGGATGTCCGATAATGGCTTTTTGCCGATATCCGATATTCCGATATTGTCCAACTCTTTAATTGCCGATACCGATATGAACCGATATATACAGTCGTGGAATTAACACATTATTATGCCTAATTTGGACAACCAGGTTTGGTGAAGATAAGGTACTTTTAAAAAAAATTATAAAATAAAATAAGATAAATAAATCAAAAACATTTTCTTGAATAAAAAATAAAGTAAAACAATATAAAAACAGTTACATAGAAACTAGTAATTAATGAAAATGAGTAAAATTAACTGTTAAAGGTTAGTACTATTAGTGGACCAGCAGCACACACAATCATGTGTGCTTACGGACTGTATCCCTTGCAGACTGTATTGATATATATTGATATATAATGTAGGAACCAGAATATTAATAACATAAAGAAACAACCCTTTTGTGTGAATGAGTGTAAATGGGGGAGGGAGGTTTTTTGGGTTGGTGCACTAATTGTAAGTGTATCTTGTGTTTTTTATGTTGATTTAATTTTTTTTAAAAAAGAAAAGAAAAAAAGACCGATACCAATAATAAAAAAAACGATACTGATAATTTCCGATATTACATTATTACACATTTATCGGCCAATAATATCGGCAGGCCGATATTTTTGGATATCTCTAATAAAAATATTAACCACATAGCATGTGAAAATAAACAGAAAAAAAAAAGAAATGAAACATATCAATCTCATCACATTATCGATCAGATACGGATACTACCCTGCAAATCTTCATGATTTAATTAAGGTATTGTTACACATTCTGTATTCCATTTTCACCGAACAATGTTTCTGTCCACACTTACTCATTTTCTAGTTTATTTATCCATTTATTTATATTACTGTAGTAGGTATCTACAAACTCATGATGCTACTAATACACATGTGTATCCATCTCTTTTATCATATAAAAGATTGGTAACCTGGTTCATTTTAAACATAGGAGGAGAAACAAATATTAGTATTTGCTGTGATACATAGAAGATTTAGGATTAAATCAACTCTGCTTCTTGTTATTATATTTTACTGGTTTTAGTTGGTAATCCGATCCAAAAGTTTATCATTTAAATATCTTTCAGTGGAATGGAGTGCATTGGGGGCTGAGTCTCTGTGTTTTTCTATTGAGTACAACTCACCATGGGGCCAAAGAAAGTTGTGAACGGCAGCATGTTGAAGAAAAAAGTGTAAAACCCTAGTGGTTAGAGTGTCCGCCCTGAGATCGGTAGGTTGTGAGTTCAAATCCCGGCCGAGTCATACCAAAGACTATAAAAATGGGACCCGTTACCTCCCTGCTTGGCACTCAGCATCAAGGGTTGGAATTGGGGGTTAAATCACCAAAAAATGATTCCCGGGCGCGGCCACCGCTGCTGCTCACTGCTCCCCTCACCTCCCAGGGGGTGATCAAAGGTGATGGGTCAAATGCAGAGAATAATTTTGCCACACCTAGTGTGTGTGTGACAATCATTGGTACTTTAACTTAATAAATTGAAGAAAGAACTCTTAACAAAGTAGGAAAGTACATCTTCTCTCCACTCATCACCGTCTTCGCCAGAAAGAATCTTCAATAAAAATACATCCATCAATCCATTTTCTACCGCTTGTCCCGTTCGGGGTCACGGGGGTGCTGGAGCCTATCTCAAAATACAATTGATGTTAAATGTTCATTTATATTCATTTATACGTATTTCACATCGTTTTGTGCATTTAAAATTCTAATTATCTCTATAAAATGTCTTTGGCGTGTCTAGAACAGATTGTTTTATAATTATTTATTGTGGGGAAAATTGTATTGGTTTTTGTATCATTTGTTTTTCCTCTTTGCTTTTAGCAGGAAAACCAGGTTAATATTGTACTGTAGTTTGAGTTTGTTGTTTTGTTGTGTTTCCCTCAAAGTTGGTTAATTGATTTTAATTGCTTGTTTTACCAAAACTATTGTATTGTAACCTTTAATTTAGTCTGGTTTTGGGGGGTATAAACTAAAGCCTAATTTATGTGATGCAGTAATTATTTAAAATATTGTTGAACCAAAATATTATTATTTTAAAGTAAGACGTTTGTTATTTTAATTCATTATTTCATTTATTTATTCCTACTTCATAGCTCTTTTATCTATAAAACCAAGTCCAGCCTACCCTGTGTTGTGCAGACAACAAAACTAACTCAACTGTAACCCGTCACTCTATGAGACTGGTGAGGAAAAAGACTAAATATTAGTGTAATATTATTCGATGATGAAAGTATTGATGTTTTATTCATGTACTATTTGCCAGAGACTGAGATATGCTTAATCTTCTTACCAGAGGCCGAGTACTACTAAAGTTCAGATCGTAAAGTTGGTATACGGCAGTTTGGATATGCTTCAGTCTCAATAATTAGTCATTAGAATGTTCTGACCTTTTCATGCGTAGTTACAAATAACTTATTGAGTACTCACCCTTTCAAGATTATCTGTGATTTTCTGTGGGTAAACACTCTCATTTGCTCTGCTATTAATGATCTTGTTTCAGGCTAATCAATTTACTGGGAATGAATAGATGTATTGGTAAAACCATGGATTCATTCTTCCACACAGATATTACATGCAAGCATATTAAGTGTGTGTGTGTGTGTGTGTGTGTGTGTGTGTGTGTGTGTGTGTGTGTGTGTGTGTGTGTGTGTGTGTGTGTGTGTGTGTGTGTGTGTGTGTGTGTGTGTGTGTGTGTGTGTGGTTGTGTGTGTGTGTGTGAGATAAGACTAATTATTTCCCCTTCAGAGTATATTGAAAGCAACAAGGATACTGTCTGCAGCTTTAGTGGCCTGCAGCGTTTAAAACACATGATTGACCACCAGGGTACATCTTACACAGCCATATTCAGTTCTATCATTAGAGTTTATGTATTTCTTCCTTACAAGACTCTGACTTTTGAAGATGATAGATTTGATATTTTGATGCACTGCCATTGGTACACATATAACTTAACTTTTTGGATTCTAGGGCAATATTTCTGCTTTTATGTTTACCTTTTTATTTCACCTTTAGAAATGGTTTATCCTGCCTGGTTTGCTTTTTTACACCGTTTCCATATGAGTTGGGAAATTGTGTTAGATGTAAATATAAACGGAATACAATGATTTGCAAATCCTTTTCAACCCATATTCAATTGAATGCACTACAAAGACAAGATATTTGATGTTCAAACTCATAAACTTTTTTTTTTTTTTGCAAATAATAATTAACTTAGAATTTCATGGCTGCAACACGTGCCAAAGTAGTTGGGAAAGGGCATGTTCACCACTGTGTTACATGGCCTTTCCTTTGAACAACACTCAGTAAACGTTTGGGAACTGAGGAGACACATTTTTTAAGCTTCTCAGGTGGAATTCTTTCCCATTCTTGCTTTATGTACAGCTTAAGTTGTTCAACAGTCCGGGGGTCTCCGTTGTGGTATGTTAGGCTTCATAATGCGCCACACATTTTCAATGGGAGACAGGTCTGGACTACAGGCAGGCCAGTCTAGTACCCACACTCTTTTACTATGAAGCCACGTTGATGTAACACGTGGCTTGGCATTGTCTTGCTGAAATAAGCAGGGGCGTCCATGGTAACGTTGCTTGGATGGCAACCTATGTTGCTCCAAAACCTTTCAGCATTAATGGCGCCTTCACAGATGTGTAAGTTACCCATGTCTTGGGCACTAACACACCCCCATACCATCACAGATGCTGGCTTTTCAACTTTGCGCCTATAACAATCCGGATGGTTCTTTTCCTCTTTGGTACGGAGGACACAACGTCCACAGTTTCCAAAAACAATTTGAAATGTGGACTCGTCAGACCACAGAACACTTTTCCACTTTGTATCAGTCCATCTTAGATGAGCTCAGGCCCGGCGAAGCCGACGGCGTTTCTGGGTGTTGTTGATAAACGGTTTTCGCCTTGAATAGGAGAGTTTTAACTTGCACTTACAGATGTAGCGACCAACTGTAGTTACTGACAGTGGGTTTTTGAAGTGTTCCTGAGCCCATGTGGTGATATCCTTTACACACTGATGTCGCTTGTTGATGCAGTACAGCCTGAGGGATCAAAGGTCACAGGCTTAGCTGCTTACGTCCAGTGATTTCTCCAGATTCTCTGAACCCTTTGATGATATTACGGACCGTAGATGGTGAAATCCCTAAATTCCTTGCAAGAGCTGGTTAAGAAAGGTTTTTCTTAAACTGTTCAACAATTTGCTCACGCATTTGTTGACAAAGTGGTGACCCTCGCCCCATTCTTGTTTGTGAATGACTGAGCATTTCATGGAATCTACTTTTATACCCAATCATGGCACCTACCTGTTCCCAATTTGTCTGTTCACCTGTGGGATGTTCCAAATAAGTGTTTGATGAGCATTCCTCAACTTTATCAGTATTTATTGCCACCTTTCCCAACTTCTTTGTCACGTGTTGCTGGCATCAAATTCTAAGGTTAATGATTATTTGCAAAAAAAAACAACATGTTTATCAGTTTGAACATCAAATATGTTGTCGTAGTAGCATATTCAATTGAATATGGGTTGAAAATGATTTGCAAATCATTGTATTCCGTTTATATTTACATCTAACACAATTTCCCAACTCATATGGAAACGGGGTTTGTAGTACAACCTCACACATATGACTGTACACAGCATCTTAAAATCACCTGAAAACCTAAAATCTGCAGAGGGTAAGATTTTTTTTACTGTAAAAAATCTCTAACTTATTGAGCTCATATATAAATGTATGATTCAAAACTTAGGTACAAAGATAAATGAAGTGAAATACAATACAATTTACTAAGTAACACAAAATAATAATAACTAGAAAAGCACTAAGAAAGCGCAGACCTCCGCCAGGCCCTTCCTCACAAAGTCTTGAATCTCGATCGTGATCCAGATCAGATTATTCAATTTCTAACATTTCCAGAAAATGTTGTCAAAATGTGACCCTAACTTTTTGAGCTATTTATAACAGAATGAAATGAATGGAGTGAATTATTATCATATTGTCTTGAAAGAATAATTCATGATTAATACAAATATTAACAATAACTAAATAAATTATAATTGTTAATTACAACAATTTATAAATTATTTATACATTATACCAGAGGTGGGACCAAGTCATTGCTTTGCAAGTCACAAGTAAGTCTCAAGTCTTTACCCTCAAGTCTCGAGTCAAGTCCCGAGTCAAGACAGGGCAAGTCCGAGTCAAGTCCAAAGTCAAGACTGGAAAGTCTCAAGTCAAGTCCCAAGTCCTGCATTTTGAGTTTCGAGTCCTTTCAAGTCATTTAACCACAGACTAATATATTTACACAGATTGTGTATGCTTTTAAAACGCTGTATTTATTTATTAAAACAAGTGCATTTGTAATTGCAGGGAAAAAGATAGTGCTGACATTGCACTTCAAAATAGCACTATTAACCAGTCATTTTAAACATGTAACTCATTCATTTACAGAATAAACACATTTGAAAAAAACAAGTGCAACTGTACTTATTTGCACAAAAGTGTTAACATTGTATTTCCATGGCATATTGCATTGTAACTAGTTCCACAGCAGTTTCTATCCTGTTCTTACCTTATCTCATCTCATACTGTATGTGTGTTTATGTGTGCGTACACATGAAAAACATAACAAATATATGAACATAACAATGAACAGAGTTGTACTTTTTAGATGTCAGGACCCTATGCAATATGTACACATATTCTTAATATAGTATACATTTTAACTGACCTTTATTTGACTATGTTTGTCTTTTTGTAGGTGGCTAAAATACGCGGTGCTGCTGACTGCCGTCTAACGTTACGTTACTGTGTGTGATACATTGACTAACGTAATGTTACTGTGTGATACATTGACTAACGTTACGTTACTGTGTGTGATACATTGACTAACGTAACGTTATGTATAGGTACCTCATGAAACCCTGCTTAAAAAAAAATCACTTGACAAAAAGTATGAATAAGGTAGCAAACTGCAGTGGACGCAACAGATTGCCGTGTTTGCAATTACGTTATAACCATAGACATCTTATAAGTAGACGCAGCATTGGTTGCTGTGACGTGAGCAATTTGCCCGCCATCTTGAAGTGCTGATGAGGAGCCGGCGAGCAGCCTAAACTGACAGTTGAAAGGTAGAAAACAAAGATTTTCCTGCTCAAATGAGCAGACTGTTGAAAATAGGAATCGGGGGATTACTTTTCACAAGTAAGATTTAACATTAACATACTATTGGTTGTATTTTATGAAAATAATATTACCACAGAGTTGAGAAGGATCAAAGATCTTCAATATTTGTATGTGAAAATCACAAAGAAATCTTCTGGGGGAGGATGACGCCCCTACAGGGGTTTGGTTTACAAACTTTCAGCCCCACCTAAAACAAAATTCACCAGCCACTACTGATTATGATGCATTCTCATTTTAGGCAAAGTATAAGACAATACTTTCTTAACAGTATAATTGTAACCAGGAATCAGTCTTCAAGTAACAATATTCAAATACTAACATTGTTGGGTTAAACAGAATTTGGTTTTATTCTGAATCCAGTGAAACAGATTGGTGGTTTTAGCTGATATGAAGACTTTCAGGTGTTTATATATGTTTAAGTATTTGGCAGACGCTTTTATCTAAAGCGACTTACATAAAATAATACATATAAAACAATCACTGCAAACATTATCATTTAAGGGAAGAATGTAATAGAAAATATCAATACAAAGTGTCAAGACAGAATAAACTCTCTGCTGCTGAAGCAACAGAGATACAGTCTATAGGTCCCTAAGATATATAGATATCTAATGTGTTCATACATTGTTTATGTAGGATACACGCATATGTATATATAACCTAATCATATTGTTTCTTCAACTTAAAAATAGTTTACCGTTTTTTTTCCCCTTCTCTGGGATTATATTCCCAGTTTTGATCTCGGACGTCTGGTCACTTATAGCGTATAAGAATATTATATTACTGTTAAGCAAACTATGAATAATAAAACACGCCAAAACATGTGTCTGTTACACACGTATGACAAAAAAGCGCGTGAAAATCAGTGGTATTCAGTGAGGTAAAA
This sequence comes from Nerophis lumbriciformis, assembly GCF_033978685.3. Taxonomy (NCBI): domain Eukaryota; kingdom Metazoa; phylum Chordata; class Actinopteri; order Syngnathiformes; family Syngnathidae; genus Nerophis; species Nerophis lumbriciformis. Next base: position 26,409,574 of record NC_084548.2, on the reverse strand, counting down.
TGAATTAAATGCGCTGACAGTTCATTGCTCCTGCCAAATGAATTGCACTGAGTGGAGCGGATCACCACTCCAAGATGGCGGCCCCGCGCCTCGTCTGCGCCAGTAGGCAGTAGCGCTCTATGCTGCGTCTACTTATAAGATGTCTATGGTTATAACGTTAGCAGTGAGTTTGCAGCCTCACTGATTTAACTACACAGCAAATAAAAGTCACGTTACTTAGCCAATAAACGTTATCTTACATTCAAAACTTACCCTTCTTTGTGCAACTTCAAATGTCGAACGAAGTTGGAAGTTGTTGCGTCTCCGTCTGTAATATTCGAACTGTGTGATTTGCATACGGCAATTCGTTTTTTGTTGACCAAGTCGTAGTTTTTATACCCGAACGAAACCAACTTTAACATAATTGTTTATCACTGGCACGTTGTTGGACAACTCTTGGTCATTGGTTGTCCTGCAATTTGATTGGATGAATGCTGTGTGATGAAAACAACGTAGTTCTAATTTGATTGGCTGTTGCACTGACAGCACACCAGCTGACAGGAATAACACGCTGATAGACAGACGAAGAAAATGAAAAATACGGAGCGCTCCCAAATAACTTTTTAAGCTTTGGATTTTGGGGAAAGTGGCAAGTCATGTCAAGTCATGTCAAGTCAAAAGGCTCAAGTCCAAGTGAAGTCACAAGTCATTGATGTTAAAGTCTAAGTCGAGTTGCAAGTCTCTTTACATTTTGTCAAGTCGAGTCTAAAGTCATCAAATTCATGACTCGAGTCTGACTCGAGTCCAAGTCATGTGACTCGAGTCCACACCTCTGCATTATACATATATGTAATTCTGTAGGCTCTTTTAAATATATACAATATTTTAAGTGTTACTTAAGGTTTGTTTTTTTAACTTAGTTTGTATTTTAATTCTTAGGGGGAACATAGAATTGATAAGAATATCAAGATAGCTTAGTTGAAATAAAACCAAACTTAAGAAATTGTATTAAATATTAAATACATTCATATTTTGTTTGAAAAAAAAAAAACAATTAACAAAACAAAACAAAATATGCTTGAGAACATAATTGTATGTTATATTTTTACCCCTCCTCTCTGAGCTGCCACCTTACCGTGGTAGAGGAGTTTGCGTGTCCCAATGATCCTAGGAGTTATGTTGTCCGGGGGTTTCTATGCCCCCTGGTAGGGTCTCCCAAGGCAAACTGGTCCTAGGTGAGGGATCAGACAAAGAGCAGCTCGAAGACCTCGATGAAGAACATAAACCAAGGACCCAGATTTCCCTCGCCCGGACGCGGGTCACCGGGGCCCCCCTCTGGAGCCAGGCCCGGAGGTGGGGCACGATGGCGAGCGCCTGGTGGCCGGGGCTGTCCCCATGGGGTCCGGCCGGGCACAGCCCGAAGAGGCAACGTGGGTCCCCCCTCCAATGGGCTCACCACCCATAGTAGGGGCCATAGAGGTCGGGTGCAGTGTGAGCTGGGTGGCAGCCGAGGGCAGGGCACTTGGCGGTCCGATCCTCGGCTACATAAGCTGGCTCTTGGGACGTGGAACGTCACTTCCCTGGGGGGGAAGGAGCCTGAGCTAGTGCGTGAGGTGGAGAAGTTCCGGCTAGACATAGTCGGACTCACTTCGACGCACAGCAAGGGCTCTGGAACCACTTCTCTTGAGAGGGGCTGGACTCTCTTCCACTCTGGCGTTGCCGGCAGTGAGAGGCGACGGGCTGGGGTGGCAATTCTTGTTGCCCCTCGGCTCAAAGCCTGCACGTTGGAGTTCAACTCGGTGGACGAGAGGGTAGCTTCCCTCCGTCTTCGGGTGGGGGGACGGGTCCTGACTGTTGTTTGCGTTTATGCGCCAAACGGAAGCTCAGAGTACCCACCCTTTTTGGATTCACTCGAGGGAGTACTAGAGAGTGCTCCCTCGGGTGATTCCCTCGTTCTACTGGGGGACTTCAACGCTCATGTTGGCAGCGACAGTGAAACCTGGAGAGGTGTGATCGGGAAGAATGGCCGCCCGGATCTGAACCCGAGTGGTGTTCTGTTATTGGACTTTTGTGCTCGTCACAGATTGTCGATAACAAACACCATGTTCAAACATAAGGGTGTCCATATGTGCACTTGGCACCAGGACACCCTAGGCCGCAGTTCCATGATCGACTTTGTAGTTGTGTCATCGGATTTGCGGCCTCATGTTTTGGACACTCGGGTGAAGAGAGGGGCGGAGCTTTCTACCGATCACCACCTGGTGGTGAGTTGGCTGCGATGGTGGGGGAGGATGCCGGACAGACCTGGCAGGCCCGAACGCATTGTGAGGGTTTGCTGGGAACGCCTGGCAGAGTCTCCTGTCAGAGAGAGTTTCAATTCCCACCTCCGGAAGAACTTTGAACATGTCACGAGGGAGGTGCTGGACATTGAGTCCGAGTGGACAATGTTCCGTACCTCTATTGTTCGAGGCGGCCGATTGGAGCTGTGGCCGCAAGGTAGTTGGTGCCTGTCGTGGCGGTAATCCTAGAACCCGTTGGTGGACACCGGCGGTGAGGGATGCTGTCAGGCTGAAGAAGGAGTCCTATCGGGTTCTTTTGGCTCATGGGACTCCTGAGGCAGCAGACAGGTACCGACAGGCCAAGCGGTGTGCGGCTTCAGCGGTCGCGGAGGCAAAAACTCGGACATGGGAGGAGTTCGGGGAGGCCATGGAAAAAGACTTCCGGGCGGCTTCGAAGCAATTCTGGACCACCATCCGCCGCCTCAGGAAGGGGAAGCAGTGCAGTGTCAACACCGTGTATGGTGGGGATGGTGCTCTGCTGACCTCGACTGCGGATGTTGTGGATCGGTGGAGGGAATACTTCGAAGATCTCCTCAATCCTACCAGCACGTCTTCCTATGAGGAAGCAGGGTCTGGGGTATCTGTGGTGGGCTCTCCTATTTCTGGGGCTGAGGTTGCCGAGGTAGTTAAAAAGCTCCTCGGTGGCAAGGCCCCGGGGGTGGATGAGACCCGCCCGGAGTTCCTTAAGGCTCTGGATGTTGTGGGGCTGTCTTGGTTGACAAGACTCTGCAACATCGCGTGGACATCGGGGGCGGTACCTCTGGATTGGCAGACCGGGGTGGTGGTTCCTCTCTTTAAGAAGGGGAACCGGAGGGTGTGTTCCAACTATCGTGGGATCACACTCCTCAGCCTTCCCGGTAAGGTCTATTCAGGTGTACTGGAGAGGAGGCTACGCCGGATAGTCGAACCTCGGATTCAGGAGGAACAGTGTGGTTTTCGTCCTGGTCGTGGAACTGTGGACCAGCTCTATACTCTCGGCAGGGTCCTTGAGGGTGCATGGGAGTTTGCCCAACCAGTCTACATGTGCTTTGTGGACTTGGAGAAGGCATTCGACCGTGTACCCCGGGAAGTCCTGTGGGGAGTGCTCAGAGAGTATGGGGTAACGGACTGTCTTATTGTGGCAGTTCGCTCCCTGTATAATCAGTGTCAGAGCTTGGTCCGCATTGCCGGCAGTAAGTCGGACACGTTTCCAGTGAGGGTTGGACTCCGCCAAGGCTGCCCTTTGTCACCGATTCTGTTCATAACCTTTATGGACATAATTTCTAGGCGCAGTCAGGGCGTTGAGGGGATCTGGTTTGGTGGCTGCAGGATTAGGTCACTGCTATTTGCAGATGATGTGGTCCTGATGGCTTCCTCCGGCCAAGATCTTCAGCTCTCACTGGATCGGTTCGCAGCCGAGTGTGAAGCGACTGGGATGGGAATCAGCACCTCCAAGTCCGAGTCCATGGTTCTCTCCCGGAAAAGGGTGGAGTGCCATCTCCGGGTTGGGGAGGAGATCTTGCCCCAAGTGGAGGAGTTCAAGTACCTCGGAGTCTTGTTCACGAGTGGGGGAAGAGTGGATCGTGAGATCGACAGGCGGATCGGTGCGGCGTCTTCAGTAATGCGGACGCTGTATCGATCCGTTGTGGTGAAGAAGGAGCTGAGCCGGAAGGCAAAGCTCTCGATTTACCGGTCGATCTACGTTCCTATCCTCACCTATGGTCATGCGCTTTGGGTCATGACCGAAAGGACAAGATCACGGGTACAAGCGGCCGAAATGAGTTTCCTCCGCCGGGTGGCGGGGCTCTCCCTTGGAGATAGGGTGAGAAGCTTTGTCATTCGGGGGGAGCTCAAAGTAAAGCCGCTGCTCCTCCACATCGAGAGGAGCCAGATGAGGTGGTTTGGGCATCTGGTCAGGATGCCACCCGAACGCCTCCCTAGGAAGGTGTTTCGGGCACGTCCGACCGGTAGGAGTGTTGTGCCAGGATTGTATTAGGAGTGAGTTCAGCCCACATTTCAGATGCAATCTGGATGAAGAACTGAGTGCTGTGCATGTGTTACTTGTTGCACTCAGCCTATCTATATTTACAGATAACATATTTTCTACTGTGTAACCATAATCTGGGACCTGTAACACAAGCAAGTAGTTGACTGTGATTAATCAACATTAAAAAGTGTGATTAATCAAATTTTTTGACAGCAGTAGCGTTAAAGTAATAGTGTTGGTGTGTGACCAGCTTATTGTAAATTCTTTACACAGTGGTTTTAAATACTTTCATCATAGTGGATCATTATTATGACAAAGATCTAGATATTGTAAAACGTCCGGAGTGTGTTTACATCATCACATATATAAAAATATCAGATATCAGTAATGATGATTTCAATAGTCCATTTGTTATCAAGTAACCTTCAGATGAGATTATAAAGTAACTGTTCATTAAATAAAGTACAGTACGCCTTATGTTGATAACATTGTAAAAGAGGCAAAGGTGCATCTTTATCTGATGTACCTACACTATATAAGGAACTGAAAGTCTCAAAAACATCAACTCTCCTCAAAATGACAACAGTCCGTGTTTTGGGATTTACTCTTTTGGTGCTGCTCTCAGCAGCGGGAGCAGCAATGCTAGAAGAGTGAGTGACTTTTTCCTTCACCACATTTTTAAACACTTTCAGATGGCTTACTCAATCTTTTGTCAATTCTAAATAATTATGATTCACTAAACGATCATTTCAAATTGATATTTTGAATTACATTGGTGTTGATTGAAGGTTAAAATCTTTACAAAATCTGTAGATGTTGGCAGTTCATGCTGCTTGTAGCATAAATTAACTTTGTGTCTTTACATGGTGTTCAGTGTTTTTTTATAGAGAGCAGGAAAGTTTTAAGAAAGAAGTGTCAATGTACTTAATCATGTTTGATGTGGTCAACAGAAACAAGTACAATTACTACAAATATCACCCTATGTCAGAGGTAAGAATACACAACACACAATTAGATGGCATGCACACACGCGCACACACACACACACACACACACTCACACACACACACACACACACACACACTCACACACACACACACACACACACACACACACACACACACACACACACACACACACACACACACACACACACACACACACACACACAATCACACAGTCTAACATCTTTCAATCCATCAGATCTCTGAGTGGATGGTTCAGATTGCAAAGGATCACCCCGACATTGTAACGAGAATGGAGTATGGAAAGACCTACGAGTTCAGGACTATTACCTTGCTCAAGGTCAAATAACCTTTTTATTTTATATGCTAAATCACAAATTAATAAAACACAAATGTGTTCGCTTTCACTCCTTAGATTGGTGTGAATACTGGAGAGAAGAAGAAAGCTATCTGGATGGACTGTGGTATTCACGCCAGGGAGTGGATCGCTCCAGCCTTCTGTCAGTACTTTGTCAGACAGGTAATCATTGATAGGACACGGACAGAAATGTTACATAAACAAAAACCCTGAACATGATTTTATCATTTCAGATCTTGCAAACATATAAGACTGACCCAAAAATTGGACTGATGTTGAAGAACATAGACTTTTACATAACCCCAGTACTCAATATGGACGGCTACATCTTTTCATGGAGGGACAACTCGGTCAGTGTTGCATTTCTTGACACGTTTCCATTGTATTTTTCCATGGCCTTTTATTCAAAATGACGTACTGTCATCACCGGATACATAAGACAGACATGTGGGGACAAGATCATTAATACAGTGAATCACTTCCAAATGACAAAAACAGTCACTATAGGACTAGACTAGAGATGAGCGTACTGACTGGACAGTACGTTTGTAGTCATGCTATGAGTTCATTGCTTCTGACTGTTAATAATCCTTTGATGAATATTTGTACTGTTAAAATATGAGGTAGTATTACAAGAAAATACAACAGAGTACAACCACTAAAAATATCACTAAATGTTTCAGGGACTGGTCAAAATATTGAGCAAGTAGTTACAGTAGCAATATTGACTTAAAACAAGAAGATTTTGGGTCCACTCTGCTCAGGTTGTATCGTGGAGTCTGCATGTTCTCCCACAATTCACAAATATATTTAGTTTATTGGAGATTATTGAAGGTAGATTTTTGATAGTCGGTATTACCTATGGGGATTGCGGCCGGACATTCCTGTGGAACTACGGAAAAAGCGCCGGGAATGCCATGCCATGCCGGCACAAAGATGAAGGAGCGAAAAAGGAAATTTAAGCCTGCAATTCCCTCTGTCCTCATGGGGAACGTGCAGATTTGGCGAATAAAATAGACAAATTGTTTGGGCTGGTCCGAACTCACAAGGAGAACATTGTGTGCAGTATCATGTGCTTTACGGAGACTTGGCTACACGCAGACTTCCCGGACCACAGCGCATCTCTACCCGACTGCATCACAGACTAAATAAATTTCTGTGAAGATTCCATTATCCCTACAAAAACTGTCCACTGTTACCCAAATAACAAGCCCTGGATCACCAGCCAGCTAAAGGTGCTGCTGAATAAAAAGAAAGTAGCCTTCAGATCTGGTGATCGAGACGAGTTGAGGAGGATACAGTGGCAGCTTAAAGTTCAGCTGCGAGAAGGAAAAGATGCCTACAGAAGGAAGCTAGAGGCCAAACTCCAGCAGAATAACATTCAGGTTGTGTGGAAGGGCATGAAAACTATCACAGGCTTCAATAACAAAGCCAAACTGCTGGATGGGGGCGTAGATAGAGCCAACAAGCTGAATTAGTTTTTCAATAGATTTAGCAATGCACCCCTTACTGATCCTCCCCCACTACTGTCCTCACATCTCCCCTGACCATCAATCCACAAATTATTTCACTGTTGCCTGCCACTGCTGTTTCTCATCCCTCCACTGAGAAAGCCAGCCCGGTGTGTCTGACACCTGGCCATGTGAGACGACAGCTGGAGAGAGTCAACCCAGCCAAGTCAGTAGGCCCTGATCGAATCAACCCCTGGTCCTGAAGACTTGTGCTGCTCAGCTGACTGAGATCTTGCACTTCATCTTCAACCTGAGTCTGAAGTTGGAAAGGATACCAGCGCTATGCATAGTGTCGGTGCCCAAGAAGCCCATCCCATCGGGCTTGAATGACTTCAGACTAGTTGCCCTGACGTCTCATGTCATGAAGGTCCTCGGGAGACTTGTGCTGGCTCAGCTGAGACCCCTGCTGGCTCCTTCCCTGGACCCTCTACAGTTTGCGTATCATCCCCATGGAGGAGTGGATGATGCTGTTTTCTACCTGCTGCATCGGGCTCACTCTCACCTGGATGGTGGGAGGGGCACTGCAAGATCATGTTCTTTGATTTCTCCATTGCCTTTACCACCATTCAGCCAATTCTGATGAGTGACAAGTTGCTCAGGATGGGTGTCAGTTCATCCATTGTCTCCTGGATCACTGATTACTTGTCTGATAGGCCCCAGTTTGTGCAACTGGTTGAGCTCCCTGTCGGATACTGTGATCAGTGGTGTAGGTGCTCCACAGGAGACTGTCATGTCTCCTTTCCTGTTCACCCTGTTCACCTCAGACTTCCAGTGAAGTTCCAGGACCTTCCACCTGCAGAAATACTCCGATGACTCTGCAGTGTTCGGGTGTATCAGAGAGGGATAGGAATCGGAGTACAGGACACTGATCGCTGACTTTTGGAGTGGTCTCAGGTGAACCACCTGCTCCTTAATGTGGACAAGACCAAGGAGTTGGTCATCAACTTCAAGAAGAAAATTACCCCTGTGGAGCCCATCAACATCCAGGGCCAGGGGGTGGCAGTAGTGGAGCGGTACAAGTACCTGGGAGTCCACTTGAACAGCAGACTGGACTGGAAGGACAACAGCATAGCTGCATACAAGAAGGGCATGAGCAGACTCTTTTTCCTGAGGAAGCTTAGGTCCTTTAATGTGTGCAGCAAACTTTTGGAGATCTTTTATCAGTCTGTTGTGGCCAGTGCCCTGTACTTTGCAGTGGTTTGTTGGCGGAGCAGCACCAGCAAAAGGGACTTAAACTGATCCAGAATGCCAGCCAAACTATTGGCAGGCAGTTGGGGGCGTTTGTGTCAGTGAGAGACAGGAGGACACTGGACAAACTGCTCGCCATCATGGACAATCCTGCCCACCCACTCCACCAGACAATTGAGGGACAGCGGAGCTCATACTCCAACATGCTCCTTCAGCTTCATTCCCACAGTGTTCGATTCAAGAAGTCCTTCATGCCGCACTCCATCCAGCTGTATAATCACTCGCCATACAGCAATAGATGATATCTGTGTATTACCTGGCCGCTTCTCTGTTAGCTACCTCTCTTTGATTATAATGTATATTTTCTGCTGGATCTAATCTCTATTCTATGCTGCACTGTTTTTTGCTACAGCTGTTACATATACTGTAATATTGTACATGGTACTTGGGATTTGTTATATACTGTACCGGTATATATTATTTAAAAATATTATATAATATAATACAAATATATCAGTATATGTTATATATTGTCTATATATAATATGTAAATATTACATATATGTTATAAGATATAACATTACTACTAAGGTACATTTTTTGTCTACTTTATACCTTTTGTTTTCGCCCTCTTTTGTGCCCTTGTGTGCATTATCCTTTCCACCTTACCTTTTCCAATGTTTTGTAACTGAGCCATTTTCCTTTGTGGATCAATAAAGTTTTTCTAAGTCTACGTCTTAAAATGAAGCAACAAGTGCATCATTATTAACTTGTTACTGTGACCCATTTAGACTCGTCTTTGGAGAAAGAGCAGGTCACCAGGTCCTGCAGGGTGCAACTGCTCCGGGACCGACCTTAACCGCAACTTCAACTCAAACTGGGGAAGTGAGTGTTTCAACCATAAAAACAAAACAATTGAATTGGCAATTGAATTGTTCATCGTTGTTGGTGAACAAGACTCGATAGATCACATACTGTGCGATGTCTGCTGTCATTAAAATGTCGACTGATAGAATCTTGTTTTAAAATCTTGTTATACTCCGTTATGTTATAGTCCGTTTTTATGAAGAATGACTCATAATCCTCCCGAAGAAAAGGGGGTGGAACCAAGCGCGTTTCCGTGTCGTTCTCGCCATTTCCGCGTCTAAATTGGTTGTCAAAATGTACCAACATGTCTGATTACATCCTTGTCCTTCTACTATCCAGGTGAGAGACATGATTTATGATGTAGACTAAGGTTTCACGACTAGGGAAGCGAGGAAACAGCTGACCAGTCAATATAGGCAACATAAGCACACACGCTATTGATCACGGCGCCGCTATAGTTTGTCTGCATTAGACAACAGAAACATATGCACACTGACACTTCCTGACACTTTATTTTCACTTTCACATTTTGTGCGCGAGGCTGTGGATGGCATCACCAGTGCATTTGAACATCTGTAATGACTAAAATGCAAGAAAGTGCCTAATGAAAGACATATTTTCATATGGGAGGTAGAATATAGTAATATATGTTATGTACGGCGGCGGAAGGAGACGACACTAAAACCAGGATCGGTTCAACAGGTTTATTGAACCCTTTGATGAGTGTGTGGGAGGTGTATGCTACTCTATGTGTTTGGTGTGAAACGATGTGTAGGAGTAACAATGTTAATGTTACCAAGGTTTGTTGTAAGTGTGCGTTGGATGAATCTTTCGTCAGTCCAGAGGGGCAAGGGCAAGAAGAAGGTCGGGGCTGGAGAGAAGCAACGAGGTCCGTGTCCAAGCAGGGGTTGAGGATTGAGGGAGGCAGTCCAAAATCCAGAGAGGAATCGAGGCACCCAGCTCGATCACGGGGAACAGGAAAAACACTGCGGGGAACACAAAGAACATAAGACACGGGAATAAGGAAATCACAGGGAGAGAGCACGTACGCAGGAGGGGAAGCCAGAGACGGGATGCTTACTACAAAGAGTGAACTACGTTCCAGCAAAGGATCTTCGGGTCCGCTGGTCTTTATGCTGCCTTCCCTCATTAGTCCCAGGTGCGCTGATTTGTGATTGCCTGCAGCTTTGCCGGGGCGTGGCCAGAGCAAGCAGAGGCGTGCTGCCAGAGGAGGTGCCGGCAGAGCTTGCCGCAGATGTGCCCGCGCCATGACAAAATATTTCCTAAACAAAAAAAACCAACAACATTTTTAAAAAATTGGCCAGCAGACATCAATTGAATACATTTTATTCAGCCCCATAAGACAAGTGCTAAATAAAATGCCAAATAATGCTCGCAAAACAGTGACAAGAGTTGATGAATCACATTGCATGTGCTATATAATTCTATATGCACCTTCTCCTCCCATTTATATGGCTGTTTTGATGATCAGTATATATTTTGCTTTTTAATGAAGACAGACGCAAAATGGATGCCTCGCCTTATTCTGCCCACTTAAGAGACGCAATCTACTTTGCACACGTTTAGTAGATCAGCTCTGCATGTGGTATCAGGTTTGCACGTGTTTTAGTGCACTTAAACCTTTCGTAAATCAGGCCCTTAGAATTCATTGTGGATGGTGGGCATGACCAGATAAAAGGAGGCTTGTTGTGGCTCTAAACAATATTTGTTTGTGGCCCCATTTTGGTCTTTAATATTACTCGTGTAACAGGCTAGGGCTGACAGCAGCCTGGTGATTTTTTCTAAGACTGAAAGATGATTGGCAACAATTAGATTTGGCTGAGTGTGTGCATAAAAAACCCCAACAAAAAACAGCTCAACAGCGATTACATAAGGGATAATGTATTATTAATATTCTATAAGGTATGTCAAGATTTGTATTTACTACAAATAAACATGTTTGAACAATAAACACAAATATTCCATTGACAACTACAAATTGTTAATGCGCTTTTGATTGTAGACTCTTACTGACACTTTGGGGCGAGAAGAATTTGCTACCCTTGATTTTTGGCACTTCTGGATTAACGATTTCAGGGAGTCAGTCTTGAGACATCTATTCCATGTTGTACTCTTCATGTCACTCCTCACGACATTAATAAATGTTTTCAGAAAATGAAAACATTTATACTACAAAAAGACGCCTCTTTCAAAGAATTATGTGAGACAGAACTTAAAATAGAGGAATTAGATATGCTTATCATGGAAATGTCCTCAAATAAATCTTATTGCTAACTTTGACCAATTCTTTTGGAAGGACTTAAGGCACATTGTCTGCAAAGCATTATCAGTGTGCATACAGAAACAAGAATTAAGTACAAACATGAAGCAAGGTCTAATTGCTTTAATCCCTAAACCTGGCATGGATGAAATAGTCCTCAATAATTTAAGACCTATTACTTTACTCAATATATTATACAATTATTTCGGGGGCTATTGCTTCAAGGTTAAAAAATCAATTTCAAGTGTTATTAAAGTTAAAGTACCACTGATAGTCACACACACACGAGGTGTGGTGAAATTACCTTCTGCATTTGACCCATCTCCTTGTTCCACCCCCTGGGAGGTAAGGGGAGCAGTGAGCAGCAGCGGTAGGTCGTGAATTCATACCCCGGTCGAGTCATACCAAAGACTATAAAAATGGGACCCATTACCTCCCTGCTTGACACTCAGCATCAATGGTTGGAATTGGGGGTTAAATCACCAAAATGATTCCAGAGCGCGGCCACCGCTGCTGCTTACTGCTCCCCTCGCCTCCCAGGGGTGGAACAAGGGGATGGGTCAAATGCAGAGGGTAATTTCACCACACCTAGTGTATGTGTGACTATCAGTGGTACTTTAACTTTAAATCTGGACACGGCTATAATACCACTATACCGAACTAAAACTATATTACAAAGGACATGCTGACTCACCGGCGCCGCTAAATAAAAGTATAGCTGAGACAAAGTATAATTGTATCCATGAGGTCATTCAGTCCAGTGGAACCAGCAAACACCTGCAGTGCACGACAGCCACTGAAGTGCCCGGTTGCCATGATCTTGTGGCCCTAGAAAAAAATGCATTGAGTGTTTAAGCCAAGAGCCGGTCCTGCATTTGAACAATAATAATAATGCATTTGAATCATATATTTCTATGCTTATGATTCTTTTTATAGCGATCGGCGTGTCATACGACTGCTGCAAACAAACCTTCTGTGGCAGAGCTCCTGAGTCTGAGCCTGAGACTCAGGCTGTCACCTACTTTGTAGGAAGCAGGAAGGAGGACTTCCTGTGTTTCCTCACCATCCACTCCTACGGCCAACTGCTCCTGGTTCCCTATGGACACCCTAACTTCACTGCCTCAAACTACAAGGAGCTGGTATGTAAAACCCCTTTTACTCTGCAGGATGTTTACCCAAAAATTGTTTGGACCGCAAGAACCGTTGCTAAAATCAGGTTTCTGGTCTTCTCTTGGGGACTCCAAAATGATCTTGTCGCTTCAAAAGAAAACATGTGTGCTGTGTCAGTCTGACGCGCTTCTACTTGGCCCATAAAGCCCACTAAGTCCTGAATGCACTGTGGTGTGATTTCATAAAACACAGTATGGAATTAAGGCAAAACAAAAAGGGTGGTGAAAGCGGTCAACTCCACTCTCCTCTCTTGACTACAGGTGAACTTTATTGTGACTACCACCTATGACACTTGACCCAAGCTTCCGTGCGTTACCACACCCACCAAACACCACATGACCCGAAACACACACAAACGTTCTGGCTCCGACAGGTGTCAAATGAAGTCCCTGGTCAGAATGAGTACCAAGGAACTTTTGGGGGGCATATTTAAGTGCAAGACTACTTGGAGCATTTTATTTCACTTGTCGCCTTTGAAAAGTCTATGCCTTGACCCACTCTTTCTACTAATTTGTTAAAGGGAAACTGCAATTTTTTGGGAATTTTGCCTACTGTTCACAATCATTATGAGAGACATGACCGATGGATGTATTTTTTTTTAATGCATTCTATATATTAAATAAATGCGATCAAAAGTCTGCTTACAATGGAGCCTATGGGAGCTGCTCAATTCGGCCTATGAAGTCATTAAAAAACATCCATACATCTCCATTAAGGTTTTATATACCATATTTTTCGGAGTATAAGTCACACTGGAGTATAAGTCGCACCTGCCGTAAATGCATAATAAAGAAGAAAAAAAACATATATAAGTCGCATTTTTGGGGGAAATTTATTTGATAAAACCCAACACCAAGAATAGACATTTGAAAGGCAATTTAAAATAAATAAAGAATAGTGAACAACAGGCTGAATAAGTGTACGTTACATGACGCATAAATAACCAACTGAGAACGTGCCTGGTATGTTAACGTAACATATTATGGTAAGAGTCATTCAAATAACTATAACATATAGAACATGCTATACGTTTACCAAACAATCTGTCACTCCTAATCGCTAAATCCTATGAAATCTTATACGTCTAGTCTCTTACGTGAATGAGCTAAATAATATTATTTGATATTTTACAGTAATGTGTTAATAATTTCACACATACTGTAAGTCGCTCCTGAGTATAAGTCGCACCCCCGGCCAAACTATGAAAAAAACTGCGACTTATAGTCCGAAAAATACGGTACTTGATGTAAGTATATATGTAATGTAGTAACGGGCGCATTAATTTCGAAAACGCATCACAACGTTTGCTTTTTTAGAGCTAACAAACATAATAAAACATCACTTACTGTATAAGGTCCGCTGTCATTAAGAAGTGGACTGCTGGGATGTTCATATATTCTCATTTAGATGAAGAATGTCTCATAATCCTCGAGAAGAAACAGGGTGGCATGGGGGCAAGCGTCTTTTCGTGTCTCTCTAAATGGCTGTCAGACTGTACCAACTTGTCGGATTACATCCTCAGCTATCTACTTTCCAGGTGAGAGGCATGATTTATGATCAGTGATGGACAAGCTACTTGGAAAATGTAGTAAACTAAGCTACAAGTTACTCTCGATTAAATGTAGCTAAGCTACAGGGGAAGCTATCCCCGGAGAATTGTAGCAAGCTACACTACATGCCACACGGCCAAAGTAGCTTGCTACATCATAGCTACATTTAACGACATTTATATCTATGGGCCCACATGTATATTAGCAATGTTAATGTAACTGAGAGTGTGTAAATGGACCCAATAATCTATCTGTCATTTGGCTGCAACTACCTCTTGGGGTCCCCGCACCCTACTGTATGTATTTATTCAGTTTGCCTTTTCTTTGGCCCACCTCTTTAATGTTATTCATGTTCTCTGACTACAATAAAAAAAAAAACAGCATCTACCTATATCTTGACAAAAAAAAAAACAATGACGTGTGTGTCGTTAGGGAATCGTTGGTAATGGATGGTGCAGTAAAACTTTTCATGAACATGACCCACCTTAATGTGTGTTCCTTGGTCCTAGATGAAGAGAGCAGTTATGATTTTGGTTTAAAGAGTAAACAACTAAAAACTAAGGTTTTGTGTGTTGTTTTCTCCAAATGCATACATTTGTCTAAATATGGCTAAGGACAAGCATTATTGTGTGTTTCCTGGATGTCGTCTATATCAGTGGTCCCCAACCTTTTTGTAACTGCGGACCGCTCAACACTTGAAAATTTGTCCCACGGACCGGGGAGGGGGGGTCATAAAAAAATACAATCATGTGTGTTTACAGACTGTATCCCTGCAGACTGTATTGATCTATATTGATATATAATGTAGGAACCAGAAATATTAATAACAGAAAGAAACAACCCTTTTGTGTGAATGAGTGTAAATGGGGGAGGGAGGTTTTTTGGGTTGGTGCACTAATTGTAAGTGTATTTTGTGTTTTTTATGTTGATTTAATTAAAAAAAATAATATATATACTGTATATATATATATATATATATATATATATATATATATATATATATATATATATATATATATATATATATATATATATAAGTATATATATAGATTTTTTTATTTCTTGTGCGGCCCGGTACTTATCGATCCACGGACCGGAGGTTGGGGACCACTGGTCTATATCACTAAAGGAATAATCTAATCTGCGGGAGAGAATTCCTCTGCTATTAGTATGTGGTTTTTTTTAGTGGTCAGCTTGAAGCGTCCCTCTGTCTCTGACTCCCTCGTCATCATGTGACATGAGTACATGACTGTTATGATTTTGCTTACTAGTTTCGATGAACCACCTTATCTTGCCTCTGACTGGCCAGTTCGTAATGTTTCGCCCTAACTTTAGCCAATTGTGACTCATAATACGAACACCAACCAATCATCATGGATTTTCTCCATATGTATGGATGTTCTCATTAATACAGGTCATTAGATTTTCTTTATAATTTTTTGGCCAGGATTCACAGTCCATTTTCTCTCTTTGTAGCTTGTAGCTACATGGGTCTAAAAGTAGCTAAGCTATAGGAAAAGCTACTCGTTTAAAAAGTAGCTAAGCTACCGCCAAGCTACTGGAAAATGTAGTTAAGCTACGTAGCTTAGCTACATGTAGATTTTTACAGACCATCACTGTTTATGATCTTCAATAAACTTCCAAGGAGCAGGGAAGCGAGGAAGCAGCCGACCCCTCGATGATGTAAACATAGAGACACACGGTAGTGATTACGTCGCTGCTTTAAATAGTTTGTCTGCGTTAGCACTTGTAATAACAATATCACTAATACTTGGTCAATATTCAAGTCACAAAATATAAATGGAGTATTGTTGGTACTTTTTGAATGGTTATTTATTGGAGTTTGTGTACAGAATAGAGGACCTCCCATTGCCTTTTATTTACGTTTAAATAATATTTACAAAGCATTAAAAACAAAATCCTGTATTTCATAATGATTGTGAAGGTTGGCAAAATGCCAAAAAATGCGCAGTTCCCCTTTAAGTTGTGCAGTAAAATCACAGAAAAAAGTCCACCTCATACATGGTCAGACAGTGAGGTGCAGACTTTTTATTTATTGTGCAGAGTAAACTAGACAGTGTTGGGTTAGTTACTGAAAAGCAGTAACTAGTTACAGTTACTAGTTACTTCATTTCAAAAGTAACTCAGTTACTAACTCAGTTACTTACACCAAAAAGTAATGCGTTACTGTGAAAAGTAACTATTTAGTTACTTCTTTTTTCTTTTCTTTTTTAAAGCTCCAATTAATGCCCTTTTAGCCTTCATTTCAGTACTGTTATTGTAGTGGAGAATAATACAATCTGTTGATCAACTTGACATGCATTTGCATCACTCAACTCTGCTAAGCCATGTGGTCTACATACAACACACAAAGACAAAGATATTTTACAAAGGCCAATTTGTTTCTGGCCAGAACAAATTGACAAAACTATTTTAAATAGCTGCAACATAACATACATAAGTAACAAACAGCATAATAACAGCACAGATGTAAACCAAGAAAGGCACACACTACATACACAAAGTCTAACCAGGCATTTTCTTCCTCAAGTAATTCTTATACAAAATCATGTCTGAAACCCAGAACACTACACATTTCCCCAGTTTTAGTTTAGAGATAAGGAAAGATTGGCCTGGCCCACTAGCATCCCTCTTTATGTTTGTGAACTTTATAGTCTATACATTTAGAGTGATGTGATAATCAAACACTCTAGAAGTCTAGAATGAAAGAGTATATAAGAGAATTGACAGCAACGTTCCCTCTCAGGAGCGCGCATGTGCAATTGCGCACTGCTCAAGCGTCCTCTGCGCACGGCAAATCTATGCCATGCACAAAATCAAATAAAAAAATAAGCGCATAACAATTTTCGACACGACACGGACACGACAGAGAAAACCGTTTTCGTCATCATTGTTCAAATATTGTAACGTCTGTCGAGACGCTTTGAGGACATGAATTCCATTCATCACTTTACTGAGCAAAACTCTTTACTGTCGGCCATAAACACATCACCAAAACATTAGTAAAAAAAATGATATCTAGCAAAACTGGTCATTTTCTGCAGTACAAACCAGACCAAAAGCAACTTTGTTATATCAACAGCAGCCGCTCGCTCTCTCACGTGCGCCAACACATGCACATATGGCACTTAGCCAGTGATGCGTTTACAGCCACACAAAAAGTCGGACAACTCCAACACCACACATAAAGTGTCATTCCAGGTCGTTACACTATGATTTACCAATCAAATGTGTGCTTATTCTAGTGTCATTTATTAGGAATCTTAATTTATAAATATTAATCATTAAATGCTGTTAGTATATTAAATAAATACTAATAAAAATATATTTTTTACAAACAGGAAGTTGCAGGAATGTACACATGATCCCGTGCTTACATCTCATTGTGCAACATGTGAATGTTTTAATGGGAACTAAATGCAATGTCTGAAAGGGGTACAAATTATTTCCAAAGCAGGACCTCCACCCAGACAAACAATACAAGTACACAGTTCATGAAAAACAATATTTTTTGTTATTGTCATTATAAGTGGGCCTAAACACTTATATTAGAAATGGAAATGACTGCTGTCATTTGATTATAATAATAAGAGAATGTTGTCTGTCTATCTGTGTTGGCCCTGTGGGGACTTAAGTCCAGGGTGTACCCTGCCTTCCGCCCGAATGCAGCTGAGATAGGCTCCAGCGACCCCGAAAGGGACAAGCGGTAGGAAATGGATGGATGGATGGAGATGTAAGTTGTTATTTAGTGAGGTTTGGGACAGGTGTGCTGCTGGTGTAGCCACAGTGTGCACGTGTGATGTTGCTCACATGGGCTCCACTCAATGCTCAGGGAGTTTTTGCGTTTGCTCACACACATGAACAATTAGAGGGAACATTGATTGACAGAGTGTGTACCTTCAGCGGTGAATGGTGGTGGTGGTGGAGGTGAAGTGGCATCAGAGTCTCTGTCTCTCTTTACTAGCTTCGTCGAAGCATGTTGCTATGTAGCTTGTTTCAGCAGATTTGAATTGCTGTTTTGGGCAGTAGATGGCATCTTTGATCCAAAGCACAATTTACATTTAACTAAAATGTTATTTTCTTTGTGCTCGACAAAAGAAAAGTAGTGAAAATATATCCATGTTAGCAAACTGGACTTCTGGCTCCGCCATGATCAGACACGCCCCCCCCCTCGCTCCCCACACTCACACTCAGACACACCCACACAGAGCGCATGTCTCTCTCTCTTCTCCGGCTTGTGACACAAGAAGAATCAGAACGCAGCGCTCCGATAAAACACACTTTATACTACATAAAAAGTAACGTAAAATAACGCAGTAACGCATCATGTAGTAACGGTAACTGAGTTACTGAATATAAAAAAACAACGCGTTAGATTACTAGTTACCGCCGAAACTAACGGCGTTACAGTAACGCGTTACTTTGTAACGCGTTAGTCCCAACACTGAAACTTGAAGAGGCAGATATGTCAACATCAAGCAATCTGTATGGGTTGTCAAGAGGCAAAAGACTGATTGACTTAAGGTAAATCCTTAAAGTCCCACTCTAATCACCATCCATGAGTAATTGCTTTGTCATTGGCAGGTGGCGTTTTTGTCAGTAAGTATAACTCAATCACCCACCTTTCTACAGCGTGATTTACAGAAATTGGTCACTAACCTAGTGCAAAACACAATGGGCCCACAGGAAGAGGTTCTTGAACATTTGGTGGAAAGGGCTTTAAATGTGAAAACAAGGACATCTTTAGGTAGCGTGGCATGGCTCAGCTCGTGGAGTGGTCATTCCCCAACCTGAAGGTTGTGGGACTGAACCTCAGTCATTATTGAGCAAGATACTGAACACTTAGTTGCTTTTGATGCTGTCATCAGTTTGACCGAGTCAAACCGCCTAGAATGTAAAAAAAAGTGCCGTACAAGTGAATTATAATTTATCATTCTTGTGACGTAATATAATGTGTAGATGGAAGTCGGTTTGGGTGCAGCAGAAGCCATCAAGAAGATCCACGGGAAGATCTACAGAGTAGGAACCTCACCTGATATATTATGTAAGTAAACATATGGATCTTATCATCCTTGGACTGAAATTTTGGTAAAAGAACATATTGATATTTGGTGCTTTTAAGATTTTATTCCTTGGACAGTATAGTTGCACACTCGTTAGGACTACTGCCTCACAGCAAGAAGGTTTTGGTAGGGATCTGGACTGGAATCTGGATCCTAATCTCATTTTAGACTCTCCTAATGATGTCTTCCATTTAAAATTTTCAGATGCCAACTCTGGATCTTCCAGAGACTGGGCTGCACTACAAGGAATCTCCTTCTCATATACTGTTGAGCTAAGAGATGAAGGAGTGCATGGCTTTGAGCTTCCTGAGGATCAGATCCAGCCCACCTGTGAGGAAGCCTACAGCGGAGTCCTGCACATCATCACCTATGCCCATGATAAAGTCTTTAACAGTGCCATCGCATTTACTGGTGGGACACTCTGGACCGTGCTTGTAGTGGCAGGAGTCACCAGTATAATATGATACTGTAGAATGCATGCATCAGTCTGAATGAAATATTTGCATTTATTTAATTTTCAAAATCTGAACATTGCGCAAGCACATAAATGGGTTGTACTTGTATAGCGCTTTTCTACCTTCAAGGTACTCAAAGCGCTTTGACACTACTTCCACATTTACCCATTCACACACACATTCACACACTGATGGAGGGAGCTGCCATGCAAGGCGCTACCAGCACCCATCAGGAGCAAGGGTGAAGTGTCTTGCTCAGGACACAACGGACATGACGAGGATGGTACTAGGTGGGGATTGAACCAGGGACCCTCGGGTCGCGCACGGCCACTCTTCCACTGCGCCACGCCGTCCCGATATATGTGAAGCATGCTGGAATTGCCATTAACAGTGTGAATTATTGAAACATTATTTGTTTTAGAAGTACAGTCATTTTGGGGGGGTGGGGGGATTGGTGTGAATGTGAATGTAAGACTAACTCAGCTTTTACAAAGAAAGTGTTTTCCAAGATAGTGATGATACACGTCCTTAATGTGGCACACACTACAATTCATGCATCTGTCTGAAAGCCAATAAAATGTTTACTTCTTAAATTGTACACGATGTGGAGTTTTGCATGTTCTCCACTTGCTTGTGTGGGTACTCTAAATTCTTCCCACATCCTAAAAACATGCATGTTAGGTTACAAACCCCGTTTCCATATGAGTTGGGAAATTGTGTTAGATGTAAATATAAATGGAATACAATGATTTGCAAATCCTTTCCAACCCATATTCAGTTGAATATGCTACAAAGACAACATATTTGATGTTCAAACTGATAAACTTTTATTTATTTTTTTCAAATAATCAATAACTTTAGAATTTGATGCCAGCAACACGTGGCAAAGAAGTTGGGAAAGGTGGCAATAAATACTGATAAAGTTGAGTAATGCTCATCAAACACTTATTTGGAACATCCCACAGGTGAACAGGCAAATTGGGAACAGGTGGGTGCCATGATTGGGTATAAAAGTAGATTCCATGAAATGCTCAGTCATTCACAAACAAGGATGGGGCGAGGGTCACCACTTTGTCAACAAATGCATGAGCAAATTGTTGAACAGTTTAAGAAAAACCTTTCTCAACCAGCTATTGCAAGGAATTCAGGGATTTCACCATCTACGGTCCGTAATATCATCAAAGGGTTCAGAGAATCTGGAGAAATCACTGCACGTAAGCACCTAAGCCCGTGACCTTCGATCCCTCAGGCTGTACTGCATCAACAAGCGACATCAGTGTGTAAAAGATATCACCACATGGGCTCAGGAACACTTCAGAAACCCAGTCAGTAACTACAGTTGGTCGCTACATCTGTAAGTGCAAGTTAAAACTCTCCTATGCAAGGCGAAAACCGTTTATCAACAACACCCAGAAACGCCGTCGGCTTCGCTGGGCCTGAGCTCATCTAAGATGGACTGATACAAAGTGGAAAAGTGTTCTGTGGTCTGACGAGTCCACATTTCAAATTGTTTTTGGAAACTGTGGACATCGTGTCCTCCGGACCAAAGAGGAAAAGAACCATCCGGATTGTTATAGGCGCAAAGTTGAAAAGCCAGCATCTGTGATGGTATGGGGGTGTATTAGTGCCCAAGACATGGATAACTTACACATCTGTGAAGGCGCCATTAATTCTGAAAGGTACATACAGGTTTTGGAGCAACATATGTTGCCATCCAAGCAACATTACCATGGACGCCCCTGCTTATTTCAGCAAGACAATGCCAAGCCACGTGTTACATCAACGTGGCTTCATAGTAAAAGAGACTGGCCTGCCTGTAGTCCAGACCAGTCCCCCATTGACAATGTGTGGCGCATTATGAAGCCTAAAATACCATCAACGGAGACCCCCGGACTGTTGAACAACTTAAGCTGTACATCAAGCAAGAATGGGAAAGAATTCCACCTGAGAAGCTTAAAAAATGTGTCTCTTCAGGTCCCAAACGTTTACTGAGTATTGTTAAAAGGAAAGGCCATGTAACACAGTGGTGAACATGCCCTTTCCCAACTACTTTGGCACGTGTTGCAGCCATGAAATTTTAAGTTAATTATTATTTGCAAAAAAAAATAAAGTTTATGAGTTTGAAGATCAAATATATATATCTTTGTAGTGCATTCAATTGAATATGGGTTGAAAAGGATTTGCAAATTATTGTATTCCGTTTGTATTTACATCTAACACAATTTCACAACTCATATGGAAACGGAGTTTGTAGATTTTAGAGTCTATATTGAAGTTATTCTCATAAATATCTGATTTATGACACAGAAAGACTTACAAAATTTGAGAGTAAATAGATATAATCAAAGTAGTATCAATCCCACAGAGATTCCTGAGCCATTGTAAGAGGTAGTGAGGTAGCCAGACATGCCATCGCGTGACGTAGAGGTAGGAACCACAGATCCCTTCATCACCAACAACAATGCAAATCATGCAGACTTTGTGAGAGCCAACAATGATTACTTTGGGAAAATTACAATCCATAAACTTATATTGTTCATCCTGAATATAAAGAAGCTCCACGTTTTAGAAACTCTAAACCCCTAAACTGTTCTAGCTTTAGTGAAATACTAAGCATCATGTAGCAGTATTGCTAAGTGGTAAACAAAAAATACAAACTATAAATACAATAAAACCATAGTTTACTGTACAATGACTGCTCTTACTTCGATTACGACTGATAGGATGTCCATATCTTCCCTTTTGTATGAAGAATTAATCATGATGCACACAAAGGGTTAACAAGGAAAAGTCTCCCTGCAGACACTCTCTTCTCTCTTGTGTGTGTTTGTCTCCATCTTCAAGTATAAATTGAATGTCACAATTTCTAGATTCATGGCTAAATCCTCCCAATATCCAGATGAGACACATGATTTATAATTTAGAGTATTTTTGACAAGCCGAGACGCAATGATGCAGAAGCAGCGGGACATCATGGCCAGCTCACAGTAAAGCAGAAGAGAATTTCTCAGCTGTGTGCTATCAATCTGCCGCTAAAAAACTGTTTTTCTGCTTTAGCGCTTATAATAACATTGCTAATATTTGGTTAATATTCAGGTCACGATATGTGTATAGGTATTGTTGGTGGGTTTTGGATGGTTATTTAGAGGGTTTTGTGGGAATAGAGAGCCCCAATGACGGACTATTTATGTATTAATTTACGACTTAGAATGCATAAAAAAAGAAAAACATTTATGTTCATGTCTTTTATAAGGATTGTGAATGATACGCAGCACACCTCTCTCAAATGTTTGTATGATTGATCTGATACGATGGTCGGAGCACAGAAATGTTACTACAGTGAAGTCAATATATGGAAAAAAATGTATCGAGTATATACAATCTACAAAGCTTTTATATTGTGACACAGGCTCTGTTATGTCCAAGGACGCACTGACTCAACTTTGTGCTCACGCGACTTATTTACATTCACAACACTTCGAACGGGCGCGGTACACTGCTTTATGGCACCACACTTCACTGTTGTAACACACCAGCACCGAGCATAGACTGTATGCTACATTCACTCCCCCTTCAAAGGATGTCAACAACAATAATAACAAGGCCTTACACAAAAACAGCAAACAAAACACATAGCCAACCTAGCTGGGTAGACTGCCTGCCGACCCGCACGGCCTTATGGATAATTCTACTACATAAAAGGCTAGGCCAGGGGTCGGCAACCCGCGGCTCTGGAGCCACATGCGGCTCTTTGATCACTCTGATGCGGCTCAGCAGCTTACTTGCCGACCCCCCGATTTTCCCGGGAGACTTCCGGATATCAGTGCCTCTCATAGGAAACTCCCGGAAAAGGGCGTGGCATGATGGTACAGCATTTGGCGCCCTCTACGAGCTGCATTAACAGGGTACCAGCCCAACCACTTGTTATGCAGTATGCGTCTTCCGCTTGCACAATAACGTGACAGCAAGACATACTTGGTCAACAGCCACACAGGTTACACTGACGGTGACCATATAAAACAACTTTAACACTCTTACTAATAATGCGCCACACTTTGAACCAAAACCAAACAAGAATGACAAACACATTTCGGGAGAACATCTGCACCTTAACACAACATAAACACAACAGAACAAATACCCAGAATCCCATGCAGCCCTGACTCTTCCGGGCTACATTATACACCCCTGCTACCACCAAACCCTGCATCCCCCTCCCCCCTTCTGTGCGTCGGTTGAGGTGGGCGAGGTTTGGTAGCGGGGGTGTATAATGTAGCCCGGAAGAGTTAGGGCTGCATGGGATTCCGGGTATTTGTCCTGTTGTGTTTATGTTGTGTTACGGTGCAGATGTTCTCCCGAAATGTGTTTGTCATTCTTGTTTGGTGTGGGTTCACAGTGTGGCGCATTATTATTAAGAGTGTTAAAGTTGGGTTTTTTTATACCGCCACCGTCAGTGTAACCTGTGTGGTTGTTGACCAAGTATGCATTGATGTCACCTACATGAGCAAGCAAAACCCCCATATAACGTGTGGTTGATCATGCATGCTGGTTGTAGTGGGTGCTATATATGCTGTACCATCACGGCACACATGAGGCGCCATTCATATAAAGCCCGCATGCCGCACCAGCATTGAAATTCCATAGTAAGGTACGGGCAGCGTGTCTGAGACCCCTGGTTTACACATAGCACAAAGCAAAAAAAAATACTTCTTATGCAGTGTTATTTCGTTTTAAATTTCCAAAAAATTTTGTGGCTCCCATTGTTATCTTTAATTTGTGAAACTGGTCAAAATGGCTTTTTGACTTGTAAAGGTTGCCGACCCCTGGGCTAGGCCCTTGCTCAATTGAACATCTTTTTTTTTTTTTTAAGTCTGTAACATAGTACTCCAAGGAGAGGGGCCTTTGGTGAACCCTTACACAACGGGGCCCAGGCTGCACAGGGTCATCTCGCATACCTGGGTCTGTTGGGCCAGGTGGCTCAGGCATGTGCATCAGGGCAAACCCAGTCGTCATCTGTGTGGTGCGGGTCCACTGCCTGATCTGAAGTGGAAAGCAGCAACACTCATCTCAAGCGGCTGGCGTGTCAACGTGAGTCGTCAACAAGGCGAAAGGTGGCTGCTCTTAGTTGTTTGGCAATCTGGCGTGGGGTGGACCAAAATGACAGCAGCTTGTGGGACTGGTTGGGACAACAGATCCGGACCTATCCAGCACAGCATTTTGCAGAGCGTCTTGCAAAGCGCTTCTGTTCGAACCGCTGCTTCATGCAGCGTTGCTGCTCGGCAAGTCTGTCGCTCGTAGAAGGTATCACCACTGGATTGTCTCTCTTTGAAGGGCGCAGGCGGTCCAGGGGAAGCTCCAGCTCATGGTCTACCATCAGGAGGGTTGTGGCACGCATTGTTGCCCTGTAATGCAAAAGCGTACTCTGCAGTGCTGAGTAGAATGGAAGGCCATCCGCCAGGTGTGAGAGTCTGGTAGAACCTCTCCAAAGGGTGACATAAGGCCGTTCTAATGTGAATTTGATTCCTTGCTCCTCTAAAAGGGTAGCAAAGCTGGCTGAGGTGTCAGCGGTGATGACATTAGGCATGCCCCAAAGCTGGCTGAGGTGTCAGTGGTGACATTCTTGCCAACCCTCCCGAATTTTCCAGGAGACTCCCGAATTTCAGTGCCTCTCCCGAAAATCTCCCGGGACAACCATTCTCCAGAATTTCACCCAATTTCCAGCCGGACTTAAGGCACGCCCCCTCCAGGTCCGTGCGGACCTGAGTGAAGACAGCCTGTCGTCACGTCCGCTTTTCCTTCATATAAATAGCGTGCCGGCCCAGTCATGTTATAACATCTACGGCTTTTGGAGAGTGCACAACTACACAACAAGAAGGAGACAAAGACGAGTGACAGAGTAGAACGAGGATGGACAATTCAACCCTTAACTCACTTCTTTCCTGCAAATTAAATTTCACAGATGCTGCCTGTAATAGAGTGATCTAAGTTGTTTGTTGCCATCTCCTGGTTAATGTTGAGTATAGTGTTCTGTGGTTACTTTTTGGTTGGCCAACGGTTTACGTTGTATTGCGCACCCTGACGGCAAGTGTAGGAGTCGGTTCTGAAGTATGAAGTAAAGAGACGTAACTTCATCACCTCGCCTGGTTATTGTCTCTAACCCAGTATATTACACTGCCCATACCTATGCTCCTTCAAAGGCTGTGCTACTGGCTGCAAAGCATTGCACTTTCAAATACAACAAAGAATAGAGGAGTGTTATATGTGTGTATACGTGTAAATAAATGAACACTGAAATTCAAGTATTTATTTTATTTATATGTATATATATAAAATAAAATACATACATACACACATATACCGTATATATATATATATATATAAAGTATATATATATATATATATATATATATATATATATATATATATATACACACAAACCCCGTTTCCATATGAGTTGGGAAATTGTGTTGGATGTAAATATAAACGGAATACAATGATTTGCAAATCATTTTCAACCCATATTCAGTTGAATATGCTACAAAGACAACATATTTGATGTTCAAACTGATAAACATGGTTTTTTTTGCAAATAATCATTAACTTTAGAATTTGATGCCAGCAACACGTGACAAAGAAGTTGGGAAAGGTGGCAATAAATACTGATAAAGTTGAGGAATGCTCATCAAACACTTATTTGGAACATCCCACGGGTGTGCAGGCTAATTGGGAACAGGTGGGTGCCATGATTGGGTATAAAAACAGCTTCCAAAAAAATGCTCAGTCTTTCACAAGAAAGGATGGGGCGAGGTACACCCCTTTGTCCACAACTGCGTGAGCAAATAGTCAAACAGATTAAGAACAACGTTTCTCAAAGTGCAATTGCAAGAAATGTATGGATTTCAATATCTACGGTCCATAATATCATCAAAAGGTTCAGAGAATCTGGAGAAATCACTCTACGTAAGCGGCATGGCCGGAAACCAACATTGAATGGCCGTGACCTTTGATCCCTCGGACGGCACTGCATCAAAAAACGACATCAATCTCTAAAGGATATCACCACATGGGCTCAGGAACACTTCAGAAAACCACTGTCACTAAATACAGTTCGTCGCTACATCTGTAAGTGCAAGTTAAAGCTCTACTATGCAAAGCGAAAGCCATTTATCAACCATATCAAGAAACGCCGCCGGCTTCTCTGGGCCCGAGATCATCTAAGATGGACTCATGCAAAGTGGAAAAGTGTTCTGTGGTCTGACGAGTCCACATTTCAAATTGTTTTTGGAAATATTCGACATCGTGTCATCCGGACCAAAGGGGAAGCGAACCATCCAGACTGTTATCGACGCAAAGTTCAAAATCCAGCATCTGTGATGGTATGGGGGTGCATTAGTGCCCAAGACATGGGTAACTTACACATATGTGAAGGCACCATTAATGCTGAAAGGTACATACAGGTTTTGGAACAACATATGCTGCCATCTAAGCGCCGTCTTTTTCATGGACGCCCCTGCTTATTTCAGCAAGACAATGCCAAGCCACATTCAGCACGTGTTACAACAGCGTGGCTTTGTAAAAAAAGAGTGTGGGTACTTTCCTGGCTTGCCTGCAATCCAGACCTGTCTCCCATCGAAAATGTGTGGCGCATTATGAAGCGTAAAATACGACAGCGGACCCCGGACTGTTGATTGACTGAAGCTGTACATAAAACAAGAATGGTAAAGAATTCCACTTTCAAAGCTTCAACAATTAGTTTCCTCAGTCCTCAATCGTTTATTGAGGGTTGTTAAAAGAAAAGGTGATGTAACACAGTGGTGAACATGCCCTTTCCCAACTACTTTGGCACGTGTTGCAGCCATGAAATTCTAAGTTAATTATTATTTGCAAAAAAAAAATAAAGTTTATGAGTTTGAACATCAAATATCTTGTCTTTGTAGTGCATTCAATTGAATATGGGTTGAAAAAGATTTGCAAATCATTGTATTTCGTTTATATTTACATC
The DNA here is from genome assembly GCF_033978685.3 of Nerophis lumbriciformis. NCBI lineage: Eukaryota > Metazoa > Chordata > Actinopteri > Syngnathiformes > Syngnathidae > Nerophis > Nerophis lumbriciformis. The sequence continues at coordinate 26,381,859 of NC_084548.2, read as the reverse complement.
TAACACAATTTCCCAACTCATATGGAAACGGGGTATATATATATATATATATATATATATATATATATATATATATATATATATATAGCTAGAATTCACTGAAAGTCAAGTATTTATTTTATATATATATATATATATATATATGTATATATATATATACATACATACATACATACAGGTAAAAGCCAGTAAATTAGAATATTTTGAAAAACTTGATTTATTTCAGTAATTGAATTCAAAAGGTGTAACTTGTACATTATATTTATTCATTGCACACAGACTGATGCATTCAAATGTTTATTTCATTTAATTTTGATGATTTGAAGTGGCAACAAATGAAAATCCAAAATTCTGTGTGTCACAAAATTAGAATATTACTTAAGGCTAATACAAAAAAGGGATTTTTAGAAATGTTGGCCAACTGAAAAGTATGAAAATGAAAAATATGAGCATGTACAATACTCAATACTTGGTTGGAGCTCCTTTTGCCTCAATTACTGCGTTAATGCGGCGTGGCATGGAGTCGATGAGTTTCTGGCACTGCTCAGGTGTTATGAGAGCCCAGGTTGCTCTGATAGTGGCCTTCAACTCTTCTGCGTTTTTGGGTCTGGCATTCTGCATCTTCCTTTTCACAATACCCCACAGATTTTCTATGGGGCTAAGGTCAGGGGAGTTGGCGGGCCAATTTAGAACAGAAATACCATGGTCCGTAAACCAGGCACGGGTAGATTTTGCGCTGTGTGCAGGCGCCAAGTCCTGTTGGAACTTGAAATCTACATCTCCATAGAGCAGGTCAGCAGCAGGAAGCATGAAGTGCTCTAAAACTTGCTGGTAGACGGCTGTGTTGACCCTGGATCTCAGGAAACAGAGTGGACCGACACCAGCAGATGACATGGCACCCCAAACCATCACCCAACCATGCAAATTTTGCATTTCCTTTGGAAATCGAGGTCCCAGACTCTGGAGGAAGACAGGAGAGGCACAGGATCCACGTTGCCTGAAGTCTAGTGTAAAGTTTCCACCATCAGTGATGGTTTGGGGTGCCATGTCATCTGCTGGTGTCGGTCCACTCTGTTTCCTGAGATCCAGGGTCAACGCAGCCGTCTACCAGCAAGTTTTAGAGCACTTCATGCTTCCTGCTGCTGACCTGCTCTATGCTTTATTCAAATTCAAGTGAGTTTAGTGTAATTTTTCACACTGTGTATATGTCCCTGTATTGTATTTTTGATACATACTCGGACAAAAAAAAACCTTTGTCACGAGAGCTGTTGTGCCAGGATTGTATTGAAGAAACTTCCGCCCACATTTCAGATGCAATCTGGGTGTTGAAGTGAGTGCTCTGTGTATAATTTGCTGCTCTCATCCTGTCTGTGTCTACAGATAATGTACACGCAAGTATTTTACTGCGATTAATCAAAATTAAAATGTGTGATTAATCTGATTTTTAAAATTATTTGACAGCACTCGTAATAAGTAATAGTTTTGGTGTGTGACCAGCTTATTGTACTTTTTTTTTTACACATTTCTAAATAGATTGGTTTCTTTCTAGACAGCATAGTAGATCATTATTATGGCAAAGATCTATTGTGAATCTTCCGGAGTGTGTTTACATTGTCACATATGTAAAAGTATTAGATATCAATAAAAATGATTCATTTTAATGATCCATTTGGTTTGGTTTGGTTTAGTTTGGTGTTGCATTCATACAATTACAATATGATACATCACATATTACACGTTTTTCATTACAGCATGTCTGAAAAGGAGTAGGGCGAAGCAGAGCTTATTTAATTTTTTACCAAGTAACCTTCAGATGAGATTATTTAGTTACTGGTCATTAAATAAAGCATAGTACACCCATTGAGAGCCATATAGTGATAACATCTTTAAGAGGCAAAGGCAAAGGTGCATCCTTATCTGATGTACCTACACTATATAAGGAACTGAACGTCTCAAAAACATTAACTCTCCTCAAAATGCCAATAGTCCGTGTTTTGGGATTCACTCTTTTGGTGCTGCTTTCAGCGGCGGGAGCAGCAATGCTACAAAAGTGAGTGACACCTTGAGATGGCTTTGTCAATTCTAAATAAATACGACTCACTAAATAATAATTTCAAGGTAATATTTTTAATCGACTTGTTGTTGATGGAAAATTAAAAACTTTTGCAAAAACCGTACATGTTGGCAGTTCATGCTGCGTGAACTTTGTGTCTTTACATGGTGTTCAGTGTTTTTTTTATAGAGAGCAGGAAAGCTTTAAGAAAGAAGTGTCAATGTACTTAATCCTGTTTGATGTGGTCAACAGAAACAAGTACAATCACTACAAATATCACCCTATGTCAGAGGTAAGAATACACAACACACAATTAGATGGCATGCACACACGCACACAAACACACCTACACACACACAAACACACGCACGATCACACAGTCTAACATCTTTCAATCCATCAGATCTCTGAGTGGATGGTTCAGATTGCAAAGGATCACCCCGACATTGTAACGAGAATGGAGTATGGAAAGACCTACGAGTTCAGGACTATTACCTTGCTCAAGGTCAAATAACCTTTTTATTTTATATGCTAAATCACAAATTAATAAAACACAAATGTGTTCGCTTTCACTCCTTAGATTGGTGTGAATACTGGAGAGAAGAAGAAAGCTATCTGGATGGACTGTGGTATTCACGCCAGGGAGTGGATCGCTCCAGCCTTCTGTCAGTACTTTGTCAGACAGGTAATCATTGATAGGACACGGACAGAAATGTTACATAAACAAAAACCCTGAACATGATTTTATCATTTCAGATCCTGCAAACATATAAGACTGACCCAAAAATTGGACTGATGTTGAAGAACATAGACTTTTACATAACCCCAGTACTCAATATGGACGGCTACATCTTTTCATGGAGGGACAACTCGGTCAGTGTTGCATTTCTTGACACGTTTCCATTGTATTTTTCCATGGGCTTTTATTCAAAATGACATACTGTCATCACCGGATACAAAAGACAGACATGTGAGGATAATACAGTGAATCACTTCCAAATGACAGAAACAGCCACTACAGGACTAGACGAGAGATGAGCGTACTGACTGGACAGTACGTTTGTAGTCATGCTATGAGTTCATTGCTTCTGACTGTTCATAATCCTTTGATAAATATTTGTACTGTTAAAATATGAGGTGGCATTACAAGAAAATACAGCAGAGTACAACCACTAAAAATATCACAACATGTTTCAGGGACTGCTCAAAATACTGACCAAGTAGCTACAGTCGCAGCCCTACTCAGGTCATATTGTGTCCCACGATTCACAAATATATATTTAGTTTATTGAAGACTGACAGGTAATTGGTCAAACTGAGGTATGCTTTTGATAGTCCGTATTACCTTAATGAGATGAAGCAACAGGTGCATCATTATTAACTTGTTACTCTGACCCATTTAGACTCGTCTATGGAGAAAGAGCATGTCACCAGGTCCTGCAGGCTGCAACTGCTCCGGGACCGACCTCAACCGCAACTTCAACTCAAACTGGGGAAGTGAGTGTTTCAACTGTTGTACCTTTCCTGCTTCCTGCTCTCAGACCGTAGTCGAAAAGCGCAGGGGAGACACTTCTCCAGGGCCGATGTATGTTCGGGGCAACACCCTTCACTTTACCCGGCAGTGGGTCTCGACAGCAGACGACTTCAGGGGAATGATGAGTCCGGCGATTAGTTGCAAACCCTGCTTTATTGATCGCTTTCCCCCAGCCAATTCAACACACAACAACACTAGTCCCCGCCCGCACATACGCTTGCGCTCCCTCTCCTCTCTCGCCCACACACTCATACGCTATTCTCATAACACTACCCCCACTCTGGATGACAATTAAAACACAATTTCACTCCAGCATAGTAATAAACGTTGACATTTCCATACAGACATACAGTTCCATATTCATTCAATACAATTGAAAGGATGCAGTATGACTAGTAGGAGTCAACTTAAAGGGGGTGCAATAATGTAGCTTGTTGTGCAATTGCAACAATTCAACAGCCCATGTGTTTAGTGTACGCATTACAGTTGAGCGAAACAGCCCTAAAAAAAACATTAGCAGGTCCAATACTCAGGCTACAGTTTGGGAGGAGAAGCAATTAGCATTTTTAAGTGTAACAGTAACTGAGTCCCTTGTAATAACTCCAAATATTCGCCGAAAAATACACCAATTGCCTATTACGCATTGTGCATACACAAACCAATCTCAAGTTGCCTCTTTTTTTTTTTATGTATAGAACAATACTATTAGCTTGAACAGGTCATACAGTAAAAAAAAACTATAAAACCTTTTTGCCTTTTAAAGGGAAATACAAAACATAAGGCAGGTAGCAACCCCCCCTTTTTTTTTTTTTTTTTTTCAACCGTACATGAATTTGGCACTCAATGAGCCACCCACTCACCGAACTTTGCTGGTGATCTACGCCTACGGTGGGGCCTTTGAGACCGAGGGTTCTGAGGATGTGACACTGCTGCACCACCCCCACTGTCCTCTAAGTCCACCGGAACGGGAGAGCCAAGCTGAGTGGTGGAAGGGTGAGAAGCCACAGGAATACCCACGGCTGGATCCGATGATGGGAAGCTGCAGCTGTCATCAGCGTCGGTGCCAGAAAAGAGCTGAGGCAGACCCAGTAAAGAGTCAGCAGGATCGACATCGTCCGGGGGTGACACCTCCATTGGTGTCCAGCTCTGCGCTTGCTCCAGGACCCAGGTGTTGTCCAGTGGGTCACGGCAGCGATAAGGCTTTAGCTGATCGTGGTGAACCACCTTTACCTTAGTTCTTGGCCCCTTCTGGATTCGATAGACCAGGTCGTCCAACTGACCCAACACGAAGAATGGCCCCTCGTAAGACGGGAGGAACTTCCTCACTTTGTTCTTGGATTGCCTTGTTCCTTTGATGAGGTACCACACAGCATCACCAATGTTGTAATGTGTGCAGTAACAGTTCTTGTCATATTGTCTCTTTGCACGTTTTACAGATTCTCCGAGAGCATCTCTGGTGATTTGGTGCGCCAGTTCTAGTCGCTCTCGAAGGTGCTGGACAAAGGCCGGGCCCGAGGGAGCTGGTTCAGGGTCCGGTGGAAGGCCGGATACCAGGTCCACTGGCTCGCTCACTTCCCGGCCAAACATCATGTAGTTTGGAGTGAAACCAGTTGAACTGTGCTTTGTTGCCCTGTAGGCCATGACAGCGTAGGGAATCATTAAATCCCAATCCCAGTGGCAACGCTCGGCTGTCGTGGCCAGGATCTTTTGTAGAGTGGCGTTGAACCTTTCAACCTGTCCGTCAGATTGAGGACGAAAAGGAGTTGTGTGTGTTTTGTCGATTCCAAACAGCACGCACATTTCTTGGAACACCTCCGACTCAAAGTTCCTACCTTGATCACTGTGCAGTGCCTGTGGGGCTCCATAGCGACACACCCACTCAGAGGCAAGCACTTCAGCCACAGTTACGGCTTGTTCATTAGGAATGGGAAAAGCTTCGACCCATTTTGTAAAATAGTCCTGTATCACTAATACATATCTGTTTTTGCGCTCAGTTTCATTCAACGGTCCCATAATATCCAAAGCAATGCGTTCCATAGGGGCTCCGACTCGAACGGTACCCATGGGGGCTTGTGGTGTCTTCCGTGGCCTGGCTTTTGATGCGCAGCTGGTGCAGGTATTACACCACAGAGCAACATCCTCCCGCATTCTGTACCAGAAGTACCGAGTCTGCAGCCGTGCTACAGTGCGCTCAACCCCAAAGTGTCCACCAACCTGTCCGTCATGCATCTGTCTCATGATGTCGGCCCGGAAAATGCGGGGCAGCACCACTTGTGGATAGAATTGGGTGTCGTCCAGGCAGTAGAACCGTCTCACTAGTATACCGTCTTTGATGTAGAGGCGTTTCCACTGACTCCAATATGTTTTTGTGGCTGGGCTGCATGGTGAGACTGTCACCCATGCAGGACGTTCTTCACTGGTTGTCAGCCAGGTCCTGATAGGTGCGATATCTGCATCGTCTTCCTGGGCTTGTCGCAGCTCCTCTAGGGACCAACCGCCAAACAGTTTATTTTCTTTTGTCTTGGTCAGGAATATTTTCTCTGGGGACTTTAAGTTATCCCAGTCAGCTGGCGGGGCCTTGTCTACCCCCACTGGACTCAGCATCGCCTGGTTGATGTCAGAGTACAAGTCGCACTGCACAGCCTGGTGACTGACACTCAACTGAGCAATAGAAGGGTTCTGGAGCTTACAAGGGCAGGACTGACGGCAAGGTCTCCGGGAGAGGCTGTCTGCGTTGCCGTGAAGCTGGCCAGGGCGATGGACGATCTCAAAGTTGTATTCGCCGAGTCTTTCGAGCCACCTGGCGAGTTGCCCCTCAGGTTCCTTCATTCTCGTGAGCCACCGGAGGCTACTGTGGTCGGTGCGAACAGTAAAACGCCTCCCCAGGAGATACTGGCGGAAGTGGGATGTGAAATCCACCACGGCTAGCAGTTCCCTCCGGGTAGTGCAGTAATTTTGTTCAGTTTTGGACAGCTTGCGGCTCCCATAGGCGAGCACACGTTCCACGCCTTGTTGAAATTGCGAGAGGACAGCGCCGATGCCGACGTCGCTGGCGTCTGTGTCCAGTATCATGTCACCCTGGTCAAGCGGATACCCCAGGATCGGCGCCGTTATTAGCCGACTTTTGAGATCATCAAATGCCACCTGGCATTCCTCAGACCAACGGAACTGGACATGTTTCTTGGTCAGAGCATGGAGAGGCTCTGCAATACAAGCAAAGTTTTTAATGAACCTACGATAGTAAGACGCGAGGCCAACAAAACGGCGGACATCTTTGAGCGACGATGGTGTTGGCCACCCCTGCACCTTCCGGACTTTGCCTGGGTCAGTAGCCACACCGTTCTCTGAGACAATGTGACCCAGGTAGGCCACTTGGCGGCGGAAGAGGCAGCATTTTGACGGTTTCAGTTTCAGTTTAGCCTGGTGGAGGCGACTGAAAACCTGCCCCAGGCGCTGCAACATCTGTGGCACGTTGCTGCCCAGAACAATGATGTCATCCAGATATACAAGGCAGGTCTCCCACTGCATGCCAGCCAGCACACGGTCCATCAGGCGCTGAAACGTCGCTGGAGCATTACACAGTCCAAATGGCATGACATTCCATTCAAACAGTCCACTTTTGGTGCAGAAGGCTGCTGCTTTGCGTGCTCTCGGGGTCAGTTCAACTTGCCAGTAGCCGGCCGCAAGGTCCAGTGTGCTGAACCACTTGGCAGCAGAGAGGGTGTCCAGCGTATCCTGGATGCGGGGAAGAGGATATGCGTCTTTAATTGTGCAGTCATTAAGTGCTCTATAGTCTATACAGAGACGGTACGTTCCATCTTTTTTACGCACCATCACGATGGGCGAAGCCCAGCTGCTGTTGCTGCGGCGCGCTAATCCTGCCTCCAGGCTCTGTTGTATCTGTTGGTCAGCATCCTGTTGCTTCTCTGACGCCATTCGGCGTGGTGGTTGTTTGACCGGGACGCCTGGCAAAGTTACAATGTCATGTTGAACCAGGGTGGTCCTGCCGAGGTCAGTGGATCCGGTAGAGAACACGTTGCTATAAGTACACAGCAGCTGCGCTAGCTGCAGTTGCTCCTCTTTGTTAAGTTCAGTAGTGCTCTCGGCATAGAGATCTTGTAGGTGCTGGGGAACAGAGGGAGTGTTGTGGGCAGCATGTCCAGGCTGCTGGTAGTCCACAGCGTTTGCAGACTGAAGAACCTTTGCTGGTTGGAGGAACCCCACCATGGCCCCCTTTCTGACGGTTACAGCACTGCTGCCGGGATTGAAGATGCGAAGGGGCATGGTTTTATGGGGGTGAACGTCCACTAGGACTCGGGCCACTAACAGTCTGTGCTTTTCAACGAAGCCTTTAGTGGGGCTCAGCATTAATTCTCCTTTAATGGGATCTTTATGGTGGATATTGCCTTTTACCACATACTCCTGCCCAGCCTCCAGCACCACAGTCCGGGCCACTCTCACTGCGTGCGCCTTTGGTTTATTTGTGGAGTCAAAATAAGGTACCTCTTCCCCGAAAAGCACGATCCGATGATTTCCAAAGTCGAGACGGGCCTGAGCTTGGGTCAGGAATGGGTGGCCCAGGAGGGCCTCGTCCCCAGCTATATCAGCAACCAGGAAGCAGATGTTCACCTGACGGTTGTTGATCAGGACAGGTATGTGGGCTTCACCGAGCACAGGTATATCGCCAGGCCCAACACCGATCAGAGTCTCCACGGCAGATGACTGAAGTGGAGGACGGACATCCAGATGGATAGCGTCATAATGACGCAGAGGAAAAACACTTTTCCGCGCTCCACTGTCCAAAACAGCACACACTTCTAGCCCATACACAACCATATGAATGCTCATTTCATGACCTTGTGCTTTAAGGTGAAGTACAGTAGACTTTGAGCTTTGGGGGAACATGGTTGAAGCTTGAGCTCTGGCTGTTTTTCTTGGTGAAGGGCAATTTCTTTTCATGTGACCCAGGCCTGAACAGTTATGACACTGCACCTCATCCCATTTAATGTCTTTATGGCTCCTCCCTTTATATTGTGTGTGACTGTAGCTGGGGGACTCATGCTTAAAACCAGCTGATGGGGGCGCTGTAACAGGCCCAAATTCGTCCTCTTCTGAACCCTCTCTTATTAGGGCAGCACGGGGTCTGCGTTCAGCTATGTCACGGGCTCCAGGGTGCATGAGGCCGGCCACATATGATGCTGCTCGCCTTGTGGTTTCATGACGACGGGCAATGTCAAATGCTTGGGCTAGTGTCTGGGGGTGCTGCTCTAAGAGCTTCTGTACAGTGTCCACATCCCCCAGAGCATTAATGAACACTTCAACTCCTATAGCATCCTGCTCAGCATCAGTCCTGTTGCTATAGGCTACTGACACCCCCTCATAGATGTCGTCTCTCAAAACATGAAGAGCTTCGCCCGGTTTGCGGGTACGTCGCCTTAATTCAATAGCCACTGCAGCTGCATGCTGTGAAGAGGGACCATATGCAGTTTCCATCTCCTCCACCAGGCGGCAGTAGCCCCACTGGGCTGATCTGGGGTTTCTGTGGATGATGGCCCCAGCTGCACCCACCAGGCAGAACTTCAGCTGAACAGCCATTGTCTTCACGGACCAGTAGTTAGCTTCAGCACAACTCTCAAACCGGTGCAGGAACTCCTTCCAGGGTGTGGTGCCATCATACTGGCCGGGTCTCAAGGTGGGGACTCTCTCCCTTGGATCATAGTCGTCCTCACTCTCTGAAGAAGGCTGATGTAGAGCAGAGCATGGAGCTCCTTGTAATCCTGGCTGCCCACTTTTGCGAAGAGAGCCCATTAGCTTGACACTCTGACTGTGCCCTGGCCCAGACAAATGTCCATAATTAATGTCTTTAGATGTAGAAGGGCATGTTGTGTCCAGGCAGAGGCAAGTGGGGGCTGGGGGGCCACATGTCTGGGGAGTGCTGTGGATATAACTCTCCTGGTGTGCCCGGGAAAAGGGATTTGGATGTGGCGTTGCAATACCAGCAGGTGGTGGAATAAAGTTGTCTGGTTGGTGTTTGTGAAAACATGAGTTACTTTTAATGTCAGCCACGTCGCGTTGATAACAGCCACTGTCCTCCCTGGACTTTATGAAAGGGTTTGTGCTTGAGAACTTGGGTCGAATGAGCTCACGTGGCACCTCGGCCGCTGCATTCTTCACTCCAGCAGGCTCATCTGCACAATATGACAGGCTAGAAATGCCATAACAACTTGCATTTCCTTCGCTCACATAGTCTGTTTCCCCTTCCACATCACCGTCGTTCATCGTCACGAACGGGTTGGACTTTGAATAGCCGGCACCCCGCGGGCTACGACAGCTAGCATCCGCCATCTTGGCTAGTTTACGCAGGTAAACAATTAGCTTCTCGGCTTATTCTTCTGCTTGCTTTCACCACTGCAGTTTATTTTATCGTCCTTTGCTCACCACTGCCGTTCCATTTATGTGAGAGTGTCCCTTCGTGGTCGCCAATGTTGTACCTTTCCTGCTTCCTGCTCTCAGACCGTAGTCGAAAAGCGCAGGGGAGACACTTCTCCAGGGCCGATGTATGTTCGGGGCAACACCCTTCACTTTACCCGGCAGTGGGTCTCGACAGCAGACGACTTCAGGGGAATGATGAGTCCGGCGATTAGTTGCAAACCCTGCTTTATTGATCGCTTTCCCCCAGCCAATTCAACACACAACAACACTAGTCCCCGCCCGCACATACGCTTGCGCTCCCTCTCCTCTCTCGCCCACACACTCATACGCTATTCTCATAACACAACCATAAAAACAAAACAATTGAATTGGCAATGCCACTTAGTGTTCATCGTGGTTGGTGAACAGGACTCGATAGAGAGAGACTTGTTTTGACTCTAAACAAGATTTGTTTGTGGCCCCATTTTGGTCTTTAATATTCCCGTACTAGTGTATCAGGCTAGGGCTGGCAGCCTAATGAGTATTTCTAATACTGTATTACTATTGGCAACAAATAGATTTGGCTATGAGAGCAAGAGTTAGTGCATAAAAGACAACCAACAAAAACAGTTAAAGAATGATTTGTTTACTATAAATATTCAGGTATGAACAGTAAACAAAAAGATTCCATGGACAACTACAATTCAGTTCAATCAGATAATGGCCAAAGTTCACATGTTTATATTTCAGATAACGTCCAAAGTTTATATGAAAAGAGAAAAAATAGGTTGAAAGTGGAAATAAATCTCCTACCCCCAAGTGCTCACCATTAAAAACCCAAATTAGGATCCCAAAAAATATGCATTAGTATTTAGCATTTTGCTTCGGTCATCAAAATAGAAAACCCAATTCCCATGTAATTACGTCCGTACGTAGCATATGCACGCGCATTAGCTTTGTGTGTTAGTAGTTAATGATAGCGACATGGATAGCTATCATTCAGCAGATTTCAATGCACTAAATTTGTCATGTCTGTATTATCATGTTTTGTTTTAAGTCATGTTTTGTTTAGTTTCTGTCTTTTCACTCCCTTATCTGGTCACCATAGCAACCATTAGTTTTCACCTGTCACGTCACGCACCTGTTTCACGTTTTGACTCACACACACCTGTCACCAATCATGTCACTGTTATTTAAGCATACCTTGTTCATCACTCGTCCTGCCTGCATTGTCGTCATGTCACTCCGGTTTATGTCTCGTTTTGACAAAGTAAGTTTCCATGTCCATGTCCTAGTTTTTGTTAATTAGTAGCTTCATATGTTTTAGGCACACTTGCCTTTTTTTTTTGGTTGTATCTTTGTGTTTTGTGGTAGTGACTGTTTAATGTCAATAAATCCAAGCCTACCTTCACGCTGTCGTCCGGAGCCGTCTATTTTGCGTTGGAAGAACAACCCCGCAGCTAGCTGCGACCCCCACTTGACAGAATGCAGGCAGCATACGTTCTTCCGCAGACCGGCCACGAGGAGGTGATGGAGACGCACTGGCAAAAATGGAAGCCAGCCAGAAAGGCTTTTTCTCGCCAGCATAACGCGTTGTTCCCCCAAAATCTTCATCCGGACAACAAGATTCCACAACCAGCCCATTCTTCCATCCCGCCGCAGGAGACCCGTGCTGATGACGTCATCCCGCCCACTGGTGATGACATCAGAAACCAAGATTTTTTTTTGAGTCTATTTACACCCTCTGTCAGCCGCCCACTATGGACTTTGTTTCAAAGAAAAATCCTTTTGAGAAAATTGTCTCTAAATTTAGATTTTTTCAGACCCAGTCTAAAGTGGGGGTAGGGAATAGACATTTTGGACAATTTAGTGGGGAGGAGTCTACCCTCCTACACCCAACCCTAAAGAAGATGCCAGACCGCAGGGAGCGCGTCTGGTATCCGCTCCTTGAGGGGGGGGCTAGGGCTGGGAACTGCACTGGTGGGGTGACTCAGCTTAACCATGTCAAGCCACAGCCTCCCTCACGGCCGCCACCACCAGTCTTTTACCATGCCAAGCCGCAACCCCCAGCTAGACCACCTCCACCTGCACCAGTAGCTCCGGTACCAGCTCCACGACGCCAAGTTCCGGTACCAGCTCCACGACGCCAAGCTCCGGTACCAGCTCCACGACGGCAAGCTCCGGTACCAGCTCCACGACGCCAAGCTCCGGTACCAGCTCCACGACGCCAAGCTCCGGTACCAGCTCCACGACGCCAAGCTCCGGTACCAGCTCCACGACGCCAAGCTCCGGTACCAGCTCAACAAGTCCAAGACCAAGACCCTCCACGCCAAGACCAAGACCCGCCATGCCAAGACCAAGACCAAGACCCGCCATGCCAAAACCAAGACCAAGACCAAGACCCGCCATGCCAAGACCAAGACCAAGACCCGCCATGCCAAGACCAAGACCAAGACCCGCCATGCCAAGACCTAGACCAAGACCAAGACCCGCCATGCCAAGACCAAGACCCGCCATGCCAAGACCCGCCATGCCAAAACCAAGACTTAGACCCGCCATGCCAAGACCCGCCATGCCAAGACCAAGACCAAGACCCGCCATGCCAAGACCAAGACCCGCCATGCCAAGACCAAGACCCGCCATGCCAAGACCAAGACCCGCCATGCCAAGACCAAGACCCGCCATGCCAAGACCAAGACCAAGACCCGCCATGCCAAGACCAAGACCAAGACCCGCCATGCCAAGACAAAGACCAAGACCCGCCATGCCAAGACAAAGACCAAGACCCGCCATGCCAAGACAAAGACCAAGACCCACGCCTAGACCAAGACCAAGACCCACGCCGAGCTTCGCCGCCGGACGCGCCACGCCGAGCTTCGCCGCCTGACTTGCCACGCCGAGCTGCCACGCCTGCCAAGTTGACGATGCGCCTGTCTCCTCGTCGGCCACGGATATGGCCGCTACCTGGTCGTCCGCCACGCCAAGTGCGCCCACCTCCCAGTCGGCCACGAATGTGGCCAATCCCTGGGCGCCCGCCTCGCCTGCTGCAGCGGCGTTCCACTCGCCGCCGCCACTTGACTTTGCCTCGGTGGATTCGGGGCCACTTGGGCTGGCGACCCACCGCCATGTCCCCCTCCCGCCCTCCCATGACTATTGATCTTTGTTTTTTTTTCTTGGACATCTGGTATCTGTCCTTAAGGGAGGGGCTCTGTCATGTCTGTATTATCATGTTTTGTTTTAAGTCATGTTTTGTTTAGTTTCTGTCTTTTCACTCCCTTGTCTGGTCACCATAGCAACCATTAGTTTTCACCTGTCACGTCACGCACCTGTTTCACGTTTTGACTCACACACACCTGTCACCAATCATGTCACTGTTATTTAAGCATACCTTGTTCATCACTCGTCCTGCCTGCATTGTCGTCATGTCACTCCGGTTTATGTCTCGTTTTGACAAAGTAAGTTTCCATGTCCATGTCCTAGTTTTTGTTAATTAGTAGCTTCATATGTTTTAGGCACACTTGCCTTTTTTTTTTGGTTGTATCTTTGTGTTTTGTGGTAGTGACTGTTTAATGTCAATAAATCCAAGCCTACCTTCACGCTGTCGTCCGGAGCCGTCTATTTTGCGTTGGAAGAACAACCCCGCAGCTAGCTGCGACCCCCACTTGACAAAATTAGTTGAATTTCTCAAAAAATCAGACTGGACATAAGATTTCTACATCACATGGAAACACCTTTACATGATCGTGTTTGGCTTTTTAAAAAATGGATTAACACACCTCCATTATGCGATTGGAAACCTGTTAAGTGTCAGGATGCTCTCAAAAGAGACACTTTAGATATGAGACGTGACTTATAAACAGCCATATTTTGACACTAAAACTTTTTTGTATAGACATTGGCTTGGGCTGGCTAGCTGCATTAGCCAGAGATAGAGAGTCTGTGCCGACAGTGTTCTCAATGTCCTCCGCTCGCGCCCGTTGCTCACTTCGGGTGCTCGTGGCGTGACATCATCAGTCTGCAACGGCGTTGTGAACTGACTAATAGCCCAAGATAGGAATTTTTTTAGCAAAAGGATGAATTACCGTTTTATAGCTGTGGCGGCGAGGAGAGTGCGGACGTCTGGACGTGAGTCCAACGTTGGGAAAGTTTGCATGGGGAAGCCGCTGGGGTCGGCTTTCGTCTGTGTCGAGCATGGGATGGCAGTGTGGTGGTGGCACTGGACCAAACTGAGTATGTGTGTGTATATATATATATATATATATATATATATATATATATATATATATATATATATATATATATATATATATATATATATATATATATATATATATATATATATATATATATATATATATATATATATATGGCGCAGTGGGAGAGTGGCCGTGCGCAACCCGAGGGTCCCTGGTTCAATCCCCACCTAGTACCAACCTCGTCATGTCCTGAGCAAGACACTTCACCCTTGCTCCTGATGGGTGCTGGTTAGCGCCTTGCATGGCAGCTCCCTCCATCAGTGTGTGAATGGGTAAATGTGGAAGTAGTGTCAAAGCGCTTTGAGTACCTTGAAGGTAGAAAAGCGCTATACAAGTACAACCCATTTACAGTTGACTTTCGGTCAAAAAGTTTGGTCACCCATAGCTTAGTAGATATGTCCATGGTAGGCCGAGACTAGACAGGTCTCCATGAGTAACAGTCATAATGTTATATAATGACAAAAGTTAGTTATGACCGAAGCCGGACGCTAGGAAACACTCACGCACACACGATCATGGCATTATTTGGGCCTGACAGTGTTAATATAGGTACCATGAACTCAAAGTCCAGAGATGACACCATTTCGAGCTATAATAACTTGTTGCCTGGCTGCTCAAGGTAATTGATATATATTTTGGCTAGCTCTCCAAGTACTTGCTGTGTTTTTGTAAAGCTGTTGTTCAATAGGCCACCTACTCAGTGGCCTAGTGGCTAGAGTGTCCGCCCTGAGATCGGTAGGTTGTGAGTTCAAACCCTGGCCGAGTCATTCCAAAGACTATAAAAATGGGACCCATTACCTCCCTGCTTGGCACTCAGCATCAAGGGTTGGAATTGGGGGTTAAATCACCAAAAATGAATCCCGGGCGCGGCCACCGCTGCTGCTCACTGCTCCCCTCACCTCCCAGGGGGTGATCAAGGGTGATGGGTCAAATGCAGAGAATAATTTCACCACACCTAGTGTGTGTGTGACAATCATGGGTACTTTAACTTTACTTTATCTTTAACTTTAATGATACATCACCGTCTCCTTTGATCAATTTCACATCCTAATCACCCTTCTGCTCGGGAACAGGTGACAAGATCAGCGATACACCACAGTATCGATGAGGTATTTCAATCCAGCAAAGTAGAACTAGCAAACACCTGCAGTACACGACAGCCACGTTGATGATCAGCTATTGAAGCGGCGGGTTGCCATGATCACGGTAGCCCTCTAGTTGTTGTAGCCCTATAAAAAATGCAGTAAGTGTTTATGCCAGGAACCGGTCTTGCGTGTGAACAATAATAGTTATAATGCATGTGGATCCTATATTTCTAAGTTTTCTGATTC
Organism: Nerophis lumbriciformis; assembly: GCF_033978685.3. Classification (NCBI taxonomy): domain Eukaryota; kingdom Metazoa; phylum Chordata; class Actinopteri; order Syngnathiformes; family Syngnathidae; genus Nerophis; species Nerophis lumbriciformis. The sequence goes on along the minus strand of NC_084548.2, from coordinate 26,366,274 downwards.
TTTTCATAGCGATCGGCGTGTCATACGACTGCTGCCAACAAACCTTCTGTGGCAGAGCTCCTGAGTCTGAGCCTGAGACTCAGGCTGTCACCTACTTTGTAGGAAGCAGGAAGGAGGACTTCCTGTGTTTCCTCACCATCCACTCCTACGGCCAACTGCTCCTGGTTCCCTATGGACACCCTAACTTCACTGCCACAAACTACAAGGAGCTGGTATGTTAAATCCCTTTTACACTGCAAGATCTTTACCCAAGAACTGTTGGGAGCGTGAGAACCGTTGCCAAGATTAAGCTGCTGGCCTCCTTACAGGGTTGTAGCGACACCCAAAATGGTCTTGTCGCTCCAAATGAAAAACCAGGGTCCTTCATTAGATTTTGGGAAAATTAAGGCCTTAAAGGGGAACATTATCACCAGACCTATGTAATCTAAGTGACGTCACATCGGGAAGCAATCCGCCATTTTCTCAAACACATTACAAACACCGAGTAAAATCAGCTCTGTTATTTTCCGTTTTTTCGACTGTTTTCCGTACCTTGGAGACATCATGCCTCGTCGGTGTGTTGTCGGAGGGTGTAACAACACGAACAGGGACGGATTCAAGTTGCACCAGTGGCCCAAAGATGCGAAAGTGGCGAGAAATTGGACGTTTGTTCCGCACACTTTACCGACGAAAGCTATGCTACGACAGAGATGGCAAGAATGTGTGGATATCCTGCGACACTCAAAGCAGATGCATTTCCAACTGGACTGGAGAGATCAGCTTTCAGGAAAAGATAGCGGATGAGGGTATGTCTACAGAATATATTAATTGATGAAAACTGGGCTGTCTGCACTCTCAAAGTGCATGTTGTTGCCAAATGTATTTCATATGCTGTAAACCTAGTTCATAGTTGTTAGTTTCCTTTAATGCCAAACAAACACATACCAATCGTTGGTTAGAAGGCGATCGCCGAATTCGTCCTCGCTTTCTCCCGTGTCGCTGGCTGTCGTGTCGTTTTCGTCGGTTTCGCTTGCATACGGTTCAAACCGATATGGCTCAATAGCTTCAGTTTCTTCTTCAATTTCGTTTTCGCTACCTGCCTCCACACTACAACCATCCGTTTCAATACATGCGTAATCTGTTGAATCGCTTAAGCCGCTGAAATCCGAGTCTGAATCCGAGCTAAAGTCGCAATACCTTGCTGTTCTATGCGCCATGTTTGTTTGTATTGGCATCACTATGTGACGTCACAGGAAAATGGACGGGTGTATATAACGATGGCTAAAATCAGGCACTTTTAAGCTTTTTTAGGGATATTGCGTGATGGGTAAAATTTTGAAAAAAACTAAGCCAAAATAAGCCACTGGGAACTGATTTTTAATGGTTTTAACCCTTCTGAAATTGTGATAATGTTCCCCTTTAAATGGCATTAAAAAGCATTAAATTGGATGTCCAGACTCATTAAAAAAATGGTAACAATTGTAGGCCTGGCCTGATAAAGAATAAATAAGTCAGTTAACTGAACGATGAAAGAAAATTAACTTAGTAAGTGTGAATGTTGTCTATCTGTGTTGGCCCTGCGATGAGGTGTCGTCTTGTCCAGGGTGTACCTCGCCTTCTGCCCGAGTGCAACTGGGATAGGCTCCAGCCTCCCCGTGACCCCGAAAGGGACAGCCGGTAGAAAATGGTAGGATGGAACTTTTCCGTCATCGATAAATTGCAACGTCTATTTCTTTTCTTCGGTTGTGGAGAAAAACAAAATGGATGCAAGAGGTCTCTCTCTGTGCATTGCTCTCAGCACTTGAGCACATATATTCGACAGTAGAATTACATGAACAGAGTAAGCCTCTTTTCAGTCATACACAATCTTTGTTTAGGTATGAAGTGAATTAATTAACTCATATTATGTTCGACATATGGTGAATGTTTATATTCAAGTTGGAGAAAGCAAACCACCAGGTTTAAGCAGTGTTGGGACTAACGCGTTACAATAACGCGTTAGTGTAACGACGTTATTTTTGTCGGTAACTAGTAGTCTAACGCATTCTTTTTTATATTCAGTAACTCAGTTACCATTACTACATGATGCGTTACTGCGTTATTTTACGTTACTTTTTATATAGTATCGGCTAGAAACTGAGAAGATCTGAGTGTGTTTTATTGGAGACCTGATTTTTCCTGTGTCACAAGGAAGAGAAGAGGCGCGCTGTGTGTGGGTGTGTGTGGGGCGGGGGGGCGTGTTTGTGTTTACTAACAAGACATCATGGCGGAGCCGAAGCTGAGTTTCTTAACATGGAGATATTCTCACTACTTTTCTTTGGTCGAGCACAAAGAAAAGAACATTTTAGTTAAATGTAAGTTGTGTCTTGGATCAAAGAACCTATCTATCTAATTCAAATCTGCTGAAACAGCTACAAAAGCAACATGCTTCGACGAAGCTAGTAAAGAGAGACACAGACTCCGATGCCACTTCACCTCCACCTCCACCTAAGGATTTTAACAGAGGGACTGCTAGCCAGGACAACATTGATAGAGCCATTGCAGCGTATGTGCTAGAAGACATGCAGGCTATTTCTACAGTGGAGTCACCCGCTTTCAGGCAGCTAATTAGCATGACAGCGGGCGTCAAACGGCAAATGGCACGAAAACATTTTCCAAGTTCTTGGACACAGTGGACAGTGAGCACATAAAAATGGAAAGCAAGCTAAAGGAGACACTCCAAACTCTGCCTCTGCTTATCATTCAGCACTGAAGGTACACACACTCTGTCAATTCTCTTATATACTCTTTCATTCTAAACTAAAAGTGGGGAAATGTGTAGAGTGTTTTGGGCTTCAGTACAGTGTTGATCTCCTGAAGACATGATTTTATTTCACAATTCCTTGAGAGAAACAAACGCCTGGTTAGGCGTGTGTATAGCAGTATGTGTGCTCTATATAGTGACATGACATATAATCATGTCATGTGTGCCTTCCTTGGGTGAAGCCAGGTTTACAGCTATGTTGTGACATGTTGTGACATGTTGTTATTATTCGGTTTGTTACTTATGTATGTTATGTTGCAGCTATTTAAAAAAGCTTTGTCAATTTGTTCTGGCCCAAAATAAATTGGCCCTTTGAAATATATATTTGTCTTTGTGTGTTGTATGTAGACCACATTGCTTAGCAGAGTTCAGTGATGCAAATGCATGTCAAGTTGATCAACAGATTATATTGTTCTCCAGTGCAATAACAGTACTGAAATGAAGGCTAAAAGGGCATTAATGGGAGCCTTAAAAAAAAAAATTTTTTAAGTAACTAAATAGTTACTTTTCACAGTAGCGCATTACTTTTTAGTGTAAGTAACCGATTTAGTAACTGAGTTACTTTTGACATAATGTAACTAGTAACTGTAACTAGTTACTGGTTTTCATTAACTAACCCAACACTGGGTTTAAGTAAATAATGGTTGAGAAGGCGCCTTAGTTGGACATTCGCATGTGGACTGGAATTAACTCTCGCACGAGAAGAAGCAATAAAACCAGGTTTCGGAATATAGCTCTATCCGGGCGGAGAGATTCCATGTTTATCTTAAACGTCAACCTACAAGTTATGGTATACATCTGTTGTCTTCCCAGATTGTCAGGTTGTGCTGTCCTGACTTAGCACACACCCAGACAGAGAAAGAAGGGATATAAGACTGATGGTTTGGCTTCTCCAGGTTAGGAGTCTTTCATTTTTTGACCGAAGTTCCTCCAGGTACTGCAGACCTGTTTAATGACGCTCGCTTGTAATAAAGCAACTTTTTGTTCAGCAAAGCGTCTCCGACGTCTCTTTTGTCACCCGGGAGGGGGTGACAAGACCCGAAATACACTCCAGGTACGCGCAATACAACGTAAACCGTTGGCCAACCAAAAAGTAACCACAGAACACTATACGACTATACGGTATAGTGTTCTGTGGTTACTTTTTGGTTGGCCAAGCGGACGTGACGACAGGCTGTCCCTACTCAGATCCGCACGGACCTGGAGGGGCGTGCCTTAAGTCCGGCTGGAAATCGAGAGAAATTTGGAGAATGGTTGTCCCAGGGAGAGGCACTGAAATTCGGGAGGGTTGGCAAGTATGAGATATTCTCACTTCTTTTCTTTTGTCGAGCACAAAGAAAATAAAATTTTAGTTAAATGTAAGTTGTGTCTTGGATCAAAGATCCCGTCTACTGCCCAAAACAACAATTCAAATCTGCCTGGTTAGGCTTTGTGTATGTCACGTGTGCCTTCCTTAGGTGAAGCCAGGTTTACAGCTATGTTGTTGATTGATTGATTGATTGAGACTTTTATTAGTAGATTGCACAGTACAGTACATATTCCGTACAATTGACCACTAAATGGTAACACCTGAATACGTTTTTCAACTTGTTTAAGTCGGGGTCCACTTAAATTGATTCATGATACAGATATATACTATCAAATATATACTATCATCAATAATACAGTCATCACACAAGATAATCATCAGAGTTTATACATTGAATTACTTACATTATTTACAATCCGGGGTGTGGGATATGGGGGGGGGGGCGTAGGTTTGGTTGGTATCAACACTTCAGTCATCAACAATTGCATCATCAGAGAAATGGACATTGAAACAGTGTAGGACTGACTTGGTAGGATGTGTACAGCAAGTAGTGGACACAGAGAGAGAGATCATAAATTATAAGAAAAAGTGTCTACATTTGATTATTTACAATCCGAAGAGGTATTATGTGGAAGGGAGGGTGTTAGTTTAGGGTTGTAGTTGCCTGGAGGTGTTCTTTTAGTGCGGTTTTGAAGGAGGATAGAGATGCCCTTTATTTTACACCTGTTGGGAGTGCATTCCATATTGATGTGGCATAGAAAGAGAATGAGGTAAGACCTTTGTTAGTTCGGAATCTGGGTTCAACGTGGTTAGTGTTAGTGTTATTATGCTGTTTGTTACTTATGTATGTTATGTTGCAGCTATTTAAAATAGTTTTGTCAATTTGTTCTGGTCTGAAATAAATTGGCCCTTTGAAACATATCTTTGTTTTTGTGTGTTGTATGTAGACCACATTGCTTAGCAGAGTTCAGTGATGCAAATGCATGTCAAGTTGATCAACAGATTGTATTATTCTCCAGTGCAATAACAGTACTGAAATGAAGGCTAAAAGAGCATTAATGGGAGCTTTAAAAAAAAAAAAAGTAGAAGAAGTAACTAAATAGTTACTTTTCACAGTAACGCATTACTTTTTGGTGTAAGTAACTGAGTTATAACTGAGTTACTTTTGAAATAAAGTAACTAGTAACTGTAACTAGTTACTGGTTTTCAGTAACTAACCCAACACTGGTGAACTCTGATGCAGAGTTGTGTCTATTTATTTGAGATAATTAAGTTATTGACCTTCCAAATACAATAGTAAAAAAATACTACAGTAATGAGAAATACCGTGAGTTAATTGCGTTTAAATACCGGTAGGTTACTTGTATTATCGTATATTATGATTACATTAGTGCTTAATTTGGTCACAAAATTATGCCGGCAACAATTTGTGGGACAATTTATCGTCCAGCAAAATTTGTTATAGTCCCAGATGTAACCAGATGTACTGGTTAAGCCCCTGAATCTGGCCAGCCCGGGACTCGAACGTGGGTTCTTCGAATGAAAGTGCAGCGTGCTAGCGACCGAGCTAAAATCCTGAGCTGTCCACCCGATATACAACACTGCTCTTAAGGTTGCCAGGGAGTGAGGTCTACCAACATACACTTGGCCCAGCTACACTGGCTGGCCTCCGTTACACAGGTCTATACAATTGTTGGAAAAAAAACATTGTTATTTTAATTATATAAACATTTAATCATTTTTGATTGGAACACTGTGTTGATTGACAGGGGGAACCTTCTAATTGGCTATTGTCTACGGTCAATGAACACCGAACACTGGATGCTTGGAATGGTACATACTGACCTGTGAACGTTCACAATTAAATGAATAAATTTTGTCTTTACAGACAATTGTGGGCTTTTGACTATATATAGTAACTGTCTGCAGTCGGACACGGGCATTAAATTTGTTTCAGGGCACATTAAAAAAAAGGCATTAAAAAGTATTGAATTAGAATAGCTGATACCTGCATAAACCCTAAAAACATGGGGCTTGTGTCTGTCTGGCCAGTAAAGAATCCTGAATGCACTATGGTAGGGTTGTACGGTATACCGGTACTAATATAGTACTGCAGTACTAAAGTATCAAAAATGGTACTATACTGCTTCTGAAAAATACCAGTTCCTTTTTTTTTTTTTAAGGGGCATTACAGCGTGCACTTGGCCATCGTCATGTTGTAACATTGCTGGTTTTGCGGGCAGACGAGCATGTTCGGCAGCGCACACACACGGAGTACTTACAGTCAGACACGGTGTGTGGACTGAAAAGGGAGAATGGATGCATTTTGGCTTAAAAACTAACGATAAAGGTGAAGCTATAACACTGAAACACCCTCAGGAAGAGGTGCTGACGGCTAACGTCCATCCACAGTGTTTTAGCTACTTCTAAATCCCTAATCCTCGCCTCCATGGCAACAAATAAAGAAAGTTTCTTAGAAGCATACTTTTGAAGAATATCTAAACATGCTTCACTACACACCGTAGGGTGATACAATAGCTCACCGCTAACAAAAATCTGGGGCTCCTCAATGTAAACAAAACGCCATGGGTGGATCTACACCTGACATCTACTGTAATGATGCCAAGTACAGGAGCGTATATAGTCGATACTACTATGATTACATCGATATTTTGTATCGTCACAAAATCTTTTTACCTTTTTTTAAAATTTATAATATGTTCATAAACTCAGTAAATACGTCCCTGGACACATGGGGACATTAAATATGACCAATGTACAAACCCCGTTTCCATATGAGTTGGGAAATTGTGTTAGATGTAAATATAAACGGAATACAATGATTTGCAAATCCTTTTCAACCCATATTCAATTGAATGCACTACAAAGACAACATATTTGATGTTCAAACTCATAAACGTTTTTTTTTTTTTTGCAAATAATAATTAACTTAGAATTTCATGGCTGCAACACGTGCCAAAGTAGTTGGGAAAGGGCATGTTCACCACTGTGTTACATGGCCTTTCCTTTTAACAATACTCAGTAAACGTTTGGGAACTGAGGAGACACATTTTTTAAGCTTCCATCCATCCATCCATCTTCTTCCGCTTATCCGAGGTCGGGTCGCGGGGGCAGCAGCCTAAGCAGGGAAGCCCAGACTTCCCTCTCCCCAGTCACTTCGTCCAGCTCCTCCCGGGGGATCCCGAGGCGTTCCCAGGCCAGCCGGGAGACATAGTCTTCCCAACGTGTCCTGGGTCTTCCCCGTGGCCTCCTACCGGTCGGACGTGCCCTAAACACCTCCCGAGGGAGGCGATCGGGTGGCATCCTGACCAGATGCCCGAACCACCTCATCTGGCTCCTCTCGATGTGGAGGAGCAGCGGCTTTACTTTGAGCTCCCCCCGAATGACAGAGCTTCTCACCCTATCTCTAAGGGAGAGCCCCGCCACCCGGCGGAGGAAACTCATTTCGGCCGCTTGTACCCGTGATCTTGTCCTTTCGGTCATAACCCAAAGCTCATGACCATAGGTGAGGATGGGAACGTAGATCGACCGGTAAATTGAGAGCTTTGCCTTCCGGCTCAGCTCCTTCTTCACCACAACGGATCGATACAGCGTCCGCATTACTGAAGATGCCGCACCGATTCGCCTGTCGATCTCACGATCCACTCTTCCCTCACTCGTGAACAAGACTCCGAGGTACTTGAACTCCTCCACTTGGGGCAAGGTCTCCTCCCCAACCCGAAGATGGCATTCCACCCTTTTCCGGGCGAGAACCATGGACTCGGACTTGGAGGTGCTGATTCTCATCCCAGTCGCTTCACACTCGGCTGCGAACCGATCCAGCGATTTTTTAAGCTTCTCAGGTGGAATTCTTTCCCATTCTTGCTTGATGTACAGCTTAAGTTGTTCAACAGTCCGGGGGTCTCCGTTGTGCTATTTTAGGCTTCATAATGCGCCACACATTTTCAATGGGAGACAGGTCTGGACTACAGGCAGGCCAGTCTAGTACCCGCACTCTTTTACTATGAAGCCACGTTGATGTAACACGTGGCTTGGCATTGTCTTGCTGAAATAAGCAGGGGCGTCCATGGTAACGTTGCTTGGATGGCAACATCCATCCATCCATCCATCCATCCATCTTCTTCCGCTTATCCGAGGTCGGGTCGCGGGGGCAGCAGTTTAAGCAAGGAAGCCCAGACTTCCCTCTCCCCAGCCACTTCGTCCAGCTCCTCCCGGGGGATCCCGAGGCGTTCCCAGGCCAGCCGGGAGAGATAGTCTTCCCAGCGTGTCCTGGGTCTTCCCCGTGGCCTCCTACCGGTCGGACGTGCCCGAAACACCTTCCTAGGGAGGCGTTCGGGTGGCATCCTGACCAGATGCCCGAACCACCTCATCTGGCTCCTCTCGATGTGGAGGAGCAGCGGCTTTACTTTGAGCTCCCCCCGAATGACAGAGCTTCTCACCCTATCTCCAAGGGAGAGCCCCGCCACCCGGCGGAGGAAACTCATTTCGGCCGCTTGTACCCGTGATCTTGTTCTTTCGGTCATGACCCAAAGCTCATGACCATAGGTGAGGATGGGAACGTAGATCGAACGGTAAATTGAGAGCTTTGCCTTCCGGCTCAGCTCCTTCTTCACCACAACGGATCGATACAGCGTCCGCATTACTGAAGACGCCGCACCGATCCGCCTGTCGATCTCACGATCCACTCTTCCCCCACTCGTGAACAAGACTCCGAGGTACTTGAACTCCTCCACTTGGGGCAAGATCTCCTCCCCAACCCGGAGATGGCACTCCACCCTTTTCCGGGAGAGAACCATGGACTCGGACTTGGAGGTGCTGATTCCCATCCCAGTCGCTTCACACTCTGCTGCGAACCGATCCAGTGAGAGCTGAAGATCTTGGCCGGAGGAAGCCATCAGGACCACATCATCTGCAAATAGCAGTGACCTAATCCTGCAGCCACCAAACCAGATCCCCTCAACGCCCTGACTGCGCCTAGAAATTCTGTCCATAAAGGTTATGAACAGAATCGGTGACAAAGGGCAGCCTTGGCGGAGTCCAACCCTCACTGGAAACGTGTCCGACTTACTGCCGGCAATGCGGACCAAGCTCTGACACTGATTATACAGGGAGCGAACTGCCACAATAAGACAGTCCGTTACCCCATACTCTCTGAGCACTCCCCACAGGACTTCCCGGGGTACACGGTCGAATGCCTTCTCCAAGTCCACAAAGCACATGTAGACTGGTTGGGCAAACTCCCATGCACCCTCAAGGACCCTGCCGAGAGTATAGAGCTGGTCCACAGTTCTGGATGGCAACATATTTTGCTCCAAAACCTGTATGTACCTTTCAGCATTAATGGCGCCTTCACAGATGTGTAAGTTACCCATGTCTTGGGCACTAATACACCCCCATACCATCACAGATGCTGGCTTTTCAACTTTGCGCCTATAACAATCCGGATGGTTCTTTTCCTCTTTGGTCCGGAGGACACGACGTCCACAGTTTCCAAAAACAATTTGAAATGTGGACTCGTCAGACCACAGAACACTTTTCCACTTTGCATCAGTCCATCTTAGATGAGCTCAGGCCCAGCGAAGCCGACGGCGTTTCTGGGTGTTGTTGATAAACGGTTTTCGCCTTGCATAGGAGAGTTTTAACTTGCACTTACAGATGTAGCGACCAACTGTAGTTACTGACAGTGGGTTTCTGAAGTGTTCCTGAGTCCATGTGGTGATATCCTTTACACACTGATGTCGCTTGTTGATGCAGTACAGCCTGAGGGATCGAAGGTCACAGGCTTAGCTGCTTACGTGCAGTGATTTCTCCAGATTCTCTGAACCCTTTGATGATATTACGAACCGTAGATGGTGAAATCCCTAAATTCCTTGCAATAGCTGGTTGAGAAAGGTTTTTCTTAAACTGTTCAACAATTTGCTCACGCATTTGTTGACAAAGTGGTGACCCTCGACCCATCCTTGTTTTTGAATGACTGAGTATTTCATGGAATCTACTTTTATACCCAATCATGGCACCCACCTGTTCCCAATTTACCTGTTCACCTGTGGGATGTTCCAAATAAGTGTTTGATGAGCATTCCTCAACTTTATCAGTATTTATTGCCACCTTTCCCAAGTTCTTTGTCACGTGTTGCTGGCATCAAATTCTAAAGTTAATGATTATTTGCAAAAAAAAAAAGTTTAACAGTTTGAACATCAAATATGTTGTCTTTGTAGCATATTCAATTGAATATGGGTTGAAAATGATTTGCAAATCATTGTATTCCATTTATATTTACATCTAACACAATTTCCCAACTCATATGGAAACAGGGTCTGTATGATCCTGTAACTACTTGGTATCTGATCGACACCTAAATTTGTGGTATCATCCAAAACTAATGTAAAGCATCCAAACAACATAAGAATAAGTGATTATTACATTTGAACAGAAGTGTAGATGGAACATGTTCAAACAAATAACCAGATATTACCAGTAAATGAAAAAGTAGATTAATAATCCGTAGCTCTAGGGGATTAATAAAGTACTTCTGATTCTGATTCTGATTTGACAAAATAATAGAATGAGAAATGACACTATATGTTACTGCATATGTCAGCAGCCAAATTAGGAGCCTTTGTTTGCTTACTTACTACTAAAAGACAAGTTATAAGTTATTTTATTTAAGGCTAAAATTGTTCTTCAATTGCAATAAGAAACGTATGTTTAATGTACCTTAAGCTTTTTTGTTTAAATAAAGTTAATAATGCCATTTTTTGTGGTCCCCTTTATTTACAAAAGTATTAAAAAGTATCGAAGTAAATTTTGATACCAGTACCAAAATATTGGTATTGAGACAACCCTACTATATGGTGTGATTTATTAAAACCCACTATGAGATTAAGGCAAAGTAAAAAAGGTGGAAAAAGTGGTCGACAAAAATTATATCTACGCAGCTCTGCTATTCTCTCTTGACTACAGGTGAACTTTTTAGTGACTACCACCTGTGTCACGTGACTCAAGCCTCCGTGCGTTACCACACCCACCAAACACCATATGACCCAAAACCCACATACGCTCTGGCTCCGCCAGGTGTCGAAAGAAGACCCTACTCACGATAAGTACTCAGGAACTTTTGGTCAAGCATTTTATTTCACCAGTCATCTTTCAAAAGTCAATGCCTGGTCGCATACTTTTTACTGCTTTGATTTAACACTGTTAAAATGTGCTTGAAAAGCGCAGAAAAAGTTCTAGCACATATATGGTCAGACAGTGAAGTGCAGACTCTTATTTATTGTGCAGAGGAAACTGAAAGTAGTAGGAATGTTACTATCAAGCTATCTGTGGGTGTTGTCAAGAGGCAGAAGACTAACCATCAACAATGACGAATGCTAAAGCTCAATTATTATGGAAAAAGTAATTATCACGATTACTTTGATTAATATGAAACCACAATTAAAAACACAATGATTCCTTAATTAGTATTTATTGCACAACCAAAACTACATTTTAGATATAATTTAAAAGAACAGCTGAATTTAAATTAGTAACAAATAAACAACAAGTAAATATTAATAGGAAAATTTAAATAACAATAGCCATTTGAAAAAACAACTAAAATTCACTTTTTCCATTTAGAATTTCTGTATTTTACCTTTTACACTTATTTTACCACCCGACAGTGTGTGCTTTTTGTGTCAAAAATATACTTTTATATCAATCAATTATTCAAAATGTATCTGTATGGCCCTTTATCTCAAGCGTCTCAAAAGACTTTACAAACTCACGACATCCCCTGATCTAAACCCACAGATGTTTTGATGATGCCGTTTTTTTCTAATGTTGCCTAAACACATGTTTTTCTTTTTTTATGCATTCTAACTTGTAAATAAACGCCAGCAAAAGTCACTCTATTCCGCCGATAAAGCGCTCTAAAAAACATCCAAACACCTCCATCAACGTTTTATATACATGCTGTAAGTAAATAAATATGAAAGTTATATAAACAGACACATTCATTAAAACATGTAATATTTATGTATTTTGCTCATTTTAAGTATACGGTGACGCATTAATTTCACAACAACGTTTGTTTTTCCCTTCGACAACAACACCACCACTAGTCATAAGAGCCAACAACGACTACTTTGGGACAAAGGATGACCCACAACCTAATCTTTTCTTGCCTGAATATAAATAGGACGAGCAACAAGTTTTAGAAGCCGTGTGCTAAACAGATCCAGCTTTAGTGAAACACTAAGCATCGTGTGCTAATCAAGATATGCAAACTATGAACATAATAAAACAATCACTTAGTGTACAATGTCTGCTCTCACTGGGATCCCGACTGATGGGACGTGTTCATGTTTAGATGAAGAAAAAAATCATAAACCTCACACAGGTTAACAAAAAAAAAAGTACTATAAACAAGCGTCTTTCGTGTCTTTCTGGCCATCTCCGGGTATAAGTTCGGTTTATGGCCACAACCTTCTATTGTATAGGGTCATGATTTATAATTTATAATTAACTTTTACCAGCTCAGAGGCGATGCAGCAGCTCACCAGCAAGATTGTTTTTGATTTAGCTTTGATGTTTAGCTGGTGTTTAAGGGGCCGTTACATTGTTTCGTTCAAAGCGGTTGAGTTTTGCGGGAATTGATTAACGATACCGGGCACATTATTTTCCCAAACAAATATTACATCTCCTCACTAAGACATCATTTCATTTATGTTAATTTCTGTGATTTCGTTCCACAGCGGTTTCCATTTTATTGGCCAATTCTGTGATTCCGTCTGCGGTTACGTTAACGTGGAAATCATATAATTTTTTGGTTGAGTTTAGTGATAATTGATTAGACATACTAGCACTGTGTCAAATAAAAAGTTGCAACCTTGGTGGGATAAAAAACTTTGAGTAGACATGGTCTTTTTTTCACTCACACACTCACTCATCCGTTTCACCGTTACAAGCTCGGGAATTTGCATGCACCTTGCACATTTCTCTTTTTTTTCAGATTACAATATATCAGTGATTGTCCATCCATCCATTCATTTTCTACCGCTTGTCCCTTATCTGTGATTGTGAGAATTCAAAATTGAATTAAAAATTAATTAAATAACAAGCCCTAACTCATGGCTTTCCCCTTGACAGTTGATGTTTTAGTCAGTAAGTGCAACCAATCAAGCACCTTTCTTCTTATACTCCTTCAGCCTAATTTACAGAAATGTATAAGTACAAATGCACAATGGGCCACAGGCACCTTTTAGTTTGAACTTTTTACAATTAACAAGAACTAAAAATACCTGAACATTTGGTGGAAAAGGGCCTTGAATGTGAAAAGAGAAACGTCCTTAGGTAGCGTGGCATGACTCACCGAGTGTAGTGGTCATTCCCCAACCTGGAGGTCAGTCACCATTGAGCAAGATACTCAACACTTAGTTGCTTGATGCTGTCATCAGTATGCGACTGAGGAGACCGAGTAGAATCACCTTGAATGTAAAAAAAAAAAGCCGTACAAGTGAATTACAATTTATCATTCTTGTGACGTAACAAAATGTGTAGATGGAAGTCGGTTTGGGTGCAGCAGAGGCCATCAAGAAGATCCACGGGAAGATCTACAGAGTAGGAACTGCACCTGATATATTATGTAAGTAAACGTATGGATCTAATCACCCATTGATATTTGATGCTTTTAAGATGTTATTTCTTGGACAGTATAGTTGCACACTCGTTAGGACTACTGCCTCACAGCAAGAAGGTTTTGGTAGGGATCTGGACTGCAATCTGGATCCTAATCTCATTTTAGACTCCTCTCCTAATGATGTCTTCCATTGAACTTTTTCAGATGCCTTCTCTGGATCTTCCAGAGACTGGGCTGCACTACAAGGAATCCCCTTCTCATATACTGTTGAGCTAAGAGACGAGGGAGTGTATGGCTTTGAGCTTCCTGAGGATCAGATCCAGCCCACCTGTGAGGAAGCCTACAGCGGAGTCCTGCACATCATCACCTATGCCCATGATAAAGTCTTTAACAGTGCCATTGCATTCACTGGTGGGACACTCTGGACCGTGCTTGTAGTGGCAGGAGTCACCAGTATAATATGACACTGAAGAATGCATGCATCAGTCTGAATGAAATATTTGCATTTATTTAATTTTCAAAATCTGAACATTGACCAAACACATATGCGAAGCATGCTGGAATTACCAGTAACAGTGTAAATTATTGAAAGATTATTTGTTTTACAAGTAAGTTTTGGGGACAAGACCCAACCTCCGGGATAATGATTTTGGGTTGCCCTGAAGAATTTGGAGGTAATCCTCATTTTCCATTGTCCCATTTACTCTCTGTAAAGCACCAGTTCCATTGGCAGCAAAACAGGCCGAGAGCATAATACTACCACAACCATGCTTGACGGTAGGCCTGGTGTTCCTGGGATTAAAGGTCTCACCTTTTCTCCTCCAAACATATTGCTGGGCATTGTGGCCAAACAGCTAAATTTTTGTTTCATCTGACCACATAACTTTCCTCCAGAAGCTCTTATCTTTGTCCATGTGACATCAGATGAAACAAACAGTAAAAGGCCTTCTTGAAGTCAATGAAATTGTGATAAAGGTCACGCTGGTGCTGCAGATGTTTCTCAATGTAAACTCTGACATTAAAAATCTGTTCAGACGTGCTTCTCCTTAGTTGAAATCCTGCTTTCATCTGCCTTTCCCTTCAGTCTGTTAAGGAGGACCCTCAGCAGTACTTACTTTACTGGGATGGCAGATTAGGCTGATGGTCGTGTAGTTCCAGCAGAGTCTCAAATTGCCTTTTTTAGGGAGAGATATTATCAAGGACTAGGTATGTTCTTTTAGCCAATGTTTTGTCTCCCAGACCATTTGGCAAATGATGGTCAGTGCCTTGATGACTTTAGGCCCTGCATGCTTCAGGAGCTCTGCTGGGACATTATCCACTCCCAGTGACTTGCCACCTATAATTTCAATTAAATAAGTTATCTTCTTCCCACTCCCTTTCAGGCAAAACTGGACAATCATGCATTACATACTATACATTACCTTTTGCACTATATTCAGTTATATTATTATGTGTTGTCAACTTAGTACTTTTTTATGTCGTTGCCTGAAATAAATAAATAAATTAAATTAAATTTAAAAAAATAAATAAATAAATAAAGTGTACGCACAGCTTCCTCCACCTCTTCTCGTGATCTAAAACCACACCCCAAATATATATTTGTGTATGTTCTTTAAATTTATGTGTCCTCAATTTTCAATTTTACATTTATTTGTACTTTGCGGTTTCCGAACAACATGAGAGCAAAAAATATGTCGTCAGCAGTGTTGGGTTGGTTACTGAAAACCAGTAACTCGTTACAGTTACTAGTTACTTTATTTCAAAAGTAACTTAGTTACTAACTCAGTTACTTACACCAAAAAGTAATGCGTTACTGTGAAAAGTAACTATTTAGTTACTTATTTTTTTCTTTTTCTTTTTTTTTTTTAAACTTCCATTAATGCCCTTTTAGCCTTCATTTCAGTACTGTTATTGCACTGGAGAATAATACAATGTGTTGATCAACTTGACATATATTTGCATCACTGAACTCTGCTAAGCAATGTGGTCTACATACAACACACAAAGACAAAGATATGTTTCAAAGGGCCAATTTATTTCAGGCCAGAACAAATTGACAAAATTATTTTAAATAGCTGCAACATAACATACATAAGTAACAAACAGCATAATAACAACATAGCAGTAAACCAAGGAAGTACTTTAACTTTAACTTTACATACCCAAAGCCTAACCAAGCGTTCTTTCTCTCAAGGAATTCTGAAATAAAATCATGTCTGAAGCCCAGAACATTCTACGCATTTCCCCAGTTTTAGTTTAGAGATAAGAAAAGCTTGGCCTGGCCAACTAAGATCCCTCTATACATTTAGAGTGATGTGATAATCAAACACTCTAGAAGTCTAGAATGAAAGAGTATATAAGAGAATTGACAGAGTGTGTGTACTATAATTCATAATAACATTGATTTTGATTCAATATTATGTTTTGAGCAATGACAGTTTGAAAGAAAAAAAAACAGCTTTGTTTTATTAGTCAACATTGCAACTTTTTCTAAATTACATTTAACCTTTAAGCTTTTTTATTTCACTTTTGTTATATTTTTGTTTATTTTAAAAGTATTTTTAGAATGTGCTGTGGGCCTTTAAAACATTAGGCCTCCGGGGCACACTTTTGACACCCCTGCTATAGATAATAAAAAATTAAATCTGATAAATCTTTTGATAAAAAGCTGAGCCTGGCGACGCTTGCGCGTTTATTATAACTCTCTCGCTGTCTCTGTCTCCGCCCCTCCCTCACGAATGCTGCTGCGCGCACACCTCCCCTCCCCTCCCCTCCCTCCTTCCCTCCCCACACCCAGACACACACAGCGCGCCTCCTCCGTGTGACACAAGAGATTCAGAAGGATGACACCGCAGCGCTGCAATAAAACACACTCAGATCTTCTGTTTCTAGCCGATACTACATAAAAAATAACGTAAAATAACGCAGTAACGCATCATGTAGTAACGGTAACTGAGTTACTGAATAGAACAAATAACGCGTTAGATTTCTAGTTACCGCCGAAACTAATGGCGTTACAGTAGTCCCAACACTGGTCGTCAGCAAAATCCACAAACTTCACTGTATCTGATACCTTACTCATTGATGTACATAATAAATAATAGGGGCCCAATACTCAATGTTGTGGGACGCTACAGGTAATGCATACATTTTCAGATTTCTCTTAAACCTATTTGTACAAACTGTGTCGATTTTCTATTTTAAACCATTTAAAGCCACCCCTCTGACACTATAGCTTTTCATTTTCCTCAATATATAATGTAGAGTTGTGTCAAAAGTTTTTTTTTTAAATCAATAAATACTGTATACCCATTGCATATTTTTTGTTATTTACGGAGGTTGGTAATTCCTCTACTCGCTTCATTATGGATGTTGATCTTGCTGCAAGGAAACCATATTGACTGTCTATAAGAAAGTTGTGTTTTTCAATAAAATTGTTCAGCTTTGCAACAAAAGTATTTTGGAGAACTGTGAGAGGAAGGATATAGGCCTACAGTTGTCGCCTGATTTGTATATTGGGATGACTTTGGCTATTTTAATTGTTTGTGGTAATGCACCGGTTCTAAATGATGAATTACATATGTATGTATGTTTTGGGGCGGCATGGCGTAGTGGGTAGAGCAACCGTGCCAGAAACCTGAGGGTTGCAGGTTCGCTCCCCGCCTCTTACCATCCAAAAATCGCTGCCGTTGTGTCCTTGGGCGGGACACTTCACCCTTTGCCCCCGGTGCCACTCACACCGGTGAATTGAATGATGAATGATAGGTGGTGGTCGGAGGGGCCGTTGGCGCAAATTGCAGCCACGCTTCCGTCAGTCTACCCCAGGGCAGCTGTGGCTATGAAAGTAGCTTACCACCACCAGGTGTGAATGAATAATGAGTTCTACATGTAAAGCGACTTTGGGTACTTAGAAAAGCGCTATATAAATCCCAGGTATTATTATTATTATTAAGTGGGCCCTACAATTTCATCATTTACCTTCTTTCCTACAGTCGTATCAATATCATTCCAATCTGTCGAAGTTTTATTCTTAAATTTGTGTACAATATCTATAATGTCCCTTTTTGGCTTGAGTCTGGATTTCTAGCCATACAGTCCTCAATGGTTTCATTCTCCTCAGGCAGTGTATTTTTTATTTTTACTTTACGTCAGGTCCTACATGAACAAAAACATGATTAAACTCATCTACCACACTGGTATCAAACTCAAGGCCCGGGGGCCAAATCTGGCCCGCCACATTATTTTATGTGGCCCGCAAAAGCCTGGAAATAATATGCGTTAATAAATTGCTTGATCTTTTCTTACTAAATATATTTGTTCTTTCCCTTTTAACATTAAAAATCTAGTACTGCATGCAATTGCATATCTTTTAAAATTCAATATTATGAAAATTTAGATACTATACTATCATCCATCCATCCATTTTCTACCGCTTATTCCCTTTGGGGTCGCGGGGGGCGCTGGAGCCTATCTCAGCTACAATCGGGCGGAAGGCGGGGTACACCCTGGACAAGTCGCCACCTCATCGCAGGGCATTATACTATCATGTATTCCAAAAATATTTTTTGTTAAAATAAAGATAAATTCTGTACTTAAATATCTGCTTGACTTATGATTTCAAAACAAATTATCAATGAAATTGTAGACTGTAAAATTTACAATAGATTTTACGGTTAAATTCCGCCGAGTGAGTTTTTTATCGTAAGATCAACTTTGGTACTGTTTTTTTCCATATACAGTAAGACACTAAAACATAAAAAAAAAAAAAAAAAAAACATTAAGACAACAAGATTTTACAGATTTAAAAAAAACTGGCAGCTCTGTTGCTTGAATATTACCGCTAAAAACAGTGGTATTGTTTTTCCATTCCATTCCATTCATTAAATTTTTGTATATGCTGTAAAAAAAACAACACTGCTTTTACTGTAAAATTCTGGTGACTGACCTGCCAGTTTTTTAAGTAAAATTGTAATATTTTTTTTTGCAGCTTATGTAAAAAATATATATTGTTTATGTATTATATATATACATGTATGTTCATATATTACTCATTGTTAAAAGCGGCCCTCTGAGGGCAACCATAACTGCGATGTGGCCCTCAATGAAAACGAGTTTGACACCCCTGATTTACCACATCTTTCATATTAGTAATTTCCATATCATTGTTCTTAACACAAATCTGTGAAATTAGTTTTTGATTGTCGGTTTTTAATAATACTATTTAATATATTACATATACCTTTATTTTTTGTATCTCTTGTATTTTGCTATAATAATTTAATTTACATTTTCTCATAATATTTAGTAGTTTAGTATATAACTTATATTTTTGTTTTGCTCTTTCGTTCTGCTTTTTATGAATTGTCTGTATAGAGTATTTTTCTTTTTGCAAGCATTTTGCAGTCCTCTGATCATCCGTGGATTTTTTTAAATATATTTATTTATTTTACGATAATGTATAATCGGACAATTTTAATCATACAAGGATATGTATTTTTCTACAGACATAGACATTATCCAAACTATGACTCATTAGATCATTTCTAAATGCAGTTAAAGATGACTCCGTTCTTATCCTCCTGTGCATCATTTCATTATCTTCCATTTTCTTCCTTTTAATTACCTTCACACATCAAAAAGACAGGCAGAAGATCACTTACAGTATGTCGTGCATTAATGAACCAGTGGGAATGTTACTTTCTATAGAATTGATGAATATATTATCAATCAGAGTGGAGCTGTGTGTTGTTATCCCACTTGGTTTTGTGACTGTTGGAAAAAGACTTGTGCTATACATTGTTTCAATAAAGTAGTCTGTCATTTTATATTTGTTGGGATTCAAAAAGTCAATGTTGCAGTCCCCACACATAAAATTGGCCTTTTGTTTTATTTTTCTAAACAAATCTTCCATTGTGTTTTTTAAATGTTTCAATATTTGACCCTGGTGTTTTATACACACAGCTGACAATGACATTTTTCATTTTTACCATAAATATTTCATTAGTAATGCACTCAAACAAATCATCAATGGTTACTGTCATACTTTCAAGCACCTTATAAGTGAGCTTTTTATTAATATACAAGGCAACACCCCCTCCATTTTGGTTCTCTCTATTTATGTAGTTTGATTTGTAGCAATACAAATAAAAATCTACACGCTTTTTATATTTGATCCATGTTTCGGACATTGTTATCACATTGCAGCATTTTTAAATTGTGCCAAATAATTTTACACTACCAAAAACGTTGTAAAAACTATTAATATGAAAGTGATTAATACATTATCTATTTTCATATTTCATATTACTTAGTTGCTTTACTGTACAGTAGCGGCAGTTACTTTGTATTTCATTCAACAAGTTTAAATCTGGATCAATGTTTTGTTCAAATTCTAACATGTCTTTAGGTTAGTATGATAGTGACAACAGTAATAATAATAATGATAATAAATATATGTATGATAACAATAACAATGCTTGTCTGGTTACTCCAGCAACTGTTCCAATGTCATTTATATAAAGATTGAACAATGTTGGTCCCAGTATTGATCCCTGTGGTACGCCACAAGATATATTTAGCGTTGTAGACATGTGTTCGCCAAGCTTTACATATGCTTCCTGTAGTTAGACAAAAAAATTGCATCACAAACAAATGGGACAAGTTTGGGGAAATTTTGACAACGTGGGGGTACTGGTTATGTATATTAAAACCTTAATAACATAAAATCTATAATAACTGGACAAAAAATGTAGCCACCCAAACCAGCACAAACATAGCACAAACCAATGGGATAAGTTTAGGATATTTTGACAAGGTGGGGGAGCTGAATGACATCACTAGTCTGCAAAGGTGTTTTAAGATAACTTCAAAACCGTAACAATACAAACAACAACAAACCAGCAAAAACGTATCACAAACAAATGGCAGTGTTTTTTTAAATTCATATTTGCAATGATAAGGAGGGCCAACTTCACACAGTATAAAGGGTGGGTCAATTTATCTACTGGCTCACCTTGACTCACATCCCGTTTGAATAATGTACATTCATAACAAATGTTTTGTTGTTATATCCTTAATCTTACCAAAACTACATTTTAAAACTATTAATATATTTTAGTAGTAGTATTAGTAGTTAGCGAACAACTTCCGCGTCTTACGTACCCAAACTCCATTTCCTTTTTTCAAAGAACCCAGCCTGGACGGCGCTGCCGGTCCGTTATCACAACACCGATCCAACACCAATTCAACCCCAACCCGAGGACGTCTCCAGGTGTTTTTAAACATTCTGCGTAATGTGGCTTCTAAGAACAAGTTGAGTCTACTGAACAGATCTGTTAAATGAACAACAACAATTTGTATAACGCTCTGAGGACTGCCTCTCACAAGAAACATGAATGTTATTCTGCTTGGGGAAGAAAATGCAAGTAGAGAAAAAAACACTGGAAACACTTATTGTTTATATTGAGTAATTATTGATATGTATTTATTGTTTAATACCTATTTGCAAGTTATTCATTATTATTTTACTTTAATATTACATGTCTGATGTGTTTATGTCAAATGTGTATTGTACTCATAGGTAATACTGTCATTTAACAAATATTCCAAAAGCTTCATGGATCTTAAAACAGGTATTTCTATTTCACAGACACAATAAAAGGATACACTCCTTCCTTGAGTAGTTTTTCCATCGACACCCGTTTTTACCCGCTCAACCTGCCAGGCGACTAAAGCCCCGCCCTGCTCTCTCAACGTGACTTCACATTTCCCCCTGTGACTGCCAGCACATCAAGTCACTGGATCTTCTCCCTTCAGTTGGTATTCTTCTATTTGCTTGAGGGATCATGAGTGGTAAGCTGTGGACAGAAGAGCAGTTTAACTGCCCCGTGTGTCTGGATCTCCCCAATGATCCGGTCACCATCCCATGTGGGCACAGCTACTGCATGGGTTGCATCAAGGACTACTGGAGCAAGGATGAACCCAAGGGGATCTACAGTTGCCCCCAGTGCCGCCAGACCTTTTGTCCTCAGCCCTCTCTCTCTAGGAACACCATGTTGGCTGAAGCTGTGGAGCAACTCCGCAAAGGAAAACCAAGGTCTGAAGTGTATCAAAGCATGCGAGGAGCAGTAAAATCCAAAAAGAATCTGCCCTCGTCGGCCGTGCAGTGCGACCTGTGTAAAGGAGAACAGAGGGCAGCAGTCAAGACCTGCTTGGTGTGCATGAGCTCGTACTGCGAGAACCACCTCAAGCCACACCAGACCAACAAGGCCTTGAAGGACCACGAGCTGATAGCACCAACAGGCAACTTGGCCGAGAAGATCTGCACACAGCACAAGTACCTACAGGAGTTCTTCTGTCGCCAGTGCAAAGTGTTTATCTGTTGGCTGTGCACCAGCAACCAGCACAAAGGTCATGAGAGCGTGTCCACCAAGGCTGAGCGCATAGAGAAACAGGTAAGCCTAGGAATTGAAGAAGAGAACTATTCTTCAGACGGAATTACTTTCAACCAGAAGAACCAGTTTTGGTACCCCCGCGTTGGAGGGCTTTGTGGATGCAAGGAAAGGGCTGATTTGTGCGCATAGTCATCCTACCTTATCATTATTCTGCTAACATTAATTTACTTTTATACATTTCAGAAGTGGAATCACCATGTGAAAGCCAAAAGGCTGCATTTTCAAACAGAAGAGAAATTGTTGGTCCCCAGAGTTAGAAGGGGCGGTGCCACAAACAGGACAGTCTCTGGGTGAATCGGGGTGGGTTGTTTACTGCGTTAATTTGTGGACCCTAATAAAAGGCTAATTTATACACAGTCATCCTGCCTTATCGTTGTTGTGCTAACTGGTTTCAGAAGTGGGATTACCATGTAAAAGCCAAAGAGCTGAATTTTCAATCAGAAGAGCGTGTGTGGGTCTACATTCCCCAGCACAACAAGAGGCAGTACCCGGACCTGGACAGTATCTGGTTGGACCGTGCCTAGCCCTAAAGAGAGCGGGGAGGTTGTTTACAGAGTGGAGTTGTTAGGGTGGGTAAAGGAAGTGGTCATCCTGCCTTATCGCTATTATGCTAATTGGTTTGAGAAGTAGGATTACCATGTAAAAGCCAAAGTGCTGCTCTTTCCAACGAGAAGCACTATAGTGTTGGTCCCCTATCGCTACAAGGTTTTGTGGACGCCAATAAAAAGCTGGTTTATGCACAGTTATCCTGCTTTATTGTTGTTATGCTAACTGGTTTAGATGTGGTATTACCATGTGAAAGTCACAGACCTGCAATTTTAATCAGAAGAGCGTGTGTGGGTCTACATTACCCGGCACAACGAGAGGAAGTACCCGGAACTGGACAGTCCCTCGTTGGACCGGGCTTACTCCTGGTGAGAGCAGGGAGGTTGTTTACGGAGTGCAGTTGTTAGGTTGGGCAAGGGAAGTGGTCATCCTGCATCAATGTCATTACAATATTATTGTCTACGGAAAAGTCGGCACTCCTGTGTTTTGTATGGGCACCAGCCATTTGGAACACATTCCTAACCGCATTCCTATTCGCACTCCTCCGCGTAACTCTGGCATTTTCTGCCTGATGTCAACGGTTGTCTTCTCTTGTGTAGAAAGTTCTGTCCGAGATGCTGACTGAAAACCAGCAGAAGCTCAAAGACAGACAGCAGGAGCTGAAGGACATGAAGAAGATGATGGACGGAATGAAGGTGGCAATGATGTTTAGTAACCAAGTAGTAATACTACTACTACTATTATTTGTTTATGTTTGTACTTTACTTTTGTTATTATACATTTACTTTCTATACTCAAATTCAGAGTATAATACCTAAAAAAGTGTTAGCACTTTGACTTAGCCTTGCTGTTACCCTGTGCAGCGCTCTGCAGACCGTGTTCACAGCGACTCAGAGAAGGTTCTGCAGGAGCTGCAGCAATCACTGGAGCGACTCCAGGAGCTGTTGGAGGAGGTGCTGGATGAGGTCGGCCGGGAGAAGATGGAGAAGGCTCAGGAGGTGACCGACAACCTCGAGGCAGAGATCAGGGAACTGAAGAAGAGGGACACTCAGATGAAAGACCTCAGTCAATGTGAAGACCACATCTACTACCTGCAGGTTTGAGGTGTTCTGTAACCTCAGCGAGGTTCTTCTGAAAGCTATTCTAATTATACCTTTCCTTTCAGATGTATGAAACCATGTGCAGTCCATTAGAGTCGGGTGACCTTCCACCTGTGCAGGTAAACCAGGAAGCTTCCTTTGAACCTGTAAGGGATGCCATTCTGGATCTAAGAGACCAAGTAGAGGAACTGTGCAACCTGGAGCTCAGCAAGATCACCAAAAAAGGTAGAGATTTAGTTTTTGCTTCATAAGAAAGGTTTATATGACCAAATTCAATACAAATCTAATACAATCACTTTATATGTGAATAAAGGATTCAAATGGGCTAGATTTTTTTTTTATCCATTATTAGTTTATAAAGTCACTTAAATTAATAATTTGTTGATCATTTTTGAAAACATTATTTCACTCAAGCATCTACTAAAATTGTATTGTGTTTCCTTTGCTTTAACCATTTCTATTTACCGTATTTTTCGGACTATACGTCGCAGTTTTTTTCATAGTTTGGCTCCAGTGCGATTTATATGTTTTTTTCCTTTTTTATTATGCATTTTCGGCAGGTGCGACTTATACTCCGGTGCGACTTATACTCCGAAAAATACGGTAATCTATTTGAATTCTGAATTGAAATAACTACATAAATGTACATCTTAATTGAATTTATACTTAATATAAATTAAAATATACTAATTAAAATATATAAATATAGAATATACTAATTTAAATACTTTTGATCTAAAAAAATATCAAATAAAAAAACTAGTAACTAAATGTATACTATTGTATTCTATTTAAATTTCGATAAATATGTTTTAAGAATAAGTACACTTGAGAACAACATTATCAGCCCTCTTCCATCCATCTATTTTCCACCGCTTGTCCCGTTCTCTTAAGATCAAATAAAATACCTTTTTTTTTCAATTAAAAATGGGTTATAACCTAAAGTGTTTACAGTTTGTGTGTGACTGCTATAACATAGACAACAATTACATAAAGCCAAACTAACTTTAAAAAAAAAGTGAGAACAAAAATTCATTGGACAAAATTATTAGCCCCTTAATCATTATTAGTCAATATAAAATAGCTTTTCTGATTGAAAATGGAAAATAATGTAATTGAAGACTGTTCTTACGATCAAGAATGTTATGAATATTGCAAACATTTGGCAGACTTTATTTTTGGAAATGTTGAAAACATTCTATGGGGCTAATAATCATGTCTCACAAATACGTTTTTTTTGTTTCCTAATGTTATTATATATGTATATAAAATGTTTTATTAATTTATTAATTGTGAGTTTTATATAAGAAATAAATGCAATAACAAATTTCACATCTTAATTTGACTAATATAGTTCATATATATATCGCAGCACCATATATATATATATATATATATATATATATATATACATAGAGCTTCATGGATCTTATATATATATATATATATATATATATAGCTGTATAACAAACACACATTTAATAAATATAATTATTCCATGTTATATTCTGAATTTTAGATTAATTTTAAAAAAGCGCAATTTATTAAATTAAAACCTAACTGTGTAGCTAAAACTTGCGCATTTACAGCAATGTTGATCAATATGTGTTGTGCCTGTTCAAATAAACTAATAAAATTAAAAAATCAAATACAACTTATAAAATTGTTATTTAAAAAATCATTACTATTAGAAAATAAATTAGATACATAACCACTATATCGCCCAGTGATAAGGTGGCGACTTGTCCAGGGTGTACCCCGCCTTCCGCCCGATTGTAGCTGAGATAGGCTCCAGTGCCCCCCGCGACCCCAAAAGGGAATAAGCGGTAGAAAATGGATGGATGGATGGAACCACTATATCATATTAAAAAATATATATATATGACAAATACTGAGTTAAATTGAAAGAAGAAATTATTAAGTAAATTAAGTACAATTATTTTGTACTTAATTTTGTACTTATTTTGTACTTATTCATTTCAAAAAAATCTAGTAATGTGTAATAATCTATATGCATCCATTCATTTTCGAACTACATTTTTTTCAACAAATCAAGTGATTTAAACATGAATAATTTTACATAAAAATATATTTGCAATGAAGTGGTTCACATCTTAAATATTTAGTTGACTTTGTAACTAAAAAAATAATAATTCAAATTAATTAATATACGGTTGAACAAAAAATCAATACAATTATTTTTTAGATTATATTCCAACAGTGTACACATTATTTCAAATATTAATTATTGATTTCAGTAGTAATACAGCATGCCTCTAACAACTGGACATGTAATGTATTCACATTATGCAAAAAGTTATATTTAATCAATGACTAGTTCATTAATAAAATAAATGAATAAACAAGTATAGAATTTTTTTTAATTAAATGTTTAAGAAAGATAATTGACATTAAATAATTAAAACATTTAAAAAAAAAAAAAAAAAAAAAGGTCAATTATGTCATATTTTCATATAAATAAAAAGGAAACTATTGATTTATAACATTTTAACAAAGAAGTACACTATTCTTTTTTGTGTCCAGACTATATTGATGCATAAAATCAAATTTGCAGCCTTTTCTACATGTTTATCTTTGCTTTTTCCAGTCAGCGAGACAACGTTATTCACACTGGGCAGTGGTAATATTGTTGTTTTTATTTTATATTATAATATTTTTATTACTTTGAACACACAGTCACCATAACATCACGGTGATAAGGTATTTTTTTTTTCATCCAGGCAATCGCAGCACCAGAGCGGGCTTTTTGAAATGTATGTATTTTCCTTTTCATGTTAAAAAATAACCAAAGCATATCTTTCAATTGTAATACATTTTTAAAATATTTTTTCTACCTTCAGTGTTTTCACGAAACCCGAACAACCGTTCGGCAGGTAACACCGACATGCAAATCTGTCCATAATCCTGCATCATAACGTCCTAAATAATACCAATTGACTTGTTTTTCAGGCTCTTCGTCAACCATCTCACTGACATCGCGGAGTGCAGAAAGACGAGGTCTAGGTATGGACGTCCAGTATAAACGCTGTAGGCACGCGGGAAAATTGCAACATGTTTTACAATTGCAGGTGTCCGAGGGCTAGACGTGAGGAACAGAGACACCGCACGAGGTGAGCATAGATGGTTCTGACAAGCTAATAAATGGCAACGTTGTCAACTCTGACCGAATACGTGTTTACCGCTCCTTTGCAGAGGTCACACAGAGGTCACCCAGATTGTGGTCCCGACAGAGGCGAGATGAAGGCGAGTCGGGTAGGTTGGAGGAAGGACACTGAAACCCGTTTAGATTGGTACCCGCATACTGTATGTCAACAATTGCAATCTGGAATTGTTCTTCCTGATTACTTTTCACAGAGGACACCCTTTATGTCGACGGCCCTGGGACTGGCTGATTGACTTTGACATGAAGGGGTTCCTCTGTTTATATTTATTTTTAGTGCAAAATAAAATGAACAATAAAGGCGCTGGCGCTAACAGGACTCAAATCCACATTCATCTGTTTAGCCTAAGCAGAGAGAGCCAGACTTCCATTTCCTGGATTCTTCATCCAGCTCTACCCAAGGGATCCCAAGATGTTTCTAGGCCAGTTGAGAGACTTAGTTCCATTACTGTGTCCTGTTTTTCCCCCGAGGCTTAGGATCTCATCCCTGCTAGTTGCAGATGATATCGTTCTGATGGCCTCATCAAGTTGTGACCTCTAGCGTTTACTGGGGTTGTGAACCGTGACAAAGAGTGGAGCTTCTGGTATGAGACTCAGCATCTCCAAATCCGAGGCAATGGTTCTCAATTGAAAAAGGGTGGATTGCATTGAAGCAAGATTTTAGTATAAGTACCCATTTCGGGGGACTTAAATCATATTACTTTGTACTCAGATTTACCCACTTTCCACCAATTTGTGCAATGTGCAACACGGGACAAAAAAACTCTGGACCTACTGTATACTAATTCAAAAGATGCATACAATTCCACTGCCCTCTGGGACAGTCTAATCAAAATCTAGTACTACTGACACCTCAGTATGTTCCTGCTGTGAAGAGGCAGCCTGTCTCAACAAGAGGCATGTCTCGCCCTGCAGGACTGTTTTGAGACCACAGACTGGGACATGCTCTGTCAGCCTCAGATCTGGTGATCGGGACGAGTTGAGGAGGATACAATGGCAGCTTAAAGTTCAGCTGCGGGAGGGGAAAGATGCCTACAGGAGGAAGCTGGAGGCCAAACTCCAAGGAGCTGGTCATCGACTTCAGGAAGAAAATGACCCAAGTTGAGCCCATAAACATTCTGGGCCGGGAGGTGGCAGTAGTGGAGCATTACAAGTACCTGGAAGTCCACTTGTACAGCAGACCGGGCTGGAAGGACAACAGCAAAACTGCACACAAGAAGGGCATGAGCAGACTCTTTTTCCTGAGGAAGCTCGGGTCCTTTAATGTGTGCAGCAAGCTGTTGGAGATCTTTTATCAGTCTGTTGTGGCTCCGTACTCTATTCTCTGTTGCCGGCCAAACTATTGGCACGCATTTGGAGGCGTTTGTGTCAGTGAGGGACAGGAGGACACTGGACAAACCGCTCGCCATCATGGACAATCCTGCAGACCCACTCCACCAGACAATTGAGGGACAGCGGAGCTCATACTCCAACAGGCTCCTTCAGCTTCGTTCCCACAGTGTTTAATTCAATAACTCCTTCATTCCGCGCTCCATCCAGCTGTATAATCACTCGCCATACAGTAATAAATAATATTTGTCTGTTACCAGACAGCTTCGAAGTTAGCGCATCTTTCTTTGTTTGTAATGTATATTTTCTGTTGTTTTTACCTACTGTATATTTTATCTATTCTTATATATTGATGCTGCCCTTTTTTACTGCAGCTGTTATATATATACTGTGATCTTGTGAATGGTAATTGCTATACTGTTGTGTGTGTACATATATATATATATATATATATATATATATTGCCGGCAGTAAGTCGGACACGTTTCCAGCGAGGGTTGGACTCCGTCAAGGCTGCCCTTTGTCCCCGATTCTGTTCATAACTTTTATGGACAGAATTTCTAGGCGCAGTCAGGGCGTTGAGTGGATCCGGTTTGGTGGCTGCAGGATTAGGTCTCTGCTTTTTGCAGATGATGTGGTCCTGATGGCTTCATTTGGCCAGGATCTTCAGCTCTCGCTGGATCGGTTCGCAGCCGAGTGTGAAGCGACTGGGATGAGAATCAGCACCTCCAAGTCCGAGTCCATGGTTCTCGCCCGGAAAAGGGTGGAGTGCCATCTCCGGGTTGGGGAGGAGACCCTGCCCCAAGTGGAGGAGTTCAAGTACCTTGAAGTCTTGTTCACGAGTGAGGGAAGAGTGGATCGTGAGATCGACAGGCGGATCGTTGCGGCGTATTCAGTAATGCGGACGCTGTATCGATCCGTTGTGGTGAAGAAGGAGCTGAGCCGGAAGGCAAAGCTCTCAATTTACCGGTCGATCTACGTTCCCATCCTCACCTATGGTCATGAGCTTTGGGTTATGACCGAAAGGACAAGATCACCGGTACAAGCGGCCGAAATTAGTTTCCTCCGCCGGGTGGCGGGGCTCTCCCTTAGAGATAGGGTGAGAAGCTCTGTCATCCGGGGGGAACTCAAAGTAAAGCTGCTGCTCCTCCACATCGAGAGGAGCCAGATGAGGTGGTTCGGGCATCTGGTCAGGATGCCACCCGAACGCCTCCCTATGGAGGTGTATAGGGCACGTCCGATCGGTGGGAGGCCACGGGGAAGACCCAGGACACGTTGGGAAGATTATGTCTCCTGGCTGGCCTGTGAAAGCCTCGGGATCCCCCGGGAAGAGCTGGAAGAAGTGGCTGTGGAGAGGGAAGTCTGGGCTTCCCTGCTTAGGCTGCTGCCCCCGCGACCCGACCTCGGATAAGCGGAAGAAGATGGATGGATGGATATATATATATATATATATATATATATATATATATATATATCAAAAAAATTGGACACACCTTCTCCTCATTCAATGCGTCTTCTTTATCATTCTCTAAATGAGTTTCAAGCACACCTGTGAAGTGAAAACCATTTCAGGTGACTATACCTCTTGAAGCTCATCAAGAGAATGCCAAGAGTGTGCAAAGCAGTAATCAGAGCAAAGGGTGGCTATTTTGAAGGAACTAGAATATAAAACATGTTTTCAGTTATTTCACCTTTTTCTGTTAAGTACATAACTCCACGTGTGTTCATTCATAGTTTTGATGCCTTCAGTGAGAATCTACAATGTAAATAGTCATGAAAATAAAGAATTTGCATTGAATGAGGAGGTGTGTCCAAACATGTGGCCTGTACTTTATATATACAGTATATATGTTATATTGTTATGTATTATGGTATATTTTTGGTCTACTTTTTACCTATTGTTTTCGCCCTTTTGTGTGCATTATCCTTTTCCATCCTTTATAACTGAGCTACTGTGTATAACAATTTCCCTTGTGGATCATTAAAGTGTGTCTAAGTCTAAGTCTATCTCAAGATCTTGTTCACAAGTTAGGGTGGGTGAAATTGACAGGTGGATTGGTGCAGCAATGTGGTAGTTGTACTGGACAGTCGTGATAAAGAAAGAGCTGAGCCGAAAGGTAAAGCTTTCGATTTACCTGTCGTTCTATGATTCTACCCTTACCTATTGTCGCAAACTTTGGGTAGAAAGACAGGCCAAAATTTGTTCCCTCCACAAATATTTTTCATTCATTTCCACATTCTGAGTGAGGTTCAAATTTGATGTTGTATTGTTGTCAACAGTGAAGGAGAACACCCTAAGACCCAGCCCGACTCCAAGCCCGACTCCTAGCCGAAGAGCGTCCCAGTCTCTGTGGAGCAGGTCCAGTCAGAGTCAGGATGTCCCTGCAGTCCCTTCTCCAACCCTAGTGAGTCCAAATGGGACTCTTGCGGCTGTCTCTGCTCCAGCTCCTCCTGTCGCTTCTCTTACTCCTGCACCGCCGTCCACTGGAGGTAAAACCTTTGTTCTTGTGTTGTGGAGCAGCCGTAACAAACATTTATTTCAGCATTTAGTCGGATGCCGTCTATCAGCAGCATTTTCCGTTCCCGCCGTGGAAACGCGCATGTCGGAAACGCGCCATCTGCAGGCACATGTGAGCTCACACAGCTTCCATTTTTGCTCATGCAGCCTTTTCATACGCTGGATATAAATGCTGTGATTTTTCGACAGGGGTGATGCCGACTGTGCCTGAAACACCAACACAAGGTAATCCACTTCCACAGTACTTCAAATTGGTAAATCCATTTCCATCGTGTGTATGATCGACCCTCTGAAAAGATACATTGTCTTTCCAGTCAACCCCAGTCTGTTCTTGGACTTGCCCACAACCACGGTTCCTACTCCCGCTTTCCCTGCACGTGAGTGACAAGCACACATGCACGTGAATGCAGCATATTATGGTCACTCCTCTACAGTTACATTTTGCAATCGCGCCACCACACTTGCACTTGCTTGAAAGGGTAATCGATACAATTGTAAAAACAAGCACCTACTCCACCAGGGGCCAAGGTTTCTAACCGACTGTACTACTATCGCCTCTCAAGAGCGACATTTGGTGTGTGTGTGTGTATGTGACTATTCAATTCAGAATCGATTCTTAATTTAACACGATTTTCGATTCAAACCGATTATTGAAATATATTATTTGGTATATTAACTACCGCATTTTTCGGAGTATAAGTCGCTTCGGAGTATAAGTCGCACCGAACAAAAATGCATAATAAAGAAGGAAAAAAACATATATAAGTCGCACTGGAGGATAAGTCACATTTTCTGGGGAAATTTATTTGATAAAACCCAACACCAAGAATAGAAATTTTGAAAGGCATTTTGAAATAAATAAAGAATAGTGAACAACAGGCTGAATAAGTGTACGTTATATGACGCATAAATAACCAACTGAGAATGTGCCTGGTATGTTAACGTAACATATTATGGTAAGAGTCATTCAAATAACTATAACATATAGAACATGCTATACGTTTACCAAACAATCCGTCACTCCTAATCGCTAAATCCGATTAAATCTTCTTCCTCAGTGTCGCTTCTAAACAACTCTGCCAACTCCAAAGGTAGACAATGCGCCGCTTCCTCTTCTATCGGTACGTCGCTTACGTCAGAGTCATCGTCAGTTGCAGTTCCAATTATTTTACGGTAATGTGTTAATAATTTCACACATAAATCACTCCAGAGTATAAATCGCACCCCCGGCCAAACTATGAAAAAAACTGATTTATAATCCGAAAAATACGGTATATATATATAAACACACATATATATATATATATATATATATATATATATATGTGTGTGCATATGCATATATATATATATATATATATATATATATATATATACACACATATATGTATATATATACATATATATATATATATATACATATATATATATATACCGTATTTTCTACACTATAAGGCGCACCGGATTATAAGGCGCACCTATGTATCCAATAGATGGAGCTGCGCTAAAGGGAATGTCAACAAAACAGTCAGATAGGTCAGTGAAACTTTATTAATAGATTACAAACCAGCGTTCTGACAACTCTGTTCACTCCCAAAATGAATAAACAGCTGTTTTATTATTTTCCCCGAGGTAAAGTCAGTGACGTGGTGTTTTGTTTATCTTTTAACAACAGCAAGGTATAACATGTAGTGCAACATTTATATCACATAGTGGAGGGGAACTTTTCCCTGATTCAATAAACACGTAAAAAACAGTGATACTGTTACGGTAAATCAAACGTTAGTGCAATCACAATATAGCAACACTCGAAATAGTGCAGAGCAATATCAATATATCAATAACTCAACGTTGCTCAAACGTTAATGTCACACAACACAACACACAAAATAAACATGTAAAGCTCACTTTATGAAGTTATTCCTCATGCACGAATTCCTCGAATTCTTCTTCTTCAGTGTCCGAATTAAACACCATTGATTCGTTTATGTTAAATTCTCTCGCTGCTGCTCTGTTCCCGTGTTCTACTGCGTGACTGATCGTCTTAAGTTTAAACTCTGCGTCGTAAGCGTGTCTCTTAATAGGAGCCATTTTTGGGTTAGAAGCGCTTCTTCTTCTACGGGGGAAAACAAATTTGGCGGCTGCTTACCATAGAAGAAGAACTTCTTCTTCTACGGGGGGAAAAGAAGTTGGCGGCTGCTTACCGTAGTTGCGAGACCTAAACTTTATGAAAATTAAGTTTAAGTTTGTTTTGGTTGTGGTCCATATATAAGGCGCACTGTCAGCTTTTGAGAAAATTGGAGGTTTTTAGGTGCGCCTTGTAGTGCGGAAAATACGGTGTGTGTATATATATATATATATATATATACACATATATGTATATATATATATATATATATATATATATATATATATATATATGTGTATATATATATATATATATACCATCCATCTTCAACCGCTTGTCGATTTTTTTAAATTATTAATGAATTTAGAATCGGGACGACTCGTAATCGCAATTCAGATGTGAATTGCCTTTTTTGTGCACCCCTATTCTGTGTTGCAATTGCTCCTCCGCATTTACATTTCACTAACATTCATAGTAGAACGCATTAGAGAGAGGCAGGTAATTTAATGAATGCAATCACTCCTCCACATGCCATCCAGGTGATTAATTGTAAACGTGACAGAAACACTGCTGTAGTGGTGTTTTTCTTCTAACACTTGTATTTATTTATCTATCAGTGAGAGAGCTCAGCATTGACAGCATCCAGGCTGCAGAACCAAGAACAAGGGAAGAGTTCCTACAATGTGAGTATTTAACGTCTACCTTATAATGTTTATGTAAATACATATATGGAGAATACGTTACGACCTTAAAATGTGACACTTACAAAATCAGGAGTCAATATTAATGTAATGCACAAAAAGAACCAATCTAAAATGTAATGCTTAACACCTGTCGAAATATTTGGGACACGGGCAACAAATAATAGAAAAGCTAGAAGTTCAAAAATATACAGCTTGAAAACATCTAGCAGGTAATGAAGTGAATTGATATCAGGTGTGTCACAGGATTACCTACAAGAGAGTTAGACTCAGTAGTAAAGATGGAAAGAGATTCATCTGTAACAGAGCAAATGGACAATGTTCCTCAACCTCATGTGCAAAGGTTTGCAACTCTCATCGTCATCAGCGCAGAACATCATTGGAAGACAGAGAAACTACAGATGTGCCTGGAGTATTTTATTGGAGGTCAAAGGTATACGATGGTGTGACTAAACCTCCAGAATCTACTTGACGGTCAACACAATCCGCCAACCGCGGAAAAAGCTCCATCATGCAAAAAGGAAGCCATATTTGAACACGGTCCTGTAAGCGCTATCTCGTGGAGCTACATAGAGGGCCCCAAGGACTAAGTTTGCTTTAGGCCCCCAAAACGACTAAATACGCCCTTGCCAGCTAAAGGGGAGGGAAACGTTTGGGCGTGTTATCAGCGTTCAGTTGAAAACCAACATCTCAGATGGGCAGCTTGCATGTTTGGAAGGAACCATGATGCTGAAAGGTATAAAAAGGTTTAAGAACAACACATACACGACTGTCTCAGAAAATTAGAATATTGTGATAAAGTTCTTTATTTTCTGTAATGCAATTAAAAAAACAAAAATGTCGTACATTCTGGATTCATTACACATCAACTGAAATATTGCAAGCCTTTTATTATTTTAATATTGCTGATTATAGCATACAGCTTAAAAAAACTCAAAAATCGTATCTCAAAAAATGTGAATTTTTCCTCAGACCTAGTTAAAAAAAAGATTTATAACAGCACTACATGTTTCCATCTGTTGAAAAGCTCTATGGAGATGATGATTTCATTTTCCAGCATGATCTGGCACCTGCCCACAGTGGCAAAACCACCAGTAACTGGTGTACTGACCATGGCATTACTGTCCTCGATTGGCCTGCCAACTCCCCTAACCTGAACCCCATAGAGAATTTGTGGGGTATTGTGAAGAAGAAGCTGAAAGACACCAGACCCAATGATGCAAATGAGCTAAAGGCCGCTATTGAAGCATCCTAGGCATCCATAACACCTCAGCAATGCCACAGGCTGATTGTCTCCATGCCATGCCGCATTGATGCAGTAATCCGTGCAAAAGGATTCCCAACCAAGTACTGAGTGCATTAATTGACATTTTCAAATGTTTGATTTTGTTTTGCTGTTAAAAATCTTTTTTTTTAACTTGGTCTAAGAAAATATTCTAATTTTTTGAGATACGATTTTTGAGTTTTCTTAAGCTGTATGCCATAATCAGCAATATTAAAATAACAAAAGGCTTGCAATAATTCAGTTGATGTGTAATGAATCCAGAATGTATGACATTTTTGTTGTTTTAATTGCAGTACAGAAAATAAAGGACTTTATCACAATATTCTAATTTTCTGAGACAGTCCTGTATGCTTGTAAACCTGATGTTTCACCTACAGACAAACATTTGACCCATCAATAAACCAAAAAGTGTGTCAAAAACGACCATGAACTCTTTAGCAGCTGGTAACCTATGGTAAATCAGAAAACCAATTCCAACAGCAAAACTCATAACATTGATGGCCAGACTTCTTCAAAGTGTTGCAAAAGAAGAGGATATGCTGCACAAATGTAAACATGCTTTGCTCACAAATATTTGACACCTATTGCACATTTGAAATTAGCTCATTTGGTACATAAAATTGTGATATTTCTAAGTTTAAACCAGGGGTCTACCACATTTTCTATCAAATAAAACATTTGCCGCTTTTTCAAGAAAAAGAGTATAGATGTCAGGAGTTGTAGGTGACGAACCCCAAGATGCAGAGAAGGTGGAAGGCATTGTGCGGGAAAACAAGATTTAATGTTCATAAAATAAAGGAAAAAACACAAACCAGGAACTAGGAACAGGAAACAGGATGCCAGGAAAACAGGAACTGGAAGACGAGGAACAAAAAGACAGCAAGCTACAAAACATCTACAATAAATATCTTACCGCTACCGCTTACAGCTACACTGGCATCGACGAGTAGGAAAGACAATAATCCGGCACTGACTGGAGGGGAAGGCAGGTTTAAATAGCAGCTGGCTGATTGACACCAGGTGTGGCCAGGTGCCAATCAGCCACAGCTGAGGGGAAGCAGCACTCAGGGAGACAATCAGGAATTGAAGACAAAATAAAAAGCGCTGACAGAAAACTAAAACAAACGCAGGGGAAAAACTAAAACACAGTCAAACTGTCAGGGACAAGCCTGACAATAGAGGCTTAAAGGGTAACAGTTTATAAACTTTCAAACGTTTTTTATTGGTTTTTATTTTACAGGAAAAGCAATGTGAAATTAAACTCTCTCTTTGGAAAGTATTCATGGTTAGCTTATCCAATGGGTTGCACACTTGAGCTGAACTGAACACAAAGGCTTCCAGTCTCTTGTATTTGCCTTCCTTGGGCCTCAGAACTCTGCCAAGGTGAATTCAGAGCCTCACAGACATTCGGAAATTGTTATTATTATTATTTCTGCTTTAAACTTTTCTCACTCTTTTCTCATTTGGAAAAAAATAGTCTGCGGGAGCCACAACAAGAAGGCAGAAAGGCAGACCACTAGTTTAAACATTTGTTATTTGAGAACAGAATACTGTAACTGTACAAAATTGGCTCACGTGATTTGAACGTGTTTTAGTTTTGTCATTGTTCAAATTTAAAAAAAATAATTCCAGTTGTAATATTGCAAAAAGGTCAAATTCTGGAAGAACTTTCGCCATAATGAATTTCAATAGTACAATGTTGTTGTGCATTTATTTAAAAAAATCCTGGGGAGGTAAATGGAAATGCCAAAATGTATTAGCTTTTTTATTGTTACATTTTCAACGTACCTACATTTCAACTTTTTCTTTGCATTTTTCCTGTTCTCTTGTTTAATTGGGGTTTTTTTTTCAGAATATGATGAGGCCTCCAATGTTGCACTTTGGACACCCCTGATTGCAAATATAGACAATACTTTTTTTTTTTTTTTTACCAATGAAGCAAGAGTTTCCAAAGTACGAACCGGGGCCATTTCTTAATGGCCCACAACATATTCTAAAGACACTAAAGTAGCAAAAATTAACATCAACATTTCTTCTTTAAGCATATTTAACTTCTTAGTGTACTGGATTGGTTTTAGCCTTTATGCAGAATTAAACATTTCAAAATGGCATCCTTGAATTTAGATACATGCGTATATCATGTGTATTACATTTGTATATTATATATCATATGTATATGTCCAAACTGGAGTGGACAACCTGTACTGTCATACATACTGTAAATGTTTCATAACAACTAAAATATGCCCAGTAGGATACGATGGGGTGGTCTACAGTCATACATTTCTAACATGTTTCACATTGTTTGCTTTGCAGTGAAAGAACTTTAAAAGTCATACTTACCCTTTTACTCATCTTTGTAGATTCTGTCAACTTCACCCTTGACCCAAACACTGCCCACCGGCGTCTGGTTCTCTCTGATAACAACACCAAAGCTACCCTGCAGGGTGCAATGGTGGCTTACCCTAATACCCCCGAGCGCTTCGACGGTTGGACCCAGGTGATGTGCGGCAGCGCCTTGTATGCCCAACGCTCCTACTGGGAGGTGGAGTGGCGAGGCAAAGGGTCCTCAATGGGCGTGGCCTATGGATCGCTCCTCAGGAAAGGCTCAGATGCCAGGTCCGGAATCGGTTACAACGCTCAGTCCTGGACTCTAGAGCTGTCAGACACCTGCTGCTTAGCTTTGCACGACAACCAAAAAAGGGACATACCGGTCATCTATTCCCCCCGTCTGGGCATCTTCGTGGATCTGTCCACTGGGACGTTGGAGTTCTACGGCGTAGCAGAAAACATGACACACCTTCACACCTTCCGGGCAAACTTTACCCAGCCCGTATATCCCGTCTTTGGCGTGGGGAGCGGGGTCGGAGTGGGTCTGGACTTTGCACTTGGACAGTTCAGCTCCACCTCAGACAGCATCAAGTTGTGTCCCATGTGAGGACACTTCGAACAGAGGAAATCGAACATGACTGAAGTTTACTTGGTTTCTTACAGTGGAACCCGTTTTTGTCGACTGACTGATGTTGACATAACATGTGAATCTGTCTAGAGCAGGGGTCACCAACGCGGTGCCCGCGGACACCAGGTAGCCCGTAAGGACCAGATGAGTAGCCCGCTGGCCTGTTCTAAAAATAGCTCAAATAGCAGCACTTACCAGTGAGCTGCCTCTATTTTTTAAATTGTATTTATTTACTAGCAATTCTAAGAGAGACAAAACTCAAACAGAATTTGAAAATCCAAGAAAATATAGACTTGGTCTTCACTAACTGACAAAGAAACAGATAACAGATTTTGTGTCCAGTTCAAAGTGTGACATGATTTATTTAAAAATTTGAGAGTTGACTTTTGTATTTTACATGAGTTATTATTTGTACAAACATGGTGCAAAGTAATTCATGATTTGTTAAAAAAATGTTAGTGGCTAGCTAGTTAAAATGGGATATTGTGATTTCACAAGACTGTCTTAGAAGTGATCATTTGAAAATGTTCAATTTGAAAAATGTGCACTTAGAGAAAATATAAAAATAAAGTGTTGCATGTTGATATTTATCTGTTTCTATATATATTTATTGTGAGAAATCATTAAGATGATCAGTGTTTCCACAAAGATAAATATCATTAATTATTAATAATAACATAGAGTTAAAGGTAAATTGAGCAAATTGGCTATTTCTGGCAATTTATTTAAGTGTGTATCAAACTGGTAGCCCTTCGCATTAATCAGTACCCAAGAAGTAGCTCTTGGTTTCAAAAAGTTTGGGGACCCCTGGTCTAGAGACATAAGAATGGGCCAATATATAAATCAATGCTTTTTCAGACTACTACAGTTTGTTAATATAAACGGACTCGTTTTCATAGGAAAAAACATTTGACTTTTGTGGTAACGTAGATAATCTTTTATTAACCTACTTATGCATGTATACATTTATGCATACTTGCCAACTCTCCCGAATTTTCCGGGAGACTCCCGAATTTCAGTGCCTCTCCCGAAAATCAACAAGACAACCATTCTCCCGAATTTCTCCCGATTTCCAGCCGGACAACATTAATGGGGGCGTGCCTTAAAGGCACTGCCTTTAGCGTCCTCTCTCACCTGAAAAGGAGACTATTATATATGTCTCCGTTATCCATAGGTTTATCTATAACCCATAAAGTAGGCAGGCACGGAGCTATTTCTCAGCGTGTGTTTATTCCAGCCGGCACGTTAATACACTGACACACAACATCCGGATTCCCATCATGCATTGCTTCAAAACTACGGCAAGTAGTAATGTCGAAAATGTCCAACCGAACAACTATTGGGGGCATGCCTTAAAGGCACTGCCTTTAGCGTCCTCTCGCACCTGAAAAGGAGACTATTATATATGTCTCCGTTATCCATAGGTTTATCTATAACCCATAACATGGTGGCCGAATGGATATAGTCACTCATGAACGGTCAGAGAAGCACAAGGCTGGTCACAGCCCAGTATTATGGGCCACTTAGACCCGAGGGTGTAACAGAGATCGCTCACCAGTACTCAAATGGCAGAACAAAGGCTACTCAAATAGTGAAAGGTAAGGGTTTTTTTTTTTAAGTAAGCAGCAAGTACAGTACAGTTAGTAGAACAATTGTGTTTTCATTACTGTTTACTGTATTATATATATATATCAGTGACGTGCGGTCACTAGAGGCAGGTGAGGCGGGGAATCACCTGCCATCATGGAAAGAAAAAAAATGTAAAAAGAAAAAAAGAAAATTTAATTGTTATATGTATCCAGTGATTATACTATAAAGTTATTTTCCATTTAACTTCACCAGTTTTAGATTATTTTTATTCAAAATCGCTGAATTTTCACATTTGCCGTTCAAATACTGAGAAGAGACGGTGCGGTGAACAGCAGCCAGTCGAGGCACGTCACTCAGTGCCTCAACATGGATTGCGGACTCGGCTAACTGCTGGCCTGCTGTGCAGTGAGACCGTATTGCTATATGAATTATATTATACATTTCCATAGTTTAGTTAGCTGAGGTATATAATGTGCAGTGTATTTTGTCAACAACTGTATGTGTGTAAAGTTTTTCTTGTGCTGAGCGATCATAAAACTGCTGCGAAGACGCACTGGGTGAGGCTCGCGTAACCCCGCCTCCTGGTGCTGGTTAAGGCACCTTCGCCGCAGACTGCACCCCCCGACGAGAGCGCCACACCAACCAAAGCCCACACCCAAACCCTCCACGTGCAAGACCGAATCCACCCAAAAAAAGTCACTTAACAAGAAGCCAAAAAGTGCAAAAACAACATTGCTCGCGCCGGAGGAGCCGTGAACGACTGCAAGGACACAACATTAGGTACACTTGCAGACTGCAGCACGGATTTCATATTTTCATTCATTCGCTCCAACACGAACACCACTGTTCCCGCACTTATAAGTAAAGGTAAGACCATAATAACGTTTTTTTTATTAAATGTGCTTTTTTGTGTGCTACAGTTTGTATGTGTAAAGTTAAAGTTAAGTTCAAGCAGGGGCGTCACTAGCTTTTAAGGACAGGGGGGGCTTTGCCCCCAGAAGATGCACAGGATGCGAGCGAATGTTACGCACGAGCACAAAACTTCACAAACGGCTAACAAAGACTTAGAAATTATTCATTGTTGTTATTATTATTTTTTTTAAATGCACGGGACGAAATGAAATGCTCCCCGGGACGATGGCTTTTAACCATATATTTTCTTTTTCTTTTTATGTATTTATTCATTTTACATTTTATATTAAATGTCTTGGTTTTTCCTCCCTCTGAAAATCCTATTAAATGTTTAACAAGCCATCCTATAATAATAAAACAGCTATTAATGTAACAATAC
This sequence comes from Nerophis lumbriciformis, assembly GCF_033978685.3. Lineage (NCBI taxonomy): Eukaryota > Metazoa > Chordata > Actinopteri > Syngnathiformes > Syngnathidae > Nerophis > Nerophis lumbriciformis. The sequence goes on along the minus strand of NC_084548.2, from coordinate 26,325,459 downwards.
AATAAAACAAATATATTTAATTATGTTTTTTTCATTATTTTAACAATAGGCTAATGTATATTACTTTATATAGATTCTACAAGAAACACAAAACTTAAAAAATAAATGATTTACAATTGCACACACAAGGTTTTGTGCAGCTTCACTCATTGTAAAGGAAGATAATGTGCTTCGTACACCTGCAGGACCGCAAGCAAGGTCGCAGAGAAAATGCGGGCTGGAATTTGAGTGATGTGGGCATTTTCTATATGAACAAGTGAAATGGATTGGATACCGACGCACAAAAGGAGCTCTCTACCTTACGCTACGAAGTGAGGGGAAACTGAGTGAATAATAACAGGTTATATGATTATTTATTCAAACTCATATTTGGGCCACTTTATAATGAATATGTCGGCATTTATTTGTAAAAAATGTTTTTTTAAAAAACCAAATTATTTAGGGGGGCTTAAGAATATTTTAGGGGGGCTTGAGCCCCCCTAAAATAGGCCTAACAACGCCAATGAGTTAAAGTACCAATGATTGTCACACACACTAGGTGTGGTGAAATCTGTCCTCTGCATTTGACCCATCCCCTTGATCACCCCCTGGGATGTGAGGGGAGCAGTGGGCAGCAGCGGCGCCGCGCCCGGGAATAATTGTTGGTGATTTAACCCCCAATTCCAACCCTTGATGCTGAGTGCCAAGCAGGGAAGAATGCTGGTATGAGCTTTTAAACATAACCCGTTAACTGCTGCCAATCAAATGGTGAATAAGATACTCTTTAGGGTTCATATGTTTGTAAATCTGACTGTGATGAAGTCAGTGCCTCACCAGCCATCAACCTCACCGCACGTCACTGATATATATATATATATATGAAAAATACTTGAATTTCAGTGAATTCTAGCTATAAATATACTCCTCCCCCCATAACCCCGCTCCCGCCCACACCGATCCCCCCCAATCTTCCGAATTCGGAGGTCTCAAAGTTGGCAAGTATGCATTTATGTTGGCTCCCTTGAGAGATAATTACACTTATAAGAGATAGGCCAGTAGAGGGCGCACTCGTTAAATTGGCTGCTGTTTACGCCACTTGGCATTAGAATAAGAGATGATCCACGACATTCATTATGAAGATATAACAACTTTGAAATGTAATGTTGACAAAAGCGGTCGAACATGTGCAGTATATTGACACTTTTTTAGTAATGGTAGACCAGGACTTCAGCTGTTCAACACAGACGGTCGTTAACATAAGCGGGTTCCACTGTAACCGATTCAGAACCAAGTATCAGTTGATCATCAAATTATGTTTTTGATCATTTGCTACGCTAATGCTGCATTAAAAAGCATGTATCAATGTTTCAATGTTGGTCAGCCAGTTTACAAACCCCTTTTCCATATGAGTTGGGAAATTGTGTTAGATGTAAATATAAACGGAATACAATGATTTGCAAATCATTTTCAACCCATATTCAATTGAATGCACTACAAAGACAAGATATTTGATGTTCAAACTCATAAACTTAATTTTTTTTTTGCAAATAATAATTAACTTAGAATTTCATGGCTGCAACACGTGCCAAAGTAGTTGGGAAAGGGCATGTTCATGGCCTTTCCTTTTAACAACACTCAGTAAACGTTTGGGAACTGAGGAGACACATTTTTTAAACTTCTCAGGTGGAATTATTTTCCATTCTTGCTTGATGTACAGCTTAAGTTGTTCAACAGTCCGGGGGTCTCCGTTGTGGTATTTTAGGCTTCATAATGCGCCACACATTTTCAATGGGAGACAGGTCTGGACTACAGGCAGGCCAGTCTAGTACCCGCACTCTTTTACTAAGCCACGTTGATGTAACACGTGGCTTGGCATTGTCTTGCTGAAATAAGCAGGGGCGTCCATGGTAACGTTGCTTGGATGGCAACATATGTTGCTCCGAAACCTGTATGTACCTTTCAGCATTAATGGTGCCTTCACAGATGTGTAAGTTACCCATGTCTTGGGCACTAATACACCCCCATACCATCACAGATGCTTGCTTTTCAACTTTGCACCTATAACAATACGGATGGTTCTTTTCCTCTTTGGTCCGGAGGTCACGACGTCCACAGTTTCTAAAAACAATTTTGAAATGTGGACTCGTCAGACCACAGAACACCTTTCCACTTTGTATCAGTCCATCTTAGATGAGCTCAGGCCCAGCGAAGCCGACGGCGTTTCTGGGTGTTGTTGATAAACGGTTTTCGCCTTGCATAGGAGAGTTTTAACTTGCACTTACAGATGTAGCGACCAACTGTAGTTACTGACAGTGGGTTTCTGAAGTGTTCCTGAGCTCATGTGGTGATATCCTTTACACACTGATGTCGCTTGTTGATGCAGTACAGCCAGAGGGATCGAAGGTCACGGGCTTAGCTGCTTGCGTGCAGTGATTTCTCCAGATTCTCTGAACCCTTTGATGATATTACGGACCGTAGATGGTGGAATCCCTAAATTCCTTGCAATAGCTGGTTGAGAAAGGTTTTTATTAAACTGTTAAACAATTTGCTCACACATTTGTTGACAAAGTGGTGACCCTCGCCCCATCCTTGTTTGTGAATGACTGAGCATTTCATGAAATCTACTTTTATACCCAATCATGGCACCCACCTGTTCCCAATTTTCCTGTTCACCTGTGGGATGTTCCAAATAAGTGTTTGATGAGCATTCCTCAACTTTATCAGTATTTATTGCCACCTTTCCCAACTTCTTTGTCACGTGTTGCTGGCATCAAATTCTAAAGTTAATGATTATTTGCAAAAAAAAAAAAAGGTTTATCAGTTTGAACATGAAATATGTTGTCTTTGTAGCATATGAATATGGGTTGAAAATGATTTGCAAATCATTGTATTCCGTTTATATTTACATCTAACACAATTTCCCAACTCATATGGAAACGGTGTGTGTACAAAGTCGTCTTGCAGCCCCATTTCCTGGTGGTCGCTGAGAGGCGGGGGGAGGTTACAAGTTTTAAATGTTGCGCTTATGCTAGAGAACATTTGAAGTGTATTTTAAAGGTTACCGAAAAATAAGGCATGACTAATACAAAATAAAGTGTTATAGCAGAATATGAAAAGCATATGCAAAGCAGTAAACAAAAAAATCGGCATCCAACCTGACCTCTCTCCTGTTTCCTATTTCCTCCATTAGACACTTCCTTAAATACTTCCTGTAGTGAGTAATACAGCCACGCCCCCTGCCCATGTGACCAGTAACACCCTAATCCCAGCAGACACATCCCACACACACCCATTACTCCTAAAATCCCCAATTCTGGCTCCTACAAGTAGGTTTTGTCAAATGTTTTCCAGCCAGCATATATCCACACATAAAATGTTTATTTCCTTCTGCTTTATTGATCAAAAGAGACAAGCCATTCATGAAATAATCAGCTAGTTGTTGTTTTGTGCAATAATAAGCTCTAACCATGTGATGTCAAAAAGCAAACCTGACAACTACATCTGTGTCTCAATTGGCGCACTTCTGTACTTAAGTCTTTTGAGTGCATACATGTGCTCCTAAAGATAAAGTACGCAAATAGCGGCAGACTGTCAATATTTGTAATGTAGAGTGTAGTGATGGGACACACCTTCTCATTCGATGCGTTTTCTTTATTTTCATGACTATTTACATTGTAGATTGTCAAACTATGAATGAACACGTGGAGTTATGTACTTAACAAAAAAGGTGAAATAACTGAAAACATGTTTTATATTCTATCAATCCATCCATTTTCTACCGCTTGTCCCTTTTGGGGTCGCGGGAGGTGCTGGGGCCTATCTCAGCTGCATTCGGGCGGAAGGCGGGGTACACCCTGGACAAGTCGCTACCTCATCGCAGGGCCAACACAGATAGACAGACAACATTCACACTCACATTCACACACTAGGGCCAATTTAGTGTTGACAATCAACCTTTGCTCTGATTACTGTTTTGCACACTCTTGGCATTCTCTTGATGAGCTTCAAGAGGCAGTCACCTGAAAGGGTTTTCACTTCACAGGTGTCATGACTTCAGTGAAATAGTCATGAAAATAAAGAAAACACATTGAAATGAGAAGGTGTGTCCAATCTTTTGGCCTGTACTGTACTTTCTCCATAAATGTCATTTTGGCTACATTGTTGAAGGAGAGGGACTAACTTGAAAGAACTGCAGTTGAGGAAGAACACATAGCAATGGAAAGCAGAAGAACTAAGTCTACTTAATGAAGTGTACAGAAGTATTCCATTTGATACACAGCCTTAAAAACTCATAACGATTAAATATCTGTGGAACAAATTCGGATAGATAAAAAAAAACACAAAAGCCAAAGTATACCAATTGTATAAGAATAACAAAATAATGTTGCTGGTCTTCCAGTACTGGACAAAAAAATAAAAAATAAAATGCTACATGTTAATCGACATTGAAGCCTTTCTCAACAGTAGGTTATAATTTATCAAATTTAAATACAAAGTAACTCAGTGGCCTAGTGGTTAGAGTGTCCGCCCTGAGATCGGTAGGTTGTGAGTTCAAACCCCGGCCGAGTCATACCAAAGACTATAAAAATGGGACCCATTACCTCCCTGCTTGGCACTCAGCATCAAGGGTTGGAATTGGGGGTTAAATCACCAAAATGATTCCCGGGCGTGGCCACCGCTGCTGCCCACTGCTCCCCTCACCTCCCAGGGGGTGATCAAGGGTGATGGGTCAAATGCAGAGAATAATCTCGCCACACCTAGTGTGTGTGTGACAATCATTGGTACTTTAACTTTTTAACTTTAACTTTTTAACTCGAGAAGTCTGGATGGACTGAAGCACATTAAGCTTCTAACACTGACCGACCGCATCAAATAACAGAAAGTGAACAGAAAGAAGTGTTTCAAAACAATGTTTGTTAATAATAATTACCAAATGTTAATATTATTACAATAATGACTGGGCTGTGCCTCAACTGCCGCAGTGCATAACTGACGAAAATGCAGTACATTGTAAGTACCTGGATGTTGCACTCAAACCCGCCAAAATGGTGATGGACACTTACCATCCACAATAGTCGGCATCTTGGTTTGGAGTAACAGGAGTGGTTGCAATTCACCATTAAAAAGGAGAGAAGAATCTGGTCCACTAAACAATTGTAATTTCTGTCAAGTTTGCAACAACAGTACATTTGGGACCAAATCGATGCAGTCAGGAACTAAGTACATTGTACACACACAGTATACTTACTGAAGTGTACTGACAGAAGTATTCCCTTTGAGACACAGCCAGTGTTTTTTTTTTCTTATCTTAACACAACCAGACCATGTTTTTGGACCAGGAAAGGACAAGTGCAAATATCAAAAAGATGGTGGGTGAAAGCATGAGGGCAACACAGCTGGTTTCTGCTTTAAGGCCGCTTACTATTAAAAACAACAACACACACAATAAAAAACCTGATCTGGTTCAGACTTTGCCTTTCACCATGTCCCGCCCAACTGCACACAGGTTAATGCTAGGACCAGGAGGCTGCAAAAAGGTTGTTTTGAATGTCAAACATATGAATTATGAGCTGTGACTAGAGGTGGGGGAAATAATCGATTTTTAGATGCATGGCAATTCGGACATGGACAATTATAGAATCGTAGTCCTAAGAGGTTCATTAGGTCTTCAAAAAAGTATGCAATTAGTTATTGTTATAGCCAGACCTGTGTGTTTACTTCCATACCTTATGGTTTCGGCTACAACTATTGCCTTCCTTAGAGGGTGTCGAATTGTGAGGTGCCCAAAGATTCCCACCTCCAGCTGTGACTATCATAAACCTGCCCAACGACTATGTTTTTCTAAATGTATCTACTGCCAACAAAGTAAATATTACAGAAAAATACAAAGAAGCCCTTAAAACACTCCCATCATCATTCTTGCAAACTTCCTCAAACCCTAAAAAAAACACTTTCCTTTGCTTTCCAATCCACATCCACAAAACCTAATACTCACATTCAAGTTACACTATGTTGACTCAAGTAAGGCCCCGCGGTGGACCAGAGGTTAGCATGTCAGCCTCACAGCCAGAGGATCCAGGGTTTGATTCTCTATTCAAACATCTGCATGGTGAATTAGGGACTGTAAATTGTCCATAGGAGAGAAGGTGTGTGAATGATTGGTTGTATAGGGCTTGAAAGTGTGACATGGAAACATTGCATTGTGGGTCTTGCTGGACTCTGATAAGCGTATTTACATGGCAGAATACAAGATTTTGTGCTTAAGTTTTGTTTTACATCTTTAACGAGTTCAAAACATGGTGCAATCGTGCAGCTTTGCTTCAGAAAAAAAAAGGATTTGGTGAGATTTTCCTTATTTCCAGCGTGAAAGCAAAGCTGAGGGAAGTCAGGTTATGAAGATAATTAAGAGACGGCCAATAGCCTGGATAGCAGCCATGAGACAATCAAACATGACTTTTAACGCCATCATCTGGTACGTGTGTTCACTGCATTTTCAGACTGGTGAATTTCAATCAAAGCGTGTTTTATTCATTTACACACATAGGATTTAGTAGACTGTTAGCGTTGGCCAAGCTGGCTGCCGGTGACAAACAACATACAGTATTTTGGAAAAAAGCATGTTGTCTGTTTACTTTTAGTCTTGGGAAAGCACAAAAATGAATGAGTATTATTTTTGGAGCAGTACCGCAGTGATCAAAGTATTTAAGTTATAATAGGCTTGTTTTGGGGGAAACCCGCTTATGAAATGAGCCTGGGCACCCTTACTCCATCTCTTACACATTAGAGCTGAAAGCCGTAGATTATGCACAATTTGAATGGAGGACAATGAGACTTAACCTCTTAAGGCCCAAGCTGTTTGTTGACATGCTTTTTTTATTTCTCTTTGCTATTTGGGCTTATTGGACCCTAATTAGAATAAAAACTAAGAATCATCCTTTGATATGATGTACTTAGTCCATAAGTACATAAACGTGTACTTCATGTGTAGTGACATGCCAATTTTTATTTTTACACTTTTTTTTACAAATTCCATTGTATGTTATACTCTTCTGACACCACTAGATGGCAGTATAAGTGTCCACATAAGGGCCATAAGACCCCAATTCAGTAGTGTACACAATTTTGGAAATAAGAGCTAAAAGGTGTTGTCCACGCATGTGGCCTTTAGAGTTAACAGACTTTACATTCTGAAAACCTTCACCAGTTTAAAAAAATGACTATCGACAAAATCTATGTACAAGTTTGGCTTCGACAATGGCGGCAGTTTACTCAAATCTCTTGTCCATTGGACGGGCTCATACGGATCAACTCTACTAATTTGACTTATTTTTTCGAGGTAGCGAGCCTTTGGAATAGGATACAGTTTATCTCAGTGCGGCCCCTTAAATATTTTATTTTGTACGATCCATTTTAATACAGTTTGTTGCTTTCTCTCACATTACCATGGGTACAGTACAGCCATGTACCGGTAAACAAAACCTGTGTCCAGCAAAAATGGCTTCCCAGCACCCAGAATTCTTTGTGAAATCCCATGCCCTTTCGAGCCCTATATGTGCCCTATGGTTAGTCGGGGTTTACATAGTACCTTGGTTTTCACACGCTCCACTTTTTGCTATAATTCCATTTTCAACGTAAAATTTCACCTGAATTTTGTCCGGTTTTCGTACGACCAAACATAAACTAGGTGTATGAAGGTGGCACATGCGAGGCTCACCAACAAGACTGAAGGTAAAAGCTCATACATTTCATTCATAATTTATGTGTATTCCCCATTGTTTCTGTCTGTATAATTATCCTCTATGAAATGTGTTCATATTTTTGGGTCATTGGATTTACACTACTGAACTTCTTATGGGAAACATTGCTTTGGTTTTCGTATCATTCAGTTTTCATCTGACCTTTTAGAACAGATTATTGACAAAAACCGAGGTACCGCTGAATAGAAAATGTACGGATGGATGACTCAAGTATTGGGATACCGTCCTTAATCTTAATTTTTCACCTTAACGAGACTTTTTGGACGATTCCATCCTTCCGATTTGGGGGAAAGCTGCCTTCTGTTCCAAGACTGTTTATGCCAGTACTCCTACTTATCCATATAGTGTATCTTCCCCGTTTCACACACATCCAGAGCCTCTCAACAAGCCATTTGGGACACACGCTAAGGCAAGGGTTTCCAAAGTGGGGCTTGGGGACTACCTTCGGCCCGCAGCTGGATTTTTATTGTCCCTCAGGGTGTATTCTATTCATAAAACTATACTTGAAAGAAGAAAAAGTTGAAATACTGACTGGTTGAACAAGATAACACACTAAGCGGCCACTGCATCGTTTTTTGTATGCATCTCTCAGCAGAAAACGTTTGGACTCTACTGCACTAAATAAATAAGTAGAATAAATACAGCTTTTTTAAGTCAACATCCCTCAGATTGGCTGATAAACATAACCAAAAATGACCATTGCTAATAACCATTTACTTACGACTTTGTCCAGGGAAATAATGAGAATGGATGATACAGAATTATTTTTCAACCACCTTAAAGATAAGTGGGAGTTATATTCCTGTTGCTCCTCCCACTCTTCGTTTGTACACGCTCGCAATATTGATGAGGTTAACAATTTGCCAACACATGTCGACATACGCTGACCCATTTTTTGTAGAAATTATCCCTTAAAAGTTTATGTCGACATAAGTGGTTGACTATAGTAAGTATGTGGATGTTGACCTAAGCGGGGCCTTTTTGTAATGAGAAGTAAACGGTGGACCAGTACTAGATAAGTGGCTCGACACAAATTTACATTTTAACAAATAAAAAGTTAAACGAAAATAAAAAAGCATTGTGCTTTAAAATCATGTCTTAAAAGGAGGACGTGCATCTAAACAAGTTGACATAAACTGTAGGTGGAAGATAGGAAATAGAAGTTGGGTTCTTGTTATGGGGGTGGTCCTCTCCTCAACAGTCACCTGAACGTGGTGTGGCATTTACAGTGACTTTTGTGCATCTTTGTTTGAGGTTTCCCCAGGGTGGTGGAGGCAATGCCAGCGAGGTGGGGTGAGCAGGGAGCGTTGGGCGACCTGCTGACTTTCCCGCTCGTGCACCGATCATTGCCGGGAGGCTGTGGTTGCGCCTCAGACCATCTAGTAGGCTCCCGCCGCCTGGTGACACAAAGGTGGCCGAGTCCTGGTGTGACTCAGAGGCCTGGTGGACCTTGGTAAAGCCCAGGTGACGCAGTCTCTCCAACAAGCTGACGTTAAGCGGGTCCGGGAGTGGCCCACGTGCCTGGTTTTCCTGTAGTGGGCTGGGTAGGTCGGGATGAGGGGCACGGCCTAGATTCAAGCCATAAACATCTTGCAGAAACAGCTCCGCTGGCCTTGATGCCAGAAAATTGTCAACAGAGTGCTGGCGGTACTCCGGTGAGTTTGGAGGCGTACCTGGGAGTAAGCGGAGAAGAGGCCGCTGGGGCATGGGCTTTGGACAGGATTGGGGGGTTTCTGTGGAGACTTGTGCAGAAATGCCTCTCTCTAGAACCAACTTGGCCAAGCCACTGGCAGCCACAGCAGGGCGCCGAGTTTGGAAGGAGTCTCCAAGACTGAGTCGGCATGGAGTCAGAGGGGTACTGGGTCCAGTCCTCATAGAGCTGGGTGTATTGGCACCGAGGCACGACTGTGAGCTAAGAAAAAAAAAATACATGTTATTTTTAAAAAGATCCTGACTATGACTATAGGCACACGTGTACTTACACTTGGGACCTGATCTAGTAAGATCCAAATACTGCGTACTAAACAGCGTGTGCAAACTATAAAATTGTGTGTACTATTAGTGGACCTGTGTTGTGGAATTTACTCAAACTGCATGTGCAATTAATAACTGGTGCAGACCGCCCTATTTAAACAAGATTTTTGCATGTGCGATGCGGCTTTCACCATGAGGACACTCATTTATTGCAGATACAGGTTACTATAATGCTAACTGTGGCGTTTTGCTATGTTTCAAACATGCGGCAGACATGTGACACTTTTTCTCGGCATTTTGGAAGCAGTCCTGTAGTGTATTCACAGCGCTTCACTTTTTCCACATTTTGTAATGTCACAGCTTTATTCCAAAATGGAATACATTCATTTTTGTTCTCAAAATTCTACACACAAAACCCCATAATGACTATGTGAAAAGGTGGGGGGTTTTTTATTTTGCGATTTTATTCAAACTAAAAAAATCACATGTACACAAGTGTTCTCTGCCTTTGCGCAATACTTTGTTGATGCACCTTTGGCAGCAATTACAGCATCAAGTCTTTTTGAATACGATGCCACAAGCTCGGCACATCTATCTTTGGGCAGTTTCGTCCATTCCTCTTGCAGCACCTCTCAAGCGTCATCAGATTGGATGGGAGATGTTGGTTTTCATCCAGGACGTCTCTGTACATTGCTGTATTGTTCTTAGTCTAGTCAGGGAGGTGATCAAAAACCCGATGGTCACTCTGTCAGAGCTACAGCATTCCTCTGTGGAGAGGAGAACCTTCCAGAAGGACGACCATATCTGCAGCAGTCCACCAATCAGGCCTGTATGGTAAAGTGGCCATTTCTTAGTAAAAAAAAAAATGCCAACATGTACCTGAAAGACTCTCAGACAGTGAGAAACAAAGTTCTCTGGTCTGATGAGACCAAGATTGAACTCTTTGGCGTGTATGCCAGGCATTATATTTGGAGGAAACCAGGAAAAGCTCATCACCAGGCCAATACTATCTCTGCAGGGAAGTGTGGTGGTGGTGGCAGCATCATCCTGTGGGGATGTTTTTCAGCTGAAGGAACTGGGAGACTTGTCAGGATAGAGGAAAGAATGCAGCAATGTGCAGAGACATCCTGGATGAAAACCAACGCTTCCCAGCCAACCTGATGGCGGTTGAGAGGTGCTGCAAAGCGGAATGGGCAAAGAGGAATGGGTGAAACTGCCCAAAGATAGGTGTGCAAAGTTTGAGGCATTGTATTCAAAAAGACTTGAGGCTGTAATTGCTGCCAAAGGTGCATCAACAAAGTATTGAGGAAAGCAGAGAATACTTATGTACCACACATGTGATTTTTTAGTTTTAATAATATCACAAAATAAAAAATAAAAACACCTTTTCACATCTTTATAATGAGGTTTTGTGTGTAGAATTTTGAGGACAAAACAAATGTATTAATTTTTAAATAATGTTGCATCATAACAAAACATGTAAAAAGTAAAGCACCGTGAATACTTTCCGGATGCACTGTACAATGGAACCCACTTTTTAGCGCGCTGAAGGTGCGCCCTTGGAGATGCTGAAACTAACTGCAAACGTGCGATGGAATTTTTTTCATAGTTATAAAAAAGGAACTTAATTAAAAAAGGCTAGCAGACACCCAAACGCATCAATTAAATTTGTTTTAATCAGCCCCTTAAGTTATTCAGCAGCTATAAAATTATCAAATAATATTGCTGAAGAGATAGTAGGTCTGATATTTTTGACAGATCATACTGTATGTGTTGGGAAGCATACACAGGACAAAGCTTCAGGGCAATCACCTCCTTTCTCACAGCTATTTCTGCACGACTAACAGTTTGCACGTCCTTTCTAGACGTACTAAATAAAGACGCAAACCGGTTCCCGCAGTACAGTCTTAGTCTTGATAAATCACTGTGTGTGCTAAATAATTAGATTTGCATTTTCTCCTTCCAATATTGTGGGTGTTCTGATGATCAGCGTATATCCCTAATAGGAAACCCTAAATAGATTGCACTCTCTATTTTGCTCACCTAAGAGATGCACACAAATTTAGTGCATCAGCTGTGCGTGTGCGATTAAGTGTGCACATGTTTTAATACATGCAAACCTTTGGTAGATTAGGCTCTTGATCTTTTATGTGCATAAGTGTTTGAAGTACGATGAGAAGTACAGCATAATGCAGTGAACTGTCAGTACCCCGAAACTGCCTTTAAAACGTCAAAATGGAAAGGGCGTAGTGATGGACACTTAAAACCAGGGACAAATTTGGATTGCAGAAGTGGGGAGGCCACAACTTGTTTACGAACTTGGGCGTGGCCTGTTCTTTCTTGTGATATCAGATATTGGTCATTTTCGTATTCATTTTCATTCTGTATATGGTTTCCGTAATGCTGACAGTATTCACCAGATTTTTCAAATTGTTAAAATTTTTCAGCAAGCAGTGCAGTGTCATCTGCATATGTCAAGTTATTAACGTTTTGACAGTTTATAGAAACGCCTCTCAGGTTTCAATACATTTTAAAGGTTTGTTCACTTCAGTATAGATTCTAAATAGAATACATGGTTGTCACACACGTCTCTTTTCGAGTATTGCATTAGAAAAGCAGTCAACACCACACTGTCAAAGTTTCCGCATTCAAGAACTAAATGCAGTGTACTCAGTATACAAAGTGTACCGACGGAAGTATTTCCTTTGAGACACAGAAGTTGATATTTTGATGAAGACTGACCTTGCAGTGACTTGTGTGATGTCACTCGGGTGCAGGATGCGACACATGGTGAATGTGAAGGTGGAGAATGTGGAACTCTGACACTTGACTGGATTTTGGACTGCAGACAAACAAGAAATGAACATAAGAATAGATCTAGATTTCTTGATACATTGAGTGACTGAGCCAAATCATTAAGTAGTAGAATGGTGTACATTTTATGACAGTACTTCCATATACACACATACAGTTGTGGTCAAAAGTTTACATACACTTGTAAAGAACATAATGTCATGGCTGTCTTGAGTTTCCAATAATTTCTACAACTCTTATTTTTTTGTGATAGAGTGATTGGAGCACATACTTGTTGGTCACAAAAAATATTCATTAAGTTTGGTTATTTTATGAATTTATTATGGGTCTACTGAAAATGTGACCAAATCTACTGGGTCAAAGGTATACATACAGCAATGTTAATATTTGGTTACATGTCCCTTGGCAAATTTCACTGCAATAAGGCGCTTTTGGTAGCCATCCACAATCTTCTGGCAAGCTTCTGGTTGAATTTTTGACCACTCTTGACAAAATTGGTGAAGTTCAGCTAAATTTGTTGGTTTTCTGACATGGACTTGTTTCTTCAGCATTGTCCACATGATTAAGTCAGGACTTTGGGAAGGCCATTCTAAAACCTTAATTCTAGCCTGATTTAGCCATTCCTTTACCACTTTTGACGCGTGTTTGGGGTCATTGTCCTGTTGGAACACCCAACTGCGCCCAAGACCCATCCTCTGGGCCGATGATTTTAGGTTGTCCTGAAGAATTTGGAGGTAATCTTCCATTTTCAATGTCCCATTACTCTCTGTAAAGCACCGGCTCCATCGGAAGGAAAATAGGCCCAGAGCATAATAAATACTACCACCACCAAGCTTGACGGTAGGCCTGGTGGTCCTGGGATTAAAGGCCTCACCTTTTCTCCTCCAAACATATTGCTGCGTATTGTGGCCAAACAGCTCAATTTTTGTTTCTTCTGACCACAGAACTTTCCTCCAGAAGGTCTTATCTTCATCCATGTGATGTCAGATGAAACAAAAATTGAGCTGTTTGGCCACAATGTTCGAACCGCTCCCACAGTGGAGTGTTTTAAGTCTCGTCTTAAGACCCACTTTTATTCTCTGGCTTTAAACACTATGTGAGTTGTGTGGTCCTCTGCGTTTTTAAATTTGTATTTTTATTTATTGCTTTAATTGGTTTTACCCTTTAAAAACGATTTTAATCATATTTATTTTTATATTGTTTTTATATTTATTTATTTAGTTTTTATTCAGTCTGGAGCTAAGAATAGTATTTGAATCTTGTTTTTAATATTTTTGTGCAGCACTTTGGAAACATGTTTGTGGTTTAAATGTGCTATATAAATAAAGTGGATTGGATTGGATTGGATAAAATAAAAGCCGTTTCAGATGATGCATGCATATGAACCGGTTGATGTCGATGGCCCTCAAAACTGTCAAACTGACGTTGACATAAGCGGTTGTCTGTCTGTCTGTCTTTCCCATGACTATCAAGTCGTCGGGGGGATAACTGCGATGAATAAGCAGCCGGTCTGCGCAAGTTCCCACGGCCGTCAATAGCTCTGGGGTCGACAGGTCCGTCCATGTCTTGATGTTGTCTGTCCAGGATTTCCGTGGTCTTCCTCGCTTCCTTCCACCCTCTAGTGTGCTCTGCATGATGGATAGGTGGCGCTTCAAGGCAGCCGCAGTGTTTGTCGTCGGCGTGCGCCCTCGATTTTTAAATGTGTTTTTAAGCTGTCCCGTATTTTTTAATCGTAACATTTTCAAGGCAACGTGCTGGGAACAATTTCATGCATAAGTGTGTGGCCATCGGTAGGATTCAAACGAGATGGAAGGACTAAAAAATCACAAATACCCTCCACACTTCCTAATGAACTTGAAGAGACACGCAGCCCAGCTGATTGGAAACATAAGACAGACGCTGAGAAGCACTGGAATAGCCCGCAAAAGAAGCCGTGCGCGAGGATCTAAAGCCAGAAAAAACAGGCGGCAGAAAATAACAGTTACAGAAGGACACAGACCGAGCCCCATGCAAAGAAGAAAAAGGGTGAGTCTCCTGGCTGAAATACGCTGTGTTAAACCTGACCGAGAGAAGCCGCGCATGCCGAAGTTAACTCTCTGCAACGCGAGGTCATTGATAAACAAAACTGACGAATTTGAACTGTTGCTGAAAACTTTAGATGCAGACATTGGGTGCGTTACTGAGACGTGGGCGCACAAAAATATTCCGGATGAATCGTTGTCAGTCAAGGACTACCAACTATCTAGGAGAGACAGAAATGGAAAAAGTGGAGGGGGCGTGGCTGTGTACTGTCATGAGAGACTGCAGGCAAAAAGAAGAAGGGACCTGGAGAGTGATGACTTTGAATGCGCATGGGTTCAAATACAACCGCGCCGGACCCCAGCAGTGTCTCAACCATATTTGTGGGAAACCTATATCACCCACCATGGGCAGATAACAAATCCTGCCAGGACCAAGTCCTGGAGTATTTAATAACCACCATAAACACAATTAAAGCGTCTTCCCCCCATAAGGGGCTATATTTATGTGGGGATTTCAATAAACTGCCCACAAAAATGATGACCTCCTCTCACCCCGATATTCGGCAGATAGTTAAACGTCATACACGTGGACAAGCCACCCTAGATCTGATTTTTACGAACATGGCTAACTTCTACAACCCCCCAACCACCCTTGCCCCCCTAGGTGCAAGCAACCACAAGTGCTTGGTGCTGAGCCCAGTGAATACAACAGGGCAGAAACAACAGGTGAAGAGGAGGAGGGCTCGATTAGTGACCACAGAAAGAAAAGAGGCTCTGTCAACATGCATCGCTATGACTGACTGGTCTGCTGTCTATGAGGCTGTGGACATCACTGCCAAAGCAGCAAGTTTTAACAACTATATCCAGACAGCAATGGACATATGCATGCCTGTGCGACTGAAAAAAATTACAAATGCGGACAAACCATGGATGACAGAGAAAATAAAACAGGCTATAAAGAAAAGACAAAAAGCCCACAATAAATGGGGGAAAGTGGGAAAATGGAGAGAAATCAGAAACTCCGTCCAAAGACTTATACGCAAGGCGAAGACTAGATATTATAAAAATGAAATGCAAA
The DNA here is from genome assembly GCF_033978685.3 of Nerophis lumbriciformis. NCBI lineage: Eukaryota > Metazoa > Chordata > Actinopteri > Syngnathiformes > Syngnathidae > Nerophis > Nerophis lumbriciformis. The sequence continues at coordinate 26,309,836 of NC_084548.2, read as the reverse complement.
ACCTAAAGAAAAAGAACCCCAAGGAGTGGTGGGACTATATAAATAAAGGACTAGGACGCGCTAAATCATCAACTGATGGAACAATCAAAATACAAGAAGTTGAAGAGGACAAAGCTGCAGAAGCCCTGAACAACTTCTTTGCAGAGTCGTGGACTAAAGCAACGCCCTATTGTGTCTATCTCCTACCAAGAGCTACACCAAGTGACATCTGTAGCATAGGTGAGATGAAGCTAGCCCTCACTCGGCTGGACCCCCAGAAAGCAAGTGGGCCGGATGGCATTCCCACCTGGCTGCTGAAATAACATGCAGAGGACCTGGCACCGGTCATCACACATCTGGCCAACTGCTTTTTCCAACAGGGGTGTGTCCCCGATGTATGGAAAGAGTCAAATGTCTGCCCCATACCCAAAGGCCAAGACCCTGGCTCAATCTCAAACTGGCGTCCTATCTCACTAACTTCTTGTGTGGGGAAAACAATAGAACGTTTTGTGTTGAAAAAGCTTATGCCAACCGTGCTTGACGTGTGTAAAAATCAATATGCATATCTGCCTAAGCACAGTACTACAACGGCTCTAGTCAGGGCAATGCACACCTGGCTTACCGAAACCGACTCCAAACCAACAATGGTGAGAGTACTGTTGGCAGATATGTCGATAGCTTTTGATGTAATTGACCATGGGATCCTGATGCAAAACATACTGGACCTAGGACTGTGCCCATATCTGACAGCCTGGCTACATAGTTACATCTCAGGAAGGACACAGAGAGTGGTGGCAAATGTAGCTCACAGCCCCTGGATTGAAGTTACATCTGGGGTGCCACAAGGGGGTGTTGTCTCCCCATATGTCTTCCTCCTTTATATGGCCACCCGGGATGCTGTGTTTGAGGACACCCTTGATATCGGATATGCAGACGACATCGGGCTATCGAGAGCGATCCCCATATCCGGCATCATGTCAGACACAACGATGTGCCAGAAGGCACAAAGGCTGGACGAATGGGCAGCAAATAAGAAAATGATTCTCAATGGGAAAAAGTCGGTAGAACTCCGGATATGTTTTGCCCGAAATCCATCACAACCTCCTGCACTGATGTTGGGGGGACAGGAGGTCCCTGTCGTGGAAACAACAAAGTACCTGGGTTACCACCTCGATCAAAACCTGACTGGAGATGTGCACATCGAGAAGGCAATAAAAACCGCCTCCAAGCGGCTGCACTACCTCACAGTCATGTCGAGACATGGACTACCTGCAGACGACCTTGCTACCATCTACACCACTCTCATCAGGCCGTGTCTGGAATATAGCTCAGTGCTCTTAGTGGGCTGCTCCAAAAAACAACAGGCAGAGCTAGAGCGAGTCCAGAAACGTGCCTGTAAAATCATTACGAGGAGAGCTGGAAACATCTCACAACCCCTACCATCACTCCAGACCAGGAGAGAGGAGGCTGCAGTGAAGCTGGTCAGGGATATGCATGATGAGCAACACCCTCTGCATGACCTGCTACCTCCAACACGAGGCAGCCGCACTGCCAGGACATTGAGGAACCAACATAAGCTGGCTGAACTAATACAGTCATATACCAGAATGCTAATAGTTTCCATGCTGCTGTTGCCCTGAAAATGTTTTTATATAAAATACTGTCTGTTCTTTTCATTTTTTTTATTTTTGTTTGTTTGATATTAATTGTAAAGTTCAGCTGTTTTTTCAGTGGGGCCCTGGCTCCACTACAAGCATGAATTAATAAAGTCAAGTCAAGTCAAGTCAAGTCAAGTCAAGTCTTGCACAGGGTGTCGTGGCGGCATGTGTGGCCGAAACCAAGCTAATTTCCTTCTTTTAACTGTTGCCAGCATGGGTTCTTGGTGACCAACGAGACTTTCGACTTCACCTCGCACATACTCATTGGTTTTGTGTTCGTGGTATGTTATCTTGAGTATTCTTCTGAGGCATTTGTTTTCAAAGACTTGTATTTTACGTTCTGATTCTACCAGGAGTGTCCAGGTCTCGCATCCCTACAGTAATATTGATGTTATTAGGGATTTGTAAAGTTTGAACTTTGTCTTGAAGTTGATGATGCTTTTCCAAATTTTGCTTAGTTTGGTCATTGCTGCTGTTGCTGTGGCGATTCAAATGCGGATTTCTGCAACGCATGTGGCATCTTTGGCCAGTGTTACTCCGAGGTATTTAAATCTGGACACTTCCTCCAGTTGTTCATCATCCATCATTATGTTGGCCTTTGATTTGGCTGTGCTTACCTCCATTCTATTGTCACCAGCTGCTGTGCATAATTTGTTTTTAAGGTCCTGCAGTTCAGAGTTTGAGCCTGCCATAAGGTCGCTATCATCTGCAAAACGTAGATTGCAGATGGGCCTGCCGTTTATTGATATTGTAGTCTGGTGCTCGTGTAGGGCTTCCTGCATGATTCTCTCTAGGAATAGATTGAACAAGATGGGGCAGAGAATACATCCTTGCCTGACACCTACTGTGGTTCAGAACAACTGTCCTATTTGGTTGTTAAGGAGGGCCTGGGTGAATTGTATGAACCCGTTTTTTGATATTGAATTCTTTTAGTGTGTGCCAGAGCCCTTTGTGCCATACACGATCGAATGCCTTTTTGAAATCAATGAAGTTGTGGAACAGGTCTCTCTGATGTTCGATGTGTTTTTCCATGAAAAACACAAGCGGTTGTAGACATATCCAAAACCAAAACTATCCATGCTTTGCACATATACTGGTACATGTGACTTTGTCGAGAGACATAAGCAAATGAGTGATGTAACGGAAGTGGCTGTGGTAGAATCCAAGTTAGTACTGCCATGCTTTTATTTTGAGCTTCAAAATGTTATGCTTAATTTGGAATGAACAGCAAGCCATTGTGTACACATTTTAATGTTATGTAATTAGAGAGTTATGTTTCTGCTTAGTGATAATGACGTTAACAATAACACAACACATGTTGACACAAACAATTACATTTTTCACAGAAACCGATTTTATTTAAAAGTGGTCAACTAAGTAAGTCAAATTAAGCAGGCACTTTTATTGGTTTGTCGACATAAACAAGACTGACTTAAGCAGGTTCTACTGTATTTGCATTTGTACTTCAAATTGTATATTTTGGTCACACTCTGTTCCATGTTGACTTTAACGAGCCATAAGAATATAAAGAACTATCGATAAAATAATGTATGTTTTATACATTAGTAAGTAGTTAATTTTAAACATAATTTTATATTATTTTGTCATTAACATTGTATATTAACTTGGTAGTAAATTAATGAACATTAAATATGAAGTGTCATTTGGAACCCGAAAGACTTGTCTCTTTTTAAGGAGAGCAAGTTCCTTATGACCTTGCTCTCTTAAGAAAGATTAAATTGCCGTCACAACTCACAATACTACAACAAAATTTTGACATTTACCTGAGGCAGATGCACTTGATTGAACTGTTGCTGTGGACACGTCTGAATAAAGGTGAGTTGATGAGCTGGAGGTCTCAGCTACATTAGAAGACAATGGCCGGACCGGAAGGAAGGAAGTGGCAGGAAGATGTGTGTTTGACGGCATTCGGTCTTTCTTTTCCTCCGGTGTAGATGAACAGTGCACTTTGAAGACAATGCCGCCTTCTTCCTCTTCTTCCTCCTGCTCTTTGCCTCTCTCGGCTGCACCTTTCTCCAAGAAATCAGCCTCCCCTTTCTCTCCCTGCTCTTCATTTTCTTCATCTTCTTCCATGTCACTGAGGCGGTAGACAAAATCCTGGGCAAGTGGGCGGAACCCCTTGGTGACAACGCCGGGGTGTGGGTCTAGGATGGTGGCAAGGTGGGGTTTGGCAAGCTGCTGCCAGTGATGGAGCGTCAGTGAGCCTGAAGACAGAAGGTAGAAGGTATAAACACAAGCAGGTAGACGAGGTCAAGTTCTAGCTCTTGGTGGTTACCCTCGATGGGCTTGACAATTTGAAGCTTCTCTGGTAAGAAGGTCCTGAAGAGGCTGGAACCTACAGAGAGTTCAGACAGGTTGGAAAAGGAGGAGAATGCACTGCTCATTGTTGAGCTGCAGCTGCTTCCCGCCTCCTGAGCCTCTGCCTTTGCCAGGGACTGGTGCTTCTTCTCCCGCTCTGCCTTGAAGAACTGGTGTTCAGACAAGAAGTTCTGCCGTCGCAGTGACAAGCGACGAAGAGCTTTTGTGAGGTCATTTCCACCTGGAGAGCCTGGCTGCCCCATGGGAGCCTCGTCCCTTTCAAAACACAAAAGTTTGATTGGTAAAAACATAAAAATACATCTTGTATGGTTTTTATTGGCTCGGTCTTACCCCTGAGAAGACTCGAACGGCTGTGTAGTCATCACCAGAGAGTTCTGACGAGAACCAGGAATTGGGGGGGTGGCCGAACTTGGCCGGGATGTTGAGGCGTTGACGGAACGGACTGTCTGGAAAACTTTCTTCTGGGAGATTCTGGAGTTGAAGGCCCATTAGATATTAGACTGAACATGAGTAGCTATAGCTACATTACTGCATCAAAGCTACATACTACAGCAGTGACAAAAGAATGTTTAAGTGAAACCCGTTTAAGACATGTCCCGTTTATGTTGATTAAGTGATGCGTGGTTTGAAACATTCAGGAAGGATCCACAGTGTTATTGACACTGACACCTCACCCTTCGCACTTTCTTCAGCTCAACACAAAAAAGATTAATCAACAAGGTAAAGTGGATTTATTTTATTTTTATTTTTGTTAACTTTAAGGAATTTTGTGATTTCAAACTGTGATTCCACCACAGGGCTAGTGACATTGTGTGTCCCTGTGGCAGATGCATAGGCAGAGGGACAGTGCAGATGTTATTTATTTTGCTTTGTTTTTCAATACAAAGTTCATCCATCACCCCTTTTTCTATTTTTGTTTGATTTACAGTACTGTATAGCACTTTATTTTTGTTTGATTTACAGTACTGTATAGCACTTTACATTGTGTTTAAAGAATACAAACTTTAAGTGAAATATGGACTTCTGACGAGGCTGGAACCCATTACTAATGTTTACATTGTTTCTTACCGAGAGATTTACTTCAATGTACAAACTTTTTTTATTTACAATAACCATATATCATAAATTCAGGTTTCACTGTAAATAGTATAAAATAGGCAAAAAAAATATGTTGTTAAGATTATAAACTAACATTCATATGCAAGTGCAATAGCGTCCGTGAGCCCGTGAATGTGACAGGTTGAGTCCTAACTGTGTGTAAGTGCGGGCAGAGGAGGTGGCTGCGAAATGTTGTTTTAGGCAGTATTTCATACACTTGATGAAATATCCACTTTGCAAGTATTTGCTCTGTTGTCATCCCTTCTCGTGAATAACTCAGCTACGTTTGTGCCACAGGTAGGCGCCGTGCCTATGTCATGCGAAGGACTCGATAAGGGAATAGTTAACAAAACTGGCAAATGATTCCAAGGAATCGAAACATTGGGAACCGGTTCTCAACAAGAACAAGTTTTCAATTCTCATTTCTAATCATACTCCGGAAAGTAAATCGTTTTCACTAAGGCTGTCAAAGTTAACGCAATAATAGAGCGCTAACTATAATTCCCTTTAACGTTGCTAATTTTTTTGACGCGCAATTAACATGCACGTGTCCTAACCGAACCACCGTTCCATTCCGTAGCATGACAAAATGTAGCTGTGTTCAGTTACTGTTGAGCTACAAGTGGGAAAAAAGAGCGAGCAGAAATGGACAAAGAAAAAATTATATTATGGAAAGCCCAGGTCTAAAGCCATGGCAAGTTGCTTTCCCGAGAAGACAAGACCATTTTCATCTACGGTCGCAGTGAGACGTCATCGCTGGAGTAAATGCCTGCTGGCACGCTTCTATTCAGAGAGGTGAAGCTTCATTTCTGTGTGTGGATTACAGTTTAGTGCATTGATAACATCACATGTACAAACCCCCTTTCCACATGAGTTGGGAAATTGTGTTAGATGTAAATATAAACGGAATACAATGATTTGCAAATCATTTTCAACCCATATTCAGTTGAATATGCTACAAAGACAACATATTTGTTGTTCAAACTGATAAACATTTTTTTTTGCAAATAATCATTAACTTTAGAATTTGATGCCAGCAACACGTGACAAAGAAGTTGGGAAAGGTGGCAATAAATACTGATAAAGTTGAGGAATGCTCATCAAACACTTATTTGGAACATCCCACCGGTGAACAGGCAAATTGGGAACAGGTGGGTGCCATGATTGGGTATAAAAACAGCTTCCCAAAAAATGCTCAGTCTTTCACAAGAAAGGATGGGGCGAGGTACACCCCTTTGTCCACAACTGCGTGAGCAAATAGTCAAACAGTTTAAGAACAACGTTTCTCAAAGTGCGATTGCAAGAAATTTAGGAATTTCAACAACTACGGTCCATAATATCATCAAAAGGTTCAGAGAATGGCCGGAAACCAACATTGAATGACCGTGACCTTCGATCTCTCAGATGGCACTGTATCAAAAACCGACATCAATCTCTAAAGGATATCACCACATGGGCTCAGGAACACTTCAGAAAACCATTGTCACTAAATACATTTTGTCGCTACATCTGTAAGTGCAAGTTAAAGCTCTACTATGCAAAGCGAAAGCTATTTATCAACAACATCCAGAAACGCCGCCGCCTTATCTGGGCCCGAGATCATCTAAGATGGACTCATGCAAAGTGGAAAAGTGTTCTGTGGTCTGACGAGTCCACATTTCAAATTGTTTTTGGAAATATTCGACATCGTGTCATCCGGACCAAAGGGGAAGCGAACCATCCAGACTGTTATCGACGCAAAGTTGAAAAGCCAGCATCTGTGATGGTATGGGGGTGCATTAATGCCCAAGGCATGGGTAACTTACACATCTGTGAAGGCACCATTAATGCTGAAAGGTACATACAGGTTTTGGAACAACATATGCTGCCATCTAAGCGTCGTCTTTTTCATGGACGCCCCTGCTTATTTCAGCAAGACAATGCCAAGCCACATTCAGCACGTGTTACAACAGCGTGGCTTCGTAAAAAAAAGAGTGCAGGTACTTTCCTGGCCCACTTGCAGTCCAGACCTGTCTGCCATCGAAAATGTGTGGCGCATCATGAAGCGTAAAATACGACAGCGGAGACCACGGACTGTTGAACGACTTAAGCTCTACATAAAACAAGAATGGGAAAGAATTCCACTTTCAAAGCTTCAACAATTAGTTTCTTTAGTTCCCAATCGTTTATTGAGTGTTGTTAAAAGAAAAGGTGATGTAACACAGTGGTGAACATGCCCTTTCCCAACTACTTTGGCACGTGTTGCAGCCATGAAATTCTAAGTTAATTATTATTTGCAAAAAAAAAAAAAAAGTTTATGAGTTTGAACATCAAATATCTTTGTAGTGCATTCAATTGGATATGGGTTGAAAAGGATTTGCAAATCATTGTATTCCGTACAGAATATCAAAAGCATTTGTTCAGGTAGAATTCTTATCAAAGATTACATTGCCAAACATCTTTGACAATCAAACCATGATCGTAACAAACCACGTTTTGTGTTAATGCGCAAAAATGGTATCTAAATACAGAAGTGTAACTTCTCTCCTCACCTACTCAGTGGCCTAGTGGTTAGAGTGTCCCGAGTCATACCAAAGACTATAAAAATGGGACCCATTACCTCCCTGCTTGGCACTCAGCATCAAGGGTTGGAATTGGGGGTTAAATCACCAAAATGATTCCCGGGCGCGGCCACCGCTGCTGCCCACTGCTCCCCTCACCTCCCAGGGGGTGATCAAGGGTGATGGGTCAAATGCAGAGAATAATCTCGCCACACCTAGTGTGTGTGTGACAATCATTGGTACTTTAACTTTAACTTTAACTTTGAATGCAAGTGCTTCTACAGCAGGAATTGTAATTATGCGGAGGATATACCAGTAGGTCATTTGTTTATTGTCATTAAAAGAGGAACTGCATTTTTGGGGGAATTTTGCCTCTCTTTCACAGTCGTTATGAAAGCCATGATGACGGATGTATATTTTTAATGCATTTAAACTCGTAAATAAACGTAAATAAAAGTCTGATCACAGTGTCGCCAATTGGAAATCCTCTATTCCGCCTATAAAACCCAATAAAAAAACATCAAAAAAGTGCCATAATTTTTCCATTTACATTTTGTGACTTAAATATTAAGAGTATTAGTGATATTGTTATTATAAGTGCTAACTTATAATCACGATCACGAGTTATAGTGCCAATGTTGACATGATCAAGTGATCAGCTGCTTCCTTGCTTTCTTGCTCGTCAAACTTTATTCTAGATCAGGGGTGTCCAAACTTTGGGCATTGGGCTAACACATTTGGCCAGGGGGCCGAAAGCCGACTGCATGCAAAGTAACTATACATATATACAGTACATACAGTACATATATTTATACACATATATACATATATATATATATATACACATATATACATATATACATATATATATATATATATATATATATACATATACCGGTATATATATATATATGTATATATATACACATACACACACACACATTTATATATATACACATATATACATATACAGAGATATACATATACACATATACATACACATATGGAGGTGTTTAGATGTTTTTTAAAGAATAAGGCGGCTACCATTGGCTCCATTGTATTGTAAGCAGACTTTTGATCACATTTATACTATTTAGAAAGCATTAAAAAATGAAAAGGTATGTGTTCTTGTCTTACATAAGGATTGTGAATGATAGGCAAAATTCCCCAAAAAATTTGTGTTGAGCTGTTTAAAAAAGTGTTATGTTTAATAAACATGTCATTAAAGTAAAAAATTGTGCAGTCATAAGTTTAAAAAATTCTAATATATATGTCTATTGATGATGATAAATTGTATCCATCTGCATTTCAACGCAATTAATTTTGAGTTACCTATGAAAAAATGCGACTAATCACGATTAAATATTTTAATCATTTCACAGACCTAATTTTCAATTATTCGATGCTTTGTGTGTCTTGGACAATAAAGATTCTTAAATCCTTTCGGCTCTATCCTCATATTCGCATATGCTTTATACTACTGTGTTTACTGTGAGTTAGGGCAAACACAAATCTATTCATGGCTGTCCAAATGTAATGTCACTTGGCCGACATTAATAAATGAATGTATGAAAAACACTACAACATCAAAACATCAACATTCATTTATCTTTGGGACACTTAGCTAAAAAAGAGTTTTAACAGCCTTGTTATAGACAACAACTGAAGGAATTGTAATCTCTCGTTTGGGTAGTATTCTGCGCCTTTTTACCTTTGGTTTTGAAATTCAGTTTCTTCTTCAACACTTAGCTCCTTCCTCATAGTACCTTCAATCTCTGCAGCAAGCGAATCCTACACACACGCACGCACGCACACACACATACATACACACACACGCGCACACAAATACATACATACATACATACATGTGTAGGCATTTCATCAGAAAATCATGTTCTTCAAACAGAGTTCTTATATTGTTCTCTCACCATGGGGAAGGAGCCATAGGCGAGGTGCTGTCGCATCCCAGAGGAGGGAATATTTTTGTTGCGAAGCTCCCTAATCTCTTCCTGGGACTCGTGGAGCATCTCTGCACACTCTGCATTCCTCTCGGCCAGATCATTCAACTACATCAGCATAGAATTTTGAAAATGGCGCTAAGTAAAGGCATCCTTTAGAAGATGAATGTGCATTTGCTTAACATACTACCTCTGCTGTGAGCAATCGCTGGGCGTCTTTAGAAGCCTGAAGGTGGATCCTCAACTCCTCTTTTTCCAAAGCGAGCTTAACAACATTGGTAATAATGTGACTGAATATTTTGGACTGAGATATTTGTTGGCAGGAATTTCTTACCTCTTTGACTCTGTGTTGCAGCTCCACAATCTGGGAGAGCAACTGAGCAATCTCCTCCTGGTGTCGGATCAGCTCCTCGTTCTTCTGGGACACTTCATCAGTCAGAGAAACCATCTGGCTGTTGGACTCGCCTAAAAATACACAGTTTAAAATAGAAGGCTGTTTACCTTCATCATGGCAGTCATGTTTTCATTGGAATGGTCAACTTCCCGGCAGTTTTTAAATCAGTCGAGATTTTTAATGATGGGTGGCTAATGGCCCAATGTTCCAATACAATTGATGACAAATAAAAAGTATTGAGACCTAAAAAAGGTATCTATAATGAAAAATATATCAATACTAAAGCTTTGTATTCAGAACGACACTTCTTTTCAAAAGTATCGACAATATTATAGAATAGAGCTTATTTGTGTTTATTTATCTCAAAATGTGGTCTCTTTTCTATCTCTTTGGTATTAAAAATGGTATCGCATATTAAATATTTCCTTAGAATCGGCATTGATTTGAACATTTTAGTAATGTGACAACCCTGGCTGTATCTGACTAGAAAATGCACCGGCGGCATAGGCAACCCTGATGTATCCTACTGGCCATCTTCTTCTACAGTATAAGTACAGTAAATACAGTATATGACATTGACAGAGGTCTGTGCTTTATTGATTAACACTTATTTTCTTTATAGTGATTAAAATATTGTTAAGCAACAACTCTAATGGTGGAACTAACACTTTTGGCACAGTACTGTATAAAGTACCACACAAAAGTGAGCACACCCATGACAATTATTGTTTTTAATTAGGGGAAATAAATCATTTATCCAACAAGCAAAAACACCACACGTAGGTTATGTGTCCATCCAACACAAATATGTATCATACTCGTAAAAGACATGTCCCACAAACACTCTCTTTCATTCAATATTCATTATGCCTGGCCATGGGCAAGCAACAAGAGATGGCATCAGGTGGACTGGATGTGTTTGTTTGTAGAGAAATGTTGAGTATGAATCAAAAAACAGCATCATTACAGTCAAGCATGGAGGTGCACAAATTCTGCTTTTGGGCTTTGTTTTTTCCTGATACGTGTACAAGAAGACTTTATTGCATTGAGGGGCTGATTAATGGAGCCGTGTACCAAAGACTCTTGCTTACCAACAAGGGTTTCTACACCAAGTCACAGTTGGTTTATCGATTAAATATTTATTCAATTCAAACAACCAATATCTACTGTATAAGATGTATTTAAGCATTTTTACCATTCATATCTTTGTAAGGGAGTTAAATTACAAAATCAGCTATTTTCCTTACTGTAGCTTATAGACGTTTTGCTTTAGCATTGCAATACAATTGTGAAATAAAGGCTGCTCCAAGAAAAATGTAAAAGCCAAGCCGTTACTGTTTTTATAAATCTTCACATATCTCTTTCAATTGAGAAATGCCTACGGTCGAATTTTGTTGTGGCAGCGTCATTGTCTGGAGATGCATGTGTGCTGCTGGCACTGGGGAGTTGCGGTTCATTGAGGGGAACATGGATTTTAACATGAACTGTGACATTCATCAGCACAGTTTGCTCCCTTGCCTTTGGAAAATGGGTCGCATGGCAGTTTTCCAACACATACACGCCACCAAACACACCTCCAGGATGACAACTGTAAAAATGTTTGTTTTGTTTTTTTGTTGACCACTGACCAAAAAAATAATGAACTAACTAACTAACGAACAACTGACTCGTGTGTGAGTCAAATACTATGGGCATGTCTGTAATGTTTGCGTGCTCTGCACACATTATATTTGCGACTTTAGGAAATGTGTAGATCATCATTTTGATGAAATAAAATAAACATTTAAACAATTGACTACTGTTTAAGGGAGACAAAATATTACAAATAATAGCACAGTAAAGTTTTGCCAAATAGAATTAGACTTTTTGTCAGATGTAATAACTCAACTAAGCTGATACAACATTGATCTGGATTCAAAATCAATTAAAATTCAATCCCACTCAACCAAAAATGTAATGAAACAAAATGTAAACATTTGAACCGTTAAAACATGGAACTCACGTAGCTCCTTGACACAGTCATTCACAAGCTGCTGCTCCTTCTCCTCATAGGTGATGGTGTCCCTCTTCAGCTGGCAAGCCTGCGGTCCGTAATAAAAGAACAAGTCAGCCAATCACTACATCACACACTAACACTCATGTCCTGATTCACCACCTACCTCAGACCTCAGAGTCAGGTTCTCCTCTTCTAGCTCCTGCAGTTTACACTGCATTGACTCCAGCTGGCTGAGTGCGGCAGCCGCGGCCGTTCCACCCATTAACTGACGCTGCCTCACTGGAGTTGACGCGTTGGAGTCAGCTTCACATTCCTCCGAGGCATTGGCCACCATCCGCAGCAACTCATCCTTCTTACTGAGCTCATGCTGCAGCTGGTGAACCTGGTCATAAGGTAGGTGTCATGGCAAATAACTTTAGAGCCTTTATTGAGCCAAACCACATACTTTACATTAGAAAAAAAACATGGCAAACCAACAAGTGTGCCATAAAACATGATGTTGTATGAGTGACAAAAGGTAGCTACAGAAGTTAATTAAGTACCTTCTGCCATCTAGTGGTAGAGCATTACCTGCCTGTCACTGTGCATTGCTGGAATAGATAGATCAACGAAAACATATTGCTTGTGGTAAATACACAATTTTTTCGGATCAATGGGGTAATTTCTCACAGAACGCCTGATGTTACCTAACGCCACACACACTCTAGATTCTATTTCTGCACACAATGTCAGCCTAGTTGTTAGAGTGTCCACCCTGAGATCGGTAAGTTGTGAGTTCAAACCCCAGTCGAGTAATACCAAAGACTATAAAAATGGAACCCATTACCTCCCTGCTTGGCACTCAGCATCAAGGGTTGGAATTGGGGGTTAAATCACCAAAAATGATTTCCGGGCGCGGCCACCACTGCTGCCCTCACCTCCCAGAGGGTGATCAAGGGTGATGGGTCAAATGCAGAGAATAATTTTGCCACACCTAGTGTGTGTGTGTGTGTGACAATCATTGGTACTTTAACTTTTAACTTACTGGTATATGAATATAACACAAATGCACATAATGCATTGTGTGAAGTCAGCGTAACAAACACCTGATGTTATCTAACGCCACACTGCTCTAGATTCTATTCCTGCACACAATGTTACTGGTATACGAATATAACACGAATTCACAAAATGCATTGTGTGAAGTCAGCGTAACAAAGTTAAAAGGTCTTGAAAATTATGGAGAAGAGCATGGGCTATGTATGTATGTAAAAATTGTGCAAAAATGTGTTGCTTTTTTTACTGAAACACTTAAATCCTACGACACATATCACTTTAATGCAAAAGATATTGCAGAAAGAACAGAGCAAGCACCAGCTGACAAGAAGACAGCTGACATCTTTCAGAGCCAAGATAAGTAAGCCCTGTATGACCAATTTAAACACTTGCTGTAGAAATGTTTTCAAGACATTAAAAGTGCTTGAGTTAACAAAAAGTACCTCATCAAGTTAGATATAGTCAACTTGAATTTATGAGTTAAAGCCTTGTTGATATTGGTGTGTATACTGTCAGCTCAAAACGCAGCATGAAAATATTATTTTTGATATTGCACTTTGAAAAGAAATCATAAGTTTGGGTGTGTAGGTAGTAGCCTGATAGAATATAAAGTTTATTTAATTTAATGTTGTTGTTTAACTACACCAGGGGTCTTCAACAAAAATTTTGATTAATCCTGATACAGAATATTTTCTCATGCAAAGGTCCAATTGACCACTAAATGGTAACACCCGAATAAGTTTTTCAACTTGTTTAAGTCGGGGTCCACGTAAATCAATTCATGGTAGAATAATTTATTGAACACAGGTCCAGGTCCGTATACGACGGCGTCTGTGTCTGGACTGGGATTGCGTTCCACCAGTTTGTGATCCCTGAACTACACACACGTACAGGAGGTATTCTAATTGACTCATTGACCAAAATCTATTTGAATTTTTTTTTTTAATTGCTTTTTGCGTTCAAATAAAATGTAAACAATAGCAATTAGTAATGTATTTCACGGCCTTTTATTTTATTTTTTTTTTTTTTAAATCCGCCCCATGTTTTAATTAATGGAACCTGAATAATTCAGTTACCTTATTTTTGCATTATTGTTTTTGAAATATTCTCACATGATTGATGAATTAACACACTTGAAAAAACAAAATTAAAAACCTGTTTCTCAAAATAGCCTCTGAATATACCTGGTCAAGAGCTTGTGCTAGCTGTTCCTCCACTGCCTCATTGCGCTCCTGCAGCAGGTGGTTTCTCTGAAGAAGCGACTGTCCGATCCGAGCAGCCAGCTCCAAGTCTCTGTCCCGCTGGCCAATTAAAAAGCAGAACATATGCGGTGAACGGATGGATTCGATGCAACCAATAAGAGGAAAAAAATTGCCGACACACATTGATGACACCAACCTCGGCCAGTAGGTGAGTGACCACTTCGATGTCATTGTAGGTCTTGGTCATCTGTCCAACACGATCAGAACTGAGGACTGGTGAGAGAAAGATTATTTGTAGGAATACACAATGCAAATGGCACTGACATGCAATGTAGCATAATCATGCATATACGTATAACATCAACAGACTAGGGATGTAACGATTAACGGTGTAAATGATCAAATTACAGATAACAAATACAGTTTCAAATTTAAATTTTCGTAAAACCGTGATTGATTACTACACTTTGAAAATCTCCCTGTGTTAGTACTCATTTCCTGAAAAGCAGTTAGCACGCTAATTGCTAGCTAGCTTAAATGCTAACATGAATACAAGATTATATACATACGGTACTGTACATTAAGGTCTTTCCTTATTACAAACGACATACCCCTATCATAACTTTAAATGTTGCCTTAATCATTAAGAAACAAGCTAAAACTTTTACCAATCAAACAAAAAAAGATAAACATACTTAAACACTCAAATAACAATAATATGGCTCTTTAGAAGACAGGCCAATATTTAATGTTTCTTCTGCCGAGGAAACTATATTGTGTGTTGTTTATTTTTATTTTTTTTTCATAAAACTTGTTTAAAATATTTCCATGTGTCTATAAGTACACAATACTGTGGTAATTATAATAATAACTGTGATACTGTCACAAAAACCGTGAGATTAAATTTTCATATCGTTACATCCCTTTAAGAGACACTTATATACCAATTCAGTTTCACATTACAGCTTCTAAAAAAAGATATGACCACAAGCAATATGAATTAACTAATTGCTAAAAATGTTACATATATTAGGGGTGTAATGGTACATGTATTTGTTTGATTTCTCAATACGGAACCTTTTGTTTGGTAAAGAGCGTACCGATTTCCAACACAAAACACATTAATTAAATGTGAGGTAGTGACAGGTAGTGGTAATCATGTAATTTGTCTACTTGGTAAGCAAATATAGTTCAGCCAAGTCTTTGGTCAGGGGTTGTTATGGGTAGCGACAGTGACAAGGAGAAGCCAAAGCACTTGGCCTTCTCTGGTGAAAAACAGTCATGGTCAAAAGTTTACATACACTTGTGAAGGACATAATGTCATGGCAGTCTAGAGTTTCCAATAATTTGTACAACTCTTATTTTTTTGTGACAGAGTGATTGGAGCACATAATTGTTGGTCACAAAAAACATTCATTAAGTTTGGTTCTTTTATGAATTAATTATGGGTCTACTGAAAATGTGACCAAATCTGCAGGGTCAAAAGTATACATACAGCAACAGACATTATCAATTTTGGTGATGTAGAAAAGTTACAATCAAATCAAATTAGCTTCATGGTATGGCCTCTTAACTTCACCTGTTGACTTCTCTGAGCCCATTTAGATAGGGCTCATGTGATGCAGTCATTAGACTCGGTTACAAATGCGACAATGGGAAAGTCAAAGGAACTCAGCACAGATCTGAAAAAACGAATCATTGACTTGAACAAGTCAGGAAAGTCACTTGGAGCCATTTCAAAGCAACTTAAGGTCCCAAGAGCAACTGATCACATGGACAAAGATAATACCTTCTGGACGAAAGTTCTGTGGTCAGATGAAACAAAAATTTAGCTGTTTGGCCA
Source organism: Nerophis lumbriciformis (assembly GCF_033978685.3). Lineage (NCBI taxonomy): Eukaryota > Metazoa > Chordata > Actinopteri > Syngnathiformes > Syngnathidae > Nerophis > Nerophis lumbriciformis. Next base: position 26,293,793 of record NC_084548.2, on the reverse strand, counting down.
CAATACTCAGCAATATGTTTGGAGAAGAAAAGGTGAGGCCTTTAATCCCAGGAACCCCAGGCCTACCGTCAAGCAAACAATACTAAAGGGTGCCAGACAGCCGCTGTTATGTCCTTTTTTTCTCCTTCTTTTTTTCACCATGCTTGACGGTAGGCCTGGTGTTCCTGGGATTAAAGTCCTCACCTTTTCTTCTCAAAACTTATTGCTGAGTATTGTGGCCAAACAGCTCAATTTTTGTAGTAGTATTATGCTCTGGGCCTGTTTTGCTGCCAATGGAACTGGTGCTTTACAGAGAGTAAATGGGACAATGAAAAAGGAGGATTACCTCCAAATTCTTAAGGACAACCTAAAATCATCAGCCCGAAGGTTGGGTCTTGGGCGCAGTTGGGTGTTCCAACAGGACAATGACCCCAAACATATGTCAAAAGTGGTAAAGGAATGGCTAAATCAGGCTAGAATTAAGGTTCTAGAATGGCCTTCCCAAAGTCCTGACTTAAACCCCATTGAGAACATGTGGACAATGCTGAAGAAACAAGTCCATGTCAGAAAACCAACACATTTAGCTGAACTGCACCAATTTTGTCAAGAGGAGTGGTCAAAAATTCAACCAGAAGCTTGTGGATGGCGACCAAAAGCGCCTTATTGCAGTGAAACTTGCGAAGGGACATGTAACTAAATATTAACATTGCTGTATGTATACTTTTGACCCAGTAGATTTGGTCACATTTTCAGTAGACCCGTAATAAATTCATTAAAAAAAAATACTTCATGAATGTTTTTTGTGACCAACAAGTATGTGCTCCAATCACTCTATCACAAAAAGAATAAGATTTGTAGAAATGATTGGAAACTCAAGATAGCCATGACATTATGTTCTTTACAAGTGTTTGACCACGACTGTAAGTAAACGGTAAAATATAAGTGGATAAGACAAATGCTGTGTGCTGCCATTCTTCAGTACAGAATGGGAACGTGGAGCATAGTATAGTAATAATCATTCACACTCTTCAAACTCTAACCGTCACACTTGCCTTCATCTCTGTAACTTGTAAGCCTGCTATGTACAAAGTGCGGCCCAGGGGCTATTTTAACCCAACAAATTGTTTTTTTGTTTAATTCCACATATTGTATGAATAAAATTAATTAAACAATAATTAGATATATTATCAGTAGGGTAGTCAAAGTTAACGCTAATTTCCTTTAATGGCACTATTTTATTTGACGCACAATTAATGTGCACGCTTCATGTTCGGTAACGCACTGGTGCCGCAGCCACAAGCAGTAACAAACACACCTGTGCAATGGTCAAAAAAAAAGGCAGACTGAATGGCAAGACTCAACATGACCAAAGCCATCTGCATCTGTCGCCACTGCGAGCCAAGTCATCACCAGAGCAACAGACGAAGAAAATCCTCCCTCCGTCCCTCCTCCTGACAGAGAAAGACCATAATGGAAAGTCCACAACAAACAACTACAACCAACAAACTTACCACAGCATTTGCCTAATATGTGGCAACAGCACCAATTCTCCAAAAATCAACATTGTAAAGTATGGCCAAGACAGTCTGTAGATACTGTACCATTACACCCCTTATATACAAACCCCGTTTCCATATGAGTTGGGAAATTGTGTTAGATGTAAATATAAACGGAATACAATGATTTGCAAATCCTTTTCAACCCATATTCAATTGAATGCACTACAAAGACAAGATATTTGATGTTCAAACTCATAAACTTCATTTTTTTTTTGCAAATAATCATTAACTTAGAATTTCATGGCTGCAACACGTGCCAAAGTAGTTGGGAAATGGCATGTTCACCACTGTGTTACATGGCCTTTCCTTTTAACAACACTCAGTAAACGTTTGGGAACTGAGGAGACACATTTTTTAAGCTTCTCAGGTGGAATTCTTTCCCATTCTTGCTTGATGTACAGCTTAAGTTGTTCAACAGTCCGGGGGTCTCCGTTGTGGTATTTTAGGCTTCGTAATGCGCCACACATTTTCAATGGGAGACAGGTCTGGACTACAGGCAGGCCAGTCTAGTACCCGCACTCTTTTACTATGAAGCCACGTTGATGTAACACGTGGCTTGGCATTGTCTTGCTGAAATAAACAGGGGCGTCCATGGTAACTTTGCTTGGATGGCAACATATGTTGCTCCAAAACCTGTATGTACCTTTCAGCATTAATGGCACCTTCACAGATGTGTAAGTTAGCCATGTCTTGGGCACTAATACACCCCCATACCATCACAGATGCTAGCTTTTCAACTTTGCGCCTATAACAATCCGGATGTTTCTTTTCCTCTTTGGTCCGGAGGACACGACGTCCACAGTTTCCAAAAACAATTTGAAATGTGGACTCGTCAGACCACAGAACACTTTTCCACTTTGTATCATTCCATCTTAGATGAGCTCAGGCCCAGCGAAGCCGACGGCATTTCTGGGTGTTGTTGATAAACGGTTTTCCCCTTGCATAGGAGAGTTTTAACTTGCACTTACAGATGTAGCTACCAACTATAGTTACTGACAGTGGGTCTCTGAAGTGTTCCTGAGCCCATGTGGTGATATCCTTCACACACTGATGTCGCTTGTTGATGCAGTACAGCCTGAGGGATCGAAGGTCACGGGCTTAGCTGCTTACGTGCAGTGATTTCTCCAGATTCTCTGAACCCTTTGATGATATTACGGACCGTAGATGGTGAAATCCCTAAATTCCTTGCAATAGCTGGTTGAGAAAGGTTTTTCTTAAACTGTTCAACAATTTGCTCACGCATTTGTTGACAAAGTGGTGAACCTCGCCCCATCCTTGTTTGTGAATGACTGAGCATTTCATGGAATCTACTTGTATACACAATCATGGCACCCACCTGTTCCCAATTTGCCTGTTCACCTGTGGGATGTTCCAAATAAGTGTTTGATGAGCATTCCTCAACTTTATCAGTATTTATTGCCACCTTTCCCAACTTCTTTGTCACGTGTTGCTGGCATCAAATTCTAAAGTTAATGATTATTTGCAAAAAAAAAAATGTTTATCAGTTTGAACATCAAATATATTGTCTTTGTAGCATATTCAACTGAATATGGGTTGAAAATGATTTGCAAATCATTGTATTCTAACACAATTTCCCAACTCATATGGAAACTGGTTTTGTAAATCATTTACTGCAACAATATTTGGTCATATTTGCACTGTTTATACTATATGTATATGGAGATATCTTGAGAAGTTAGTACAGTACATCGATGTTCTAGGACAGCTGTGTCAAAGTCAAGGCCCGCGGGCCAGATCCGGCCCACAAATTAATTATCTATGGCCCCTGGGATGATATTTGATTAGTAATAGAACCGGCCAGCAGGCCACAGCTGCCTGCTGCTGCTTTGCACGCACCAATACTCCGCGGTAGGAATTTTCAAAATGGGGTCCCACGGACCCCATCAAATCACAAAAATGGGGTCCCAAAGTACATTTTTGGGGTCCCATTTTTTTGTAACCGTTTTGAAAACACATGATAAATGTATGCATTATCCTGTTGTATCTCACATTCTATATTGTGTTTTGGAAAAAGGTTGTCATAAATGTTACTTAATTCATTAAAAAAAATAATAAAAAAGAAAACTAATTTTAATGCGTATGTAAATCTATTCAGTTCTAAACATTCCTTCACTTTCTTCTTTCCTTCATGCATCTAAACTTTACCGCTGCCAGTATTTTTTTCTATATTTTATTGTAATATTTTCAGAATGTGTTTGTTCTATTTTTGGCCAAAGTAAGACAAAGAAATCAATCTGAAGTTGTCTTTATTTTTTATTTTTAATGCCATGATTTTAAAAGTCCGGCCCGCGTATGCACAGACTTTCCTCCATGCGGCCCCTGAGCTAAAATGAGTTTGACACCCCTGTTCTAGGATGTTTGTTTTAACAAGGTATAGGCATTATAAACCAATAGATCAAATTGTAAAAACAGAGTCTAGACTTGTGATTGCCAAGGTATTGTTATTTTCTGTTATTAGGGTGCATGAGTGAAGTTTTCTTGCCTAAAAGCATCTTGTACTTTACTAATTGTCAGCTACAAAAATTAAAAAAATGTTACCTAACTTCAGTACAATGACAATGAATAATTTAAGAGGGTTGTAGAAAAAATCTTCAAATGCCCATCCCTAAATTGTAAAATATGGTCATGTACAGTACAGTAGTTGCTTGTGGTCATCTCAACACACGCTAAACAGATCTAGAAGCTAATCATGGCACCACATTGATTTGAAAAATTGTGAAAACAAAAATCCTAATGCAGAAGCAGGAGTCACACTGAAGTCCTACTCCTTGTGCTAAGGCTAAACAAAAAGGCCAAGAGTGATACCTTTGGAGAGGCTTTGGGAGGCAGAGTGGGAATGAGAAGGGTTGTCCAAAACAAGATATGCTAGCAAGAGATAGAAGGGGAAGAAAAGAAAAGACGAGAACTCTAAAAAAAAGTTGCAGCAGAGCAGAGGACAAGCAGAGAGAAAGCAAACTCTATAACTCCAAGTACCACGTTAGTTCTATGTATTGTTTGGTTAGGTCTACTTTAAGCACCTGAATGCACGCCAACAGCGGTGCGTTGCTCGACCTCCTACCTGTTTGAAGAGAAAGTTCAGTTCTACTCAGTGAACCAGTAGCCTGATGGACCAGCTTACTGCACACACGGGCCCATAAATTCTTCATTTTTACTTGGAGAATGAAATCTCTCCCAGATGAGCATAGTTAGGCATTTTCAAGCCAAGCAGATGGCGCAATAATCCAAAGCACACTTTGACCTCTGGATGATAAAACTGCCCCACAACCTCGCTCTGTGCCATGTCGTTTTTATAGATGTTGCGAGCATACTTGTAAACATTTGCATTTGGAAACAGAAAATAAGACAAAATCAAAACAAGACCCATCCATCCATCCATTTTCTACCGATTGTCCCTTTTTGGGGTCGCTGGAGCCTATCTCAGCTACAATCGAGACTATCGGCATAAATGTGCATTAACAGGGAGAATTCTCAACAGGCAGCACCAAATTAATTTGTGGCAGTCAAAATCTATTAGTGGCTGGCCGCAAGTAAGTAAATGAATTAATGAATGTATGAGAAACACCAGCAAGTACAGGCATTCACACAAATAGCCTTTCTGTTTGCTATTCTTAGATTATAACCATGCATGCAACGCAACACACATAGTACTACATTTCATACTACTATAGTTTAACATTCTGTTACTCTTCCTACCAATGTCTTGTCATCAAGCTAACCACACCGCAAAATTCCACCCCACCCACACCCAAAGCTATGTAGCAAACAAGCAAACACTTGACACACAGCAATCACGTGCAGAGTTGGACTCACTGTAATTCCCTGTAATTGGAATTGGAGAGGCTGCTTCACATGCACAGCACATGTCCAACACAAGTCCATGCAACAAAGCACGCACACGCGCACATAGCATCTGCTAACTAAGGTCAGACAAGAAAAGACTGAAGAAAGGATGTGAGCATATGTATTTGTTTATGTCCCTAGTGTAGTGTTCTATGATGCATGTAAGAGTAAATATACTTATTTTTCGCTACAACAATATATTAATGCATGACAAGTTCGCCCAAATGCAGCTGAGATATGCTCCAGCACCCCCCACGACCCTGAAAAAGGGACAAGCGGTAGAAAATGGATGGATGTATGGATGGATGGAAGTTTGTATAAGCATTACATGGAATACTGAAATTAAGCAATACGGCCTAAAATTTCTACTGAGATTTATATATTGCAGCCTCTGGCAATAATGATATACAGCGCAATATATTATTTGGTATATAAATGTGTGAATGTGAGTGTGAATGTTGTCTGTCTATCTGTGTTGGCCCTGTGATAAGGTGGCGACTTGTCCAGGGTGTACCCCGCCTTCCGCCCGAATGCAGCTGAGATAGGCTCCAGCAACCCCGAACGGGACAAGCGGTAGAAAAAAAGGATGGATGGATAAATAATAATAGAACCATTTCAAAGTAGGTTACAAAGGCTCCTATTGTGGATGATGACACATGCGATAACATATTGTGTCATTTCTGATTGTATTATTTTCTCAAAACTATTATTAATCTACTTGCCAATTTACTGTTCATAGCTGGTTACTTTCTGTTTTAATATTGTTCTATCTACACTAGTTAAAATGTACTAAGCCCTTATTCTTGTGTTGTTCGGGAACTTTACATTAGTTTTGGAAGATACCAATACTGATACTTACACTTGAATTACCTTATTTCTTGAGTTTATAAACAATAACGAAAGTGGGGAAAAAAACATTCTGGGATACTAATATGTATCAATCTTATCACTGTAGTATCAACCATATACTGATACTATACTTGGTATTGTTACTGTCGATATTTGTATCTATGCGCCCGCCCCTGTTTACATTCAGAGCTGTAGCTTTGCAGTAAGCATGGTTTATTGTATCCTACCTAAGGTGTGAAGTGTAGCATGTTAGGCTATTCCTTGTCCTCCAGTGCTAATGCTACTTGTAAGAAAGTTTATTTGCCGACATAAAGGTGGGGATTAGTGACTTATAGGTGACTTCACATTGCGTTGAGAACGCGGCTACGCACTGTGGAAGAACGTTAGCCGCTGACACATTATTTGGGTGTATGTCTTGACTAAAATGACAAGATTTCGTCCATGCTAAATTCTTTCTTCCAGTCAATAAGATTCTAAAAGAAAACTAAATTAGTGTATTGTTAGTTGCTATGGTAGAATCCAAGTTAGCACTGCCATTCTTTTATTTTGAACCATACTTTAAAAGTACCAGGAGAGTGTAAAAACAAGTTGACTTAATATTAGAGATGTCCGATAATGGCTTTTTTGCCGATATCCGATATTCCGATATTGTCCAACTCTTAATTACCGATTCCGATATCAACCGATACAGATATATACAGTCGTAGAATTAACACATAATTATGCCTAATTTTGTTGTGATGCCCCGCTGGATTCATTAAACAATGTAACAAGGTTTTCCAAAATAAATCAACTCAAGTTATGGAAAAAAATGCCAACATGGCACTGCCATATTTATTATTGAAGTCACTAAGTGCATTATTTTTTTAACATGCCTCAAAACAGCAGCTTGAAATTTGGGACATGCTCTCCCTGAGAGAGCATGAGGAGGTTGAGGTGGGCGGGGTTGGGGGGTGGGGGTAGCGGGGGGTGTGTATTGTAGCGTCCCGGAAGAGTTAGTGCTGCAAGGGGTTCTGGGTATTTGTTCTGTTGTGTTTATGTTGTGTTACGGTGCGGATGTTCTCCCGAAATTTGTTTGTCATTCTTGTTTGGTGTGGGTTCACAGTGTGGCGCATATTTGTAACAGTGTTAAAGTTGTTTATACGGCCACCCTCAGTGTGACCTGTATGGCTGTTGACCAAGTATGTATTGCATTCACTTGTGTGTGTGAAAAGCCGTAGGTAGTATGTGATTGGACCGGCACGCAAAGGCAGTGCCTTTAAGGGTTATTGGAGCTCTGTACTTCTCCCTACGTCCGTGTACCACTCCGTGCAGCGGCGTTTTAAAAAGTCATAAATTTTACTTTTTGAAACAGATACCGATAATTTCCAAACCGAAACCGATAATTTCCGATATTACATTTTAAAGCATTTATCAGTCGATAATATCGGGCTGCCGATATTATCGGACATCTCTACTTAATATGCTTAATTGTGTTTCACTGTATCCATTAAACCATATCCAATTGTATTTACAATCTGCGAAGTAAACAAAATGCCACAAATTCAGTCAATCATTTTGAATAGTCCGCTCCGAATACCTTCGGCTATTTCCGGTGATTGGCGTCACTGGAGTAACGCTTCTGCTCTCTGGCCATAGTATCAGATCAGTCATACTGGAAAAACGCAACAACAATTAGACAGAGATGTGCTGTCTATCCTTCATAATCCCTATATAAGACATGAACACATATGTTTTTCTTCAACTTTTTTTTAATGCACTCTAAGTCGTAAATAAATAAATACATAAAAAAATCAGCTAACAATGTAGTCAATAGGGGCTCTCTATTTTGCCCACAATACCCTCTAAATAACCCTCCAAAGCCCGTCAATAATACTTTTTATACATATCGTGACCTGAATATTAACCAAATATTAGCGATGCTGTTATTAAAAGCGCTAACGCAGACAATTTTAGCGGCGCAATGATACAGATAGCTAAGTAGCCCTGTGCTGCTTTTACTGTGAGCAGGCAGCGATGTCCTGCTGCTCCTGCTTTATCGCGTCTTGGCTCGTCAAAGTTATTCTAGATTATAAATCATGCCTCTCATCTGGATATTAGGAGGATTTTGAAGCAAATGTCCTGCAAACTTCAAGAGCTAAAATGATCTTCAATGTGCTATAATTCCGTTTAAATTTTTTTTCCTTTGAATGCACAAAATCCTTGAAATTGCTACAAATGCATCACAACAGAAACCTACTAGAATTGAAGCTGCAGCATTTGTGACCTCATTTCTGCATGTGGGTCAGATTGTGTTCACATTGGGCATTGCATTTTTTTTAATGTGAACAACTACATAAAAATAGTGAATTTGACAAAACCAATCCAAATTGGACATCCTACCCTTCAGTCTGAACGTAGCTTTAGTTGCTTAAAAGATGCAAACATGCTTACTCATGTAGCGGAAAGTCTCCTCTGCCAGCATTGGGGAGATGGCGTTGTGCTGGGTGCAGCCTTCCTCTGGGGAGCAACTTGGGGAAACCACCCAGTCCTGGCTGTCAGACAGGTAGAAGGATCCAGATTCCACTGAACCTGAACCCAGCGAGCCAGAGCAATGCCGACTGCTGCTGCCAAGGCCCTCATCTAAGTGTTAAAAGAACAGAAACACTTTTCAGTCTTATTCTGTCATCAGACATAAAGATAATGCAAAAAAATGCTAACACACCAACCTGTCTCAGTGCTGGACTCCTTCTTTTCCACAGCTCGCAGTTTGACTTCAAACATATTGGGGAAAGGGGCTCACATCATTTCCAGCCCCCTGCACTGATGGATGGTTGCATCACCCTGCCAAAGCAGAGAGTGGTGTTAAATGTCTAAAACAGGAAATGAAGACATTTCCTCCGATTCCAAAACTGATAATCAATTAGTATTTTTTTTAAATATTAAACTGTTCAGAAAACATATGCAATAAATCATTATTCCATGGGGGACTCCAGACCTGCCTACTTTGTCATAAAAAAGGTCTGTATTATTCAGTACAGTGGGACACTATTACTATTCCAGTCTGTGTGCAGGCTCAAGGGGTGAATCATATCCTTCCCATATCATGTTTGTTTCCCCATTTCCCAAAAATCCTAGAGGCTATTAATATCAGTCATGGTGTGCTCTCTTTAATGACATCCTCATTGATGAGGAGAGGAAGCAACTCTAATGCAAGGTCATGCCAACAACAAAATTGCACACTGATTGTTTCACTGAACTGGCCTGCAACCCCATTGCCATGCACGCAAATATGTATGACCATGCAAGATTGTGCAGAGCGAAATGACAGAGAGACCAAGTCCTCAGGCAACACTTACTATGATCTTCCATAAGAGAGCCTGAAAGTCTTGGGGAGATTAATCTGATGCGCACAAATACTTAAGTCACAAACTTGTGTGACCCATCATGAAAATCTAATAATTTCAGTGACCCATACTGTAAACGTTTGCACACTATAGGTTCCTAAAAAACAATTCAATATTACCAAATAATGTGTAGATAGAGTGCATTTGGAAAGTATTCACAGCACTTCACTTTGTCCACATTTTGATATGTTACAGCCTTATTCCAAAATGGAATTAATTAATTTTTGTCCTCAAAATTCTACAAACAATACTTCATAATGACAATGTGAAAATGTTTTTTTTAATTTTTCAGATTTATTGAAAAAAATAAAATAAAAGTAATAAAAGTGTTTTTAAATTTAGTTTGCATCCATCCATCCATCCATTTTCTACCGCTTATTCCCTTTGGGGTCGCGGGGGGCGCTGGAGCCTATCTCAGCTACAATCGGACGGAAGGCGGGGTACACCCTGGACAAGTCCCCACCTCATCGCAGGGCCAACACAGATAGACAGACAACATTCACACTCACACACTAGGGCCAATTTAGTGTTGCCAATCAACTTATCCCCAGGTGCATGTCTTTGGAGGTGGGAGGAAGCCGGAGTACCCGGAGGGAACCCACGCAGTCACGGGGAGAACATGCAAACTCCACACAGAAAGATCCCGAGCCCGGGATTGAACCCAAGACTACTCAGGACCTTCGTATTGTGAGGCAGATGCACTAACCCCTCTTCCACCGTGCTGCCCTGTTTTTTAGTTTTCAATTATGTTAAAATTGTGTAATATATATAAATGATTTATTATTATACATAAATGATAAAAGCATTCATTGAGGTAGAACGATCACGTTATATTACCGAACATTTACGACAATCAGCATGATTTTCTAACAGTCCACTTTTTTATTAATGTGGTGCTGGGATACCCATGATTTCAGCCTTTCAAAGTTTCCTCTGTATCTTTCAAATCCTAGTTACGGCCCTGTTTATATACACATAAAACATTTGTTTAGGCCTTTTTGCAAATCAAAATGATCATGTCATATATATATGATGTCATATTGACCACGCCCCTAGCCACGCTCCCACCTCCACATACACAGTGGCAATTTAGGGGAAACCCTGCTCATGTATATGTGATTTTTTTAATAATTGTTTTTTAATTAATTTGCAATAAGGCTGTAACATAAAAAATGCGGAAAAAGCGAAGCGCTGTAAATACTTTCCGGATGCACTGAATATTCATAATTTAAGTAATAAATTATGAATATTCAAACAACATCAAGCTTTTTCCTTGATGTTGACCTAATAATGTAATCCCTCCCATTACACTCTTTCACCTGTGTACTTGCATTTTACTGAAATAGCAGCCATATCTACTGCAAGAAATAATCGATATAATATCATTTAGTTGAGCACAGGATAAAGTTTGGTGGTTTTATTTCAGTCAAGTACAGACAAATACACAGCACTGTGTACATACATACACCACATAAAGAAAAGACAAAAACAAAAAACTAATTTATTTGACTGAAATGGTAGGGTGAACTTGAAGTAGGCTGAAGCATCATCTTGTATTTTGCCTAAGTTTTTATAACCTTTTTTTCCTCATATATGTTTTAATATATCCATCAATCCATCCATTTTCTACTGCTTGTACCTATCAGGGTCGTGGGCGGTGCTGGTGCCTATGTAGTTACATAGAATAAACATTTTATGTGCATACATGTATTAATAATTCAGTTTTGTACCTAATAATATTGTTTTGATGTAGTTTTGTATATCTACGAAATGTGTTATATATTTTAATTTGCCTTTGCTTTTGACAACTTACAAATACCTTTTAGTTCATATCTAAGAAGAAGATGCTACACATATTTGCCAGAGCTAAGTACACTTGTGTCATGGTGGCATATCTGAACACATAACAGATATCATTCATGTATGAAATAAAATATTTGGACGCAGCACTGACTTCCATTACTGCCACTGTAGTTGTTATCGATGAAATCAGAACCCGCGTTGAAGTTAACTTAATCTTTGTGTTTCAATGAATTTCTCAAGTGTACTTTTTTTTTTTTTTTTTTTTTTTACAACTGTGGAAGGAGAGAAATTGGTCTGTACTGGCAAAAATAATGCTAATTTCCATTTTTAGTATATGCTCTTGGAATTAATGTTGCTGTATTTATTTTATGGTAAATACACCAGTTTGAATGACTGGTTCAGTGGTTGCATATATGGTCTAGAATAGATCAATAAAAATATATCAATAACATAGATTACCGTACTAATTCCCAGGCCAGTACATTCAGTATATTTCTTAACTTTAAAAAAAAAATTTTTACAACTGTGGAAGGAGAGAAATTGGTCTGTACTTGCAAAAATAATGCTAATTTCCATTTTTAGTATATGCTCTGGGAATTAATGTTGCTGTATTTATTTTATGGGAAATACACCAGTTTGAATGACTGGTTCAGTGGTTACATATATAGTCTAGAGCAGACCTGGGCAAATTGAAGCCCGGGGGCCAAATGCGGCTCATTAAGCTTTTCAATCTGGCCCGCCGGACATTCCCAAATTATTATTTTTTTAGATCTTTAAGATGGAAAGTGTAGCTGCCATTATAATGTGCAGTGATGTTTTCAAATGACCCTAAGTCTTGAACTATACAAGTATTTCAATGGTTGGAATCTGTGCTTTTGCATGATATACTAGTTACTATGGTAATCTAATTAGTTACTAAGGTAATCTAATTAGTTACTACAGTAATCTAAGCCATAGCAGCTCAGACAAGGCACTAAGCAGTGTGGGTGGGAAGCGTTTCCACAGAGTGTTTCAATCAGGAGATTTTTACAACAAAGTTCTAAAGCTTAGTGATGTATAAGATATATTAGATTGTAGGTGGGGTTATTTTTTACCCTTCGGGTTCATATTTTGCTGTGTTTGTTGCAGTTTTGTTGCGTTTCACTTGATTGTAAAATATGTCGATCGAGAGAGGGTGTGACGTTCATATGTTGTCAATATTCAGTGTTTTATCGTTCATAGAAACATTTAAAATTCCATTCCGTTTTTTAAGCCGGTCTGTCATAACGTTTTTAGCATTCAATCCGACATTATTGTGAGGTTTTGTATTAGTGTTCCTAAAAATAGATATACCGGCCCCAGACACATTTTTTTCTCTAAATTTGGCCCCCCGAGTCAAACTAATTGCCCAGGCCTGGTCCAGAGAAACTAGATATAGTATCAATAACATTCATTACTAATTCCAAGGCCAGTACAGTCAGTATATTTCTTAACTTTAAATTGATTACGACATTAATAAGTTCCCTCTCAAGGTCTACCACATTACCCACGATGTAAAACAAGGTAGATTATTGGACTGAGCTGTCGATATTTCCGAGGTTAAAACATTGCTCGCCCTTCGTCAGCTACTGACATTGATTGCACAAAGCTAACCAATGACGGCCCTGATTGGTACGTATACCTCTAACATAGAATACATGTTGGAAGGTTCACGCGTATCTGTTGTTTATCATATGTCAAATATTATATCAAATACAGTTTATATATAACAACGAACGAACCAGAGAAGGTTTTTGCTCGAGTGGGCGAGGATGACAATTTCACTGCGGTTCGTGCAACTAAGCACTTCTGCTTTTAGAACTGCCATCTAATAATATTTGAATAGCGATCAGTCTTACCCGGTGTCAATATTATTCCACGACATGGGTAATCCCAGTAAAATGTGTTGCGAATGGTGACAGGGATGTATCATCGAAAACCACCAAACAACAAGAGAGGAAGCGAGGGAGGACCCGGAGGAGGGAAGAGGGCATTTGGCGACATCAAACGGCGACGACTGTCTGGTGACGTTATCACCCCGCGACGACCATATGTCTCAAATTAAAAAGTCTTGCCCAATATACTACATACATACGTGGTTAAAAACTGTTTTATGTGAAACTCGTTCTCGTTGTAACATAATTTACAGTCAAATTAATGGAATCATTTTAAAACAATAATGTGTCGACAAAAACTATTTTGCTTCAGAGTATTCTAACGTGTATACATTGAAGATCCAAGCCTGTGGGAATCAGGTAACGACATTTTTGCTGCAATGTTTTTAAATGCAAACCTATTTATGCATGTGTTTTTCCCCTACTAACTGTATATCGAGGCAGATGCGTTAGGATAGAACAGATAGCTATTTTGTCGTCTACAATTTACACAATCGGCGAAAGTCTTTGTTTGATTGATTGAAACTTGTATTAGTAGATTGCACAGTACTGTACATTTTCCGTACAATTGACCACTAAATGGTAACACCCGAATAAGTTTTCCAACATGTTTAAGTCGGGGTCCACTTAAATTGATTCATGATACAGATATATATACTATCATCATAATATAGTCATCACACAAGATAAACATCAGAGTATATACATTGAATTATTTACATTATTTACAATCCGGGTTGTGAAGGTGGGGGGGGGGGGTGTTAGGTTTGGTTGATATCAACACTTCAGTCATCAACAATTGCATCATCAGAGAAATGGACATTGGAACAGTGTAGGACTGACTTGGTAGGATATGTACAGCAAGTAGTGGACATAGAGATAGAGATCAGAGAGAATAAGAATACATATCTACATTTATCTACATATCTACATACACAAGTGAATTGTTGTGCTACAATGGGGATACATTTAAACTAGTATATGACTTGCAAAAGTTTGTACATATTTTCTCAAGGGACAATTCCGTACAAGTTTAACATTTGTATAACTTAGGAGTAGTCAGTGCTCACGCCATAGCATAGAAATAACTCTACACACAGCCATTATTGTCCGTGAACATGTCCAGATTGTGTCATTGTGTGATTATTTAGAGTGCGCACTATTGTATTTGAATACTGCCTTACTCATCTTGTACATGGAATGACTACATTCATACTTTGCATCCAGAAAGAATTCAAAGTGCTTCACTGTTTAAGTTTTTTTTGTTACAGCTGTATTCTAAAATGGAATATATTCATTGTTAAAATTATACACACAATCCCCCTTAAAGACAATGTGCAACGTTTTTTTTTTATTTGCAAATGTATATTAAAAAAAAATCACCTTTTACATAAGTAGTCACAGCATTTGCTCAATACTTTGTTGATGCACCTTTGGCAGCAATTACAGCCTGGCACACCTATCTTTGGGCAGTTTGGCCCATTCCTCTTTGCCCATTTTATTGCAGTGAAACTTGCCAAGGGACATGTAACCAAATATTAACATTGCTGTATGTATACTTTTGACCCAGCAGATTTGGTCACATTTTCAGTAGACCCATAATAAATTCATAAATGAACCAAACTTCATGAATGTTTTTTGTGACCAACAAGTATGTGCTCCAATCACTCTATCACAAAAAAAAAAGTTGTAGAAATTATTGGAAACTCAAGACAGCCATGACATTATGTTCTTTACAAGTGTATGTAAACTTTTGACTACGACTGTATATGTTTGTGTACACACAGTCCAGCCCGTTTGTGGAAATGGTGACATGCTGGTGGAATTTACAAAGGGTGTTTGTCAGTTTTATGTGGTTAAAGTCGCTTGCAACCAAAGTTCATGCAGTGCCTCGCTAGTCGTAGCATTAGTACACAATGGTCATGAACACTGCTGTGAAGGAGGCATATGGCTGGCATTTCTAGGTAAAATGATGTATTTCTTTCAAGTAGTAGCTTCTCATCAGTCCATTACTTGTCCACCAACCTTTTGTTGACAAAAACACAGAGACCACCTCTGTGTTTTTTCTCAGATTAAAGGTCTCCATCATCCCAGAAAAGTTGTAGTCCGTCAGTTTGGAAAGCTGAATCAGGCATGCTGTTGTTAAGCCATGTTTCTGTCAAAGCACAAAAAAAATCCTCATCTTTCTTGACACACACAGTCTCCGGCGTAGTAATAAATTCATTTTGTTATTCAGGGAGTCAAGATCGGCTCAGAAGAGTGATTGGATCTGTGGTCTGCTGGCCTTTAGTTGAGCCAGCCAGCCGACTCTCTTACCCCTCTTTTGCTTCCGACAACATTGTAGGTTTATTACAATGCACAACCCAGTGAATAATTTTCACCTTTTTTGTGTATTGAGAATCATACAGACTGAGCAGTTTTCTTTAAATGTTACAAATTGACTTAATAAACATGGAAATCGGTTGAAGTTGTTGCAGATGTTATCTCTGCTCGTTTTATTTGTTTGCAACTTGTTCACAGTTAAATTTTTCAAAACAAACATATTTAACAACAACATTAACTTCTAGCTTATGCTACCATTAGGGGTTTACCAGAACACATGTGTTTTAAAATGTTCTATATTATTCACAATTACTACGTTTGTGTGCTAAAATCTTATGTCGGCCCGAAAAAAATTGTGTTCACGGCGATCACTCACCCTGTCTCGTCAACGTGTAAATGCAGGGAGCACTTGCAAATATAATAAAGCAGTCCACGAGATGCAACAAACAATTTGCAGTGATTTTGTTACAATTTAATATACATTCAATGAGAGCTAACGCTAACTATCCATGTTGCTATTATTAGCTAATAATATCCAAAGTTAATGCGCATGCCGTCTTAGGTACGTACATACAGTAGTGTATGTCACAAAGTTCTAGAAGCCGTAAGAGGGCGGAATATACTGTGTGAAATACAATGGAAAGTTAGCACACTCTAAGTATCTGTGTAAAAGCTTTTAGTACGGTGATCATATAAATAATGTAACTTACACAGTGTGTTGTACAAATAAATAAATACATATTATGAAGTTTGTAGAAGTAATTCATTTCAGGTGGTCACCATTCACGGCACATTTTTATGTCTCCCATGGGGGTTATGACAGAAAATAATTGATAACCACTGATTTAAGGAAAGAGCTGCTGTATATATTGGCGTAGTCGGCATAGGAAATTAAGTGTTGGGTAACATCAGCTTATTTGGTTTTCGGGGGGAAAAATGTTATTCTTAAAAATGCTACTGAAGAAAATATAATCAAATTAATTCTTTAGGGATACAAACTTGACTGCATATTTGCACCTGATGTCGACCAACATGCCAAGTGGACCTCCCTTTTTCTTGGATATGCACATCAACCCAGCATCCAGGTAAGCTGCAGAGTGATAGCTCACTGACTGTCACTTTATGCTGCTGCATTTTCATTCTACGTTAAAGGAAATGTTTATACCAAGGTATAAAGGAAATTCAGGTTTATTTTAACAGAGCAACATAATATGCATTAATATTAATTATAATAAACATTGAATGTAAACTGAGTAGTATTTGATTGAGTGAAATAAGTATTTGACCCTCTACCAACCAGCAAGAATTCTTATCCCACCACATTCTGTGACAATCCAAACATTAAGCAATTACTAGATGGATAATGGTATATCAGTATAACACTTGCTCTTGAGCTCTTGCAAGTGAAGTCGGGATGATTGTGAGAAAGGTGAGGGATGAGCCCAGAATTCCGAAAAACAAGACAAGCTGTGATGATGTTCTTCTTTTCTGACATTTACATGTTGTTACAGTGTTGGATACTCTTGTTAAACAATACCAAAGCATCAAATCATGAGGTTAATGCATTTCGGCGTGAGTAGTTTTGGATGCCTCTCAACGCTCTGTTTTGCAGACTTTTTTAACAGTGGGACATTTGTGACCTCACAGTGTGCCGGACATTCTCGTCTCAGGCCCATCCGACTGCTCTGATGCAGGCCTGGGATGATAAAGGCATTTTACTCCATGACATATTGTCCCCCAAATTATTGCCAAATAAACAATATTATTGTCTGCATTATTTGAAGAGCAAATTAATGTAATTATTATATACAGTATAATATTAAAGATAATGAAACTAACCATTTTTAAATACAACACACTTTTATTAATAATTAGTATTTTTTACTATTGTAATTGGAAGGTAAATAATGTTTAATTATCCTAAATAAGTAAACAAACATAAAAATACTCTTAATCTCTGTTAGCAAAAATTGCACTTCAATAAATATTGAACATCTGAAGTGCAGTTTTTTCCCCATTTGAAAAAACTCAGTCAGGTGGTTTGTTTTGTCAGGTTTTGTTGCCATCACTTCCCAACAACTTTGGCATACTGGCTCGTTTGTCTGTGTTGATGGGATCATCTGCTTATTCAGTTTGAAGCCTAAATATTTTTCCTCCTAATTTTTGTTACTTTGCGGTGCTTCTTACTACCGAGTAGCGCCTAGGGAGGCTGTGTCGATGCATCCTGTGTGTGTAAAGTAGTTGTCCCACCTCCGCCCACTTAAACCACTTTATGCTTAGGGATTAAATACTTTTTTCCTTAATCCAATACAAATTATATTATAATCTTCTATTTTTTTAAATAAAGCTTCCATAAATGATGGATTTTTAAGGAGATGAACCTATAAAATAGAAGGGGATCAAATAATATTTTTCTGACTGTACATTTCTCTTCATTGCAGTCTGTCTCCTGCAGTCCTCTGGCGGACGAATGCAAAAAATCTGTGATTTGAAGGTCGCCTTAAAGACTCCATGTCTTTCTTGGTAAGATTTTGTAGCAGTGTCCAGGTTTGTGTCTTGTTCATGGACGGAATCTGTCGGCGAAGAGGTAGCAGGGGTTACATGTCCTCTGCACTTTTTCCAAAGGCAGTTTTTGTCCCCTGCACTTTTAAATGTCCAAGAATATTGTAACGCTATTGAATGAGGGCAAGTCAAATGCTTTTGCCAGGCGGAAAACCCCCGCTCTGACTGAAGCCTGTCCCTTTTCTTTCCCACCCACAAGCTCATTGATTGGCTACCCTGGGCTGCCTTTTTGCCAGCTGACCAATCAGTGATCAGATGCGAGTCACGATCATTCACAGGAAAATATATTTATGAAAAAAAAATATTAAAAAATGGTTGCGGTGTTGCTGTTAAACCAGTGAGTGAGACCATAAACTTTTTCAAACATTCAACCATCCATCCATCTATTTTCTACCGCTTGTCCCTCTCTGGGTCGTGGGAGGGGGCTGGAGCCTATCCGAGCTGCACTTGGGTGGAAGGCGGAGTACACTCTGGAGAAGTAGCCACCTCATTGCAGGGCCAACACAAGATAGACAGACAACCATTCACACTGACATTCACACATTGGGGCCACTTTTAGTCTTGCCAATCAACCTATCTCCAGGTGCATGTCTTTCTCAAACTGCTTTTGTAATATGGGTGTAGTTTACAGGAGGGATGTACCGATCAAGGTTTTATGCTGCTAATTCCGATTACATGTATTAACTGTGCATTTTTCAATGTATTTATGGTGAGTGCTATTGACATTTTAGCATTATCAATACATTATTTAAAGTAGTTCCTTATTCTCTTCTCTTACATGTAATTGTCTGCGTAAAACAAAGTGCATAGTACGCAATAACTAAACAAAAGCAAAAACTACTATCTACTATATTTTTATAATCCATTGATTTTTGCACTAAATGTCTTCCTGTGTCCAAGGAATTATTTCCTGAGTTACAAAAACAACAAAAAATAATTTTGAGGAATTAAAAATATAGAACTGATCACTCAAGGATGGATCATGTACTGCTACTTCATATCGACACCACCATTGTATGGATCGATATGATGCTCCCCTTATGTGTTGTATACTGACTGCGACAATGCTGACACACTAACAGTTGTTATATTAACCTCTCTCTAGAAGAATGTACTTAATTTCTACTTTTTTTAACATGTGAGATATTGCTTGTAAACTGCGAAATAATAAATGATAGGGTGCTTTTATATGAAGTTTAATAACAAATCATAATAGCAGTGGGTATCATGTCAGACTGTGGTGGTTTAGCAGAAAGCGTGTACAATCATTATGCACAAAGTGGTTAATTGTGGGTGGAATTCTTGTTGAAATCAGAAAAAAATAAAGTTGTTGATAGCCCACAATTGTTTGTTTTTTTATTGTTATTTTGTACTAAAAATAAATAATTTGTCTATCATGTTTTCCTAATAATCTAAAACATGCATCATAATACATTTTGGTTTGAGTCAAATAGTATTCAAATTGTTTTACATAGATAACAAACAGACAAAAAGTTAAAAAAAAAAATGTGTTAAATACCTTAAACCACACCCCCTTCAAGCCACACCCTCTGTCCTCAAGCCAATTTCATCTTTGGTCTTGTCTTGCGTGCCACTTTGGCACTATGATCATTTGTGAAGCCCTAATTGGGGACATCTCCTATTCTTCTATGAGTCCAATGCAGTAAAAATTAGGATGTCAGGGGTTCCAAAAAAAACAAAAACAAAAACACATTTAACAAATTTTGTTTGCAGCTTTTTTTAAATCTCTTACAAAGTAAATCACAAAAATATCTCTTGCTCCTGCCAGGTGACATATATTAGGAATGGACTGGTGACTCTAAAAGTTGTTTACATTTACCAATCAACAATAATGCGACAAAAGCCAAAAATGGAAAAAGTTTTACTGATTCATAAGACTGGAGACAAACACCAATTTATAAACTACAAACATGTTTTCTTACTTTAACAATGTTATCAAATCATCAAATATGTATGTATTTAAAAGTGGAACACTTGCAGAGAACCAATACGGATACAGAGCTAGTCTTTCATCATCAATGGCATTAATCAAAATCTTTCCATCCATAACAGAGGAAATTACCAATGCAATCGATGGTAAACAGTTTGCAGCAGCAGTATTTATGGATCTCACTAAAGCATTTGACACAATCGTAATATCTTAATTAATAAATTAGAATGATATAGAATCAGAGGGCTAGTCTTGAACTGGAAGGAAGCGATACATGAAAATAGGCTTAAGTATGTCATCAGCGCTACATATATCTTACGGCGTACCACATGGATCAATACCGGGACCAAAATTGTTACATTTTTTATACAAACAACATTTCTAAAGTTAGAAAAGACTTAAAGTTAGTATTATTTGCAGACGACACAACCGTATTTTGCTCAGAGGAGAATATACAGATGCTAATACAAATAATACCAGACAAAATTAACAAATTGAAAAGATAGTTTGACAAAAACAGACTATCATAGAATTTCAGTAAAACTAAAATAATGTTATTTGGTAACAGTAGAAGAGAAAGTCAGACACAAATAAAAATAGGTGGAGTAGAAATTAAGAGTTAAAGAAATCAAATTTTTGTGTCATAATAGATAAAATTAACTAGGAATCTCATGTAAAAATATACAACATAAAGTGGCAATAAATATTTATATAATTAACTAAGCAAATATGTTCTGAACAAAAAATCACTCTATATTCTCTACTGCTTGCTAGTCTTACCATATCTGTGTTATATGGGGGGAGTAAGTACAATAGCATACTTTATTCACAAACTGTGTTACAAAAGAGGTCAGTCAGAATAATACATAATGTTAGCTATAAATAACATGCGAACCCTGTATTAAATCGAAAATATTGAAATTCAATGACTTGGTGCATTTGCAAACAGCTAAAATGATGTACAACGCAAACTATAACCTTCTTCTCAAGAATGTACAACAATTTTCCTAACAAAAAATGAGAAATATAACCTCAGAGAAAAATATAACTTAAAATATTTGTATGCATGTACAAAACGTAAGACCTTTAGCATATCAGTATGTGGAATTAAATTATGGTATGAATTAAGCAAAGAAATCAAACAACGTACTAATATGATCCAGTTTAAGAAGTTGTTCAAACTCAAAGTGTTTACAAAGTATAGGGAAAAAGAAATATGATATATTTTCAACATAAGTTATTCTTTATCTCATTAAATGAATCATAACTGACTTAACTATTTTTTAAGAGAACGGTTGTATTTAGAAATCATTGTTGTAAATTGTGGTAGAAATTGAAAACAGGAAGTGAAC
The DNA here is from genome assembly GCF_033978685.3 of Nerophis lumbriciformis. Taxonomy (NCBI): domain Eukaryota; kingdom Metazoa; phylum Chordata; class Actinopteri; order Syngnathiformes; family Syngnathidae; genus Nerophis; species Nerophis lumbriciformis. The sequence goes on along the minus strand of NC_084548.2, from coordinate 26,272,256 downwards.
ATATGTGTAAGTAATTGCTATGAAATGGAAAGGGGATAGGATTAAATAAGCTTTGCTTCTTCCTACTGATTTTCGAGCATGTTGTAAAGGGAAATGAAAAATATGTGAAGTATTATGTTAAAACTGCTTACATGATCGAAATAAACTTCAACGAACCAACCTTTTATCCACCACACAATTTGAAGAGGGGCAATTGTAAACCACTGCAAACTAAGTGACTGACTGTACTTCTCAGGTGATGGACACTAGTGTGGGGATCCTGGGTTGGCATAGTTATGTGTCCCTTTTTAATGTACTGCCACAATATGTGCAACAACACTGAACATGCATGAAGACTCTTGGGTCTTGAGTGGTATGGGTTTTTTTTGTATCTTTTTGCATCCCTCCTGTCACTCCACATTCAACAAACACTTTGTTTTACCTGCCCAGAAGATTCTTGGTATTATTGCCCATTTCCCCATAACTGCCATCTTTTCCAGTCCTCAACTATTACTCATTAGCTGTTTCACACCTGTGATCGCCTCCCCCACTTCCCTTTCACTAGGACTGCTCCTGCATCTCCCCCACTCAGGTCCAGCCCATGGACATAGAGGAGTGCTATGAGGACACAAGTCTGCAACACTTGGTCAGTAGCAATGGACAAACAACGTTTGATGCTTTTTCTTGACTATCATCACCTCACTTAATTTTTAAGTTAGTTTGAACATTTTTTACATTAAGTCACTTGTTACTGAGATTTCCAAGCCCGTACATTCTGAAAATTCTAAGAAAGTAAATTCATCACTCATATATTACTCACGCCAGGGGAGGCTGCCATAAATGTATAGTATAGGTTTTTCAATATAGGTTCAGAACTGCAAATAAGGTTTCCAACTATCACTTGAAAAACAGAATCAGGCTATATTTTTTAGTAAAAGTACACATACTGTATTTAGTCCAAAAGGGACATACTTTGGTACGATATTACCCTGAGAATTAAAAATGTCAATGCAATTAATGAATGGTGCTATATATGACATTTTCTGCTCTGTCACCAATAAGAGACTAAAATAGCTGAATTCACATATGTTAATCCCTGGTGGTGTAATTGTACATGCTTCTGCCATTTGAAGGCAGAGAGTCCAGATTTGATACCTGGGACTGGTCCTGAGCCAGGTTTGTGTCTGTAAGTAAACTGTGTAAAAGTCGAACTAAATCATCATCCTAAAAGGTCTTGCCCTCTTATTCTAAGGTGCGGTTTGCAACTTCCTTACAGTTACATTTTTCAAAACCAAAATATAAGAACACCACCACTATGTTACCGTTAGTGGTTTAACAGAACACATTTGTTTGACAATTTTCTATATTTTTCCCAATTACAAAGGTTATGTTATACAAATGTTTACCAGCCTGAATGGAATGATTGGTGTTTACGGCTGTCACTCACCTGGTCTTGACAACACGTACGCGCTGGGAGCGCGTGCACCCATACAAACGCAGTCCAAGTAAAGCAACAAACAAGTTGTTGTTATGATAGAATATAAATTCAATGACAGTTAACGCTAGCTATCCAAATTGCTATCATTAGCTAACAACACCTACAGCTAATGCGTGTATGTGTTACGTACTTATGTAATTAGGTCATTACATACTAGAAGCCGTAAGAGGGCAGAATATACTGTGTTTATTACATTGGTAAGTTGGCGCCCTCTGGGCATCAGTGTAAATGTTTCAGACAGACCCTTTAATCTCCTACGTAAATAAGAATTATTGACCCTGGTTGCACAAATTCCTTGAAATTACCATAAATTTGCCAGGACTGACAACAACACAAATTAGGGCCATGTTAATTTCCGTAAACACAGTGCCCTGCATTTGATGTCATTTCTTTGTGCGTAAGTCCATCAGTTCACAGACTCATTCCGTTCACATTAGACATGCATAGAAGTTGCATATTTTTTGGGTACAAATTTAAATTGGGCATCATACCTGCAGTGTGACTGTAGTTAATGTCACAAGTAAATGGCCAAACGGTTTTAATTTTGGTTTCAGCCAGTCCAAGGGGCGCAGACTTTGAGCTACTATGCATACTTGCCAACCCTCCCGGAAAATCCGGGAGACTCCCGAAATTCAGCGCCTCTCCCGAAAACCTCCCGGGACAAATTTTCTCCCGAAAATCTCCCGAAATTCAGGCGGAGCTGGAGGCCACGCCCCCTCCAGCTCCATGCGGACCTGAGTGAAGTGTCGACAGCCTGTTTTCACGTCCGCTTTCCACAATATAAACAGTGTGCCTGCCCAATCACGTTATAACTGTAGAATGATCAAGGGCGAGTTCTTGGTTTCTTATGTGGGTTTATTGTTAGGCAGTTTCATTAACGTCCTCCCAGCGCGGCAACAACACACAACAACAGCAGTCACGTTTTCGTCTACCGTAAAGCAGTTCGTCTGCCGTAAACAGCAATGTTGTGACACTCTTAAACAGGACAATACTGCCATCTACTGTACATGCATATGTGACAATAACATCTACGGCTTTTAGAGAGTGCAGTGCACAACTGGCACACAACAAGGAGACGAAGCAGAATGCATCATTAGAGAGGGTGTTCAGCATGGTTAGAAAAATAGTGACAGAGAATAGAACAAGGATGGACAATTCAACCCTTAACTCAACAATTTGTAGATGAGTGTTATGTGTGTGTATATGTGTAAATAAATGAACACTGAAATTCAAGTATTTGTCATATATATATATATATATATATATATATATATATATATATATATATGAAATACTTGACTTGGTGAATTCTAGCTGTAAATATACTCCTCCCCTCTTACCCCAACCACGCCCCCGCCCCCACCTCCCGAAATCGGAGGTCTCAAGGTTGGCAAGTATGCTACTATGTCACCGGTTCAAGGTTACACTTTTTTTTTAAACAAAAGACTACAGAACACCACTCTACGGCGGCGGCTATATGTTATCAGTATTGGTTTGAGAGAACAAATGTCTATATTTTTCACAATTGGATGTTAAACTTTGTAAAACATTTCCCATTGACAGGAGGAAATGTTGGATTTGATGGGCTTTCATTTTTCGTGTCTCTTCCACCTGCAGCGCATGCCCACCCACAGGAGATATTTTTGTGAACGAAAGCATTAAAAAACAGATGCAGTGGCCGCTGTTAAGCAGGCCAGCGAGACCATAAATCCCTCCAAACACCGATCTTGCAACATGGCATCCTTTTTCTCCGTGCACGTGCATTATAGGGACATTTCCTGTTTGAACCAGAAAGAGGGCGGGTGCCAATGATCAAACACACGCAGCTTCTAAACATCTACCATCCCGGATTTCCACACACCGGTGGTGTGACACATTGACCATAATGGAAACGTATAGACTCCACTACAGCAGCCATTACGCATCTCGTGGAAATCGGTGGTTAACCATGCCATACAACAGTTTAAACAGTTTCCATTGTCATACTTTTTCTTTTCTTTTTTTCATTGGCACTTGTGACTTTCACCATGTTAATATCAAGGTATTTTTCAAAGTCGGATTCAATGTAGTATGAACAATAATGGGAATTATGTCTTGTTTTCCACAGCAGGTCTCTTTGTGTGACCATGAAGGGCAGACAATGGGGGGCGGTGACAGCAGTGCGGCGTTGTCGGCAGTACCCGCCCACTACCAGTTTCTAACTGAACTTGGTGAGAGAATCTTAACTCTTGCAATATCATATTGAAAGCTTGTGATGTCAAGGTGTGTCTATCCTCTCTCTGTCAGGGCGGGGCTTCAACAACCTGAGCCAGGTGCACATGGCGCGCCATACCCCAACCGGCCAACTGGTGGCGGTCAAACAAACCAACCTGGATGAGGTCACCGAGGAGGAGCTTCTGCAGCTCATGGTGAGCATCACTCTATTGTTAGTTATGGCTTAGTAGATACTTAGTTGGTCCCAAAGAACATTCTGGATTCTTAACAGCCATCATAGTTTGTGAAAGTCACTTGCATCCCTGCTACCCCCCAGAATGAGGTTCTTCTGTCTCGAAGGTTTCGTCATCCAAACCTGCTGACATCCCGACTTGTCTTTAGCTCTTGCTGCCAGCTGTGGGTCCTCACGCCGCTCATGGCCTATGGTCAGTAAAACACATTCCAAAAAGCCCTCACAGACTCCCAACTGTGGTTTGAACTTCCTGATCCACGGCTCACAGGTTCTGCGCACTCCCTACTCAGAACCCATTTCCCTGATGGAATGAGTGAGTCCCTTATAGCATACCTGCTTTATGGTGTGCTGCAAGCATTGGAGTACCTGCACCGTATGGGCTACGTTCACAGGTAGTGTGTTGTTTTTTTCTCTTATCTGATACAAAGTACTGTACCTTTTCTGTGACCTATTTTATTTGGGGTGGTTTGGCCTTTCACACTGACTCAATTGAATCCCCCCTTTTTAAGTTCAATTTATCAGGTATGAGCAGTTATTCATCTGCAGGTTGTATAGTTAGAACTCAATGTCTAGCGCAGTTTGATTTGTGATGCAAAAGCAAGTCAACCTCCATACTATCTAATTGTGCAAATGAACAATGACCCTGAAGGTTGGGGTGTATTCCTGATCAGTTTTTGGTACAAAGAAAAAACAAGTTTTTGTATGCTACACAGTATCTTGTATGCTGTACATTTTCAGCTTTAATATCATTTATTAAGGATGTTCAATAAATATTTTTTGAAGCCGATACAGAAAACTTCCTGCTTACCAATAATTAAATGGTATCTTTTTTTTTTCTCTTTTTTTTTTATTTAGATTTAACTGTAGACTACAGTTAAAGTACAGCTATAAGGATGGGTGGGAATTGATAACATTTTTACAATTCCGATTCCAACATAATAAACATACTAGAATTTTCTTATTGCACTCAAATACTTTTAGATCAGCATGAAAAATAACATTAAATGGCTTTCAAATTAATAGACAACTTATCTTTTTCTAAGTAACAGTGCACTCCAAATACAAACTTATGAAATTCATCCCATTGACTTGCATTCATTTACGGGGATGTCTTGACTCTGCAATATGCTAATAATTGGCAACGGGCCAACCAGTTCAATTCTGTGTCTAGTCTTTTTTTCTTTATTTATTTAGTTTATTTCGAACATGAACACACTTACAGCATAGTACATCACACAATTTCATGTAATTTCTCTTTACATCATGTCCATTTTTATAGTAAAATGACATCCGTGAATGAGTAATACAACAGTTTATAATATATAATTAAGTCAGTCATTATTAACATACTGAGATGAAGAATATCTTATTTTCAATAAGGTTGGAAGTGTTTCTCATAATTCGTCTTCTTTGTACTTTGTAAGCACTATTAATTTGAACAACCTCATAAACTGGATCATATCAGTACAATGTTTAACTTATTTTCTTAATCCATTCCATAATTTAATTTCACATACTGATATACTAAACGTTCTAAGTGTTGTACGTGCATACAAATGTTTTAAATTAGATTTTCCTCTAAGGTTATATTTCTCCTCTTTAGTTGAGATGAATTGTTGTACATTCTTTGGTAGCAGGTTATAGTTTGCTTTGTACGTAATTTTAGCTGTTTGCAATTTTACCAAATCATCGAATTTTAATATCTACATATCTATGTCAATGTGCATAACATGGGATCTGGTCAACCACGTTTTTAAATTTTTAATGTCATTGGGCAGGTTTGAATGCTTGTTTTGCCAATTGTCGACAGCCAAAATACTTCTATATTGCGCTTCGTGCACCCTTTTTATCAACGGGTAAAGTTGCTCATTCTGCCACCATTTACCACAGCACAAACATTATTTGCATGAAAAAAAGTACTTTTTAGTACAGTGTCAGTACTAAATTGTTAGTATTATGTTAGTTTGGTATACCGAACATGCCTACCAGATAGAAATGTATTTTTTCATTTTATATTGTGCTACATAACTTATGTAGCCTTATCTGTCTAGCGGGGCGGCATGGCGTAGTGGGTAGAGCAACCGTGCCAGAAACCTGAGGGTTGCAGGTTCGCTCCCCGCCTCTTACCATCCAAAAATCGCTGCCGTTGTGTCCTTGGGCGGGACACTTCACCCTTTGCCCCCGGTGCCACTCACACCGGTGAATTGAATGATGAATGATAGGTGGTGGTCGGAGGGGCCGTTGGCGCAAATTGCAGCCACGCTTCCGTCAGTCTACCCCAGGGCAGCTGTGGCTATGAAAGTAGCTTACCACCACCAGGTGTGAATGAATGATGGGTTCTACATGTAAAGCGACTTTGGGTACTTAGAAAAGCGCTATATAAATCCCAGTTATTATTATTATTAGTAGAGCTGGTATAATTGTATGATTGTTGCTACATCAGGGGTGTAAAAGCCAGTCATATCCTGCTGTCAGAAGAGGGGCGTGTCTACCTGTCAGGGCTCCACGGTGTTTACAGTATGATGCGTGATGGGAAGCGGATGAGGGTGGTGTTCGACATGCCTCATCACAGCCCTGCCCTGCTGCCTTGGCTCAGCCCTGAACTACTGCAACAGGTCAGTTTTTGCTGTTCCAAGTGAAAGGACGACCTCTTTTGGCGGAACGTTCTATAATTACTGTGCATTCTTTCTCACTCGGCAGGACCTTCGTGGTTACGGAGTGAAGTCCGATATCTACAGTTTGGGTATTGCCGCCTGTGAATTAGTGAGCGGAAGGGTGCCTTTTCAGGACATGGTCCCTACTCAGGTAATGATATCAATCAATCAATCAATAAATCTTTATTTATATAGCCCTAAATCACAAGTGTCTCAAAGGGCTGCACAAGCCACAACGACATCCTCGGTACAAAGCCCACATACGGGCAAGGAAAAACTCACCCCAGTGGGACGTCGATGTGAATGACTATGAGAAACCTTGGAGAGGTGGGTAACCCCCCTTCTAGGGAAGACCGAAAGCAATGGATGTCGAGTGGGTCTGACATAATATTGTGAGAGTCCAGTCCATAGTGGATCCAACATAATAGTAAGAGTCCAGTCCATAGTGGGGCCAGCAGGACACCATCCCGAGCGGAGACGGGTCAGCAGCGCAGAGATGTTCCCAGCCGATGCACAGGCGAGCGGTCCACCCCGGGTCACGACTCTGGACAGCCAGCACTTCATCCATGGCCACCGGACCTGTGCCCCCCCCCTCAAGGAAAAGGGGAGCAGAGGAGAAAAGAAAAGAAACGGCAGATCAACTGGTCTAACAGGGGGGCTATTTAAAGGCTAGAGTATACAAATGAGTTTTAAGATGGGACTTAAATGCTTCTACTGAGGTAGCATCTCTAATTGTTACCGGGAGGGCATTCCATAGTACTGGAGCCCGAATAGAAAACGCTCTATAGCCCGCAGACTTTTTTTGGGCTCTGGGAATCACTAATAAGCCGGAGTTCTTTGAACGCAGATTTCTTGCCGGGACATATGGTACAATGCAATCGACAAGATAGGACGGAGCTAGACCGTGTAGTATTTTATACGTAAGTAGTAAAACCTTAAAGTCACATCTTAAGTGCACAGGAAGCCAGTGCAGGTGAGCCAGTATAGGCGTAATCAAAAGTCTAGCAGCCGCATTTTGTACCAACTGTAATTTTTTAATGCTAGACATAGGGAGACCCGAAAATAATACGTTACAGTAGTCGAGACGAGACGTAACGAACGCATGAATAATGATCTCAGCGTCGCTAGTGGATAAAATAGAACGGATTTTAGCGATATTACGGAGATGAAAGAAGGCCGTTTTAGTAACACTCTTAATGTGTGATTCAAACGAGAGAGTTGGGTCGAAGATAATACCCAGATTCTTTACTGATTCGCCTTGTGTAATTGTTTGGTTGTCAAATGTTAAGGTGGTATTATTAAATAAATGTCGGTGTTTAGCAGGACCGATAATCAGCATTTCCGTTTTCTTGGCGTTGAGTTGCAAGAAGTTAGCGGACATCCATTGTTTAATTTCATTAAGACACGCCTCCAGCTGACTACAATCCGGCGTGTTGGTCAGCTTCAGGGGCATGTAGAGTTGGGTGTCATCAGCATAACAATGAAAGCTAACACCGTATTTGCGTATGATGTCGCCTAGCGGCAGCATGTAAATACTACAGAGTGCAGGGCCAAGAACCGAACCCTGAGGAACTCCGCACGTTACCTTAACATAGTCCGAGGTCACATTATTATGGGAGACGCATTGCATCCTGTCAGTAAGATAAGAGTTAAACCACGACAAAGCTAAGTCTGACATACCAATACGTGTTTTGATACGCTCTAATAAAATATTATGATCGACGGTATCGAAAGCAGCGCTAAGATCAAGAAGCAGCAACATAGATGACGCATCAGAATCCATCGTTAGCAGTAGATCATTAGTCATTTTTGCGAGGGCTGTCTCCGTAGAGTGATTTGCCCTGAAACCGGATTGAAAAGGTTCACAGAGATTGTTAGACACTAAGTGTTCATTTAGCTGCTGTGCGACAATTTTTTCGAGGATTTTCGAAATAAAGGGAAGGTGGGACACCGGTCGGTAGTTTACCATGAGGTCAGGATCAAGGTTAGGTCTTTTGAGTAGAGGATGAATAACCGCTTTCTTGAATGCTAGGGGAACAGTGCCAGAGGAAAGTGATAAGTTTATAATATTTAGCACTGATGGACCTAATAATACAAAAAGCTCCTTGATAAGTTTCCCAGGAAGTGGGTCGAGTAAACATGTTGTTTGTTTTATCCCACTTACACGCTGTAATAGTTCCTCTAATGTTATTTCATCAAAAAAAGAGAGACTATTTTGTATTGCAGTATCCGTCGTAGATACAGTTGTAACTGTGTTCATAGAACCCAGTTGTAGCTGGGATGCGTTGTCTTTAATCTCCTTTCTAATGAGTTCAATTTTCTTATTAAAGAAATTCATAAAGTCATCTGCCGAGTGGGTGGAGCTATTGGGAGGAGTCCCTTGTTGGGTTAGGGATGCTACTGTACTAAACAAAAATTTAGGGTCGTTTTTGTTGAGGCGGATGAGATTTGAGTAATATTTAGCTTTAGCTAAGGTAAGCATGCGTTTATACGATATTAAACTATCACTCCATGCTTGATGGAAAACCTCAAGCTTGGTCGCGCGCCATTTGCGTTCCAACTTTCTACATGATAATTTATGAGCTCTGGTTTCTTCTGTAAACCATGGGGTGCGCCTTTTAGGGGCCCTTTTTTGTTTTAGCGGTGCTATACTATCAATGGTTTTGCGCAGGGCATTGTCAAAGTTGTTAGTGAGGTTATCAATAGAGCCGACATAATTTGGGAATGGTGCCATTACCGAAGGCAGTAGGTCAGCAAGAGTCATCGTTGTGGCAGCATTAATGTTGCGGCTGCTATAGCAGTTATTATTATTATTAGTTTGTTGACAATGAGTCAGAACTTCGCATTTTATAAGGTAATGATCGGACATTACTTTAGTATACGGGAGTACCATAACTTTGGAGGTGGTGACACCCCTGACCAGCACTAGATCTATCGTATTGCCGTTGCGATGCGTAGGTTCATTTATTATTTGTGTAAGACCACAGCTATCAATTATAGTCTGGAGCGCCACGCACTGAGGGTCCGATGGGGTATTCATATGGATATTAAAGTCCCCCATTATGATTATATTGTCTGCGTGCGTCACTAGATCAGCAACGAACTCTGAGAATTCATTAATAAAGTCCGAGTAGGGCCCTGGGGGGCGGTAGATAACAGCCATATCGAGAGGCAGTGGTGCGACAGACCTCATAGTAAGCACTTCAAACGATTTGTATTTATTATTTAGGTTAGGGGTAAGGTTAAAGTTTTCATTGTATATTAGTGCGACCCCCCCACCCCTTTTAAGGGGACGGGCAATATGCGCATTCGTATAGTTAGGAGGAGATGCCTCATTTAGCGCAAAAAATTCGTCTGGTTTGAGCCAGGTTTCGCTAAGACCAATGACGTTAAGATTGTTGTCTCTAATGACCTCATTAACTAATAACGTTTTGGGAGACAATGATCTTATGTTTAAAAAGCCCATATTATAAGTATTGGGCTGTTTTGACGAGTTTTTGTTTAAATTATCCGTAGTAGAAATATTAATAATGTTGCGTTTATTATACGTAGTGCACTTTAAATAGTTTCGACCATATCTAGGAATTGATACGACGGGAATTTTCAGATTGTTTGCTTGATGCAGCGATCGACTGAACGCATCATGATTTGCCACCTCAGTAGAATGCATATCTACCCCTGACACATTCACAGCAGAAAACACATTATGTGAGTTGTGTGTTATTCTAAGAAAATTGCTATGCGTACAGGAATTATCCAGCCTGGCGCTGGCTAGTTCTAGCTTAACTGACTCCTCACCCGGACTAGCAGGCTCTGTAATTGCCTGTGACCGGGCTTGCCCTAGTGTAGTTAGTCAAATGTGACTTAAACAGTAGTCTATGTTTTTAGACAGGATGATGGCGCCTTCCTGGTTAGGGTGAAGGCCGTCCCTCATCAGCAAGCCTGGTTTGCCCCAGAAAGAGGGCCAATTATCAATAAACGTTAGTCCCTGTTGTCTACAGAAGCTAGCCAGCCACTTGTTAAGCGAGACTAATCTGCTATATCTCTCATCATTGCCTCTCGATGAGAGGCAATGATGCAGCATAGACCGGGAGACATGTCCCTGTGTAGGAAAAGCAATCAAATCCAAAGATAATTACAAATTTGCTAAGAGTGAAGCATGTGATGGGGAGTACTAGTAAGGGAAGCTTAACCTTTTAAAAGAGAAGGATGCTGGGGGCTGCTGGGTTGTGTTGCTATAGTAATTGCTCAATATTAATAAACACTAAAAAAGCTAAAGCTAAAAAAACTGTGATGAGGAAAACAGAAGACAAGTCAACCAAAAAATTTGGAAAACAAGCCAAGAGTTGGAGACGAGCAAATGTCAGGAATCATTTTGAAAAAGATTTAATAGTCGGTAACATTCTAACTTGAGCCCTAATGTGTCGGGTTTAGACGCTGCTTCTCAAGCTACGTGGCTTACACCCCTGCCTGCCAGACACGGCGCCCTTTCCACTCAGCAAACTGAAGGTGTCCCGGTCAGGGCTGGACTCCGGCATGGGAGAGAGCTCTGCTACCGGGAGCGCCACGCATAGCACCAGTGCACCGCCGCTTGCCACAGACGTCCTACAGAGCCCCGCGCCCAAGAACCACTCGGCCACTCTGCACAGTTTGGTGCAACTGTGTCTACAGCAGCAGCCTGACCGCAGGTTTTCCTCTTTCACTGACAGTGGACAAGACATCTGTTCTCTTCTCTCATATGTTACCAACACAGATTCACCTAATTTTTTTCTCTTTGCAGACCGTCAGCCTCTGCTTTGTTGACCCACGCCTTTTTCAAGCAGGTCAGTCTGTATTTAAAGTGCTGAGCTTGCTTTACCATCCTGCAGTGTCTTTCTCAGCATGTATTGCTGCAATTAAGCAGTAAAAAGCAATACTTCCAACTCTTTTTTTAAATCCTCCAAATTATGTACTCATGTTTGAATTGGACTTTGTTCAAAAGAACTCAAAGCATATAGCAAACGCAGTATAATTGTAATTAGGTGTGTAATTGGAGCTGGGCGGAGAGGCAAAAAAAATTATCACGATTTATATTTTCATATCATCCGATCTCAATAAATATCACAATTGATTTTTTTATTAAAGGCAAATTGTCCCGTGCAGGATTGTACCGAGTACCGTGGAATCCCCTTTGTTTACTTCCGCATTATCTTCTAACAGACATTTCCGCCATGCTTTGTCAAGGTAAAAGATGGTAAGAGCTGACAACTGTCATTTTGTTCATATCTATGATTGTGTTTACTAGAGGTGCAACATTACATGTAACCCTTTCTACGATCCGGTATGGTATTAGGGCCATGGTTTTGCTTCCTTTTCGGTATGTTTTGCGTGGGTAAAGAGAACAGGTTTTTTTCCTTCTCAAATTTATGTTATTTATGTTAGTTATTTTGCTTGTCATCACAAACTTCATTCACATTTATTAAAAAAAAACTTTTAAATGTGAATTATTATTTTTATTCTTTGATTACTTGCTTCTCACCAGTGGTTTGGAAAATGGCAAGCAGTGACCCAGATTGTAGAGTTTTTTAAAGCTCGTACTGTAGTTTATAATTAATTAAAATACATTAAAGTGCAGTTTGAATTTAACATAAAACATTTGAATGATTATTTTACAAACAAAATGTTTTTATCTACAAACTCAAAAATTATTTAAGCAAAAAGTGTCTGCAGTTTTTTAGTGCATGTTAAATCAGAAGAGTTAAATTTAGACCAATCCCATACTGTGATTCTAAAATATTTAGATACAAACATATTTTTTTTGCTGATTATTTTAGTAGGCGTGTCCAGTAGTTCAGTCACAAAGACATTCTGTGCATGCCTGCGAGTCCGCATTGAGGGCAGGATTACTGCACACCACAGTGGGTTGCTCCTTCTCAATGCTAGTGTTAGCCATATTTGTTTTATTCTTCTGGACTCCACTTCCAGCTGTGTAAGGGGGAAGAAGCACAACGCTGATCGGACATTAATTATGTCACAAGGAGCTTGACATTCATGACGCAGGACAGGGATGGTCACACGCACACACGTACACAAGCGCATTCATAGACACACACAGGCTCACGGTCAATAAAGGCTTATTGTTCCGTGCAGGATTATCCCAAGCACCGGTGCATCCCTAGTGTTAAAGGGGAACTGCACTTTTTGGGGAATTTTGCCTATTGTTCACAATCATTATGTGAAATAAACATCCATGACCATGGATGTTTATTTTTTTGCATTCGAAATATTAAATGAATGCGATCACAAGTCCTTTTACAATAGAGCCAATGGGAGCCGCGCAATTCCACCTATAAAGCCCTTAAAAAAAACATCCAAACACCTCCATTGAGGTTTTATGTACATGATGTAAGTATATATGTAATGTAACGGGCACATTTATAATAACATTTAATATTTACTTATTTTGATCATTTTAAGCATATCATTAATATCATTAATTTAAAAAACGCATTACATTTGCTTTTTTTTATTCCTAACTGATTACTGCTCACTGCAGACTTTATGAGACATCATTTACTGTGCAAGGTCTGCTGTCAATAGGATGCTGACTGCTTGGACGTTCATATATTCCCATTTAGATGAAGAATGACCATAATCCTCACAAAGAAACGTGGTGGAGGGTCAGGGGAAACAATAATAATAATAATGGATTAGATTTTATATCGCACTTTTCTATTATTAGATACTCAAAGCGCTCACAGAGAAGTGGGAACCCATCATTCATTCACACCTGGTGATAAGCTACATTTGTAGCCACAGCTGCCCTGGGGTAGACTGACGGAAGCGAGGCTGCCAGTTTGCGCCTATGGCCCCTCCGACCACCACCTATCATTCATTCACCAGTGTGAGCGGCACCGGGGGCAAGGGTAAAGTGTCCTGCCCAAGGACACAACGGCAGCGATTTGGATGTCAAGAGGCGGGGAGCGAACCCGCAACCCTCAGGTTTCTGGCACGGCCGCTCTACCCACTACGCCATACCGCCCCTAACAAGCGTCTTTTCGTGTAGTTTTTGCCATTTCTGAGTCCTAAATGGCTGTCAAAGTGTACCAACTCGTCAGAATACGTCCTCAGACTTCGTCTGTCCAGGTGAGATGCAAGATTTATGATCTACAATAAACTCCCAGGGAGCAAGGAAGCGAGGAAACACCTCGCCAGTCGATCATGTTGAATTTTATACACAGGTTTGTGATCACCGCACAGCTATAAACAGTTTGTCTGCGTTAGCGTTTATAATAATATCACTAACACTTGGTTAATATTCCAAATCACATAATGTAAATGGAGTATTGTTTGCGATTTTTGAATGGTTATTTATTAGATTTTATGGGTGAAATTGAGGACCTCCCATTGGCTGCGCAGTAAGTGGAATTTATTTACGTTTATTTACAAGTTAGAGTGCATTAAAAAAAAAAAAAAATTTAATAATTGTGAACCATAGGAAAAACTACTGTACTACTGTACGAGACATTTCCGCCATGTTTGATCGAGGTAATATGCAAACAGCTGATCACTGTGATTGAACTGAAATTAAATATGATCAGCGATTAGAATCATATAATCGCCCAGCCCTAGGTGTAATAGTACGTGTATTGCTAATCTATTTTTTTGGTACTGAACTCTGTTTGGTACAAAGTCATCCAGATTTTTTTACACAGTACACATTATTTGGAGACACCACATTCAGTGCAGAATAACGCAATTATTTGTTTTTCCCTTTGATTTGATATCATTTGAAGATTATTCCCCAATAGGAGCAACGCTTGAAATACAATACTCTTTGAATTTTAGGTATATTTGCACAAAGTACCGGTATCGGATTGGTATCACTGATACCAGCCTGAATTTTACTAGGTATCAAATCGGAAAGAAAAATCAGTGGTTTGGCACATCACTAAACAGCAGTATGATCTCATATGAGTATGACTCAGTGACCCGCCCCCACCAATTGTAATTGGCCATTCGTTGGTTGGTTGGGTTGGCTGAAATGTATGATCCACAAACCGAGATGGGAATAATACTGTGGTTGCCACTCCGATGCAGTGTTAATTTTGACTGCCGTTTTTAATTCAGTTTTAGCCATAGTCTTTTGGCGGGGACTGCATGGAGCCTTTTATTTGTTAACAAATGTCCGCTTGTAGCTGAGATAGGCTCCGGCGCCAGCTGCGACCACGAAGGGAATAAGTGGTAGAAAATGGATGGATGGATGTCCGCCATAAATAGATAATAAATAAATGGGAAATACTGGATCCACTTCCTGTTTTTGCTGCGCATTTGACGTAAGCGCTTTGGACCACATTAAAAGTTGCCCTGCCTTTAGATCTACCTTTAAATAAACCATTCCTTGAGGCAGAGAAAATTACTTTTTGTAAAGAAGTAATACGGTATAATTATCTTTAACTTACAGTTGTATAGATGTCACGATCGATATGACTCGCCTGCTGATGGCATCCTAGCAGTATAAATTAAACATGTACTGTGTGTTATAAGATTAGATTAGAGTGCAGCATTTAAGTTTTTCCCTAATCTAGTCTTATAACACACAATATAGACAAGTTCTCCTAGTATTTATCATCTTTAGCTTGTTGTTTACTTAACGGTCAGTTAAGTAAACAACAGCTGTTCATGCATGCACATCAGGGCCGGTTCTAGGCAGGCATATATGAGGGGGTAGTCAGAAATGTGAAGGGGGAATCAGGTGTACATGCTGCTCCATCATGCTGCAGCACTTTTTTCGTTTTCATTGCCTTCTTCATATAATTTGTTTGTTAGCTACAGTATGGGCCTGTTATACTTAGATTCAAATACCATGCACTAAACAGCGTGAGCAATCTAAAAAATAGCGTGTACTAATAGTGGGCGTGGTGTGCGTTTGATTTACTAACACTGCATTTGCAATTAGGTGGTGCAGACTGCCTTATTTAAATGAGGATTGTGCGTGTACTATATGGGCATCACCGCGGAGACTCTCTCATTTACTGCACATTCATGTTATCTTGCTCCTACCTTCCTGTGGCATTATGCTATATTTTCAAACATGCAGGATTTACAACTTTTTATGGGCATTTTAAAAGCAGTCATGCAGTGCATCTACATTTTTTTCTTTTCTTTTCTTTACTACTGAAGGTGCATGCGAGAGAGGCTGCATTTACTCTGCGCAATACACAAAAATGCATATTTCAAGAATAGGTTTTTCATATAAGCAATATTTTGATCATATATATTCAATGTGGGGAAAAAACAATCATTAAAAATAATACCATATGCATCAATTTAATTTTTAATCAACCTCTTAAATCCTCTAGCAGCTATAAAATGACACAATTATGTTGCTGAATAGACAATATGTCTAATATTTTTAATTTATGACCATCAAAATATACACACACTTAGGACAAAGGATTCTCGTCTGTCCATCGTCTGTCTGTGCAGCACAAGCACTGATCCTGCAGCCGTATGTGGAACTGTCAGTTTGCACAGTTACTAAAAAAAATGCAAAATAGTGCTCACAAAACAGTGATATATGTTGATAAATCTCATTGCGCGTGTTAAGTAATTACTGTATATTAATTTGCATCTTCTCCTCCCAGTATTGTGGGCATTTTGAGGAGTAGCATTTATTTTGCATATTAATGAAGACAGGGATGCAAAATAAATAACACGCCTTATTCTGCTCACTTAAGAGACGCAATACACTTTGCACGACTTCAGTTGATTAACTTTACGTGTGCTATCAAGTTTGCACATGTTTTCGTACATGCAAATATTTACATTCATGCAGTGTTTAGTGACCAGCGGGCTCTATAACACGCACCCTACGCCGCAAGAAACTTAAGAAAAATAACTCAGAACGACCGAAAAAAACTACTTATTACCCTCATTTTGCCATAATCTTAATTCCCTTTGGACCAACAATCATAGTGAAAATGATGCCTTCTGTGTGAAGTATGTCAACTGGTGGCTGCCTGCGATGTAGTTTGTTATCATTGCGCGTACAATGCCTGTGCTTTTAAACTTAGACAAACTTTATTTATCCACCATCATTTATTATTACATCTAAAATGTGGTTTATTTTACTCTTACAATGTCCACTCCGTCTATTTATAATTGTGTTGGACTTTCTCTTCTGCCGTTACCAAATAGCTTTATCTTAGCTAAGGAAACGTATGATAATATTCCTCTTTTCTGACTTATAAATGTTACAATATTGGATATTCGTCTAAACCTGTCAAACCATAAGGTTCATGCGTTTGGACGTGAGCTTTTTCAAACCATAACACTGTGCTGTGTGAATTATATTTCAGGGTTTCCCTTAATGTATTTGAATGTGGATTCAAATTTGATTACCGCCACATCTTAAAAATACGTTTTTTTGTTGTTTTTTTTACTTGAAAACAAATTAAAGTAATATAATATATTGTCGCCCCCAGAAGAAATCACAAAGTCCGACACTATTTCAAACTTTTATTACCAATCTTAAGAAAACAAACAGCACAATTAAAATGGTTTCACCTCCCGTGCAAACACTTTCGTCTCGTGAGTCCACGCTTCCCCGGACACACAACAACCCTTCCTCATTCTCCGCCAATCACCTTACAAGCACGAACGGTGTGTTTGTGACCATGGGAAAAACTGACATCAAATCCAAAACACACGAAAATAAAACTAACATTAACTGGTCTTTACAGTATCAATTGATTGCCAGAAGCTTGTGGATGGCTACCAAAAGCGCCTTGCAGTGAAACTTGCCAAGGGACATGTAACCAAATATTAACATTGCTGTATGTATATTTTTGACCCAGATTTGGTCACATTTTCAGTAGACCCATAACAAATTCATCAACAAAAAAAACTTCTTTTTTTTTTGTGACCAACAAGTATGTGCTCCAATCACTCTATCACAAAAAAATAAGAGTTGTAGAAATTATTGGAAACTCAAGACAGCCATGACATTATGTGTAGCGCCGGATGTAAACAAAACGCACATCATTGAGACTGTCTGCTGCGTTGTTAACATGTCTGCAATGTGAAGGTAATATTTATATATATATTACACATATACCCGCGGACAGCCTTCTACAAAATGTGCAAATAATAATAAGAGAAAGTCCAAGTAGAGCAACTGCGTCAAGCAAGAGTGACATATCATGCTTGCTGCAGCTAACTCAGCGACATAGAGTTAAGAGTTAAGTCTCTAAACACGAGTACATTTTATAATAACACCAGAAGAAGATGCTACATTTGTTGCTACTTGTTTAAAAAAAAAAATAAAAGTCTGGAAACACTTGAAGAAATCTCAAAGTACATTGTACAAAAAGCAGCAACAATTGAAAATATGGCAAAGCGATAAAAAAAATAATGTGTTAATACTGATTCACAATAACAGATTTGTTTTAAATTTATGTATACATTTTTAAAGAAAATCATGTCATCATTGCAAGTTATGCGAATTACTCAATGGTGCAATGGTGACCACGCCCATAACCACGCCCACCGCCTCAGGCATCTTGGCAGTTTCGGGGAAACCCTATATTCCTATACATTACTATTCCTTTTATTAAATTTGTATTATTACATTTTAATGGCAGATTAATTTGGCTATTTAAATAAGTATATCTCAGATTTAAGTACTAATAACTAGCATTTTTCTACCGCTTGTCCCCTACGGGGTCGGAAGGCAATGTACACCTTGGACAAGTCGCCACCTCATCGCAGGGCCAACACAGATAGACATACAACATTTACACTCACATTCACACTGTTGCCAAATTGTTCCAACATAAAAAAAAAGTTTTTATTTATCTTGCATTTGCTTTTACTTTACATGTCAAATATAATTTTAAATCAAAAGGAGATTATACTAATTTTTAAAAGTAATTTTCAGCTGCCTCCATGTGCGTTTTTAAATTAAAATGAGGTTTTATTAAATAAATATCATTAGTCCACCACTTTCTCACCAGTGGGGCATTAAGAAAACATGTTTGAATGTTCAATTAATTAACTACTGCTTTCAAATCAGTGACGATTGCTCTAAGTTCAGCTTCCCTAAAAGGTAAAAAAAAAATTTAAGTGGTTAAATATGTACTTTTGTGTTTAGAATGTGTTGAACTTTTATTCATTATTAATTGCAGTGTTTTTCAACCTTTTTTGAGCCGAGGCACATTTTTTGCGTTGAAAAAATGCGCAGGTACACCACCAGTAGAAATCATTAAAAAACTAAACTCAGTTCACAGTAAAAAGTCGTCGTCGCAATTGTTGGATATGACTTTAAACCATAACCAAGCATGCATCACTGTAGCTCTTGTCTCAAAGTAGGTGTACTTTCACCACCTGTCACATCACACCGTGACTTTTTGAGTTTTTTGGTGTTTTCCTGTGTGTAGTGTTTTAGTTCTTGTCTTGCGCTCCTATTTTGGTGACTTTTTCTGTTTTTTTGGTATTTTCCTGTAGCAGTTTCATGTCTTCCTTTGAGCGATATTTCCCGCACCTACTTTGTTTTAGCAATCAAGACTATTTAAGTTGTTTTCATCCTTCTTTGTGGGGACATTGCTGATTGTCATGTCATGTTCGGATGTACTTTGTGGATGCTGTCTTTGCTCCACAGTAAGTCTTTGCTGTCGTCCAGCATTCTGTTTTTGTTTACTTTGTAGCCAGTTCAGTTTTATACTGCATAGCCTTCCCTAAGCTTCAATGCCTTTTCTTAGGGGCACTCACCTTTTGTTTATTTTTGGTTTAAGCATTAGATACCTTTTTGCCTACACGCTGCCTCCCACTGTTTCCGACATCTACAATGCAATTAGCTACCTGCTGCCACCTACTGATATGGAAAAGTATTACACGGTTACTCTGCCGAGCTCTAGACAGCACCGACACTCAACAACAACACATCATTTGCAGACTATAATTACTGGTTTGCAAAAAATATTTTTAACCCAAATAGGTGAAACTAGATAATCTCCCACGGTACACCAGACTGTATCTCACGGCACGCTGGTGTGCCGCGGCACAGTCGTTGAAAAACACTGATTTATTGGACCGGATTTGTTTAGTACCCTTCTATCTAGTACTGTGACCTATTTGAAAGCACCCTATCGTTTAACAGGTTCCACTTTCCTGAATTTAAAAAATGTTTTTTTTTCTTGTAGTTTTAAGTTGAGCTGTTTGTGACAGGTGAAGAAGCACACCAGAGACTCCTTCCTCAGTCTGATGTACCCAGCGGTGCCACTCACCAGCTCAGAGGGGCTGCCTTTGTCCTGTCCCCCGTCTCCCCCCTGCCATGTTCAAACTGCATCCCCGGGTGTCTGTGCTGAGGTGGCATGGGATTTCTCCTGAACCCAACAGGAAAAAGCGTTGAAGGTTTGAACTCCTGTAATTTTATTGTGATCATTACCCTGAGCCTTTAAGATTATTTTGATATTTTTTACGTTTTTATTAGATATATATTTACAAGGTAACTGTGAAGATGCTGTAATCATCTCATGATGATGAATTTATAATATTTGCAGTGGTAGGAACCCATTGAATTTGTGTAGGGATCCTTGTTTTGACTTTGTGAAAAAAGGCAAATTTAGTGAAGTTTTCCAGTAAACAACCTTGCTGGGCATCTGTACTGGTTTGGTCAGAATCAGATTCACCTTTATTGTCATTGTGCTGGGGGTTACAACGAGATTTAGAACAACAATGATGACTCTGCTGACTTATAGGAACATAAAACAAAGTATTTTAGGTGTCTAGTCTACAAAGATATGAACATTACATCATTTTTATGGTCGATTGTTGAAACTGAGAATTAGGAAAATAACATTAAAAAAAGTTAATAAATACATTAGTATTTGAGTAAAATAAGTATTTGATTCTAATACAAATGGGGGTTTAGTGCATAACAGTAGACAAATCAGCTGTTTCTTGTAGTTATAGGGATTTTGGTGAGAGAAACGTTACAAAACAGACTGTTTGCACCTTCAAGTTTGACGGTAGTAATGTTGTTGGATTCATATTCAACATTTCTCTGCAAACAAAGACGTCCAGTCCACTCGATGCCAAACACTTGTCATGTGACCTCATCACATTCTCCTTGTCCCCTTGTGTGACTCATTCAGGTGTTAATTGTCAAAACGTGTAGTCCATCCCAGTTTAGTGCGGGTCTACAATCCTGTCCCTGAGGTCAGCTCTTTGGTCATGCCCGTGGTGGTGTAGGGTTTGAATGCAAGAGTGTTTGTGTGACAGGTGTATTTTCTATACATAATGAGTTGAGATCAGGAATAAAAGGGACAGGACTTATTTTTGTCTTTCATGGACACGTAGCCACTCTGTGGGGTCACAAACTTAGTCACTATGTTACTTATTTCCCACAGCTAAAAGCAATTTAGAACTTTTATTTTCATTTAAATGTTTATATAGTCCCTCTGTTCAAGTAAAGCAACCATAAAAAAGGATGTATTATTCATATTTTTATAAGAGGGTAAACTTGCTTATTAAGCAGTGGTTCAAATACTTATTTGTATATTGAATAATTTACGCAGCAATAAGTCACTTGGATGACAACAATAGTCATGAACACAAATACTTGTTGTTTTGTTTGTGTTGCGTGGGAAATTTCTGCTGCTGCTGTTTGTGTTCAAAATATATACAAACCCCAAAACCAATGAAGTTGTCACGTTGTGTAAATCGTAAATAAAAACAGAATACAATGATTTGGAAATCCATCCATCCATCCATCCACTTTCTACCGCTTGTCCCTTTTGGGGTCAGGGTTTTTTTTTGCAAATAATCATTAACTTAGAATTTAATGGCAGCAACACAGTGGTTTTCTGAAGTGTTCCTGAGCCCATGTGGTGATATCCTTTACACACTGATGTCAGTTTTTGATGCAGTACCGCCTGAGGGATCCAAGGTCACGGGCATTCAATGTTACATGCAGTGATTTCTGCAGATTATCTGAACCTTTTGATGATATTACAGACCTTAGATAGTGAAATCCCTAAATTCCTTGCAACAGCTGGTTGAGAAATGTTGTTCTTAAACTGTTCGACAGTTTGCTCACTCATTTGCTCACAAAGTGGTGACCCTCGCCCCATCCTTGTTTGTGAATGACTGAGCATTTCATGGAAGCTGCTTTTATACCCAATAATGGCACCCACCTGTTCCTAATTAGCCTGTTCACCTGTGGGATTTTCCAAATAAGTGTTTGATAAGCATTCCTCAACTTTATCAGTCTTTTTTGCCACTTGTGCCAGCTTTTTTTGCTGCGGGCATCAAATTCCAAATGAGCTAATATTTGCAAAAAATAAGTTTTCCAGTTTGAACATTAAGTATCTTGTCTTTGCAGTCTATTCAATGGAATATAAGTTGAAAAGGATTAGCAAATCATTGTATTCTGTTTTTATTTACGATTTACACAACGTGCCAACTTCACTGGTTTTGGGGTTTGTATATACAGTATGTATGTATGTATGTATGCATGTGTGTATATATATATATATATATATATATATATATATACTGTATATATGTACATGTTCAAGGCAGATGGCAGAGAGCGTGTGTGGGAGAGCGGTGTGTGTGTGTATATGGTTTTATAAATAAATATATATATATATATACACATATATATATATATATACACATATACATATATATATATATATAGATATATATAGTATATATTAGGGCTGCCAAAATTATAAATAGAACTATAAGTTCCTTTTAACAGCGATAATTTTTTTTATGATCTCCATCTTTCAAAGGCATCCCCGATACAAATCCTCGTTTTGTTCCTGACTTTGTCATGAATAAGTTGAGAATAGTAACAACAACTTTTATATTTACTGAGGTCTGACATGTTTAGTAACTTTACCAGTGGCAGTAGTCAGATGAAGGTGGTGGTGTGTAACTGGCAACCTGGAAGGGACTTTCTAATTGGTCAAACGCTGGAGGGCGGGGCATCGTAATGAAAACAATAAGATTTCGGGGCTGTAAATCTAATTTTAAAATGAGCATATCCCGACTGAACTACTGTTATCAGTTATAAAGGTATTCGAAAAGAACATGATTTATTAATGCCTTTTGACATATCAGGGCCATTTAATGACGACTTGACATGAAATTATTATTATATGTCTCGGCTACACTTATTGACGAAAAATTATATCTTTCTGCGATTATCGCGATTAATTTTGAGTTAACTATGAACAAAATGTAAATATTTTAAATGTTTGACAGCCCTATTGTATACGTGTGTGCATGCATCTGTATATGTGTGTGTATATGCCCAAAGGGAATAAGCGGTAGAAAATGGATGGATGGATATATATATATATATATATATGTTGTGTGTGTGTGTATATATATATATATATATATATATATATATATATATATATATATATATATATATACATATACATACATACATACTATACATATATATACTATACATATTTATTATATATACACAATATATTTAGATTTAACAAATTAGAATTAAGAACATATTTATAGTATACACGTTAAAAATATATAACTAAAATTATATGTACTACGATATAATTAATGCAATATTTTTTTTAAACATTTTTATAAATGTATACTGTATGCGTCCGTGCCTACTATATGTGTCTGACTTTAGGGATACTCTGTACCTACTCAGTGGCCTAGTGGTTAGAGTGTCCGCCCTGAGATCGGTAGGTTGTGAGTTCAAATCCCGGCCGAGTCATACCAAAGACTATAAAAATGGGACCCATTACCTCCCTGCTTGGGTTGGAATTGGGGGTTAAATCACCAAAATGAGTCCCGGGCGCGGCCACCGCTGCTGCCCACTGCTCCCCTCACCTCCCAGGGGGTGATCAAGGGTGATGGGTCAAATGCAGAGAATAATCTCGCCACACCTAGTGTGTGTGTGTGACAATCATTGGTACTTTAACTTTAACTTTAACTTTAGGGCTAAGTTGCATGGAATCTGTGCCGTCTAATGTTGTGACATACATTTACAAAAATGGGGATCCTACTCAACGTGAGTGACGTCTGTGTTGTATTTGACGTTTACATTAGAGAAGTTTCCTACCTGATGAGCAGCCAAAGAAGAAACGTGTTGAGAGAGAAATTAAGCAACATTCAGTTTGTGTTACTGTGATTCTGTACACTGTGATTTTTGAATATATTACCAACTATTAAAAACAATATGCAAAGTATTTTAGTTTTGTTGTGTCGTATCCTTATTATATTCAGTGTGACATCCTGATTGTAATAAATTAAATATGACAGACGTAACGGGAAGGAAGAATTTGAAGGCAAGCACTTTTGGCCTTTTAAAAAATGCATATATAAATCAATATATGTAAGAATTACAGTAATAAAGGGTTGTCTCACTCTCAGCCAGCGGTAGCGTTGAATGTGAGCGTTTGAAGACGGCATCTCTTTTAGGCGGTAAGGTTAATTAATGATTGATGAGGCACTGATTTTTATTGCAAACCTTAACTTCTTGTACTGTATACAATGTTGATCAAGGTTGTTCATGAAAAGGATGATTAAGAAGAGAATCAATGAGTTTCATATAAAACTAAACAATTTGTGGTCTTATGTTGTATAAGAAGTCCCTGTGCTTGTCATTCTTTAGGAAGCTTGGTTACGGTACTTTGTTTTTAGAGTTCACTTTACTCACAGGCTTAAAAGTTTCTCAGTTGCTTTCGACAAGCACCTCCCAGCTCACCTCCTCATGATCGCTATTTGACAAGTTTGATTGTCAAGAAAAACGTTAAGTATGTTATGACATGGCGGATGGCTTCAAAGAGATTTGGGACGACCATCCGCCGTCTCAGCAAAGGGAAGCGGTGCTCTGTCAACATTGTGTATGGTGAGGATGGTGTGCAGCTGAACTTGGGATGTTTAATCAGTGAAAATAATACTTTGAAGGCCTCCTCAATCCCACATATATAAGACATATGTCTTATGTCCTATGAGAAATCAGTACCTCTATGGTAGGCTATCCTATCTCTGGGGCTGAGGTTGCCATGGTAGTTAAGAAGCTTCTCGGTGGCAGGGCCCTAGAGGTGGATGAAGAGATTTATCTGGAGTTCCTCGAGGCTCTGCATGCTGTAAAGGCGTCCTGTTTGACTAGACTCTACAGCATTGATGATACTTTTTGATGATATTACAGACCGTAGATGGTGAAATCCCTAAATTCCTTGCAATAGCTGGTTGAGAAATATTGTTCTTATATTGTTCGACAATTTGCTCACTCATTTGTTCACAAAGTGGTGACCCTCGCCCCATCCTTATTTGTGAATGACTGAGCATTTCATGGAAGCTGCTTTTATACCCAATCATGGCACCCACCTGTTCCCAATTAGCCTGTTCACCCGTGGGATGTTCCAAATAAGTGTTTGATGAGCATTCCTCTACTTTCTCAGTCTTTTTTGCCACTTGTGCCAGCTTTTTTGAAACATGTTGCAGGCATCAAATTCCAAATGAGCTAATATTTGCAAAAAACAACAAAGCTTTTCAGTTTGAACGTTAAGTATCTTGTCTTCTTTGCAGACTGTTCAATTGAATACAAGTTGAAAAGGATTTGCAAATCATTGTATTCTGTTTTTATTTACCATTTACACAACGTGACAACTTCACTGGTTTTTGGTCTTGTACACACACACACACACACACACACACATATATATATATATATATATTACAGATGTCCGATAATATCGGCCTGCCGATAAATGCTTTAAACTGTAATATCGGAAATGATCGTTTTTTTATTATCGGTATCGTTTTTTTATCATTATTTTTAATTTTTTTTGTATTAAATCAACATAAAAAACACAAGATACACTTACAATTAGTGCACCAACCCAAAACACCTCCCTCCCCCATTTACACTCATTCACACAAAAGGGTTGTTTCTTTCTGTTATTAATATTCTGGTTCCTACATTATATATCAATACAGTCTGCAAGGGATACAGTCCGTAAGCACACATGATTGTGCCTGCTGCTGGTCCACTAATAGTACTAACCTTTAACAGTTAATTTTAATAATTTTCGTTAATTACTAGTTTCTATGTAACTGTTTTTATATTGTTTTACTTTCTTTATTATTCAAGAATTTTTTTTTAAATTTATTTATTTATCTTATTTTATTATATTAATTTTTTTTAAAAGAACCTTATCTTCACCATACCTGGTTGTCCAAATTAGGCATAATAATGTGTTAATTCCACGACTGTATATATCGGTATTGGTTGATATCGGTATTGGTAATTAAGAGTTGGACAATATCCGAATATCGGATATCGGCAAAAAAGCCATTATCGGACACCCCTAATATATATATATATATATATATATATATATATATATATATATAGACAGGCGGATCGGTGCGGCGTCTTCAGTAATGCGGACGCTGTATCGATCCGTTGTGGTGAAGAAGGAGCTGAGCCGGAAGGCAAAGCTCTCGATTTACCGGTCGATCTACGTTCCCATCCTCACCTATGGTCATGAGCTTTGGGTCATGACCGAAAGGACAAGATCACGGGTACAAGCGGCCGAAATGAGTTTCCTCCGCCGAGTGGCGGGGCTCTCCCTTAGAGATAGGGTGAGAAGCTCTGTCATTCGGGGGGAGCTCAAAGTAAAGCCGCTGCTCCTCCACATCGAGAGGAGCCAGATGAGGTGGTTCGGGCATCTGGTCAGGATGCCACCCGAACGCCTCCCTAGGAAGGTGTTTCGGGCACGTCCGACCGGTAGGAGGCCACGGGGAAGACCCAGGACACGCTGGGAAGACTATCTCTCCCGGCTGGCCTGGGAACGCTTCGGGATCCCCCGGGAGGAGCTGGACGAAGTGGCTGGGGAGAGGGAAGTCTGGGCTTCCCTGCTTAAGCTGCTGCCCTCGCGACCCGACCTCGGATAAGCGGAAGAAGATGGATGGATGGATGGATGGATGGATGGATATATATATATATATATATATATATATATATATATATATATATATATATATATATATATATATATATATATATATATATATATATATATATATATATGTATATACACACACACACACACACACACACACACACATGTATCCATATATACACATATATATAAACATACACATATACACCAATACAGTATATATTTATACCTGTATATAAATACACATATATATCATTACATACATATATATGTATATACACATTTATACACAAACACACACATACATACATTCACACAGATTTCACCATATACTGTACATACATTCATACACAGGCACACACTCATGCACATCCATATATACACACACATATACATATAATTAAAAAATAAATAATTCAGAAAAAGATAGAATAAATGGAAAAACAGATAAAATAATAAATGAGTTAAAAAAAAAAAACAGGAGAGTTGCAGGGCAGTTGGGCAGCACCGCCGGGGTCCCAACAAGGGGGGCAAGCTGTCCCCCTTGTCCCACTCGACACCAGACAGCGCAGGGCGGCCCAAGCCACACCCCGCAGCAGAAGGAGGAAACCCAAGGAGACGTGAAGCCAGGGGGGCATGGATGGGCTGGCCCCTGCCCGACAGTGACAAGCCCCCCAGGGCCCCGCCCAACCACCCACGAGAGGTACCCAGAGTGTCCCACAGAGATCAGAATTCTGTCAGTTGTTGTTTTGATCGAGCAGACATTCTTTCCACAACTACATAATCAAATAAAATGTTTTTGTAAAGGTTTACGCATAAATTATTTTTGATTTTCAATTCATGAGAATAGTTTTCTTGGCGATGCCTAATGCATTGATAAGGAGCTATGTCTTGTTTTGTATCAACATCAGTTGCAGAGAGATCACCCAACAGGCAGGGGGGGGGGAATCTGTAAGGCTAATGACAGGTTCTCGTATACTCCACGCCAGGAGTTATTCACGGGAGCACAGGAGCACATTGAGTGTAAGTAGTTATCTACCTTATTATCTGAGCAGTGCACACAAATGTTAGAGGCAGCTAAACCCATTTTATACATTCTTAGACCGGTGTAATGTATTCTGTAAAGTATTTTGAGCTGAATCAACCGTACATTTGGGTTCTTAATCAAACAAGAAGTATTGAGGCATATTTGTTTCCAGAGTTCTGGGTCACAGCTTGGCACCAGCGATGCCGCAGGAGTTGCCGGAATGACGCTACAACGACAAACCGCCTTCGGGACTCCGGCTCCTGATTTTCTGTCGGGGTTTACTCCCTTAACCTTAGCCTCGAGTGGGTTGACCGCAAGGCATGAGATTGGAGATTTCCTTCTCCTAGATGGGCTGCCTTACCGTAGTTTCTCTTTAAATATCCTTCTTGAAAATGGCCTCGCAAATATATGTGTTGTCTTGTCTAATCATAAAAGATGCAGACGAGGCGAGTTGGCTGAGTTCTTAAAGTTTACTCCACAGCGTGCTCGTCAAAAATATCCCAACATTAGCAACCTAAACGTGGCTACTGTGCATGCTCTTTACTACTGTGGCATGCTGGGTAATGGAGTTCTTATGTTACCTGGCTCATAACATCACTATATATCTGCTTTAGGCCATCTAGAAGGCCTTACTGACAACTGGTGATCTAGCGCAACTGTCTGTCAAATGTTTGTGTCCGTTTACTTACAGTGCAAGGACGCCCGCATTGCTGAATCTGAAGGCTTCTGGCAGATTTAAGCTTGCTGAATACTGATTGGATAAAAACTCTATAAACTAAAAACAACAGCCCTGGAAGGAGCATGATATGACATGAAGAGAAATGTAATGCTTTTAGATATTTAGGGAAAGTAAATTAAAAAAATACTTTTATCTTTTAATTCTG
Organism: Nerophis lumbriciformis; assembly: GCF_033978685.3. Classification (NCBI taxonomy): domain Eukaryota; kingdom Metazoa; phylum Chordata; class Actinopteri; order Syngnathiformes; family Syngnathidae; genus Nerophis; species Nerophis lumbriciformis. The sequence continues at coordinate 26,243,819 of NC_084548.2, read as the reverse complement.
ATCATGATTTCTTGTTATGTTAGGCCAGCAGAGAAGGCCTAACTGGCCCTGACGGCACACCACTGGCGTATGTAACAGGTACGTTAGCTATTATAGTAGACGTTCTCAATATTTGGGCTAATCAGAAGTCTAGATTACGACTCGGAGAGAGTAGGACAGACACAATTAAATGCTTTAAATTATACTGGTGTTATTTAAATATGTACAGTGCAACAAATAGTGGACAGACATTGATAGGAATGGCCATTCAAAACAAAAGAAAAAACAGCAAGGGTTCAGGTAATTCATAACAGGTAGTATCAAAAGTTCTTAAAAGGTCATATGAGACTGATCGCAGTCCATATGCGCATTCAGAGTTCATACAGCCACACGGTTTGGGGTTGTGGATATGGCAGTTTGTAGTGAGAGTTCAGTTTTATGGGCAGGGTGTGTATGAGGTAGCGCAAAGGGCCGCAGAGCAATGAGGTGCGAGGCAAGGGGTTCGGCTATAAGCCGCCTACCGGCCCGATCAGAGCAGGTGGAGTTCAGGGGTTGAGAGGCCTTCAATAAATAAGTTACACTTATTATCATTATTAGCTATAATACTGCTAACATTAACGATATTTAAACAATCACATGCATGTATAAAATAAACACGACAGTACACAGTGTTGTCAACTTGTCACTATGACGGGAGTAACATTAACAATAACAGTGACGTCACTATGACGGGTGTAACCGCACACCAGCGGCAGTGTTCATTCATTGTCTTTACCATAGCATAAAAAGTGCAAATGGCCTTAAAACGCCACAACACTCAGTTACCATATGTAAATACTCAAAATAAAGACTCGTCATAAATATAAATTCAATCGGATCAGAAACATTGGAGGAAACGGGATTAAAACCCGATGCTAACCGCCCATAGGAAATACATGGGTACGGCTAGTCGCTACTATTAGCAAACAGATTCACTTACCAACTCGGCTTAATATCTTATCATCGACACACTCTCTCGTCGCAACACGTCCCTGATGTTCGGCACCTATAAGTTTACAATTAGTTGTAAAATGTTGGACGGTTGTTTTTACAATATGCAAGCAAACAACAACTTTAAAACATACCGGCTTCATATGTCCCCAGGTTTAGCCACCGCACCTGGCAGCCATCTGGAATGCTGGATTTTATAGAGCGTGATTGGCTGCAGCGGGTCACGTGAGCGCGTGTGTTAAACTCGCGAGATTAAACGTGGAAACGGCGCAGGTAATATTAGGAGATGCCATGAGAGGAAATATGGCTTATTTCCCACCCGTGTTACACGTATATTAATACTTTTAAGCAGTTGTGTTTTCGAATAATTTGGCTAATAAAGGGCAAGTTAGACATTGGGATCCCCTGGTTGAGTGATTGTTCAATATCTAACCATAAATAACCATAAACCTGCTCAGTGGCCTTGCGGTTAGAGTGTCCGCCCTGAGATCGGTAGGTCGTGAGTTCAAACCCCAGCCGAGTCATACCAAAGACTATAAAAATGGGACCCATTACCTCCCTGCTTGGCACTCAGTATCAAGGGTTGGAATTGGGGGTTAAATCAGCAAAATGATTCACGGGCGTGGCCACCGCTCCTGTTCACTGCTCCCCTCACCTCCCAGGGGGTGAACAAGGGGATGGGTCAAATGCAGAGGACACATTTCACCACAACGAGTGTGTGTGTGACTATCATTGGTACTTTAACTTTAATTATCTAAGAAGTTTGGCTTGATCCATTTTAATATGTATAAAAATTGGGGAGTTCTAGACCCCCATATTCCTTGGGTTTTTGTAATGTTTTAAGGCTGTTTCGTGCTGGTTTCCTTTTCCAAACCAACTGATAGATGTGTCTTCCAACACGCCAGATTATCCTCAATCCATTTTGGGATTGGGGAGTAACTCACGCGATTTAGATGTGATATTGTGGAGGATTGATACCCAGGTATTTAATGTTGTGCAGTGGAATCGATGAGGTACTGCTCTGAAAGTCCAAATGAATAGGTAACATTGTAGATTTGGATTAGTTGATGGATTAATCGGAAATAGAACTGAATTCATCAATGAGTGAGATTGTGTGTTGAAGAGAAGAATGTGTCAAAGTAATACATCACATGGTGCTGCCTTCATGACCAGACCTTGGATAAGTGGAAGAAGCCGGGTGGACGTTATCTTGGCGACAAACAGAAACAGACACGCCCTTTCAAACCCACTTTATGAAAGATTTAATACCAAATGCATCCTTGAATGACTTGTGTTGTCATCTGGTACCATACCATGAATTGATTAGCGTGGACCTCGACTTAAACAAGTTGAAAAACGTATTCAGGTGTTACCATTTAGAGGTCAATTGTACGGACTATGTACTGTACTGTGCAATACTAATAAAAGTTTTAATCAATCAATCAATACTGAACATTAAATACAATCAACTTGACCTCTTGATATGAGGGGAGGCTCGACTTTCCACATCCTTCTTATTTTTGTCTGAACATTTTTTTTAAAACAATTAGCATCATGCAGAAAACATATTTACAACACAGTTCAATATTAAAATAATATTTTTTTTTTGTTCTTAGCTTTTTGTTGTTCGTGATGGCAGGTGAGGCTCTGACAAAGACAAAGAAATGGTCAGTTTAATTCATGTGATAACTCCTTCCGCCATGCGTGATACGTAGAGCAAACCAATGCATGTAGCATTGGTTTGCTACTATCTTATCAAGAGGTCAAGTTGATTGTATTTAATATTCAGTATAGTACAAGATGTCAACACAAGTCATTCGAGGATGCATTTGGTATTAAACAGTGTTTTTTAACCATAGGGCCATTGTTGGGCCGTGAGCGCCCCCTATAGGATGCCAAAATATATCGTTTCTCAGCTGTGGTCCGTACGCTTTGTTGGGTCTGTTCCTGTCTTGTGCAATATGTATTATTTATTGCTCATTTCTTTTGGGTTTTTTTACGTTGTTTTACTTTGAGCTGTATGTAGAAATGGCGGCGATGAAGTGGCAGCTGGTTGCATCAACTTTGTGTTCTTTTAATGTCTTTTATATCCTTATGTTCTGTGATGTTTCCTTCTTGTCTTTCTGATTTTCTGTGGACTTTTTTGTATCTGCACTGCAACCATGTGGGATGGATGAAGTCTATCCTATCCTATTTTGTGTGGGCTGCAATAATACTCAGTTGTAATACACCTTTTCACCACTCGTGGCAGTAATGATGACATCAAACCGAAAAAGTCTGGACTGAGCTAAAGTCATGGAGAAGTTTCTTCAGCGCAAAACTGTTGACTAAAGTGGTGAATCTGTATTTTTATGCACACTTACATTTTATTCACAGTTAAGAAACATATTTCTTATTAATTGTATTATTTAGTTAGAATTTGTTTCAGCAGTTTAATTATCCATCCATGCATCCATCCATTTTTTACCGCTTATTCCTTATATGTAAAAAAAACAAAACAACAACTGTTTATCAGTTTCTATGAGTGCCTTTTTTTACAATATATTTGATTAGTTTTTATTTTAGTAATCAGCCTAACCTAAGTCTAGATAATAATCTTTGTGATTAGCACACGACTTTGTCAGGGCCGTCTAGTTGCAATCAGTGAATGTCCTGCGAACACCTGAATTAATGGATTTATATCATTTGACAAGGTCTATCCTGTTTAACTGTCAGTAGGTTGAACATGAATATTCAACATACTATTACTATTTGAGTGGGCCCTGGGCCATTCTGTAGTGGAAAAGTTGGGGCCGAAGTCAAAAAGGTTCAGTAAGAACCAATGTTATAGAGCACAGGTGTCAAACTCAAGGCCCAGGGGCCAGATCTGGCCCGCAAGCACCTGGAAATTATGTCAATAAAGTACTTAATATTTTCTCACTGAATGTAATTGATTTGTTTCATTTTGACAGAAAAAAAATCAACGTACTGCTTGAAATTGCACACCTTTTAAACTTTAATAGTATCGATTATTGCAACAAATATTACAGAATATTATCATACTTTCCAATCATTTTTTGTCTACATAAAAATAAATACTTAAATATCTGCTTGACTTATGATTTTACAGCAAACTACCCATCAAATTAATAAAAATGACAATACATTTTATGGTGTTCCTTACAGCATATTAATGTAAATTGAAAAAAACTACCATTTTTTTGGTGTTAAAATTCTGTTGAGGGCAGCACGGTGGGAGACGGGTTAGTGCCTCACAATACGAAGGTCCTGAGTAGTCCTGAGTTCAATCCCGGGCTCGGGATATTTCTGTGTGGAGTTTGCATGTTCTCCTCGTGACTGCGTGGGTTCCCTCCGGGTACTCCGGCTTTCTCCCACCTCCAAAGACATGCACCTGGGGATAGGTTGATTGGCAACACTAAATTGGCCCTAGTGTGTGAATGTGAGTGTGAATGTTGTCTGTCTATCTGTGTTGGCCCTATGATGAGGTGGCGACTTGTCCAGGGTGTACACCGCCTTCCGCCTGAATGCAGCTGAGATAGGCTCTAGCGACCCCAAAAGGGACAAGCGGTAGAAAATGGATGGATGGATGTTGTAAAAACCAATGAAAATTAAAAACATTGGTAAAAACATGTACATTTAAAATTCTGCCAACTCAGCTGCCAGCTTTTTCCGTAAAAAAAAAAAAGTGGTACTGTTTTTATATTTACCGTGAAATGTTGTAAGAAATTAAAAAAAACACTATTTTACAGTAACATTTTGTAAATGCAAAGTTTTTACTGTAAAAGTCTACATAAAGCAATTGTTGTAATTAATAATGATATCCAGAGGCAAATTCAGACATGATTCAGTGTTACAAGCGGCCCTCTGATGGCAGCCATAACTGCCATTTGTTCCTCAATGAAAAGGAGTTTGACATCCATCCATTTTCTACTGCTTGTCCCTTTCGGGGTCGCGGGGGGTGCTGGAGCCTATCTCTGCTGCATTTGGGCGGAAGGCGGAGTACACCCTGGACAAGTCGCCACCTCATCACAGGGCCAATATAAATTGTTCCTTTATTTAGTTCAAGTTAAAGAAGAGCAGCAGCGGTGGCTGCGCCCGGGAATAATTTTTGGTGATTTAACCCCCAATTCCACCCCTTGATGCTGAGTGCCAAGCAGGGAGGTAACGGGTCCCATTTTTATAGTCTTTGGTATGACTCGGCCGGGGTTTGAACTCACAACCTACCTACCAGGGCGGACACTCTAACCATTAGGCCACAGTTTACATGTTATGGTCAGTGGGAAATTGTATGACGTGTCTTTATTTGGACTTTTTAGAGTCTTTAATGAGAGTTTATGAAATGTAACTGTGGCGCGATTGCAATACTGTCTGGTTAGTGAAGTGAATTATTTATATAGCGCTTTTCTCTAATGACTCAAAGCGCTTTTACATAGTGAAACCCAATATCTAAGTTACATTTAAACCAGTGTGGGTGGCACTGGGAGCAGGTGGGTAAAGTGTCTTGCCCAAGGACACAACAGAAGTGACTAGGATGGCGGAAGCGGGGATCGAACCCGGAACCCTCAAGTTGCTGGCACGGCCGCTCTACCAACTGAGCTATACCGCCCCTAATTAGTGCTAATTAATGAAACAATATTTACAGTTTGTTGTGGAAACGGCACAAAAAGAACAGAAGTGATGACAGAGCAGCAGAGACATTAGGAAGCTGCACAACAAAATAAGTATTTTGTAGAGACAGAGATGGAACTTTATTTCAGTACAGTGCTGCCAACATTCTTATGCAAAAGTGAGGTCCGGTGTACACAAAGACAGGGTCAGCCTTGCCCCAAACTTTGGTTCTCTCTGCTCGTACGGACAGAGGAAAGGCAGTGTGTTCATTGAGGGAACAACAACCAAGTGACAACTGTACAATCAGTCATTCGCAGGCAAATAAACACAAAGTGAAAAAACATTGCTGTGTAGTCGGGATAAGAGCAACACAAGGACCCTTAAATTGGATCCGCTTAAATGATGCACAAATGCAAGAAATATACATTTTCTTCAGCTTCATCATGACTTATGTCAAATTTGTATTTACTGTATATTTGAGTGGATGATGGTAGGAGGGGTGTAACGGTACATTCTATTCCTATTGTCCAGTTTGGTTCAGGAGGACTGAGTACACACTAAAAGTGAGGGACAGGAAGTCATTTCAAGGGATAAGTGCCGAGGAAAAGTTACAGCTTCAAAATGATCTTCCGTTTGGGAACACTTGACTTTTAACAGTGAAATACGTAAACAAAACAAGTGGATAAGAGTGTGTGTTCAGTCGAGACGAGGAAATGGACTACAAGCTAGAACTTGTAATGCTGTGCTTCACTAATAAACTTTACTACTAACTAAATAAGCATTCACACTCTTCTAACACTTACTTTCTAAAGCAGTGGTTCTTAACCTGGGTTCGATCGAACCCTCGGGGTTCGGTGAGTCGGGCTCATGGGTTCGGAGGTCAAGACACACCCGACTCATCGTGTAAATAAAAACTACGGATACGGCAACAGCAGAAGTCACACTGATTTGCAGGTGTGTAATTTGTTGTGAGTTTATGCACTGTGTTGGTTTTGTTCTTTGAACAAGGTGATGTTCATGCACGGTTCATTTTGTGCACCAGTAAAAAAAACATGAAGTGAATAGCGCTTTTTCTCTAGTGACTCAAAGCGCTTTTACATAGTGAAACCCAATATCTAAGTTACATTTAAACCAGTGTGGGTGGCACTGGGAGCAGGTGGGTAAAGTGTCTTGCCCAAGGACACAACGGCAGTGACGAGGATGGCGGAAGCGGGGATCGAATCTGGAACCCTCAAGTTGCTGGCACGGCCACTCTACCAATCAAGCTATACCGCCCCCTATGGTAACACTTTAGTATGGGGAACATATTCACCATTAATTAGTTCCTTATTAACATGCAAATTAGTAACATATTGGCTCTTAACTAGTCATTATTAAGTACTTATTAATGCCTTATTCTGCATGGCCTTATTATAACCCTAACCCTCTAACCCTGACCCGAATTAAGTCTTTGTTACTTAGAATATGTTCCCCTAGTGTCCAAAAAACTGTAAATTAAGTCTTTGTTACTTAGAATATGTTCCCCATACTAAAGTGTTACCAAAAACATAACTGTCTTGAATTTGAAAACATTTTTTTTTTTTTTGGTGACTAAAGGGTTCGGTGAATGCGCATATGAAACTGGTGGGGTTCGGTACCTCCAACAAGGTTAAGAACCACTGATCTAAAGCTATTGAGGCCCAGTCCCAATACACCCCTCAGCCTACTTTTTAGGCCTATCCCTAAAGTTGTGCTTTCCCGTGAAAGTAGTAGTGTCTCAATGACTCTTTGGGTAGTGGGCATAACGAGGAGTAGGGAGTATAAATCTAGTCCTTCAGAGTGAGCCATTTCAGATGCTGACTTGCTCATGAGAAAAATACAGTTATATATTTTATTATATGCTAGTTTGGACCATTAGTTTGTACTGTTAGCCAGATAGCCATGCTAGCTAACATTAGTCAACAATACTAAATAATACTTAAATACTAAGTGTTAGCCAGATAGCCATGCTAGCTAACGTTAGTCAACAATACTAAATAATACTTAAATACTAAAACTTTTAAAGCTTGCGAATGTGTTACATAATATATTACATGTTAGTTTGGAACGAGTTTGTAATGTTAGCCAGATAGCCATGCTAGCTAACATTAGGCTAAAATAAATACTAATACTTAAATGCAAAAACTTTCAAGCTGGCGAATGTGAAAACATTAACATTACATACCTTCAAAATGTTCACAAGTTGTTCTTTGTTTGTTCAACCGAAGCATGATGAATTAGCAAAAACAACAACAACAACAACGATATCAGTCGTTAACTCCATTGCTGCCCAATTTGTTGTGTCATGGTGGGACTAGCAGGTTGTACAAATACACCGCTACTCATAAAGTACTGTGGTACTAATGAATTGAGAAAGGTACAACTGCCTTTGGAAAACACCCGTAGTTATTGATACGAAATGTAAAATAATGCAAGTGAATTGACTGAATTTCCACGTTTTGTCTTTAACAATGTGTGTTTTACCTGATACTTGTCTTGTCTGTATACTTTTAGCCTGGTTTTCAGTGTTTACTAATTATTGTATGTCTTAAAGCACAGCTCAGTATTGGCAACCATAAATCATGAAGCACAATGTCAATAAAGTTTTGTATTCTATTTAGGGCTGCAACAACTAATCAATTAAATCGATTAAAATCGATTATAAAAATAGTTGGCGATTAATTTAGTCATCGATTCGTTGGATCTATGCTATGCTGTTATTATTTTTAATTGTTTATAAACCTTTATTTATAAACTGCAACATGTACAAACAGCTGAGAAAAATTCAAAATAAGTATGGTGCCAGTATGCTGGTTTTTTTCAATAAAATACTGAAAAGGATAGAAATGTAGTTTGTCTCTTTTATCCGATTATTAATCGATTAATCAAAGTAATAATCGACGGATTAATAGATTATCAAATTAATCGTTAGTTGCAGCCCTAATTCTATTCCAACCTAATTCTAGATTATGGCAGGCTTGATCTAATATGTAAAATATTTCTAAACTGTCGTTTGAGTGCAATAGGAAAAGTCCATGTGTTTAATGCGCATTTTCATTTTAACCTCTTAAGGCCCAAGCTGTTTGTTTACATGCTTTTTTTATTTCTCTTTGCTATTTGCGCTTATTGGACCCTAATTAGAATAAAAAACTAAGAATCATCTTTTTATATGATGTACTTAGTCCATAAGCACACAAACGTGTACTTCATGTTTAGTGACATGCTAATTCTTATTTTTACACTTTTTTTTCCCAAATTCCATTGTATGTTATACTCTTCTGACACCACCAGATGGCAGTATAAGTGTCCACATAAGCAGCCATAAAACCCCAATTCAGTAGTGTACACAATTTTGGAAATAAGAGCTAAAAGGTGCTGTCCACGCATGTGGCCACTAAGGCCTTAAGAGGTTAATTCTAATATGGGTGCAATAAGAAACATGTTTGATCATAGGTTTTATCATAAATGTCTTGTTAAAATGAGGCCAATAATGACCTCTTTTTTGAAAAGTATCAAAAAGTATTGAAATTCATAACGATATACATTTTGCTACCGTTTGTATGATATGATGCAGTGACGTAGCAAGTGGTGTCCCAATTCCTAAGGAAGATTACAAAGCTCTACCCCTTTTTAATTCCTTTGGGGGGCTCGTGGGAGTGGGTGAGTATTGGGATTGGACCTAACACTATTCAATACGCCTCTTATTGGTGGACAAACCGATTTACCCAAAAGCTACATTAAGCAGTTTATGTTCTGCATTTTGTTCCCTTACTGTACCCAACATGAGCTATGACCTTAAAATCCGAGCAACGTACCAAACCGTGACGGATGCCTTCCGTTACACCCCTACTGTTTTTATGCCAACTGCTGGCTTTGATAACAAATGATAGCTCACCACAAATTGTGACAATTAATCCTTGCAAGATTGAAAAGTTGACGATGAGAACCCGTACAAGCCTGGACTGTCGCATCTGTTATCAAACGAAGCAGCAATTCCATGATTCACAACAGATAAAAAATATTGTACATGGTAAAAAATAATTACATTCCCAAAAAAAATGATTCTTCTTGTGCATTTGAAATGTTTGGTTTTTTTTTAGAAACCAAAACAAAGTTCACAGAATCGCCCCACAAGTGCAATCATGACGACCGAGCTCCTGTGAGGTCCTTTTTGGAGACTGAATCCAGTCTGGTGTGTCTTAATCACGCTCCCTGATTGTGGTCTGCAAGGCCACATGGTTCTACAAATCCGACAACAAATGCAAGCTCCTTGCCTCCAAAGTCTGATTGTTCTGGGACACTTCAGTAGGTCCCTACAGGTTCCGTGCGGGCCACTCACTCCAGTCCAAAAGTGCTGGTTTCTTCCACGGCCGTCTGCATCTTCTCGTACAGCACTGAGAAGGACGGGTAGGGGGGCAGGTCCAAACGGTTGAAACAGGTGTGAGCTCTGTGGAAAGTTACACATATTTCATTTTCATATAACGCAAGGAATGTGAATTCGGTGCTTTAAAAAGTGAAGCCCGTTATAGTTGGTGTCGTTTTTGACAAGTTGTTCTTCCAAGTACCGTATTTTCCGGACTATAGGGCGCACTGGATTATAAGGCGCACTGCCGATGAGCGGGTCTAGTCAGGTCTTTTTTCATACAAATGATAGGGCGCAATAAAGGTCATATTATTTATTTATTTTCTGAATGTAAAACACTTCCTTGTGGTCTACATAACATGTAATGATGGTTCTTTGGTCAAAATGTTGCATGGATTATGTTTTACAGATCATCTTAAAGCCGCTTTCTGACAGTCGCTTACGGATGCGCCACTTTGTGGGCGGTCTTATTTACGTGGCTCACCTTCGGCAGCGTCTTCTCCCCGTCATCTTTGTTGTAGCGGTGTAGCGTGCAAGGACGGGAGTGGAAGAAGTGTCAAAAGATGGAGCTAACTGTTTTAATGACATTCAGACTTTACTTAAATCAATAACGGAGCAGCATCTTCTCATCCATGGCTCACAAGTGCAACAACGCCGGAAATGTGTCCCGTGAAAAACCGTCGGACAGGAGTTCTGTGGGTGAATTATGTAAACTCACTACACCGGTCGTTTTTAACGCTTCCATAGCAAATCTACTGACAGATATAAGAACTTTACGCTACTTCATATTAGAAATGGCAACAGCAGAGGGTGAATATCACATAACAAGAAGATAGTGAAAAAGAAGAAGCTCATCGACTACGGCATCGCACGGACTAAATTCTCAGGACTTATGCAGATCTCAAATACAGATCAGCAGGTACCAGAAGGTAAGAAAAGTTGCTTTTGCATAATATTGCGAAACAAAATGCCAGATAATATGTCTGCTAATGTGTGCCATTTTGCGGTCCTTATACACACACCATAGTAATAGACACTTGTGATTTAGGGCTATATAAATAAACATTGATTGATTGATTGATTGATCTCTGACTACGGTAGCTGTAATGGGCCGACAATCCATCAAGCGGTGTGGCTTCAAAGTCGTACTAAAACATTTTGACAGATTTTTGAGCACCGTGTGTAATGTTCTACACTCTCAATGGAACATTTCAAATTTGGTGTTGTTTACTGGCATCATATTGCAGTCTACACGTAGGATTTTAAGTGCGCCTTATAGTCCGAAAAATACGGTGCTAAAAAGAGCACGCTTAAAGGGGCTGTTTGGAACTTGCTAACAGTAACATTATCCAGAGCAAACAATGGAACAAGAACACCATTTGCTAGCTTATGTTACCGTTAGTTGTTTAACAGAACACATTTGTTTTAAAACTGTCTATATTTTTCACAATGTTAATTCTTTTTCTTTGTACTTTATAAACACTTTTTGAGTTTGAACAGGGTTTAAATTGGATCATTTTAGTACACAGTTTGATTTATATACTTTAATCCATTCCATAATTTAATTCCACAGGTTAACACATATGAATTATAATGAATACACTCAAAGTTCAAAATAAAGCGGTCGTTGAGGTACATAAAATACCAATCCTGTTATTCCCGAGATTGCGTTATACATAAATCCTTATTTTTTTACCCTTTTTTTCCCCGAAAGAATACAATAAAATGATCCCCAAACCAAGTTTAATGAAGAAAAAGAACATTTCACATTACTGTCTGTACATTGTTTATACAGTAATAATAGACCAAGCTTTACTGTTGTGAAAATACAATAACAGAGAGAATAAGTTAGAAGTAACAACCAGTGCGCCTTTCTGCACTTTGGTACTCACACGGCCACCAAATCATTGATGTAAGTTGTGTTACAAATTGAGGACAGGAAGTGAACCTATGTGTTTGTAATTGCTATGAAGTGAAAAAAGGGGTTCCTTAAATAAGCTTTGCTTCTTCCTACTCCTTTTGTAAAGAGAAATTAAAATATGTAAAATATGTGATGTATCATATTGAAACTGTATACATGTTCCAAATGAACTTCAACCTACCAACCAACTGACCAATATTTCAGGGTTCCTTACGAGGAAACCTTACAATGTATTAAAATACATAAAGTGCTATACAATTCATCAGCTTGCAAATTATTGTGATGTAGTAAAATCCTATAATTTTACCAATTTTCAGTAGATTTCCCATATTTTGAAATGCAAATGTTGATGCTCCTCTTGGAGTAATATGTAATAAATGTGTTTGTGAAATAACCTGCTGTTTTTTGCTCCTAAATTAAACACAACATTGGCACCTCATAAAACCAAGTTTCCAAAAAAAATGTTACAAAGACAACTTAAAACATTGTACAGCTGTTTAGTGACATACTGTTCATTAAGGATGTCCGATAATATCGGACTGCCGATATTATCGGCCGATAAATGCTTTAAAATGTAATATCGGAAATTATCGGTATCGGTTTCAAAATTATCGGTATCGGTTTCAAAAAGTAAAATGTATGGCTTTTTCAAACGCTGCTGTGTACACGGACGTAGGGAGAAGTACAGAGCGCCAACAAACCTTGAAGGCACTGCCTTTGCGTGCCAGCCCAGTCACATAATATCTACAGCTTTTGACACACTCACAATTGATTGCAATGCATACTTGGTCAACAGCCATACAGGTCACACTGAGGGTGGCCATATAAACAACTTTAACACTGTTACAAATATGCGCCACACTGTGAACCCACACCAAACAAGAATGACAAACACATTTCGGGAGAACATCCGCACCGTAACACAACATAAACACAACGGAACAAATACCCAGAACCCCTTGCAGCACTAACTCTTCCGGGACGCTACAATATACACCCCCCCCCCACCTCAGCCCCGCTCCCCCCAACCCCGCCCACCTCAACCTCCTCATGCTCTCTCAGGGAGAGCATGTCCCAAATTCCAAGCTGCTGTTTTGAGGCATGTTAAAAAAATAATGCACTTTGTGACTTCAATAATGAATATGGCAGTGCCAAGTTGGCACTTTTTTCCATAACTTGAGTTGAAGTTGTTCTCTTATTTTGGAAAACCTCGTTACATTGTTTAATGCATCCAGCGGGGCATCACAACAAAATTAGGCATAATAATGTGTTAATTCCACAACTGTATATATCGGTATCGGTTGATATCGGTATCGGTAATTAAGAGTTGGACAATATCGGAATATCGGATATCGGCAAAAAAGCCATTATCGGACATCTTTACTATTCATCAGTTATCAGCCTCCTTGACTACTAATAATCGGTATCGGTCCTGAAAACGCCGTATCGGTCGATCTCTATTTCTTTATCTGTATACTTACCTGGGCAGGGACGTCACCTTGCCCCACTTTTCCACACAGAAGCGCCGAGGTCCATTGCTTCCCCTCAGAGACGCAAAGCCCTCGTAGGGAATACTGGATGTCCCAGTCACAAACTTTCAAAAAAGTAAGGAGGAAAAAAAGAGGTGCGTCACATTTCATACTGCAGTCTTACGCATGTCCGCTCCTACCTGCAAAAGGCGAAGTCTTTGCTCATTGTTGAATCTCTCAACCGCTGCCCAGAACCATCTTATGACGATATGGTTGTCATGGTAACCTAACCGACAAATGACAAGAACACATTTTTTTCCGTTTCTTCTTGCTGGCTAATAGAGAGCAAACTGGTTCATGCTTTTGTAACTTAGATGATGGTAAAGACTCCAGAATACTGCTGCTCGAGTGCTGACTAATTGCTGATAACTCTTTTTTTCTCACTGCAAAATTCAGACCTGAATCTAGAATCCTTCTCACCAGTGAAAAAAACTCATTGTGGTTAAAATGTTGCAACCTTTTTCCTCGTAAAACAATGACGTCCTGTTGAAGTGTGAGATACTGCACCTGCTCACAGGTTTATTAATTCAATATGCTAATACCAGTCAATAGCTGATCATCAACGTGGTCGTCGTGCTCTGCAGATGTTTGCTTGTTCTACTTTGATGGACTGAATGAAATGATTCTTTATTTCTGCTGAATTCAACATGTCCTTTTACAAACCCCGTTTCCATATGAGTTGGGAAATTGTGTTAGATGTAAATATAAACGGAATACAATGATTTGCAAATCATTTTCAACCCATATTCAGTTGAATATGCTACAAAGACAACATATTTGATGTTCAAACTGATAAACTTTTTTTTTTTTGCAAATAATCGTTAACTTTAGAATTTGATGCCAGCAACACTTGACAAAGAAGTTGGGAAAGGTGGCAATAAATACTGATAAAGTTGAGGAATGCTCACCAAATACTTATTTGGAACATCTCACAGGTGAACAGGCAAATTGGGAACAGGTGGGTGCCATGATTGGGTATAAAAACAGCTTCCCAAAAAATGCTCAGTCTTTCACAAGAAAGGATGGGGCGAGGTACACCCCTTTGTTCACAACTGCGTGAGCAAATAGTCAAACAGTTTAAGAACAACGTTTCTCAAAGTGCAATTGCAAGAAATGTAGGGATTTCAACATCTATGGTCCATAATATCATCAAAAGGTTCAGAGAATCTGGAGAAATCACTCCACGTAAGCAGCATGGCCGGAAACCAACATTGAATGACCGTGACCTTCGATTCCTCAGACGGCACTGTATAAAAAACCGACAGCAATCTCTAAAGGATATCACCGCATGGGCTCAAGAACACTTCAGAAAAACACTGTCACTAAATACAGTTTGTCGCAAGTGCAAGTTAAAGCTCTACTATGCAAAGCGAAAGCCATTTATCAACAACATCCAGAAACGCTGTCGGCTTCTCTGGGCCCGAGATCATCTAAGATGGACTCATGCAAAGTGGAAAAGTGTTCTGTGGTCTGACGAGTCCACATTTCAAATTGTTTTTGGAAATATTCGACATCGTGTCATCCGGACCAAAGGGGAAGCGAACCATCCAGACTGTTATCGACGCAAAGTTCAAAAGCCAGCATCTGTGATGGTATGGGGGTGCATTAGTGCCCAAGGCATGGGTAACTTACACATCTGTGAAGGCACCATTAATGCTGAAAGGTACATACAGGTTTTGGAACAACATATGCTGCCATCTAAGCGCCGTCTTTTTCATGGACGCCCCTGCTTATTTCAGCAAGACAATGCCAAGCCACATTCAGCACGTGTTACAACGCGTGGCCTTCTAAAAAAAGAGTGCGGTTACTTTCCTGGCCCGCCTGCAGTCCAGACCTGTCTCCCATCGAAAATGTGTGGCGCATTATGAAGCGTAAAATACGACAGCGGAGACCCCGGACTGTTGAACGACTGAAGCTCTACATAAAACAAGAATGGGAAAGAATACCACTTTCAAAGCTTCAACAATTAGTTTCCTCAGTTCCCAATCGTTTATTGAGTGTTGTTAAAAGAAAAGGTGATGTAACACAGTGGTGAACATGCCCTTTCCCAACTACTTTGGCACGTGTTGCAGCCATGAAATTCTAAGTTAATTACTATTTGCAAAAAAAAATAAAGTTTATGAGTTTGAACATCAAATATCTTGTCTTTGTAGTGCATTTAATTGAATATGGTTTGAAAATGATTTGCAAATCATTGTATTCCGTTTATATTTACATCTAACACAATTTCCCAACTCATGGAAACGGGGTTTGTAAAAGAGTTTTACTTTGGTTCAGCAGCATCACGGCCGCATCCATTCAAAACTTCAAAGAGATAATTGCTCATTTAGGATCACTTTGAACGCTGTCATTGTGACAGATTTCTACTACGACCGTACTATTTAAGTTTGTATTTCTGCCAGACATTTTCCCTAAAAATATAATTTCTAAAGAACATTTGGGTTTTTTTTCAGTGTGTTACTTGCATGTTACGCAAATAGTAATAAAGAAAAAAATGGGGCCACAAACAAAATCTTGAGGGCCACAAAAAGCAGTTTCTTGCCTGATCGTGGCCTAAAAAGCCAGAATTCACAGCATCTTTTTCAGAAAGTTGTGGCCAAAGTTGCAATGTTTTAAGGCTGTTTTAAAAATAATATTGAATTGTTGGGACTTTATGAATGTGTTATCAATGTTTAAGACTATTGGTAACCTTAACCTCAAGAACAATAATTGGAAACCAAATAATTAATACTAAAACAAATATTGTATTGGAGTTCTACTTGTTTTATAACACAGACCCAAAAGTATACACTAGATGGCAGTAAAGGCACAAACTCAGTTCATTGTCAAATGACTGTTTTAATTTATCATGATTAATTGTAAATATACAACGACACAGACATAAGAGTAGAAGGAACCAGAAGTCGGTCTGAGCTAAGCGAGAGTACATTAATTGGGTCGTTTGAGCAATAAAGAGTTGATATATTGTGTGGAGTTAATATATTGTTATAATGTGGTCTTACTGCCTTATTTACACAAGAAACAAACGTAGGTTTTGTTTAAAAATTTGAGAGACAAATTCGGTTGGCGAAAATGATCCTGATTGGTCTAAATGCGTGGGGAAGTTGTATGCTTTCTACAAAGTTGCAAAGCTGTGCATAAATTACACGGATTGGTTGAATTTGCGTGAAATAATACAATTGTAACTACATAACAATGTGGAAAGCAGAAAAAGGCACAAGACAAGACCAATTAATGAGGTAAAAATATCCACTACTTGGCACACATCAATCAGTGCTCTTAAACATTCATTAGATCTACCTAACAAATGACGTCTAAAGATAGCCTACAAAATTCAAAATTCAATAATTACCTACACCAGGAGGTTATGTTGTCGCTGGGGTTGGTTGGTAAGCTTGTCAGTTTGCTAGTTTGTTCCTTAGTTAATTAGCAACATAGCTCAAAATATTATGAGCACATTTTGATTAAACTTTCAGAAAATGGGATAAGGAACATTTGATTACATTTAGATTTTGGGGTGATAACCATCGACATGAATAAGCACATCGACAACTGGAAAAGTGTTTTTTTTCTTTTTCGTTTTTATCTTTAATTGTTGAAATTAAATCTCTGGTGGGTGGTTAGTCGGTTTGATAGCAGCTAAACGAGAGCATTGTGATACTTTGCACAGGTGATCACATCTGTGCTGAGCAGATGCGCAGAGACTTGAAACAGCCCTTGTCTGGTCTGCTGACAACAAAGATTTTTTGTGAGTTACTGTGATTCTAAAACACGAGTTGTTCACAAAGTATTGTTTTCCACGGGAAAAATGAGGTGCGTCACGCACACATCGTGAGTTTACTAGGCCCTTTTCGATTTATTTGCATCAGAGACCCTGGCACGGCGTGTCCCTTTCAACATCATTGCACAATATTCTATAATATATACCATTATATATTCTATAGCTAAAGGTCAGTTTTTTGTATATGTTAAATATTTTTGGGGGGACCTAGAATGAAGTTAATTAATCATTTGAATCATTTCAATTGGAAACATTGATTTGAGGTACAAGTATTTTGGGTTACAAAATCCATCACATTGTTTTCGAAAAAAAGAACTTTTGTTCATTGAAAACAACTTTTTTTCTCAAGAATAATTACTTTTAAAAAATGAAAATATTGTATACAACATTTCTCTATATGACTTAATTCTTAAAAAGACATGTTTATGGAAATAATCAATATTTAATAACTATGAAAAAAAAAGTTGTTCTGCATTTTCCTAAAAATCTGTCAAACATTTTCTTTCAAACTGTTCTTTTTACCCAAATCTATAAGGTAAATCAAGTATAAAGATTTCCCAACATTTCTTTGTGTCCTTCGAGTCTTTTGTAAGACAAACAACTGTCCAAGTGTCCAGACTTGAGGTAAACACTGTACTGTACATACAATTGTGATAATCTGTTCAGGCATGGCTCACCTCCTCTATATTCTGTGTTGTTCCGCCAGTCAGACAAGTCAATCTCTGCCGTCCCCGCCATCACCAGCTCCAGCTCCCTGGCATCGAACACAGACACGGAGCGTGCGTCCACAACCTGCCCACCCACACAGATGCCAAATAAGACTGACAAATTAGAGTTTTCTTTGATAGGGAGTCATACGAGTGTCTCTTTTACCTCGTAAAAGCCTCTGACCAAGCTTTCTGTCTGCTGCACCACGCCGCGTTCAATCCTCCACTTCACCATCCGCTCGATGTATTCCTTCTTGTTCTTCTCCGTCACAGGGATGTTGGCGCCGCCGGCCTTCAGCTCTCGCTCCGTTATCTGCAGTAAAACACCAACATGTGAGCCTTCTTGTTGCACGGATGAGAGGGAAAGGGCTGTAGACCTGCACAAGACTGGAATAGACTACAAGACCATCACAACGCTTGAAAAGAAAGACCACTACTGATGTAATAAATGATAAATGGAATATATATTAATTTTCCTAAATCCCTTCCCTCAAAATATACAAATACATGTATTTGATGTTCCTATAAAATACTTTACCGTTACATTACAACTAATGAAAACTAAAAAGTATTTTCCATATTTGCAAACAATCTTGACCTGTCCAAAAACTTCTTCATTGACGGTGAAGGTGAGGTCCAGCATCTCCTCGATGTCGTTATCCTTCATCCACTGAAGGGACTGATGAAACTCCTCATCCAGATACTCCAGGTCGCTCAGATCACACAGACTGTACACAGAAAAACACGAGACATGAGTATGGGAAGGTGCATGTGTATGTGCCAGCTTACTTACATGCGCAGTAAGCCTTTGTAGAAGGGTCTGGTAAAGAAGGCGTCCAGAAGGTACTGATGGATCAGAGCCAAACCCAAGATGCGACCGCTAAACCGGAACCTGAACATCAAAAACAGAAGACACTTTACTGGCTTTAGCAGTGTTAAGTGTGGTTAGCTCAAACGAGAGCAGCAATGTGTGACCCCATTAATCGGAATCAACTTTATTGGCCAGGTATGTCTAACACACAAAAAATATGACTAAAGTGGTCTTCTGATGATGTTCCTCTTTTCTGACTTATAAGTGTTGTTACATTGTTGGATACTTGTATTAAACAATGCCAAAGCATCAAATCATAAAGTTTATGCATTTGGGCGTGAGTTTGCACGCTGTGTCTGCAGTCTTTTTCAACAGTGTATACAGTGTGATGTCACAGTATGGTGGACGTACTTATTTGGGAATTTCTGGTATCAGCTGTCTGCCAGCCTCCTCCCCTTCTGCTCATATAATTTATACTGCCTGTAGCTACTCTGACCTCTGTAAAAATATTTCTGTTTATTTATGGTAAATGGTAAATGGGTCGTACTTTTCTACCTTTTTAAGGAACTCAAAGCGCTTTGACACTATTTTCCACATTCACCCAACTTCACACACTGATGGCGGGAGCTGCCATGCACGGCGCTAACCAGGACCCATCAGGAGCAAGGGTGAAGTGTCTTGCTCAAGGACACAACGGACGTGACTCGGATGGTAGAAGGTGGGGATTGAACCATTAACCCTCAGATTGCTGGCACGGCCACTCTCCCAACTTCGCTACGCCGTCCCCTATTTATACACAACATTTTACACGACTGTTTTGTCAAGATAGGCCACTACGAAATTGGATTAGCCACAAAACTCAGACGGGAAAAGACGGCGTCATTTCAACATTTACAGTATATTGGTTTGAGAGACCATAAGAAAATGTAGAATAAAGTATTATGTTCATCTAATCTTGGCATGCGGACAATAACACCAGCAGCTTTTTTTATGAAGCTCTGTGTAAATCCAAAAATATGAAGGTGTACCAAATAATGTGACTCGCTAAGTTACATACTGTATTTTCCGAACTATAAGCCCTTTCCAAATGGTGCCTGTAACACAGCAGTAAAACCGGCTGATCAAACAAAACAGAGGAGTCATTGACCGCTCGCCTATGCATCGGTTGGGGGCATCTCTGCGCTGCTCGGGATGGTTTCCTGCTGGCCCCACTATGGACTGGACTCTCACTACTATGTTAGATCCACTAAGGATTGTTCTTTCACAATATTATGTCACTCGACATCCATTGCTTTCGGTCTCCCCTAGAGAGGGGGGGTTGCCCACATATGCGGTTCTCTCCAAGGTTTCTCATAGTCATTCACATCGACGTCCCTTATGTGGGCTCTGTACCGAGGATGTCGTTGTGGCTTGTGCAGCCCTTTGAGACTTTTGTGATTTAGGGCTATATAAATAAACATTGATTGATTGATTGGTTGATTGATTGATTGATGTCTTATGAATAAGATGTTCTCTTTTTTTAATAAGGTTCAAGATGTTTATCAAAATTCTTCTTCTTTGTGCTTTATAAGCACTTTGAGTTTGACCATTTTCTAAAAGTCAGTACTTTAATTTATTTGCTTATAATCCATTCCATAATTTAGCCGTTAGCAAAGAAAAATCCATAGATTAGCCGCACTTTTGTATAAACCGCATGGTTCAAAGCTTGAGAAAAATGTAGCGGTTTTGTCTGTCAAATACGATAATGTTTAAGAAATTAGTTTTTGACCGTGTCTGAAAAAAATTGTGGTCTTCAAATGAATACATTTAACATTCCGCCCTTTGTCAGATATTGTTTTTGTTCTGCTGGGTGTCTAGCCACCCTCCCCATCAAGTACACTTGATGGGGGAGCCAGTTTAGTCGCCGACGACTCGACCATGGAACAGATAGTACCAGTTTACATGTTACCAGTAGCACTCTTTTGAGCGACCTGACATACAGACAAAGGGCAGATGAGCACAAGAGTGCCAACGGCCATCTAGCAAGTTCCAGTACACCAAACTTTAAGCATGACTACCCCCAGGACCCAAGAAACCCACCTACCAGGAGTAAACTAGTCATGATGAAAAGTTTGGGAGAAGGAGCTACACAAGGGAGACAACCCTAACAGAAAACAAGACCTCAACGGCTGAACAGGCAATTGTGAGGGCGGATGAAGGCTGCAACAGACTATAGAAGTGCCGTTTGTCTTGGTTCTCCATGCCACGGAGTCCACTTCTTAATCTGCCAAGTGCTGTGTGTTTGACGAAGCGCAACTTCAGACACATAAAAAAAATCACCTCATCTCATTTAGGGACGATGGACCCCTATCTTCTAACAGAAGAGGAGCCAGCAAGCAAGCAAGCACATTTAACATTGTATGTCTATGAATGTTCTCATTCATCCAGGTCGTTGTAATCTCAGGGCATTCAATCGATCGCAACTGGACTGTTTGGTTTGTCTTAAGTGCATGAACTGATGAAGCCTACTCTTGGATGAGAGGCAATACGTCTTCTAAGACAAACCACAGTCCAGTTGCGATCGATTGAATGCCCTGACATTTAACAGTATGTATTTTCAAAAGATACATTCTGATACTTTTGGAGAGTGCGAGGCATGGAGGGTTTAATTTGCAATCTAAAGGAAATGCCTCCACACATGAACAGCTTGCAGACAAAAGCAAACATTAGGACAGTGGTTCTCAACCTTTTTTCAGTGATGTGCCCCCTGTGAACATTTTTTAATTCAAGTACCCCCTAATCAGAGCAAAGCATTTTTGGTTGAAAAAAAGAGATAAAGAAGTAAAATACAGCACTATGTCATCAGTTTCTGATTTACTAAATTGTATAACAGTGCAAAATATTGCTCATTTGTTGTGGTCTTTCTTGAACTATTTGGAAAAAAAGATATACAAATAACTAAAAACTTGTTGAAAAATAAACAAGTGATTGAATTATAAATAAAGATTTCTACACATAGAAGTAATCATCAAAGTGCCCTCTTTGGGGGTTGCAATAAAGATCCATCTGGATTCATTAACTTAATTCTAAACATTTCTTCACAAAAAAATAAATCTTTAACATCAATATTTATGGAACATGTCCACAAAAAATCTAGCTGTCAACACTGAATATTGCATTGTTGCATTTCTTTTCACAGTTCTTTTTGACAGACATTTAAAATGAATCTCACATACCCCTTAGCATACCTTCAAGTACCCCCATTTGAGAACCACAGCAGTAGGATATAAAAGTGAGTGTGGAGCAAAATTTACGCAAAATGAACACCAAAGCATATCAATACACAATCTCATGAGGAAGTGTGTTAAATGAGCTTCTCTCACACTCAGCATTTGTGCTACTGCCACTTTGCTTTGTCTCATCACTTCTATTTATTGTGAGTGAGTGAGAGTGTGGCTGTGTGCGTGTCAACTCACCACTCATGGTGATTGTCCACAAAGGACGACATGGGACTGATTTGGACCGTGTACGTGTCGTTGGCAGAATATTCAAACAGACCATAGTAAGGATTGAACAGTTCTCTGGAGACCAGGAAGAAAAACTCTCTGGAAGGTCCACTATAGTCCAATCTGCAACAAACAAACTTCTTACAAACTTGCTGAACACTTCCTTGGCGTCTGCACACTGCCTACTCACCCTTCCTCACCCACAAAGCTGACGTACAGCTTGCTGCGCTGCAGGTCTTTGCGGGAGTAGCACGTGATCTGATTGAAGGCGTCCTCCAGCAGGTGGTCGCGGCGAATGATCAACCTGGAGCATGCAGAGGTTGATGTGAGATAATATGGATGGGTTTGGAACCTTTAGAGCTCAGTCAAGAGTAAAACTTACTTTAGCTTCCCTGGTCCTTGGCCGTAGCCTTTGGTCTCCAGCTTTCTGTAGAAATTGCGCAGTTTGGCCTCAAAGTCTCTCTTGTAGGGCGCTGGAGCTCTGGCGTTTGCTCTCTGAGTACCTACAAGAAGGACAAACAGGCATTGTGGCTTCTTTTTCATGGCTCCTTACACTTGATCATGTGCACATTGCAGATGATTCTCCACTGATTCCAGACACAGGATTGTACCTACAACTTCTTTATTCTAAGGTTGCCTTATATAAGAATTCACTGCATTCTGTGAAGATCCATGATGGAGATTCAGATACCCTGTTTGTTGACATCAATGTTAATCAAAGTCCATTTTTATTCTATACATTTTATACCTGCGTTTGTTCTTCCACATTCCTACTAAATCACAAAACATTAGGATATTTGAAGAATTGATGAAAGCGGACACCTGGTTTAAATATAATAAATTATCCTTAAATATTAATACAAATAGTTTAATTGTATTCAGGTAAAAAAAAAAAAAAATTAATGTCATTGATGAAAGCGGACACCTGGTTTAAATATAATAAATGATCCTTAAATATTAATACAAATAGTTTAATTGTATTCAGGTAAAAAAAAAAAAAATTAATGTCGATATGGCAACATTTTTTATAAAATGTAACTATTGAGAATGTACTATGTACTAAATTTCATTGATTACTTTTTACTTGTGCGTTCAAACGATACATTTTTAATCAGGTTTGGAATTTGGACTAATCATGGTTAATCAGAGGTCATTAATCACGTGCATACTTTAAATTGACATAAAAAACGCAATATTTGGACAAAAATGCAGT
This sequence comes from Nerophis lumbriciformis, assembly GCF_033978685.3. Classification (NCBI taxonomy): domain Eukaryota; kingdom Metazoa; phylum Chordata; class Actinopteri; order Syngnathiformes; family Syngnathidae; genus Nerophis; species Nerophis lumbriciformis. The sequence goes on along the minus strand of NC_084548.2, from coordinate 26,220,414 downwards.
TTAACTGTCAGAATCCATCCAGGGAGCTTTTTAAAATGTTTTATTTAAATGTGTGATTTATCTCCTCAAAACTAGTTTTTTTTAAAGTCCAGTCTGGGTGTTAAAGTGAAATTTGCCACCGAACACACCTGTCGGAGTCTCCTCACTCATCTTTGCACTGATGTATGCATAGGTACACCGCCTTTATACTATAAAGCGGCTTGCAAAATGGAAAATAGAGTATTTGTCAGGTACATGGTAGTAAATAATATCACTTGCATACTGTAGTATCGGCATCAACATTTTGTTATCAGAGTTGTCCAACCCACTGATTTGCTAAAAAGATTAGTTATGACGTTACCAGGTGAGTTTTGCGGGGAGGACACAGGAGAGCCGCGAGGGGACTGGCAGTAGCTGGGGTGCAGTAAGGCGTGGGGAGGCACGTAGGACATGACTTCGTCCTCAAACAAACTGCAGCAGGAGAGGAAACACAGTAAGCCAAGACGCACGTGTGACCTGCTTGTGCCTCATGGAAGGAAGACCAACTCACCTGAGCAATATAACCACGTCGGCGTCTCCCGACAAACGTGCCAATCCCGATGCTCCTTCCGTGCGGATCAGCTGGACCTTCTCCCTGCGGTCATAGCAACAAGAAAATGCAGTACATCAACTTATTTGGCATGACTGCTGGACGAATTCATCTGGACAGTGAAGACATTTTGGTTGTTTTGGACCACCCCACTTACACGCAGGTTTGGACACATTTTCTGTACAATTACAATGTATAATGTACAATTAAAAATATAGATATTGGCATTTTTCTATTATATAAACTAAATATAAATAACACAATGATAAAATACAAAACAATACATATGTACAGTGTAGATATATGAAATAAAAAAGCCACCAAAAATAAATATTATTTTTTTCTTCTTTTTAATTTAATCTATACATTTTTATATATTTTCATGTATTTTTATTTAATAACTTATTAACTAAATGTACCTTTTTATGTATATTGTATGTATATTATGTACTGATTATTATATGTCCATTATATAGTGACACATGTGCGTCTCTGTGGTTGCACGTGTGTGTGAGAGTGTGTGTGTGTGTGTGTGTGTGTATTTACCTAAGTGAATGGTTCCGGTGGAAATCTGGCTGCCTCTCCTGTAACGTCTCAAATATGTTGGGTTGTCTCAGAAACGCCACAATCTTGTCATTGTATGCTAGAAAAATGGACAAAGACAAATCAAAACCAACAGACATGAATATTTTCTTGTACGGTGTAACCCGTTTATGTTGACGGCCTTCGGACTAGCTGACTGAAGTCGACATAAGCGGTTGCTCACATTATCAAAATTTAACTGAAGCGTGTTTCTTGGTAATTACGGCTGGTATACTGACCCACTGGCACGACGTCTTGAGCCTGCCCCCTACTGGAAGATGCGAAAGTGCTGGAGGGCCTCGGAGGGACGGTTGGCCCAGCGTGACGGGACTCTTCGCTCACCTGTGTGGTGGCACAGAGACAGGTCATGTGACTCCAACTATATTTTTTGGGGGGTTCGGCGTGCTGCGGGACTTACCAGGCGTCGCGGGCTCACCTCTCCAGCGCTGTGGCTGCGTTGGCGGGTGAGGTGCTGCCGGTGAGCCAAGAGGCTTGGGGGCGGAGAGCTCTGCAGGGGCAGTCGAGGGTCGATGAAGGTGGTTGCTCGGCTGTTGTGGTCCACGAAGAAAGGCTGTGGACGGAACAACGACATTCAGGCCATACAGGAAAATTTGAGCGATTATGATGATGATATTGGCCCACCTTGCCAGCGTGGTCATGCTTCATCTCCCAGCCTCGAGGCAGCTCCAGCTGTTTGTTGGCAAATAAGTTGAGGAAGGCTACCAGGTCTCGGTTGTGCTGGTAGCGCTCAAAGTGGTGTGCGTCCCGCCGGACCTTACTGATCATGTGCTTCAAACACGTGTTGGCGGTGAACATGCGGTAGGCACTCTGACGTGACGACACAAGGGACAGAATTAAATGATGTGCTACTTGATGACAAAGCGATAGAGGGTCCCTACAGGGTTAGAATGCAGCACAGTGAAGAAGTCCGGGCTGGTGAGGAACCTGGCGCTGGGAGACTGGAGAAGCAGGTAAAGGCGCGACCGAGAGCTTGACTGGGTGGCGCCACCATCTCGACGCAGCTCTGCAAAAAAATTCAACCGGGGTCACGCTTTGCCAACCACGTAGACCATAATGCGCCGGTACCTCAGGCTAACCTGGAAAAGAGGGGAGACTATCGCTCTCGTCTGCTGGCTGCTCATTGGCCGACACTTCTTCAGCTCTGCTGTCATTGGTGATCGTCCTACGGATGCTCTGATACCTGAAGCGTTGATCAGTTGTTACAGTCCCATAGAATATTCAGCTACAGTGCAACCCGTTTAAGTCGACATCTCTCGGATTGACATAAGTATTAGGCCAGAGACGGGAAGAATGGGTGATGATAAAGAATTTCTCAAGAGAAAAAATGGCTAGGAAGTCTTCTGCCCGGGAAGAAAGGATATTTGGTTCTATGCCAAAGCTTTGAATGCAAGCAGTAACTTTTGTTTTTGGTGATTTTGACAAAACCACAAATCAGCTTTTGCAAAAACACACCAGTGATAATGATGAAGTTAACACAACTACAACGCATGTCGACATAAAGAAACCAATTATTCATATGAATGAATCTTTTGGGTCTCAAACATTTATGTCGACAAAAGCGGTTGACCATGTATGTCAACGTCGACTAAAGCGGACACTTTTTAATAATAAGAACACAGCGAACAAGGACTTGATGAGTTGCTCGATGTAGAAGGGTTGTCAGCATAAAAGCATTCCACTGCATTTAGAGGATTAGATGCTGAACGGGGTATCAAACCTGCGGTTCAGTTGTTCCATCTGCTGGATTGAATTGGACCTCTGGAGGGTCTGCGGGCCGGCCGGGGCTGTGGGTCGTTGCCAGGTTGTGGTTCTGTTGACGTGATCCACGTAAAAGATCCGACCGTGGCTGTCGATGCGGGCCTCCCAGTCTAGCACACAAACACACGTCTTAGGACACATGTTCCCAAAGTATGAAGCAAGTTATATTCTAAATTCAGCGTTTGAAGGTTTTAGTAATTTATGGATTAATATCAACAAGGATTAACTTTTTTTTTTGACACTTAACACATCAAAAAGTTATTAACCTATACAAACCATAGCCATTTGTGCTTATAACACATAGAAGACATTAGTGATGTTTTTGTAAAATATTACTGATTTAAAAGATGAAATATGTGTGATGATACATAAGTTACATTGTTCATGATAAATGTAATCATTATTTCAAAAGAACTTGCAACATTTTAGTGTAGTACAAATGTAATTTGAATTTTTTTTAAAACGTACTGTAAAATCATTGACATGTGTTGAGTGTCTCATGAGCTATTTGACAAATACGTAACATCAAACTGTCCATAGCTATTTTAGGGGTAAAAGCCTGATTGCTATATTTTCTAAAATTGTTTCTTCTAAATTCATCGAAGGAAAATAGTCTAGAACTGTTGAACTGTAATATTTGACACCTTATTAAAGCATTACAATTGTTAAATGGATATAAACTGAGCTTCAATGCGAAAAAAAAGCTTTTGGGGGAAGCTATATCCTGGGATAGTCACATGATTGTCACAGTCACTAAGAAATATTTTTTTCTCAAGATTTAAAATATTCAACATCATCGAAGTGGATTTTTTCACTCTGCAAGGTCGACCATACTTCATGGAGGCAGTTTTTTTCATGGAGGCGCATGGAGGAGCCGTACAATACAATAATAATTTCTTTACATCTGGATGGTACATAAATTAAGCAATACGTCATAAAGGCAATGTGGGACCATACTTGCCAACCTTGAGACCTCCGATTTCGGGAGGTGGGGGGGGGGGGGGGGGGGGGTTGGGGGCGGGGGCGTGGTTAAGAGGGGAGGAGTATATTTACAGCTAGAATTCACCAAGTCAAGTATTTCATATATACAGTATATATATATAAGAAATACTTGACTTTCAGTGAATTATATATATATATATATATATATATATATATATATATATATATATATATATATATATATATATAAAAGAGAAATACTTGAATTTCAGTGTTCATTTATTTACACATATACCGGTACACACACATAACACTCATCTACTCATTGTTGAGTTAAGGGTTGAATTGTCCATCCTTGTTTTATTCTCTGTCACTATTTTTCTAACCATGCTGAACACCCACCCTCTCTGGTGATGCATTCTGCTTCATCTCCTTGTTGTGTGCGCAGTTGTGCACTGCACTCTCTAAAAGCCGTAGATGTTATCGTCACATATGCATGTAGAGTAGATGGCAGTATTGTCCTGTTTAAGAGTGTCACAACATTGCTGTTTACGGCAGACAAACTGCTTTACGGTAGACGAAAACGTGACTGCTGTTGTTGTTTGTTGTTACCGCGCTGGGAGGACGTTAATGAAACTGCCTAACAATAAACCCACATAAGAAACTAAGAACTCGCCCTTGATCATTCTACAGTTATAACGTGATTGGGCAGGCACGCTGTTTATATTGTGGGAAAGCGGACATGAAAACAGGCTGTCGACACGTCACTCAGGTCCGCATGGAGCTGAAGGGGGCGTGGCCTCCAGCTCTGCCTGAATTTCGGGAGATTTTCGAGATAAATTTTCTCCCGGGAGGTTTTTGGGAGAGGCGCTGAATTTCGGGAGTCTCCCGGAAAATCCGGGAGGGTTGGCAAGTATGTGTGGGACTCATTAATGCATTAGTAAGTATTACTTGATGGACATTACAAGTGCCGTCACTGCCGAGTGATCGTTGTTTGTTGGTCTTGCCAAGCACTGTGCTTATAACTGGGGCGGTCAAATGATTCAAATGTTTAATCGTGATTAATTACATTGTGGCCATAGTTAACTCATAATGCCGTTCAACCACAGAGATACTTTATCTTTAATAAATGTACGGTACCATAGACAGACCATTCTTAAGTTTTTATTACTATCAATAATGGACTGGACGGTTTGTTTGATCTATTCAAATGCAGTGGTGTGCCGTCAGGGCCAGTTAGGCCTTCTCTGCTGGCCTAACATAACCAGAAATCATGATCATAATTAAAGATAAAAGTTATTTTTTATTTACTTTCCCTAAATATCTAAAAGTATTCATATTCTCTTAATGTCATATTATGCTCCTTCCAGAGCTGTTGTTTTTACTTTAGAGTTTTTATCCAATCAGAATTCAGCTAGCTTATGTTGCCATGCTGTACCAAATCTGCCAGAAGCCTTCAGATTTAGCAATGCTGGCGTGATCTATCGCAACTGTCTGTCAAATGTTTGTGTCCGTTCACTGACACAAACATTTGACAGACAGTTGCGATAGATCACGCGTTGTTGTCAGTAAGGCCTTCTAGATGGCCTAAGGCAGATATATAGTGATGTTATGAGCCAGGTAACATAAGAACTCCATTACCCACAGTAGTGAAGAGCATGCGCAGTAGCCCTGTTTAGGTTGTTTAATGTAGACATACCGGCAGCGGGATGTTTTTGATGAGCACGCTGTGGAGTAAATTTTAGGAATTCAGCCAACACGGCTCGTCTGCATCTTTTACAAATGTATGATTAGACAAGACAACACATATATTTGCAAGGCCATTTTCAAGAAGGATATTCAAAGAGAAACTACATCTTGTGAGACCATGTCGGTCAACCTCGGAAGCTAGCGCAGCTGTCGATGAAATGTCAGTTCAGATATTTTATTTCTTATTTCACGTTTAAAATGTTTTTTGCAATTTTAATTTTCACAGTACCACATAAGATATGTTATTATTATAGAGGTTTATTTGAAATAGGGACAGATACAAAAACATCTGAAACAGTTATCCAATGTATGCATCATAGTGTTTGTAGCCAAAGCCAATTTACAACACTTGCCCCCAACAGTTTTAATTGCTGATGTGGGTTTTTTGATTTTTAAATGCGGCAGAAAATAACCTGTTCTGTACAATACCCAGTAATGCGTAAATGTGTTTCTGTATAGTATTTCTCCAGCAATGGTCATGTGGTGACATAAATGATGGTATTTTGAGAGGTAATCATTGAAGTCGGACATCACTGAAGGCCTAAATGGGAAATGCACGGCCCGCCACTGTTCAAATGTTTGTTTATTGTGCTTTTTTAAACAGCTCAATACAAAATGGTTATAAGTGTGTGTGTGTGTCTACACACACACACACACACACACACAAGTCTTTGCTATTGAATATGCAGCCTAAGAGATTAATTATTACAGTTTGTAAATATTATTTAGTGATGTTTTCTTAATGCTAAATATTGCAGGATAAACGCTACACAAACAGCAAACACATCCATTCAATGTGGAGGTTTCCTAAAGAAAACGGCTCATATGTAAGTATAGAGAAAATAAGAAGTAAATAAAGTATGAAGAGGCTTTCACGGTTTATTTGAACCCTATGGGTACCGTTTAATTTAAATGCCAAATGTGACGGTAAGGACAAAAAACTCATAATATATTTAAGTGGGTATAAAACTATAACATATTAATAATGTTTTTTACTTGTTTCGCTTAAATTGCATATTAACTTGGGACCAAATACCAAATGTTTATGGTTGTTATTGTTTTAACCCTTAATAATAATAACAATAATAATGGATTAGATTTTATATCGTGCTTTTCTATTGTTCGATACTCAAAGTGCTCACAGAGAAGTTGGAACCCATCATTCATTCACACCTGGTGGTGGTAAGCTACATTTGTAGCCACAGCTGCCCTGGGGTAGACTGACGGAAGCGAGGCTGCCAGTTTGCGCCTACGGCCCCTCCGACCACCACCTATCATTCATTCATCATTCATTCACCAGTGTGAGCGGCACCGGGGGCAAGGGTGAAGTGTCCTGCCTGTCAGAGTATGTTAGTGACGAACCCCAAGATGCAGAGATGGCAGGCTTTGTCCAGGAAAACATGATTTAATTTAACACTATAGCAAAAAAACAAACAAAAGGGTACAAACAAAAGGCGCGCGCAAGGCGGAGAACAAACTTGGCTATGAACTAAAATAGCACACAGGCTAACTGTCGACAAGAAACAAAAACACTGTGACACGAAGGAACTATGACATGAGCAGAGTGAACAAAAGTAGACAGAGCTACAACAACAAGTATTATGACAGGTAGTAGTGACAATAATCCAGCACTGACTGGAGAGGAAGGCAGGTTCAAATAGCAGCTGGCTGATTGACACCAGGTGTGGCCAGGTGCCAATCAGCCACAGCTCAGGGGACAAAGCACTCAGGGAAATAATTAGGAAATAACCAAAATAAGAGCGCTGACAGGAAACAAAGACAGGAAAAACCAAAACCTAACTGAACTGTCAGTGACAAAACTGACACTGCCCAAGGACACAACGGCAGCGATTTGGATGTCAAGAGGCGGGGAGCGAACCTGCAACCCTCGGGTTTCTGGCACGGCCGCTCTACCCACTAAGTCAGGGGTGTCAAACTCAAATACAGAGTAGGCCAAAATTTAAAACTGAACAAAGCCGCGGGCCAAGGTTGAACAAATTAACCTTTTAATAGGGACCCAAACAAGTTTTGCATTGAATATTGAACAAGCAAGGCTTATATAACTTTATGGTGACATGCAAAATCGAGTTTCAAATAATAATAATAATTAAAGAATATCAATGGCATATCAAATACAATTTAAATAAAAATTTAATGCCTCTTTTCTATTTGCAGCCTTCTGAGGTAAATATCAACATTAACTTTTTCCACAGGCTAATAAATTTGAAAATAAAATAACAATGAATAAACCAACCATTCAGGACTTTAAACTGCTCAACACACTGATCTAATCTGATGTGCCCAAGACAGATACCTGCCATCTTTTCTTGGATACTAGTTCATTGCGGGCCTCTCCAAGGTTTCTCATAGTCATTCACATCAACGTTCCACTGGGTTGGGGGTTTTTCCTTGCCCTTATGTGGGCTCTGTACCGAGGATGTCGTTGTGGCTTGTGCAGCCCTTTCAGACACTTGTGATTTAGGGCTACATAAATAAACATTGATTGATTGATTGATTGATTGACCTAACAGAACCAAAAATAAGCAGAAAAAAAAGAAAAATACTAATATGTCCCAAACATAGTGGAAGAGTTGATTAAGTTCATACAGAAGTAGATTTTGCTATCGGGTGGAGGCCCCCAAGCGCCCATAAAAATAAAAGAGAAAAAAACTTTGCCACTTATTTCTACGTCAAGTTAGTGGAGTGGGCGCTGGGGTTTCAACTTGCTGCTGAGAGGATGCGTGTGTCACTCAACCTCAAAGCCTCAAAGGGAAGGGAGAGGGTGTGCCGGCAAAGGATCAATTTGCAACTGCAGAGGTTGTGTGACTGTGAGTGAAACGCAAAGTGGAGGGAGCGAGGGATAAACTGACCCTGGATGATGGATATTCAAACTGCTTACAAATAATCTGTATTTCAGTAACACAATTAATATAGACCCACATAGCTACATGTCATTTATTGGGTTATGTAAAAAGGTTGTTTAGCAAAGTAAGAAACATATGTGCATGCTTCTACTTGACGTATTAGCCCACCTGCTGTTTTTACTGCGCCTGAGGATGAACTGGGAGTTCGTCATAGTTTTTCCAAGCTGAAGTTCATTAAAACGCACTTGAGGTACACTATGTCACAGGAAAATCAGCATCAATCACTCACAGATTTTGCATAATGACTTAATTGATTATTTTAAATCAAAGAAGGCCAGTAAAAGCAGGTTTTAGATTGCACTTTATTTACACCTGCACTATCTACGCTTAATCATGCGTCAAATACTCTTTTTATTAATATTGTTTTATTAATTTGTATGTGTGTGATGAAGGATTTGTGCCATTGAAATTAGTGTTTATGTTCGTATTTTTTGTTACTTTGCTGTATCTACAATTATGGATGGAGGGTGCAGAGGGAAGGGTCGCTCAGGGGAAAAAAAAACGCCTCTGAGTTCATACAAACAGTGACAAAGTGGTCACTGCAAATTCACTTCTCTTTTTTTTTTTTCTCTTTTATGTTGTACTATCCTAGGAACTCTGAAATAACTTACCAAAATCCCTATTGGAACCATTTTCACAGGGGAAAACAGTGCATATATGTATCATTTCAACTCTGATTTCAATTGACTTCCTGCTACTAATACACTTATTTGTTCCTCAAGCGCTTGAGTCTGAGCCGACATCAGCCAGGCGCAACGTCCCGTGCAACCCAGCAAGGACACATTTTAACACACTTAAAGTGTTCCTTTGGGATAAAACATTTCCAAACTTGAGCAAATGTGAGGAGAAAAGTGGTCTTGAGCGTGGTTAACCTTGGATGTTGCATTATGTAAATGAAAACCATAACCATGTGTGTAATGACTGGTAAAGAAATGACACTCAGGACGACTCACTTGGCGGGAGGGGCTCATCCACTCTCTGGTAACGGCTGATGTCATGGCGTACAGACGGCAGTGAGTGAACAGACATGTGGCCGTTGACCTGAGCTGTGGCTCCTGTGTGTACAAACAGTTTGATAAGAGCAGTGTTTATGTTGTTGACCTACATGACATGTTGTACTTACAAATATGTGTTTGGTTTGTTACAGCAGTTGGGATCATGAGTGTACATCAGACCTGGGCAAATTAAGGCCAGGGGGCCACATGCGGCCCGTTAAGCTTTTCAATCTGGCCCGCCGGACATTCCCAAAAAATTTTTTTAGATCTTTAACATCGAAACTGTAACTGTCATTATGATGTACAGTGATGTTTTCAAATTACCGTAAGTCTTGAACGATAAAATGTAGGGATGTCCGATAATATCGGACTGCCGATATTATCGGCCGATAAATGCTTTAAAATGTAATATCAGAAATTATCGGTATCGGTTTCAAAATTATCGGTATCAGTTTCAAAAAATAAAATGTATGACTTTTTAAAATGCCGCTGTGCACACGGACGTAGGGAGAAGTACAGAGCGCCAATAAACCTTAAAGGCACTGCCTTTGCGTGCCGGCCCAGTCACATAATATCTACGGCTTTTCACACACACAAGTGAATGCAAGTCATACTTGGTCAACAGCCATACAGGTCACACTGAGGGTGGCCGTATAAACAACTTTAACACTGTTACAAATATGCGCCACACTGTGAACTCACACCAAACAAGAATGACAAACACATTTCGGGAGAACATCCGCACCGTAACACAACATAAACACAACAGAACAAATACCCAGAACCCCTTGCAGCACTAACTCTTCCGGGACGCTACAATATACACTCACACACACTTCAACTCCGCCCCCCCCCCCCCAACCCCGCCCACCTCAACCTCCTCATGCTCTCTCAGGGAGAGCATGTCCAAATTCTAAGCTGCTGTTTTGAGGCATGTTAAAAAAAATAATGCACTTTGTGACTTCAATAATAAATATGGCAGTGCCATGTTGGCATTTTTTTCCATAACTTGAGTTGATTTATTTTGGAAAAGTTACATTGTCTAATGCATCCAGCGGGACATCACAACAAAATTAGGCATAATAATGTGTTAATTCCACAACTGTATATATCGGTATCGGTTGATATCGGAATCGGTAATTAAGAGTTGGACAATATCGGAATATCGGATATCGGCAAAAAAGCCATTATCGAACATCTCTAATAAAAAATATTGCAATGGTTGGATTCTGTGCTTTTGCATGATATATGAGTTACTATGGTAATCTAAGTCACATCAGCTCAGACGAGGCACCAAGCAGTGTGGGTGGGGAGCGTTTCCACAGAGTGTTTCCAGAGCGGCCAGCCTAAAATGCGGGTGTCAGGGACAGAGGCGGAAGGAGATTTTTACGAGAAAGTTCTAAAGCTTAGTGATTTATCAGATATAGGTGGGGGGTTTTTCACCCTTCGCGTTCATATTTCGCTGTGTTTGTTGCATACTTGTTGCGTTTCGCTTGATTGTAAAATATGTCGCTCGAGAGGGGGTGTGACGTTAATATGTTGTCAATATTCAGTGTTTTATCGTTCATAATTAATATTGTACAAACCTTGTTTCCATATGAGTTGGGAAATTGTGTTGGATGTAAATATAAACGGAATGCAATGATTTGCAAATCCTTTTCAACCCATATTCAATTGAATGCACTACAAAGACAAGATATTTGATGTTCAAACTCATAATTTATTTTTTTTTGGCAAATACTAATTAACTTAGAATTTCATGGCTGAAACACGTGCCAAAGTAGTTTGGAAAGGGCATGTTCACCACTGTGTTACATGGCCTTTCCTTTTAACAACACTCAGTAAACGTTTGGGAACTGAGGAGACACATTTTATAAGCTTCTCAGGTGGAATTCTTTCCCATTCTTGCTTGATGTACAACTTAAGTTGTTCAACAGTCCGGGGGTCTCCGTTGTGGTATTTTAGGCTTCATAATGCGCCACACATTTTCAATGGGAGACAGATCTGGACTACAGGCAGGCCAGTCTAGTACCCGCACTCTTTTACTATGAAGGCACGTTGATGTAACACATGGCTTGGCATTGTCTTGCTGAAATAAGCAGGGGCGTCCATAGTAACGTTGCTTGGATGGCAACATATGTTGCTCCAAAACCTGTATGTACCTTTCAGCATTAATGCCGCCTTCACAGATGTGTAAGTTAGCCATGTCTTGGGTACTAATACACCCCAATACCATCACAGATGCTGGCTTTTCAACTTTGCGCCTATAACAATCCGGATGGTTCTTTTCCTCTTCCGGAGGACACGACGTCCACAGTTTCCAAAAACAATTTCAAATGTGGACTCGTCAGACCACAGAACACTTTTCCACTTTGCATCAGTCCATCTTAGATGAGCTCAGGCCCAGCGAAGCCTACGGCGTTTCTGGGTGTTGTTGATAAACGGTTTTCGCCTTGCATAGGAGAGTTTTAACTTGCACTTACAGATGTAGCGACCAACTGTAGTTACTGACAGTGGGTTTCTGAAGTGTTCCTGAGCCCATGTGGTGATATCCTTTACACACTGATGTCGCTTGTTGATGCAGTACAGCCTGAGGGATCGAAGGTCACGGTCTTAGCTGCTTACGTGCAGTGATTTCTCCAGATTCTCCAAACCCTTTGATGATATTACGGACCGTAGATGGTGAAATCCCTAAATTCCTTGCAATAGCTGGTTGAGAAAGGTTTTTCTTAAACTGTTCAACAATTTGCTCTTTTTCTTAAACTGTTCAACAATTTGCTCACGCATTTGTTGACAAAGTGGTGACCCTCGCCCCATCCTTGTTTGTGAATGACTGAGCATTTCATGGAATCCACTTTTATACCCAACCATGGCACCCACCTGTTCCCAATTTGCCTGTTCACCTGTGGGATGTTCCAAATAAGTGTTTGATGAGCATTCCTCAACTTTATCAGTATTTATTGCCACCTTTCCCAACTTCTTTGTCACGTGTTGCTGGCATCAAATTCTAAAGTTGATGATTATTTGCAAAAAATGTATTTTTTTTATCAGTTTGAACATCAAATATGTTGTCTTTGTAGCATATTCAACTGAATATGGGTTGAAAATGATTTGCAAATCTTTGTATTCCATTTATATTTACATCCAACACAATTTCCCAACTCATATGGAAACGGGGTTTGTAAATCTGATTACATGTAAGTTCTGGGTGTCTCATTCAGTAAAAAAATGTAACATTCCGTTCCGTTTTTTCAGGCGGCCTATCATAACGTTTTTAGCATTCAATCAGACATTATTGTGAGGTTTTGTATTAAGTGTTCCTAAAAACAGATATACCGACCCCCAGACACATTTTATTCTGTACATTTGGCCTCCGAGTCAAAAAAATTGCCCAGGCCTGGTTTACATGCACTTATCTTGGATGAATGTCATACAGTGGAACCTGTTTAAGTCAACATCCCAGGGATTGGCTGACTCATGTCGACATAAGCGGTTGGTGATGTAACCGAAAATAGCTTTGACCATGTTCACCATGCTTTTGTACATGCGCATTTTCAAGATTACCTGGCACTGAACAGGAAATCACCGTGAGCATGATTCAATGTTGTGTCGATAGAATGATTACAACATGTTGACATACAAGTACACAATTACTCCTTTGGCTCTAAAATGTTATGTCGACAAAAGCGGTCGACTTAAGTTTTTATTTTTTAGTAAGAAAGAAGACGTGGACTTGATAAGATGGTTGACTAGGCCAGTGGTACCCAACCTTTTTGTAGCTGCGGACCGGTCAACGCTTGAAAATTTGTCCCACGGACCAGGGGGCGGGGGGATTATGGTATTTTATTTTTTATTTTTATTTATTTTTTTTTGTCATAAAGAAATACAATCATGTGTGCTTACAGACTGTATCGCTGCAGACTGTATTGATCTATATTGATATATAATGTATATATTGTGTTTTTTATGTTGATTTAATAAAAAAATAAAAAAAATAAAAAAATTTTTTATTTTTTTATTTTTTTATTTCTTGTGCGGCCCGGTACCAATCCGTCCACTGACCGGTTCCGGGCTGCAGCCCGGTGGTTGAGGACCACTGGACTAGGCTGTTGACAAAAAGGAATTGACATACACGGGTGCCATTGTATACATTTCTGGCCTTAATTATTGATTTTATTGGTTGCTTTTCCAGCGTGAAGTGATTATACTAAGTACTTTTTTTTTTAAAAACAAATGTAAATATTTTCAGGGTTTTCTCTAATTTAGACCTGCCACACCTAAGCGCATATTGAGGGTGTGCTGGGTACGCTTTCTGTTCGTCTAGTCTTGAACTCAAACCTGCAGGAGCATCCCGAGGGAGGCGGTGGGATATCAAGTCCAGATGGGTGGCATTCTGTGCCTCCATTTTCGAGGCTGCCGATTAGAGCTGTGGTTGCAAGCTGGTGGTGGTGCCGGTCGTGGCGGCAACCTTATAACCTAATGAACAGGGCTGTCAAGCTGAAGGAGTACCCACGAATCAGCAGGTACTGTTCCGTCAAATTTGACACATTTTAATGTAAATGTCAACATGACTGCACTAAAGGTCGTCAAAGCCCACAATGACTCTTACGACAAGCATGATGCTCTGCTACATGTCTTTCAAGACTCTGATAGCAATATGATGATGATAATGATGTAACTGATTGTATATACCTGAGGCAAATGTGAAATGCATGAGATGAAGAAAGGGAGTTGTGGTATAACAGTATTGTTGGTTCTAAGATACAGTTAGATCTAATTGATTTTAAATATATACCTATATGCTTGTAAATATTGATTGTTGCTAAGCATTGAACAATGTTTAGTGTTAGTAGTATTGTGATGATATTCTTCTTTGTTATCAATTTAACCTGAAAAGCTCCTGTCAACAGTTCAGGTATGAAATAAACTGAATAAAACCTACTAGTTGAGTTGATAAAATGCCCTGTACCATCTCCTCAGGCAGTGCAGGCGAGCAAAAGTCCTAAAGAACTTGACAGGCACTGAAAGACTAACACTGTTGCAGAGGAATTTGAGGTGGTCAGAAAACGTTTTTGTGGCGTGGCTTTGAGTGTGGACAAGATCTGCTTTGTGGGCTTTGGATGTTGCAGTACTGCCATGCCTGACACGTCACTTCAACACTGTAGAGCAGGCAGTAACAGTGGATTAGCCAACAGGGATGGTGGGGGAGGTTCAACTATGGGGGATCACGCCTCTCAGCCTCCCTGGGAAATCTAATCCAGAGTGCGGGAAGGAGATTTGGGCCATTTTTGGGTAGGGAAGGAGCAACATGGTCTATATTCTGGTTGTGGAGCTCTTCAACCATGCAAGGTTATTTGAGAGTATATAGGGGTTCCTTTCAAACGGTCCACACGTGTTTTGTGGATTTGGAAAAGGCCTTCAACGGTCAGTGGTGGTATGAGGTTCAAAGCCTGCCTTGGTCCCTGCACAATGGAGCAGTTGTCCCTGGTTTTGTTTTTATTTACTTAGACAACGTGTTGTGGATGTTCAGTTATTATGATCCCATCTCTGCTATTTGCAGATTATAGTGGTCCTGATGCCAAGAGTTGAGTTCGAATACACTATGCCATTCTTGGTAAGTCATATCCTGGAATAGCCTGTCACATGACAACCACTCCTATGTTCTACATCACTGAATGACTTAATTAAGGGCACAAAACTGTAAGAACACATTTATAGTGTTGCTGACACGCTGTAACCTTGACTTTTTATGGGTTAAATAATGATAATGTCAAGGTTTGGTGACCCACAACAAATAATGAGCCAAGTTTAGAAGCATTAAGCAGCTCACCAGTCTGTCTCTCTGGCATTGTCCCGCTCAGACCCTCTTGGGCCCTGCAGGCACCTTCAGCGGCCCGCAGGGAGCGTCTCTTCCACACCTCACCACCTTCCTCCTCCTCCTCCTGTCCCGGCTCACCTTGCATATCCTCACCGACAGCCCCTGCAGCTGACAAAGAGGTTTTTGGCTATTGTTTGGCTAAAAGTAAACAAAAAGCTGTCAAGAGAACATTTGGAGTAGAGGCTTTTGAAAGCTAACATGTTGAATGTTTATCCCCAACAGTCAGACTGTGTCCAAGTAATACTGCAACTGACAAGTAGAAGCTTGATTACACTAAAAAAAAGATGTTTTTTTAGGTTTGCAGAAGAAACGTGTGCCTTCAAAATAATTAGTTCGGAGGTTAAGACTGGAAAACGCAAACTAAACATAGCCTGAATCTTTACATAATTCCATTTCAAATTTGACAATGATACTACAAAAGTGTAGTATTTTACACAGGTTTGTTTTAGGATTAGGTGTTTCATGTAGGCACCCTTGGTCACATTTGGTCAAAGTCTTCACTAAAATCCAACAAACCTCCTTGGCTTCCTGACACTCTATCTTGTCTTTGACACACGTTTGTCATAATTATTTTTTAGATAAAAAGAGAAACTTCAAAGTTTTAACATGTTTGTCATCATTGTTTTGGAAATAAAAAGAAATAAACTTCAGAGGTGCAACATTGACACAGTCCATGTCTTAATTTGTTCCATTTATTCCGTTACCCAGAAATTACTTGATTTCATTAAAAAAAGTTCACCTATTAACCAGCACATCTGTGTTTTCAAATTTTATTCACTGAGTCAATCATTATTAAGATTGGATGTAACTGGTCTGAGCTCTGTACATAAGAGGATCTGGTACTTTTTTACACACAGATGTTGTTAGTTATATTGTTCCACAGCAGACATGGTAAACAATTTTCTATTTGTTCACAATTAAAAAGTTCACAGTGGGTTAAGGTCAGTGACGTGCAATCACTAGAGGCAGGTGAGGCAGGGCCTCACCTGCCATCATGGAAAGAAAAAAAATGTAAAAAGAAAAAAATATATATTAAATTGTTAAATATATCCAGTGATTATACTATAAAGTTATTTTCCATTTAACTTCACCAGTTTTATATTATTTTTATTCAAAATCGCTGAATTTTCACATTTGCCGTTCAAATACTGAGAAGAGACGATGCGGTGAACAGCAGCCAGTCGAGGCACGTCACTCAGTGCCTCAACATGGACGGACTCGGCTAACTGCTGGTCTGCTGTGCAGTGAGACCGTATTGCTATATGAACTATATCATACATTTCCATAGTTTAGGGGAGCAGTGGGCAGCAGCGGCGCCACGCCCGGGAATAATTTTTGGTGATTTAACCCCCAATTCCAACCCTTGATGCTGAGTGCCAAGCAGGGAAGAATGCTGGTATGAGCTTTTAAACGTAACCCGTTAACTGCTGCCAATCAAATGGTGAATAAGATACTCTTTAGGGTTCATATGTTTGTAAATCTGACTGATGAAGTCAGTGCCTCACCAGCCATCAGCCTCACCGCACGTCACTGGTTAAGGTAGCGTGATGTGGCTAATGCATCCATGCTAACCAAATGTATGATCAATATGTGGAAAATATAAGTATCTGACAAAAAATTATGAAACTATTTAGCGGTGGTGTGTTTTTATGGATATATGTTTTGGTGTGGACTGACAATATACATTTTCATTTACATTACACTACCAACGTAACAGGACCTTATTTGTCACATGTTTATCTGCTTGTTGGAATACTGTGAGGCTTCATGTTTAAATTTTGTATTAAATCCTTAAATCCTTCCGATGTTCAAACACTGCCAATATACGCACAGTCCCCTTGCGCTGTGGTCGCACTCACAAGACAGTAATATCCATTTTGATTTTTGATAGTTAATTCAGAGTGACATTATTAAATTATATCCTCATCTCTGGGTATTTCTAGTTGTCTCAATTGAGGCAATAAGAATAGATTTGATAGTTCTCTGGAAGTCTCTTATCATTTTATTATCCATCCATCCATCCATTTTCTACCGCTTGTCCCTTTATTATTATGTACTGTGTAAACTGCATTCAAACTAAGCGCAATATAATGTTTCACTTTCCTGGGGCGCTGGAATTTATTCCAGCCTCAGAGGCGTGTAAGAAGTACTTAAGTCGACGCCCTTTTAAGGCCTGCTCCACCCAAAGTGCGCATCTTGGATGAAGGCGCGCAGCTACAGACTTAAATTGAGGGGGTTAATGCTGCGCATAGGGCCCTCAGCTTGTTAGCGTCCTTCATTTCATCGTGAGCAAACAATTACAAAAAAGATCAATTAGAATAATATATAATGTTGGATATAAAGAACATATAAACCCTTTATTTATTGAATCAAAAATATTGAAATTCAACGACTTAGTGCATTTGCAAACAGTTAAAATGATGTACAATGCGAACTATAACCTGCTACCCAACAATGTACAACAATTCTTCTCAACAAAAGAGGAGAAATATAACCTCAGAGGAGAATCTAATTTAAAACATCTCCAAGTGTTCACAAATTAAGAAGAAAATAAATTATCATACATTTCTTGAACCTTTAGAGAAAAAAGAGACAATTATTATTTATGTATTTAATATTTGTTTACTTATGGCATTGGTATATTTATTTATTTATTCACTGCTCTGTTACAGAGAACAACGAAATGGGATAAAACTACTATGATATGAAAGGGGGTAGGATTAAATAAGCTCTGCTCCTTCCTACTCCTTTTCGGACGTGCTGTAATGAAACAACTGGAAATATGTGATGCATTCCATTGTAATTGTATTGCATGCATGTTCGAAATAAACTGAATTGAACTGAACAATGGAAATTAAAGAAAGACGGGAAGGATTATTGGAGGTAAATCTAATTTGATAATTACAACAGTTACTTTTATTGCAAACGCTGATCTAAAATCGGAGGCAAAAATCAACATTAAGCTAACTGGAGAATTTATATGGGGAGGAGCAAGCTGGTGGCACCTCAATGCAGCAGCATAATCCAGCCTTAATTGCAGTGTCAAAAATAGACATTTTTATATGCACCTCAATTACTTGCAATATTTTTACCATTCACATGTAGTAGATCTACGTTTGGGCAATGTAAAACCCTGGTATCGTCAGGAATACAGAAAACAGCAGGCTGTCTGGAGGACAATGGGTTAAGCAGCAAACTATCTGAGTGTAAATGAAGTAATAAGAGTGAACACAAACTGGCAGCAGATGTCCCATTGTCGCTCGCGATGGTCAGAGCAGAATTGGCCAGGCTGTTGCTGCTTGATAATTCTGCGGCTTCCTCTTCTGCCCGAGGAGCCACTTCTGTCCTTGTCTCCACTTCCTGTGACAGTGAGCATAAATCGGTTGATGGTATCAAACATCTTCGCCATTCATGTTTGAAGCTACAGCATCTTACCTGAATGGGTGAAAGCGGGCCACTGCTGAACGGCAAATTGCAAGCCACGTCTTGGCTCATTCTTGTGCTGTGCTCGCTGTATGCACAACTGCCCGAAGACTCCAGCTGCTCTGTCTGAGGAGAACCATTGGCTCCAGGTTCTTCACCAACATGCACCGATGCTCCAACTGCGTCTGCGTTGCTGCTGGTCCGTGGCTCCTCTTCAGTTTGTTCTCCTTCGGCACCGACCAACTCACTGACAGAATAACCTGCTTCTGCTGACGACACGGGTCTCGATTCGGAGACCTCGCTCCCTTGTAGAAGCTCGGATGATGCTACAGAAGAGGCAACATCTGTAGTCCACTGTGGCTTTGTCTCCTGGGATAGGTCACCTCGCTGTCCCGTGCTCTCCTCGTCCTCGTCAGAGTCTATGTGAAGCATAGCGTTCAACCGTGTGTCTGTAGGAAAGCTGGAGCGGAGTCTGGGCCCTGTCGGAGGTCGCTCCATGGGGCCCCCAGAGGCCTCAACAGCATCCAAGTAGTCGTTGAGGGACACCTGCCGGTGCGTGTGGCTAGTCTGGGCTGCCAGGATTGTGCCTTCCTGCCAAGCGCTGCTGTTGCCGTAGTAACAAGTTCCGTTGACCAACAGGGAGCCTTCCTCTGAGCCTGTGGGCGAGGCTCCATGGGCGGCACGGGTGGATGAGGAGTGCAGAAGGTCTTCGTCGTCAGAGGGGCTACCAGGGTCACCATTTACAGCATTGGCCAAGATGGTTCCTGTTAACTCTGGAGAGGCTTTGTAGAACACAGTTTTGTTAGTTTCCTTACCTCCATTTAAGGAGATTCTGTGATTATAGTTTACTTTTTTAGCAGGATTTCACAAGGAAAAAATAAAAATGTGCAAGGATTTTCTTGTCCTCAGTGTTAAGTTTGTTGACTAAAAATGTTTGTCTTCATTATCGTCAACAACCAATGTTGCTTTGATTAAAATTAGGACGATAACATATGAAAACAAAAGCTTGTTGACTAACACAATGACAACATTTTTTGATAATTTATTAAATGAATTAAAACTAGATGAAAATGTAATTGTGTCTTTAAGCGGGTGGGACAAAATATCCACAGTTGCATGTGGGAGAGGGGCGGGTTGAAAAACACTAAGGTGATCCAATTAGAACTAGCATTTTTGTAAAGCAAGACTCAATACAACACATCAATACATAGTGTCTTCTACACCGGGAAGAAAGCGAAGAGAAGACATATGGACGCACTTCACCTTTTCCACGGTAGAACTGTGGCTTTACAAGTTGTTACATCTTTGCGACAGTAACTACGCCAGAGCTAATATTTCAAAATGTACTGAATTACTGTCACTGTTAAAGACAGTAGAGCAGGAGCAAGGCTACTAGGGCTGTGAATCTTTGGGTGTCCTATGATTCGATTCAATATCGATTCTTGGGGTCACGATTCGATTCAAAATCAATTTTTTTTTTTCAATTCAACACGATTCTCGATTCAAAAAACGATTTTTTCCAGATTCAAAACGATTCTCTCTTCATTCAATACATAAGATTTCAGCAGGATCTACCCCAATCTGCTGACATGCAAGCAGAGTAGTAGATTTTTGTAAAAAGCTTTTATAATTGTAAAGGACAATGTTTTATCAACTGATTGCAATAATGTAAATTTGTTTTAACTATTAAATGAACCAAAAATATGACTTATTTTATCTTTGTGAAGATATTGGACGCAGTGTGTTGTCAAGCTTATGAGATGCGATGCAAGTGTAAGCCACTGTGACACTATTGTTCTTTTTTTTTTTTTTTTATAAATGTCTAATGATAATGTCAATGAGGGATTTTTAATCACTGCTATGTTGAAATTGTAACTAATATTGATACTGTTGTTGATAATATTTATTCTTGTTTCACTACTTTTGGTTTGTTCTGTGTCGTGTTTGTGTGTCCTCTCAATTGCTCTGTTTATTGCAGTTCTGAGTGTTGCTGGGTAGGGTTTGGTTTTGGAATTGGATTGCATTGTTGTGGTATTGCTGTGTATTGTTTTGTTGGATTGATTAATAAAAAATAAAAAAAAATAAAAAAAATAAAAGTTTTTTTAAATAAATAAATAAATATAATAAAAAATTGATTTTTTAAAAATGAGAATCGATTCAACGTTAGAATCGCGATTCGAATTCGAATCGATTTTTTCCCACACCCCTAAAGGCTACTTACTCTTACTCTCACTAAGTTTTTTGTTTTTTTTACATGAAATTCAAAATGAGCTCCAAAATTAAATAACCTTTGATATGTTGCGTTATATTAGAGAAAAAATTATGGCTTTCACTCTGTTTTTTATTTTCATTTTACAAAGCCTCACAAACTTTTAGTCATGACACGAGTAAGCAACAATGCTGTGTCAGCACACACCTTCATGTCCAATGGAGGTGACGTCCACCCGAAACTGCAGCTGCCCGCTAACGTGATCTGTAGGAAGGCGGCGACACAGACTGTAGCTGACTGGGTGTTGGCTGCATCCATATACACGCGCACACACAAACACAGAGCAGGATATCAGAAAAAGGCATCAGAAAATACACAGTAGGGCTGAGCGATTTATGGCAAAAATAATGATCACGATAATTTTTTTTCATATCATCCGATCTCGATTTATACCACAATTGTTTTTTTTGTTTTTTATTAAAGCGAATTGTCCCATGCAGGATTATACAGAGTACCGCATCCCTACTGTTTACTACAGCAGTATCTTGTAACAAACATTTCCACCATGTTTCATCATCGAGTTGATATATGCTAACAGCTGACAACTGTCATGTTGATCATATCTATGATTGTGTTTACTAGAGGTGCAACAGTACAGGTAGGTAACCCACGCTCGGTTCGTACCTGGTTTTAGAGCAAACGGATTTGCTTCTTTTTCGGCACATTCAGTGGGAGTAAAGAGAACAACACTTTTCCTCTCAAAGTTCTTTGGTTGTTTTGCTGGTCATCACAAACATTCTGCAATAAACAAAGTATAATTGGTGTAGAAAATACTAAAATACTTTTATTTTAAGTTAACATTTACTAAACAAATGACTTGCATTCTTTCATTACTTTTGTAGATCAGTGCGTCTCACCAGATTGTGGAGTTTTTTTAAAAACCCACATACTGTAGTTTACATTTAATGAAAGTACATTAAGGTGCAGTTTGAATTTGAGGTACAGAAAAATTATTTGTACCAACACTTAAAACACGTTTAATAATCATTTCAGGAACAACATTTTTTTTCATCCACAAACAAACAAAAAGAACACAAAGTGTCGGTCTGTAAGTGTTTTTTTTACAGGTATTATTGTGCTTGTTACTCCAACAGCAGGGACAAGTTTTTTTTAAATTTGGGACGGCATAGCTCGGTTGGTAGAGTGGCCGTGCCAGCAACGTGAGGGTTCCAGGTTCGATTCCCGTTTCCGCCATCCTAGTATTGGGCAAGACACCTTACCCACCTGCTCCCAGGGCCACCCACACTGGTTTAAATGTAACTTAGATATTGGGTTTCATTATGTAAAGCGCTTTGAGTCACTAGAGAAAAGCGCTATATAAATATAATTCACTTCACTTCAATTCACTTTAATACATATTATATCAGAGGAGTGGAATATTTAGTCTTGATTAAAACATATTTAGATATAAAAATGCTTTTTCTGATTAAATTGGTAGGTGTGTTGATTCTCCCAGTCGGGACCAATACAGTCAAATAGACGTCCTCTGAGTGCCTGCAAGTCCTCATTCGGGGCAGGATTACTGTCGAGCTGCAGCAGACAGTGAAACGAAAGTTTAAACTTCTATGGTAGTGTTAGCCATAGTTCTTTATTTTTGTTGTTTTGGGCTGCACTTCCAGCTGTGTAAGGGGGAAGAGGCACAATTGAACATTAATTCCGTTGTGAGGAAACTGATTTTCGCGCGACGGTGGAACGAGATGGTCGAGAACACACACGGACACGCTTTCACACAAACACATGCAAACGTACACAAACACACACACATTCACAGACACACACAGGATCACGGTCAATAAAGGTGGATTGTTCCGTGCAGGATTATGCCAAGCATTGTTGCTTCCCTACTGTTTACTAACAGACAATTCCGCCATATGACCGTGATCGAACTCAAATTACTCATGATCAACGATCACGATCATATAATCGCCCAGCCCTAATACACACACACACACACACTATACACACACGGTGTATGGACTCACTCGGCTGTGGGACCTTCCAGAAGTCTCTGCACAGGCACAATCAGCTGGCCCAGAAAGCGCTTGATAATTGGTCTGCTCTTGGCAAACTTATCTTTCACCTCAATCTCCATTACGTCGCTCATCAGTGCCACGAAGGTGTATTTCTACAGGAAAATAGCGGGGAAACTTGTTCATGATTTAAGTCATTTGAATGAAAGGTGGAGTCGGTGTCATGTTGCCAACCTCTCCATGCCACACAGGGTTGGTGGTGTTGGCAATGATGGAGGATCTCCTCTCCTGGCCGTGGTGTGTAAACTTGGGGAGGCCACCCCTTTTCCCAGGCTGAACGGACATCTTCAGGTAAGGGTCAGGGTTGAAAAACATGCCTTTTTTCAGGCCCGCTGCTCGGATGTCTGCATTGGAAGTTGCACCATTTTGCAACAGTCAATTACAGGGCACAGTGACGGACGTAAGTATTTGAACCCCTACCCAGTTTTTCAGCCCGAACCCTGTGGAGTGAATGTTTGATGGTGTGTCTAGAAAAGCACTACACTCAAAGTTCGATTTAACTCGGTCCAATACAACACAATGTTCTATTTAACGCGGTTGCGCCATCGTACCAGAATTTTCGCCCGTTTTTTTCCACCCCAGTCAATCGTGTTGTTTATCACCAAATGATCGCGTATTTACAAACTTATTGTCATGACCGGTCCCTCCTGGTCATTTCCTGCGATCAATATTTTATGGACCCCAACGACAACATTATACCGAACTTTGAGTGTACATGAATCTAATCCATTATAGTGTTGTCCCGATACTAATATTTTGGTACCGGTAACAATACCAAAATGTATTGCGATACTTTCCGATACTTTTCGATACTTTTCAAAATATAAGGGACCTCAAAAAATTGCATTATAGGCTTTATTTTAACAAAAAATCTCACGGTACATAAACATGTGTTTCTTATTGCAAGTTTGCCCTTAAATAAAATAGTCAACATACAAGACAACTTGCCTTTTATTAGTAAGTAAGCAAACAAAGGACATGAAATGAATTATTAATCCACATGTTCATTTACGGTTAATATCTGCTTACTTTCTATTTTCACATGTTATATCTACACTTCTGTTAAAATGTAATAATCACTTATTCTTCTGTTGTTTTGATGCTTTACTTTAGTTCTGGATGATACCACAAATTTGGGTATCAATCCGATACCAAGTCGTTACAGGATCATACATAGGATCGTATTCACAGGATCATACATAGGATCGTATTCAAAGTCCTTATGTGTCCAGGGACATATTGCCTGAGTTTATAAACATAATACAAACAAAAAGAAAAAGAAAAAAGATGTTGTGATGCCAAAAAATATTGATGTAATCTTAGTAGTATCGACGAGATACGTTCCTGTACTTGGTATCATTACACTGGATGTTAGGTGTAGATCCACCAATGGCGTTTGTTTTAGTGAGGTGTGTAGTGAAGCATGTTTAGCTTTTCCTCATCCTGGAGGGATGATACTTGTATGAAACTTTATTTGTCACCATGGAGGCGAGGATTAGAGATTTAGAAGTAGCTACAACACTGCAGACTGCGCATGGACTTTGCCGCTAACTAGCTAGCCATGTCTTATAGCACCTCTCTTCCTGTGGGCGTTTCAGTGTTATAGCTTCACCTTTATCGTTAGTTTTTAGGCCAAAATGCTGCTCGTAAACCAGCAATATGGGCGGTATATCTCGGTTGGTAGAGCGGCCGTGCCAGCAACTTGAGGGTTCCAGGTTTGATCCCCGCTTCCGCCATCCTAGTCACTGTCGTTGTGTCCTTGGGCAAGACACTTTACCCACCTGCTCCCAGTGCCACCCACACTGGTTTAAATGTAATTTAGATATTGGGTTTCACTATGTAAAGTCACTAGAGAAAAGCGCTATATAAATATAATTAATTTCACTTCACTTCAATGACAGGATGTAACGACGATGGGGGGCGGGGGACCGGTACTTTTTAGAGGCGGTATAGTACCGAATATGATTCATTAGTATCGCGGTACTATAATAATAGCGATATACCGTACAACCCTAATCCATTATAATTATTATTTAACCGTAATCCCTGAAAAAGATATTACAGGCCGTCATTTTGAAGTGAAATGAAGTGAATTATATTTATATAGCGCTTTTTCTCTAGTCACTCAAAGCGCTTTGCATTGTGAAACCCAATATCTAAGTTACATTTAAACCAGTGTGGGTGGCACTGGGAGCAGGTGGGTAAAGTGTCTTGCCCAACGACACAACGGCAGTGACTAGGATGGCGGAAGCGGGGATCGAACCTGGAACCCTCAAGTTGCTGGCACGGCCGCTCTACCAACCGAGCTATACCGCCCCATTTTAATGGTAGGTTTATTGTAACAGTGAGAGCCTAAGTTTGCGCTCTTTCATACAAAACACTCGAGTGCATAGGTGCGTTTACACTGTACAGTACAGCAAAAGTACCAAAATGCTGCACACTTACCACCCTGTGGTACCTGTAAGCTGAGGTACCATTGTACAGGTAAATATTCTATTGCCCTCGCTCTGGGGATAATCTGCTCAGAATGAAATACTTCAGAGTATTTCCCCAACAATACGTTGCATACTGGATATGGAACTCAGCATACTGCATATAGTTTCTCTCACCTGATAAGGTGAAGCTGACCAATTTGCGACTGAGCTCTGACCCTGACTGGCCCTCAGCATGACCGTCACTTCCCACCTGGATAGGGAAAAAGAAGAGGGAAGTAGTGTTTAGTCACTCCATGTAATGAAACAGCAATAAACGTGATGGGACTGTTATCGCATTTCTGCATCAAAACGCCAAGCAGAGAACAAAAGGACAGTAGTGGCAGGGGATCATACAACTGAAAAAAAATGTCACTACTGCTTACTGACTTTTAGGTAGGTCTTCAAGACTTCAAATATATTTTATTGTCGACTTCACATCATACAAGACAAGTCAACACTTGTCAAGTCTCTAATTCAGGTATGAGCAAAGATGGGCCAGTTTTGCTTTTTAAGATGTTGCTGGCAACACCATTTGCAATGTTATTTTGATTAGTCTTGAACCGTTTTATCGAAATAAGTCTAAAAGTTTGTCAAACTCCAAGTTGTGTGCTTTACTAGGGTGTCATTACGGTAATCCAAGGGACTGCGTCACATCAGATCCCAGAAGACGAGGCTTTGATACAAAACCAGGCTACAGGGTGCCCCCAAGACCGAGGTTTTAGATTTAAATAAAAACATTTTGAAAATGTTTAACTTAATGTATAATATAAATAAAAAATATATACAGTAATTGTAATATTGTTCATTTAGATAGTAATATTGATAGTATATAGATTAAGTACATCTTCGGTACAAAGCTGCATAAAAAAAGCTGCTTTTACCAGTATTTGTCTCGTTGATGTTACTGTGCACATGCCAAGATTAGATTAGAATAATACTTTAACCTACTTTATCTTGTGTTTCCTCAAACCAAGTCGTAATGACAAAGTCTTTTTCCACCAGAGTTTAGCAGCTAATCCAATTTGGTAGTGGCCCATATTGACACAACAGCCTTGTGTTTTTATTTCCCTGCCTTCTCTTTTATTGTGATGTTTCCTCAGCTCATTAGTCTCCAGCGAGGGGCGGACACTAAGGCACACCTGCAACCTATTTCGTCCGAGGAGTATTTAAGCTCTCCACCCACAGCTGGGGGCTGCCGGTTAATTTATCCTGCACCTCCCACGTACATGCAAATGTCTCGCCTCGTCAGTCCTGGTACGTTACCTTTTTTTATTCCTGTAATTCCTAACCCCTTTGTGTTTGTTTTCCTAGCCTCCTTGAGGCAGCAAGGACCTTTTGCTGCGCTTAGTGCGTCCTGGCTTTTCCCCTGCCGACTACTGAGGAACCTGGTTTTGTTGATATTCATGGTGTGCACTTCCGCTCCATCGCTTTTTGTTACCCTTTTTTGGACTCATTAAATGTTTCCCTTTTTGTTATTCAACCTTGCATCCCGTCTCTGCATCCCGGGGTCACCCCCCTAATCAGTTCCTAACAACAACAGCCTTGTGTAAAATGTCATGGACAAGAAAACACGAAAGTATTTATTTTAAAGACATCAGAGCAGGCGGGAAGACATGAAACGAGAAGGAATGCAGGCAGCATTCTGGGCTTTTTCGGCAAGTCAGAGATTAACCACTAATGAATGACAGTCAATCTGTGACATCACAAATGCATTCAAAATTGCGCGCAAGGTCACGTCCAAATGCATGAGGAAAATCATCAAAGATCCCCTTTAAATGACTTTTTTAATAAAAATTGTATTTTGTTAAATTTTTTAAAATTATTTTCCTATTATTTGTTTAATTAAATTAATTTTAATTATATTAAAGGCCTACTGAAATGCGATTTTCTTATTTAAACATGGATAGCAAGTCCATTCTATGTGTCATACTTGATCATTTCGCAATATTGCCATATTTTTGCTGAAAGGATTTAGTAGAGAACATCGACGATAAAGTTCGCAACTTTTGGTCGCTGATAAAAAAGCCTTGCCTGTACCGGAAGTAGCAGACGAGTAGTGTGGCGTCACAGGTTGTGGAGCTCCTCACATCTGCACATTGTTTACAATCAAGACCACCAGCAGCGAGAGCGATTCGGACCAAGAAAGCGACGTTTTCCCCATTAATTTGAGCGAGGATGAAAGATTCGTGAATGAGGAAAGTGAGAGTGAAGGACTAGAGGGCAGTGGAAGCGATTCAGATAGGGAAGATGCTGTGAGAGGCGGGTGGGACCTGATATTCAGCTGGGAATGACTAAAACAGTAAATAAACACAAGACATATATATACTCTATTAGCCACAACACAACCAGGCTTATATTTAATATGCCACAAATTAATCCCGTCCATATAACCCGCCAATACAACTCAAACACCTGCACAACACACTCAATCCCACAGCCCAAAGTACCGTTCACCTCCCCAAAGTTTATACAGCACATATATTTCCCCAAAGTCCCCAAAGTTACGTACGTGACATGCACATAGCGGCACGCACGTACGGGCAAGCGATCAAATGTTTGGAAGCCGCAGCTGCATGCATACTCACGGTACCGCGTCTGCGTATCCAACTCAAAGTCCTCCTGGTAAGAGTCTCTGTTATCCCAGTTTTTCACAGGCCAATGGTAAAGCTTGACTGTCATCTTCCGGGAATGTAAACAATGAAACACCGGCAGTGTTATCCGGCACAAAGTCAGGGGGTGCATTCTACGGAGAGGGTGCGTTATCCGGCACAACACCTGCCGCAATACACCGCTTCCCACCTACAGCTTTCTTCTTTGCTGTCTCCATTGTTCATTGAACAAATTGCAAAAGATTCACCAACACAGATGTCCAGAATACTGTGGAATTTTGCGATGAAAACAGACGACTTAATAGCTGGCCACCATGCTGTCCCAAAATGTCCTCTACAATCCGTGACGCCACGCGCTGACCTCATCATACCGAGACGTTTTCAGCAGGATATCACGCGCGAAATTTAAAATTGCACTTTAGTAAGCTAACCCGGAAACCCGTATTGGCATGTGTTGCAATGTTAAGATTTCATCATTGATATATAAACTATCAGACTGCGTGGTTGGTAGTAGTGGGTTTCAGTAGGCCTTTAAATATATATATTTAGTGTATACAATTTTCAAACATTATTAAAGGAAACATAACAACAAATAATTTTGATGCTTTTTTTAAGACCACTATTGTTGTTTTGATTAGAAGAAATTAAAGAAAGTGTACCGTCACTCCAGGGTTCTTGACTGTGATGCAGGGTGTTGTCGCTCTTAGTGCTCCGCTCACACCATGATAATATTTGAAGCAGATCTTGGTCTCGGCTGCAAAGAGATCACACACAGTTTAGCAGAGTTGATGCACACTCTTATCCTGCTAATAATTTATACACAGGACTCACGCTCCATGAAGTAAGGCCCCGCCTCCAGTCTCCACACGATCTGGCCCCGCTGGGTGCCGTTCACTCCGCGGTTCTTGGAGTCCCACACGTTGGCTACACATGTCTCGTCTGGAGAACACACACAACTACATGACAGTTTACACTAAAACTCATATTTTAGGTCATTCCATTCACAGCTTGTCCATCAGACTTCTGCAGTACATTTGAATTTATTTTATTTTAAACATAAACACCGGTGTTTCCCGGTGGCAGTGGGGGCGTGACCAAGGGTGGTGTGGTGGCGTGGCTTCAATAGGACGTCATCATTTAATTTGACAAAAGTTGTACATGTATTTACAGGCAAATCGGCGTTATATATTAGTATCAACTTACCTTGTTCTTGTTACATTACATCATGTTGCTTTATTTTGTAATTGTTGTTGCTTATTTTGTTACTACAATGTAACATAGGCTATCTTTAAGACAATACAATAATGACGATCACTTAATTAACTGTGGGAGGTTCGAGATTTTTCTTTGCACAGCCCTGCTTTATTTACATATATTAATCTGCCCTCTGAATGTTGGAATTTCCTTTGGCAGATATGTAAGCAGTTCTTAAATTAGAGATGAAAAACCTTTCAACTTGAAGTTGTTTCATTATAGTCTACAGTTACTGTAGAACTAACCACACAAAGGAAAGTACCGCACATGAATATACACATGAAGTGCACGTATATATAAGAGTAATATTAAATCGACAATACAGTTTGGTATAAACTGAAAAAAAGCAATACAATTTTACAGGGCAAAGTTCAGCTCTCATGCTGCTCGCTTAAAGTTAACATACAATGTCTAGCCTATTAACGGAAATTAGCATCACAATCGTTTTAAACTCGTACAAATGTTTAACAAATGAGATTATAACGCAACAAAATTGACAGAAGACAACAAATGCATTTCTACTAACAGACATATCAAATATTCTTTATTGTCAATTCCTCCATATACGGAAGAATCGAGACACCGTTTACCGTCTACCGCCCATACTATGGAGCACATTTCCCAAGCCAGCGGAGAGAATGGCAAACAGTTTGACAGGAAAGGAAAACACGAAAAAAGAGATGAAAGAGACTACAGACAGATGCCATGTTGTTTCCACAAAACAAAACCATAAAAAACTCCTCAGCAAACCAGACAGGGAAAAAACGGCATTGACTGATTTTGTACCTCATTAAGTAAGGTTCACTACAAGTACCATACATGCCAACTTTATTCATACGGCCCTTTAAAAACAACCACAGTTGAAAAACAAAGGGCTGTACACCACAAACAAGTCAACACATAAAAAGTAGAGAAGTACAGGCAGGACAGGACAGGACAGATTAAAATATATCATTTTAAGCAGAGGTAAAATACACACAGACACACCCACACACATATACATATATACATATATATATATATATATATATATATATATATATATATATATATATATATATATATATATATATATATATATTGCCAAAAGTATTTTGCCACCTGCCTTGACTCACATATGAACTTAAAGTGCCATCCCATTCCTAACCCATAGGGTTCAATATGATGTTGGTCCACCTTTTGCAGCTATTACAGCTTCAAATCTTCTGGGAAGGCTGTCCACAGGGTTGCAGAGTGTGTTTATAGGATTTTTCGACTATTCTTCCAAAAGCGCATTGGTGAGGTCACAGAAGGCCGAGAAGGCCTGGCTCTCAGTCTCCGTTCTAATTTATCCCAAAGGTGTTCTATCGGTTCAGGTCAGGACTCTGTGCAGGCCAGTCAAGTTCATCCAAAACAACCCCTCACTATAATTCCTCCTCAACCAAATTTCACACTCTGCACAAGGCAGTCCAAAATGTACCGTTCTCCTGGCAACCTCCAAACCCAGACTCGTACATCAGATTGCTAGATGGAAAAGCGTGATTCATCACTCCAGAGAATGTGTCTCCACTGCTCTAAAGTTCAGTGGCAACGTGCTTTGGGTTAAATCACCAAAAATGATTCCCGGGCGCGGCCACCGCTGCTGCTCACTGCTCCCCTCACCTCCCAGGGGGTGATCAAGGGTGATGGGTCAAATGCAGAGAACAATTTCGCCACACCTAGTGTGTGTGTGACAATCATTGGCACTTTAACTTTTAACTTAACTTTACACCACTGCATCCGAAGCTTTGCATTGGACTTGGTGATGTATGGCTTAGATGCAGCTGCTCGGCCATGGAAACCCATTCCATGAAGCTCTCTCCGTACTGTACGTGGGCTAATTGGAAGGTCACATGAAATTTGGAGCTCTGTAGCAACTGACTGCGCAGAAAGTCGGCGACCTCTTTGCACTATGCGTTTCAGCATCCGCTAACCCCTCTCTGTCAGTTTATGTGGCCTACCACTTTGTGGCTGAGTTGCTGTTGTTCCCAAACTCTTCCATTTTCTTATAATAAAGCAGACAGCTGACTGTGGAATATTTAGGAGCGAGGAAATTTCACGACTGGATTTGTTGCACAGGTGGCATCCTATGACAGTTCCAAGCTGGAAATCACTGAGCTCCTGAGAGCGGCCCATTCTTTCACAAATGTTTGTAGAAACAGTCTCCATGCAATCAAGCACTTGCTTGATTGTATACACCAATGGCCAAGTGATTAGGACACCTGATTCTGATCATTTGGATAGGTGGCCAAATACTTTTGGCAAAATAGTGTATATATACATATTTGATTTTGGTACCTCCAGGAGCAGCTGACCTGAGGGACCGGGTGGGGGCATAGAGATGGAGCAGCTCAGAGAGGTAAAGTGAGGCAAGACCATGTAAGGATTTAAAAACGAATACAATTATTTTAAAATGGACTCTAAAAGACAAAGGCAGCCAGTGAAGTGGAGTAATGTGCTCTCTTTTGCTTGTGCTTGTTAAAAGTCGGGCAGCTGCATGTTGGACCAGCTGCAGACGTCAGAGGGAGGACTGACTGATTCCAAAATACATAGAGTTACAATAATCCAGCCGAGATGTAATAAAGGCATGGATTATTGTCTCAAACTGTTGCCTTGAAAGAAGGTTTTTAACCTTGGCCAGCTGACGTAAATGAAAAAAGCTTGTGTTTCACCACTGTGCCAATCTGACGGTCCAATTTAAAATGATTATCAATATGAAAGCCCAGGTTGGTGACCATGGGCTTAACGTGCAAAGCCAAGGGGCCAAAGTCAACAAGGACGGCTCACAGGTACCACTAGTTCCAAACACTATTACTTCTTATTTAGACTTGGAGACTTCCTTTTTATTGTCATTCAAATTTGAACTTTACAGTACAGATAAGAACGAAATTTTGTTGCATTAGCTCATGGTAGTGCAGGATAAAAAAGCAATAAGGTGCGGATATAAATAAATAAATAGGTTACTGTACAGATAAATATATTGCACTTTTTCATATGCATCCACGTTCATGGATGTATGTTATATTGTCTTTTTTATTCCAGCGAGTTAATCCATTTTGGGGGGAGTTGAGGGGATAATTATGATGCGTTCAAGAGTCTTACGGCCTGAGGGAAGAAGCTGTTACAGAACCTGGAGGTTCTGCTTCGAAGGCTGCGGAACCTCTTGCTAGAGTCCAGCAGTGAAAACAGTCCTTGGTGGGGGTGGGAGGAGTCTTTGCAGATTTTCTGAGCCCTGGTCAGGCAGCGGCTTTTTGCGATCTCCTGGATAGGAGGAAGAGGAGTCCTGGTGATCTTTTCCACCGTCCTCACCACTCTCTGGAGAGACTTCCAGTCTGGGGCACTGCAGGCTCCAGTCCAGACAGAGATGCTGTTGGTCAGCAGGCTCTCTATAGTGCCTCTGTAGAATGTGCTGAGAATGGGGGGAGGGAGCTGTGCTCTTTTCATCCGACGCAAAAAGTGCATGCACTGCTGAGCTCTTTTTACAAGAGCTCCGGTGTGTAGGGACCAGGTTATATTGTCACTTATCTGCACCCCCAGGAACTTGGTGCTGCTTACTATCTCCACCGCTGTACCGTTGATGAAGAGTGGAGTGTGGCTGGACTGGTGCTTCCTGAAGTCAACGATTATCTCCGTGGTCTTGTTGACATTCAGGACCAGGTTGTTGGTTCTGCACCAGTCAACCAGATGTTTCACCTCCTCCCTGTAGTCCATGTCGTTGTTGTCACGGATGAGGCCCACTACTGTTGTGTCGTTCGCATACTTCACAATGTGGTTAGTAGTGGACCTGAACAGCAGCGGACTCAGGACGCAGCCCTGGGGGGAGCCGGTGCTCAGGAAGATGGCACTGGAGGTGTTGTTGCCCACTCTCACAGACTGGGGTCTGTCTGTGAGGAAGTCAAGCAGCCAGTTGCATAGGGGGGTACTGAATCCAAGGGAGGCCAGTTTGCTCACCAAATGCTGCGGGATGATTGTGTTGAATGCTGAGCTGAAGTCCAGAAACAACATCCGCACGTCTGTATCCTTTCCTTCCAGATGTTCTAAGCTCAGGTGGAGTGCAGAGGAGATGGCGTCCTCTGTGGAGCGGTTAGGGCGATAAGCAAACTGGTATGGGTTGAATGTGGGGGGAAGTCTAGAGACAATATATTCCTTTACCAGCCTCTCGAAGCACTTCATTATGATGGGGGTGAGTGCAACGGGGCGATAAACATTGAGGGAGGAGATTGTGGGTTTTTTATGCACTGGAATGATTGTGGCCGTCTTAAAACATGATGGTACCACCGCCTGGGTCAGCGAGATGTTGAAGATGTCTGTGAGAACCCCAGCCAGCTGGTCTGCACATCCCTTAAGCACCTTGCCCAGAATGTCATCAGGTCCCGCTGCTTTCCGGGGGTTCACTCTCCTCAGGGTTTTCCGGACATCCGCTGTGTCCAGGTTGAGCGGCTGCTCATCAGGGCGAGGGATGGATTTTCTCGCCGGAGTGGTGTTAAGTGCCTCAAACCTTTCAAAGTAGTTGTGTAGGTCATTTAGGAAGCTGATACTGTTGTCACAGGGACGGGGGGCAGCTTTATAGTCCGTGATGACCTGTATGCCCTGCCACATTCGTCTAGTGTTTGTGAGGTTCTCGAAGAAATCCTGCACTTTCTGACTGTGAGCACGCTTTGCAACCTTAATGACACGGTTCAGGTTAGCTCTGGCTGTTTTTAATGCTACCATTTTGCCAGACTTAAAAGCCTTGTTCCGAGCCTTCAGCATTCCACGTACCTCACTGTTCATCCAGGGTTTCTCGTTGGCCCGTGTGGGGATGTTCTTGACCACACTGACATCCTCTATGCACTTCTGAATGTATGCAAACACAGACTCTGCATACTCCTCCACACATGTGTTATGATTATCGGTGGCGGCTGCCTTGAACATGTCCCAGTCTGTGGTTTCGAAGCAGTCTTGTAATGCTTCCATTGCTCCCTCTGGCCAGGTCCTCACCTGCTTCACTGTAGCTTGTTTCCTGATCAGCAGGGGCTTGTATGCAGGAATTAGCATCACAGATAGATGGTCTGAGGAGCCGAGGTGGGGGCGTGGTGCAACTTTAGACGCATGTTTAATATTGCTGAACACCATGTCCAGTGTGCTTCCACCCCTGATTGCAAAATTCACATATTGATGGAAATGAGGGAACACAGTTTTCATGTTAGCTTGATTAAAATCTCCTGCCACAATGAAAACTCCCTCTGGATGTGTAGATTGCAGTTCATTAATGGAGCAGTACAAAGCATTCAAAGCTTCTTTGGTGTTAGCACTGGGGGGAATGCACACTACTGTGAAGATCATAGCACTGAATGCCTGAGGTAAATAAAATGGCCTGCATTTTATAGTTAATACTTCTACATCGGGAGAGCAGTGACATGAGACTATCTTCCCATTGTCACCAGTTGTTATTGATGTATATGCAAACACCACCGCCTCTGGATTTACCAGTGAGAGTTTTGCTCCTGTCCGACCGAAACATAGTTAGCCCCTCGATGCTAACTGCCTCGTCCGGAACGGATGGTTTCAGCCCCGTTTCTGTGAGAAATATGGCGCAGCAGTCTCTCATCTCGCGTCTTGCATATAAATCCAGCTTAAGGTAGTCTAGTTTGTTCTCCAGGGAGCGGACATTTGAAAGCAAGATGGAAGGAAGCGGCGTTCTGTGAGGATTAGCCTTTGGCTTTGTTGCTAGCCCCGCTCGGCATCCCCGCTTCTGCTTCCGATCACACCGCTTACGTCTCCTCCGTCGACAGTCCCCGCTGGTACTAGACTCCGCTGCGTCAAAGGCCGCTGGATGTAGCCGGCGTAGAATTCCGATGCTAGCGAGGAGGTCCAACGTATACGCATCTTTCGGTTCAAAACGGCCCGATCTATCCACATCCAAAATTGTCTGGCGGTCGTATGTTACCACGGAGTGTCCACGCTGGAAGCCAGCCATGAAATTCACGGAATTTTCCGGTATTTTTGCCAAAATGTTCTATAACTACCATGAGCCTCTGCAGCCGCAGCCGTGCAGGGCGCCGCCATCTTGAGGAAATATAATTGATATTTAAGAAATTTAGAGCCATCCAGGCCTTGATATCATCAAGACAAGTGGCTGCATTGAAGAGGCATGTTTTCCCTTTAACGGAAAAAACATTTATGTGTCATCAGCATAACAATGAAAAGAAATGTCATGCTTTCTTAAAATTGAGCCCAGGGGAAGTAAATACATAGAAAACAGCAGTGGTCCTCAAACTGAGCCCTGTGGGGCCCCACATGTCAAGAGAGCAACATAGGATTCAGAACCAGCAACATTTACAGAGAAGGTTATTTTTGTTAAATATGACTTCAAGCAACTCAAAGCAGTACCACGGATGCCCACTTGATGCTGTAGGCGGCTAATTAAGATATTTGTGAGTGTGAATGTTGTCTGTCTATCTGTGTTGGCCCTGCGATGAGGTGGCGACTTGTCCAGGGTGTACCCCGCCTTCCGCCCGATTGTAGCTGAGATAGGCTCCAGCACCCCCCGCGACCCCAAAGGGAATAAGCGGTAGAAAATGGATGGATGGATGGGCATTGTCAGTTGACAATGTTTGTCGACTTAAGCAGGCACTTTTTAGTGATAACAAGCTTTTGGGCATTTGCAGTTTATGTTTGACATGAACCATAAACCTTATCACAACATGTCTGCTGAGCCTTTAAACATTTATGAGCACATCTCATGGAAAAAGACGACAAATGCATCAATCCCACCACCCACCGAGACAGCCCACATACCCAAACAGAGATTGTGTATTGTATTTTAGGTCTGTCTGTCTCTGTTAGGTCCACCAATTAAGAGCTTTATTACTAATAGTTTAAATGTGTTGTTGTAGCAGTGGTGAACAACTAATGCAGGTCAAACAGGATGCTGGAGCTCTGTGGGCGGGTTGGCGGCGCTGCCAGGCTGTAGACGATGCTCATCCCCTTGGGAGAGCGAGCCCACAGTTAGGCCTTCCCCTTCCTTACCGCTTGGATCAATACCTCCCAAGATCTCTCAATGGTTTGTCGGGATAATGTAATCAAGCAAATTTAAAACCAGCTATTTGGCCACTCAAAAATGTTAATTATGTCTTCTTATTCATACACTTTTCAAATTGTCTTATAATCAGACAATATTTTCTTCTGAAGAAGACTGCAGAACATGTCGAAACATGTCAGGTTAAAATTCCATCTAATATACCGAAAATATTGTTTGATTACAAGAACATTTGAAAAGTATTTGGTCACACCAGAGCTTTAATCCCATTTGTTGTAGATGAAAATGTTACTTTATTCATCACATATACAATTGACAGTGAAATCCCTCTCTGCATTTACACTGCTAGTCAAACGGACAGATGCTCGTCAAACAGAATTACTTACTTATTTGCTGTGCGAACCAACAAATAGCAAAGAGCGCAACACATAACAAGTAACATAACACACAACAATTACCTGCCATTCTATGTGGTAACAACAACAAAAGAAAACAATTTTACTACATGTATCTTAGTTGTCTGATCATTTGTAAATGCATTTTGGAAATAAGTTTTTTAATCATACATTTTAGATTCATGTTTTAATTTGTAAGGGTTCATTATACATTTCCTTACCGGGATTCTAGGTTTTAAAAAACATAAACTCTGCTCTACCATTATGCAAATACCACGCGCCACACAGCATGTGCAAAATGAAAATAGCGTGTACTTTTAGTGGGCGTGTTGCGTGCGATATACTAGGACTGTGTGTAGAATTAATAACTGGTGCAGACCGCCTTATTTTAAATTGGGGTTTTGCATGTACTATCTAGCTTTTACCATGGAGACACTCATTTACTGCACATTCATGTTATCATTCATGCAGCATACAAAGTACCACTTTTTGGGGCATTTTAGAGGCCTTCCTGCAATGCCTCTACAATGAAAACCAATTTTTAGCATAGGCCAGGGATGTTCAAACCACGGCCCACGGGCCAAGTGGTGACATCACAAGTTTAACAAGAAGATTGGCCTGTGGAGAGTTTTGGCCTAACATTGCTCCCATTGGAATTGAATAAAAGTGTACTTGCTGCACTTTTGTGGGTTACAAATATGACCATGAGTTTTATTTGGAAACATCTTGAGCACAGCATCAATTTATATAACCTAATCCAAACAACTTTTCCCACTCATGGTGTAAATTAACTATAACCAACAAATAAAGTCAACACACTGTCGCACATAACATACACCTGCGGACATTATAAAAAAAATGTAAGCACTATATATAATTTAAAATTACACATATATAAATTCACTATAGTGTATGATGGGTGATATGCAAAACACCCTCCACACTTCCCCATTTTGGCGCATTTTAGCTGCTTGATATTTCTGAATGCTTACACAACTATAAGGAGGTTGTCAGGGAAGTAAACAAGGTAGGAGTCCAACTTTCACATACACTTTATATTCAATTGTTTATCGTTTTTACTTCATATTGCATTGTAGTCCGGGTCTGGTGGGGGTTTGTTAAAGTTGAAGTTATGTGTTGTCGTTCAGTCTGTTATAGCTTGTCAATGCAAACTGAAGTGTTATTTTGGTACAAATCATTGTGTTAAGTCACAATCATGTGTGGTGAAAAAAATTATCGTAATGTGTGTATTTGTGTGTGTGCGCGCATCCAAATTACAGAGCATTGCTGAGTACCCTTGAAAGTATGGCTTTATCGCAGGTTGTACTGTGTTCTTACATGTTTGGCAGGGTATGAAATGATTGTGCAGACTTAAAGCACTGCGATCACAGATTAGATGTAAAAACAGCTGTATAAACGTGATCACAGATCACTCTAAAACAGCACACAGAGTTGGAATAAATAATAATAAAAAAAACAATTGAAGTTAGTGTAGTGATTTCGATATAAACTTTAAAGCCTGATTACCGTAAATTCTGGACTATAAGCCGCTACTTTTGTCCTATGCATTGAACCCTGCAATTTATAAAATGGTGCACATAATTCATGCATTTTTCTTCACTAACCGCCATAATGGTTTGTGTTCAATAGTTTACATTAAACTCAACCAGCGACACTGAAAATTGTTTATTGTTTTTGCTATGCCGCCATCTTTTGGACGAGTTTGCTCACTGCAGGTGTTGCGGATTGAAAATGCTCTCCCTGTTTTAATGCCCGGAACTGGAAGTAAAGCCGTCCATAGCTTTTCTACTCAAAAGGATTCTTCATTCATCACTCCAAGCAACGTTTGTAAGCTTTACAATATAACTAAACAATTGATACTTACTAAATCGTCTCATGTGTCATATCTGTAGGAGTGTTTTCATGCATATTTGTGCGTGCTATGACGCTAGAGTCGTTAGCATTAGCTAATAGGCTAACACATTATGTGTTAGATGTATTAACTTATAATGGCATTCTTTTTGTATTGTTTCAGTTTTACAAATTCCTTTGTTAAGTCACCAAAACGTCACCGTGGAGATATTGAGTCTGTTTAGCTGATTGGAGAGCTAGCTTCCGCAGCTAGTGGGCCCATGACAATGACTATTGTTTTGTTTGATCAGCCGTTTTACTGCCGTCTTACAGGCACTGTTTGGAAACAATTAAGGTATGTAAATAAACATTTACAGAACATTTCAGTGTATACAATTTATTTCACAATGTATGTCTGATCATATTACAGAAAAGAGCAGTGCGGATCATTCACAACGTTGGTTATTTAGAACATACTCATAATCTGTTTATGCAATCAAAGTTCCTCAAATTTGATGACCTTGTTAAATATAATACATTAATAATCTTATATAAAGCATTTAACAAATTATTGCCGCCTAATCTACAACGTTTTTTTATAAGACGAGTGCAGGCTCATAACTTTGGCGCTTTGGATATTTCTTATTGCCCAGAGCTCAAACCACTCGTAAACGTTTTTGTGTGTCTGTATGCGGAGTAAAACTATGGAACAAACTGGACTTACAACACAAGCAATGCCAAACTATTAATCGATTTAAACTATTATACAAACATGGGGTCTGGTTCAAATATAGGGATGAGGGTCTTTAATTTGACCTGCTGCTGTACTCTGTCTCAAAGTGTTAACATGTGCTCAATGTTTCCTTACCATTATTGCTATGTTGTCTATTACCATTGTTGGTATATTCATTATTCCTACATTGTTGATACAAATTATTGTTACAGTGTAATAATTATTGTTACCTTTGGTAATGCCACTATGATACAACATCTGTATTATAATCCTTGAACAAAGTAAGAGTGAAACTCATGTAAATAATCACTGAATGGAGAACTGGGGGTGGGATTAAATACATTATCTTCTTCCCACTCCCTTTCAGGCAAAACTGGACAATCATGCATTACATACTATACATTACCTTTTGCACTATATTAATTTATATTATTATGTGTTTTCAACTTTGTACTTTTTTATGTCATTGCCTGAAATAAATAAATAAATGAAAAAAAAAAAAAAAAGGAAATATGTATCTGTGGCTTATAGTTTGGTTTGGCTAATAAATAGAAAAATATAGTTTTCTATTTATTAGCCAAACTTATATACTGGTGCACTCCATAGTCCGGAAAATACGGTAATTAATTTCCGAAATAAATCTTGCATTAATGCAACAACGTCAATTTCGTAGAATGCTAATTTCCTTTTTGTCCCATGTTAGGATGTACTGTGCTGTAAAAGAAATCTGAAACTTAGATGTCCTCACCAATGTGGTACAAGCCGATCCAGTCGGTGGCGTCCACTTCCTCCTTGATGTCCCATGAGATGATGAGGTGGCCATGGCCCAGCGCAAGCTGGTACGTCGAAGCTGTTAGCGAGGAGCGGCTGTCTGATGTCACAAGGTCTGTGTCACTGTTGGCCCGCTGTAGCCCCATGGCTGCCATTTCCGTCTGGCCCGGTGACACGGAGGGAGGAGATTCGATGGAACCATGCGATGAAAGGCCTCTGAGGTTCTCTGGGCCAATCGTGTACGGGCGTCCGTACGGGTTACGACGCCGCACCGCCATCAAGTGTTCCCGGGCGCTACTGTTGGCTCCTGGTGAGGATGGCGGGGGGGAAGATGAAGAGGAGGCGGCGGTAGCTGTTGCCATGGCTACCACTTCATCAGAAGGCGGGAGTACAGGGGGAGAGAAGCGAGGAGAAGAAGAGGGACGCTGCTGATGAGGGTGAGGATGGCGGCAGTGATGATGGAGGTAGGGAGGAGAAGGAGCAGATGATTTGGTGCGGGGGCGGAGGACTGCTGTTGCAAGGGAGGGCCGAATGTTGGCGAGTGGATAAGAAAGTTATAAAAATAGATAAAACAGATGAAAATAGAGACAGGATCGTGGAATGGGAAGTTCTGTCCAAGGCACTTCTTTCAGTTCAGGATGGGGTTGACACACATTTCTTTGGCGTCTACACTTGAGAACATTCCACGTCCTTAACCACAGCAGGTATGTCAAGAGACGTCACTAAGCGCTCCTCCTAGCAGGCTTCTGACCGTCTTGACAATGCAGGGTGGCCTCGCACATGAGTCGAGAGAAGGGGTCAGTGGAGACCATCAGTCGCCACTTCAGAGGGGTACGATGTGGTGGGACGATGCACACCTGAAAGAGAGAAGAGAAGGAACGATAATGAGTGTCTTACACCTCATCACTTTTTCACTTACAGTGTGGCCTCCTTTGACTTTACTGACTGTCAAATAAATAATACATCTGTCACGCTTGTCCCTGACAGTTTGGTTAAGTTTTAGTTTTTCCTCTGTGTTTGTTTTATTTCCTGTCAGCACTCTTATTTTGGTTCAGTTTCCTGTTTGTCTCTCTAAGTGCTGTCCCCTCAGCTGTGGCTGATTGGCACCTAGCCACACCTGGTGTCAATCAGCCAGCTGCTTTTTATACCTGCCCTGCCCTCCAGTCACTGCTGGATTATTGTCATGTAATACTTGTAGCTCCTACCTGTTACTTGTCTCTGTTCCTGTATGCCGTGGACTGCTTTCTGTCTTTTTGTTCCTAGTTCCTGTTTGCTGGATCCTGTTTCCCGTTTTCCAGTTTGGCGTTCCTGGTTTGTGTCTTTTCTTTATTTTTACTTTTGGACATTAAATAATGTTTTCCCGCTCAATGCCTATCGTCATCTCTGCATCTTGGGGTTCGTCACCAACACAATGTGACAACATCCCTGCTATTCGCAGGAGTTTACGTTCCAAGAACTCACGTGAAAAAATGTGAATCGTAAAAATCCTTAAAATACCTACTTTTGATACTCTGTCTAAACTCAGGGATCACTAACTTGCAGACTGCGCTTCAGACAGTCAGTTAATTATTCAAGTATTTTAAGTTTTGATAGAGAGCTTCTATTTGGACCGCCACAGCTTTAGAGACTTTATGGTACAGGTTGATCAGATCAGGAAATACACTGA
Source organism: Nerophis lumbriciformis (assembly GCF_033978685.3). NCBI lineage: Eukaryota > Metazoa > Chordata > Actinopteri > Syngnathiformes > Syngnathidae > Nerophis > Nerophis lumbriciformis. The sequence goes on along the minus strand of NC_084548.2, from coordinate 26,178,483 downwards.
CCAATTGCATGTGAGTTCAACTGCCGTATTTTTCGGACTATAAGTCGCTCCGGAGTATAAGTCGCTCCGGAGTATAAGTCGCACCGGCCGAAAATTGCATAATAAAGAAGGAAAAAAACACATATAAGTCGCACCGGAGTATAAGTCGCATTTTTTAGAGACATTTATTTGATAAAATCCAACACCAAGAATAGACATTTGAAAGGCAATTTAAAATAAATAAAGAATAGTGAACAACAGGCTGAATAAGTGTACGTTATATGAGACATTAATAACCAACTGAGAACGTGTCTGGTATGTTAACGTAACATATTATGGTAAGAGTCATTCAAATAACTTTAACATATAGAACATGCTATACGTTTACCAAACAATCTGTCACTCCTAATCGCTAAATCCCATGAAATCTTATACGTCTAGTCTCTTACGTGAATGAGCTAAATAATATTATTTGATATTTTACGGTAATGTGTTAATAATTTCACACATACTGTAAGTCGCTCCTGAGTATAAGTCGCACCCCCGGCCAAACTATGAAAAAAACTGCGACTTATAGTCCGAAAAATACGGTATCCCACGTGGCACTACTCAGCCAACCAAATCTGTGCATTCCAGGTAGTAAACATGGCAACTCCATACAGGGGCGCCGCTAGGGATTTTGGGCCCCATGAAAAGAATCTTTACAGGGCCCCCAACACAGTGTCATTATTTTTTCTGTATTATAATTTCATCATCATTAGGGGCCTCTCTGGGCCCCCTCCATCATGGGCCCCTAGAATCCGTCTCCTTTACCCCCCCTTTTCGGCGCCCCTGACTCCATATGCAGAGAGAGACGAAAGAGAACCGCAGTGCGTGACATGGAAGAACGAGTCCATCCATCCATCCATCCATTTTCTACCGCTTATTCCCTTTTTGGGGTCACGGGGGGCGCTGGAGCCTATCTCAGCTACAATCGGGCGGAAGGGGGGGTACACCCTGGACAAGTCGCCACCTCATCGCAGGGCCAACACAGATAGACAGACAACATTCACACTCACATTCACACACTAGGGCCAATTTAGTGTTGCCAATCAACCTATCCCCAGGTGCATGCCTTTGGAGGTGGGAGGAAGCCGGAGTACCCGGAGGGAACCCACGCAGTCACGGGGAGAACATGCAAACTCCCACACAGAAAGATCCCGAGCCCAGGATTGAACCCAAGACTACTCAGGACCTTCGTATTGTGAGGCAGATGCACTAACCCCTCTCCACCGTGCTGCCCGAAGAACGAGTCAAATCAATAGAAATAAAATAGAAAAGAGCGAGACGTACGTAGAGGGAGAACAGAGACGAGCGAGCATTGGAGGGGAAAGAAGAGTAATACATTCCCACTTGCTACTTCTGCCCTCCCTCGCCCTGACCACCAGCCAGGGGCCGAGGTGGAGCAAGAGTAGAGCGACGAGCAGGAGACAACCGAATTAAAAAAAAAAAAAGTGCAGAGTGAAACTAGTGCTCTCAATCCAAAATGTATACATTAATTTGCTGTTTGTTCATTCTTTCCTCTGGAAGCACAAAAGTAGTTTATTTGATGTTCAGTCCGTTCTGTCTCGGGTTGGGGACCTTCACGTGAGGAAAAGTTATGTATCTGGACATATTTGAATTCCAGTTAAATCTCACTGGTCTAAACCTTATAATATGTCTCGCACACTTACATAACACATTTTAAATTAGGCTTTCACATTGCAAACCCATTACTGTATCATATCAACAGAGCCAAACTAAGAGTTCTTTGTCGGAACTTAAGTCTTTGTGGTTTAAAGTATGTATCAAAAGCAGTCTTTGTTTCAGAAAATTTGCCTTTTGAGCCTGGCAGATTAGCGAAAATTATTTGCGCTGGCTTTCTTCTGCAGTGTAGTAATGTAGCTCTTCTCACTGCATCTGAGCTCTTCACTGATCCACTGGCGATCTCAAAAATGTTGTAAATGGGTTATACTTGTATCGCACTTTTCTACCTTCAAGGTACTCAAAGCGCTTTGACACTATTCACCCATTCACACACACATTCACACACTGATGGCGGGAGCTGCCATGCAAGGCCCTAACCACGACCCATCAGGAGCAAGGGTGAAGTGTCTTGCTCAAGGACACAAGGGTTGTGACTAGGATGGCGGAAGCTGGGGATCGAACCAGGAACCCTCAAGTTGCTGGCACGGCTGCTCTACCAACCAAGACTCCATCCAAAGTTTATATTCCACTTACAGGTTTTATGTTTAATTAAAGTGCTCGGTGGTGATAAATGCGGCATAGCACACTCAAAGCGAGGTACTTGTAGCGTTAGCTTGGCAAATTCGCCAAATAGCTTCAGACGGCTAACAAATCCTCTTCAAACTTTTTTTCTTTCATCGCCTCCTCACCATCGCAAATGTTGTGCTGTCCAATAAAGAAGCTTGTGTGTCATTTACTTCTTTTATTGTCAACTTTGTCCTCGTGCTGCATCACTGATTCTGAGTTAATGTTCCTTTCACCTCCTGTGATACCGCAGCATGTCTGATGTTTGTGCAGGTATCAGCATACCGTGTTTGATGATACAGTCGTGGTCAAAAGTTTACATACACTTGTAAAGAACATAATGTCATGGCTGTCTTGAGTTTCCAATCATTTCTACAACACTTATTTTTTTGTGATAGAGTGATTGGAGCACATACAAAAAACATTCATGTAGTTTGGTTCTTTTATGAATTTATTATGGGTCTACTGAAAATGTGACCAAATCTGCTGGGTCAAAAGTATACATACGGCAATGTTAATATTTGCTTACATGTCCCTTGGCAAGTTTCACCGCAATAAGGCGCTTTTGGTAGCCATCCACAAGCTTCTGGTAAGCTTCTGGTTGAATTTTTGACCACTCCTCTTGACAAAATTGGTGCAGTTCAGCTAAATTTGTTGGTTTTCTGACATGGACTTGTTTCTTCAGCATTGTCCACACGTTTCAGTCAGGACTTTGGGAAGGCAATTATAAAAAACTTAATTCTAGCCTGATTTAGCCATTCCTTTACCACTTTTGACATGTGTTTGGGGTCATTGACTTTGTGGAGTGGTCTCAGGCGAACCATCTGGTTCTTAATGTGGACAAGACCAAGGAGCTGGTCATCGACTTCAGGAAGAGAGTGACCCCGGTGGAGCTCTTCAAGATCCAGGGCCAGGAGGTGACAGTAGTGGAGCAGTACAAGTCCCTGGGAGTCCACTTGAACAGCAGACTGGACTGGAAGGACAACTGCAAAGCTGTTTACAAGAAGGGCATGAGCAGACTCTTTTTCCTAAGGAACTTAGGTCCTTTAATGTGTGCAGCAAGCTGTTGGAGATATTTTATCAGTCTGTTGTGGCCAGTGCCCTGTACTTTGCAGTGGTTTGTTGGGGGAGCAGCACCAGCAAAAGGGACTCAAACCGGATTGATAAACTGATCCGGAAAGCCGGCCAAACTATTGTCACGCAGTTGGAGGTGTTTGTGTCAGTGAGGGACAGGAGGACACTGGACAAACTGCTCGCCATCATGGACAATCCTGCACACCCACTCCACCAGACAATTGAGGGACAGCGGAGCTCATACTCCAACAGGCTCCTTCAACTTCCTTCCCGCACTGTGCGATTCAAGAACTCCTTCATTCCACACTCCATCCAGCTGTATAATCACTCGCCATACAGCAATAGATGACATCTGCCTATTACCCGACACCTGACATGTTAGCTACTTCTCTTTGTTTATAATGTTTATAATATCTATTTTCTATTTCCTGCTGGATCTACTCTCTATTTTATGCTGCTGCTGTCACATATACTGTATATACTGTAATATTGTACATGGTCATTGGTATATATTGTATATATGTTATAGACATAATATAATATATCAGTATATATATTATTCTGTACACATATTATGTATATATTTGTATATATGTTAGATTTTTTTTATCGCTATATTAGTCTATTTATACCTGCATTGTCCTTTCCATCCTTACACTTTCCATCATTGTAACTGAGCTACTGTGTTGAACAATTTCCCTTGTGGATCATTAAAGTTTGTCTAAGTCTAAGTCTATAGTCCTGTTGGAACACCCAACTGCGTCCAAGACCCAACACCCGGGCTGATGATTTTAGGTTGTCCTGAAGAATTTGGAGGTAATCCTCCTTTTTCATTGTCCCATTTACTCTCTGTAAAGCATCAATTCCATTGGCAGCAAAACAGGCCCAGAGCATAATACTACCACCCCCATGCTTGACGGTAGGCCTGGTGTTCCTGGGATTAAAGGCCTCACCTTTTCTCCTCCAAACCTATTGCTGGGTATTGTGGCCAAACAGCTACATTTTTGTTTCATTTGACCACAGAACTTTCCTCGAGAAGGTCTTATCTTTGTCCATGTGATGTCCTATGAAACAAAAATTGAGCTGTTTGGCCACAATACCCAGCAATATGTTTGGAGGAGAAAAGGTTCATAATGATGCTGAAAAAAAGGGTAGTTCCCCTTTAAATGTATGTATAAAATTATTTCAGCCTGTTCTAAAGAAAATAAATGCATCAATGCCGATTATGCAAATTATATGATGATGAATATTGGCCATGCCCCCATCTTCTGCATCCATTTGGACTTTGAGTGGGTAAAATAAAGCAAATGCAATAACAACTCAATGTGCCGTTTATCACAGAACTTGTAGCTAAAGCAAGCAGGAAATGGGCTAAAATGACCTCATTCATTTTGACCGCAACCCAATTAGGCGAGCCAGTTCCAGTTCTGTGTTACCGGGTATGTTCTCTCCCTAACACTGACCATTACAGCAATTATTGGAATGAGCTGTCGTTAATGATATTACTGCCCCTCTTACTTTCTGTCTCTGTCAGAAGGTCCGCGTTCGCTCACAAGGTTGATTTACATCGACAGACGACGTTCATCAGCCACAGTCCCTCTTTCCTTGCTTAAATTAACCATTTGTAGAAAACAGACCAGATCGATGTTTATTGTGTACTCTTTGGGACTATTGCATTCAACCGCCAAAACCTTACGAATTCAATTTAATTGAAAAAAACCCATCACCATGTAATTTGTACCCTGTCACAAATATAAATATGAATGGTTTGAAACAAAATTATTTTGTTAACAACCCTTTTTTGCATGACGATAACCTGACAATGATGAGCTAAACATGGCTCTTTGATTACTAAAACATGACAAAACGTGTGCAAGTTTTCGTTAACGAGACAAGCACAGGATGAAAATGTTTGTGGGCGCTCTGTCGGAAGTTCAAAAATCGCTTCTGCTTATTGAGGACGTAATCTGTCTGTGGAAAGCTAAAAGGTACAAACCCCGTTTTCATATGAGTTGGGAAATTGTGTTAGATGTAAATATAAACAGAATACAATGATTTGCAAATCATTTTCAACCCATATTCAATTTAATATGCTACAAAGACAACATATTTGATGTTCAAACTGATAAACTTTTTTTTTTTGCAAATAATCATTAACTTTAGAATTTGATGCCTGCAACACGTGACAAAGAAGTTGAAGAAGGTGGCAATAAATACTGATAAAGTTGAGGAATGCTCATCAAACACTTATTTGGAACATCCCACAGGTGAACAGGCAAATTGGGAACAGGTGGGTGCCATGATTGGATATAAAAGTAGATTCCATGAAAAGCTCATTCACAAACAAGGATGGGGCGAGGGTCACCACTTTGTCAACAAATGCGTGAGCAAATTGATGAACAGTTTAAGAAAAACCTTTCTCAACCAGCTATTGCAAGGAATTTAGGAATTTCACCATCTATGGTCCGTAATATCATCGAAGGGTTCAGAGAATCTGGAGAAATCACTGCACGTAAGCAGCTAAGCCCGTGACCTTCGATCCCTCAGGCTGTACTGCATCAACAAGCGACATCAGTGTGTAAAGGATATCACCACATGGGCTCAGGAACACTTCAGAAACCCACTGTCAGTAACTACAGTTGGTCGCTACATCTGTAAGTGCAAGTTAAAACTCTCCTATGCAAGGCAAAAACCGTTTATCAACAACACCCAGAAACGCCGTCGGCTTCGCTGGGCCTGAGCTCATCTAAGATGGACTGATACAAAGTGGAAAAGTGTTCTGTGGTCTGACGAGTTCATATTTCACTTTTTTTTTGGAAACTGTGGACGTCGTGTCCTCCGGACCAAAGAGGAAAAGAACCATCCGGATTGTTATAGGTGCAAAGTTGAAAAGCCAGCATGTTTGATGGTATGGGGGTGCATTAGTGGCCAAGACATGGGTAACTTACACATCTGTGAATGCGCCATTAATGCTGAAAAGTACATACAGGTTTTGGAGCAACATATGTTGCCATCCAAGCAACGTTACCATGGACGCCCCTGCTTATTTCAGCAAGACAATGCCAAGCCACGTGTTACATCAACGTGCCTTCATAGTAAAAGAGTGTGGGTACTAGACTGGCCTGCCTGTAGTCCAGACCTGTCTCCCATTGAAAAGGTGTGGTGCATTATGAAGCCTAAAATACCACAACGGAGACCCCCGGACTGTTGAAAAACTTAAGCTGTACATCAAGCAAGAATGGGAAAGAATTCCACCTGAGAAGCTTAAAAAATGTGTCTCCTCAGTTCCCAAACGTTTACTGAGTGTTGTTAAAAGGAAAGGCCATGTAACACAGTGGTGAACATGGCCTTTCCCAACTACTTTGGCACGTGTTGCAGCCATGAAATTCTAAGTTCATTATTATTTGCAAAAAAAAAATAAAGTTTATGAGTTTGAACATGAAATATCTTGTCTTTGTAGTGCATTCAATTGAATATGGGTTGAAAAGGATTTGCAAATCATTGTATTCCGTTTATATTTACATCTAACACAATTTCCCAACTTATATGGAAACGGGGTTTGTATCACGTTGGAGTCAACGTCCGTATCGTTCTTGTTTGGTCACGCCTACCACCTGACGCACAATGCACTATGGCAACAGCGTCAACAAAGGGTCTTGGTATTTGGAAACAATAAAACTATCTATGGACATACTGTCATTTCAATATAATCCATAATTTACAAAAACAGAATGTATAGTAAAGAATCAACTTTCTTCTGTTGATTTAATCTTAAATAATAATAATAATAATGGATTAGATTTTATATCACGCTTTTCTATTATTAGATACTCAAAGCGCTCATAGAGAAGTGGGAACCCATCATTCATTCACACCTGGTGGTGGTAAACTACATTTGTAGCCACAGCTGCCCTGGGGTAGACTGATGGAAGCGAGGCTGCCAGTCTGCGCCTACGGCCCCTCCGACCACCACCTATCATTCATTCATCATTCATTCACCAGTGTGAGCGGCATATAATATATATTTACAGCTAGAATTCACCAAGTCAAGTATTTCATATATATATATATATATATATATATATATATATATATATATATATATATATATATATATATATATAAATACTTGACTTTCAGTGAATTCTAGCTACATATATATATATATATATATATGTATATTTATTTTATTATATATATATATATATATATATATATATATATATATATATATATATAAATAAGAGAAATATTTGAATTTCAGTGTTCATTTATTTACACACATACACACACATAACACTCATCTACTCATTGTTGAGTTAAGGGTTGAATTGTCCATCCTTGTTCTATTCTCTGTCACTATTTTTCTAACCATGCTGAACACCCTCTCTGATGATGCATTCTGCTTCGTCTCCTTGTTGTGTGCGCAGTTGTGCACTGCACTCTTTAAAAGCCCTAGATGTTATTGTCACATATGCATGTACAGTAGATGGCAGTATTGTCCTGTTTAAGAGTGTCACAACATTGCTGTTTACGGCAGAAAAACTGCTTTACGGTAGACGAAAACGTGACTGCTGTTGTTGTGTGTTGTTGCCGCGCTGGGAGGACGTTAATGAAACTGCCTAACAATAAACCAAGAACTCGCCCTCGATCATTCTACAGTTATAACGTGATTGGGCAGGCATGCTGTTTATATTGTGGGAAAGCGGACATGAAAACAGGCTGTCAACACGTCACTCAGGTCCGCATGGAGCTGGAGGGGGCGTGGCCTCCAGCTCTGCCTGAATTTCAGGAGATTTTCGGTAGAAAATTTGTCTCGGGAGGTTTTCGGGAGAGGTGCTGAATTTCGGGAGTCTCCCGGAAAATTCGGGAGGGTTGGCAAGTATGCCCGTGGGAAAGAAAAAAGTCACACTGGTTACTCATCAGTCAGCATGTGATCAATTTCTAGCGAGCTTAAAGTTGTCCACATCCTGGTGCAAACTGGCTGCTAGGTTCAGGCTAAGAATAGCACGGTTGTACTAATGTCAATGAATTTGTCTATGTCAGAGATGTCCAAACTTTTTCAAGCGAGGGCCATTTTGATACATTTTGTACATTAAAGATACTAAAACCAGTACAATGTAGGTCAATATATGGTAAACTATCAGTACAAAATATACACATCTTAGCTTTGTGTTATAGGTAACAAAGCATATTAGATTCAGTCATGAATATTTTTTATTATGACATATTTTATTAACATTTAGAAAAAAAAAAGTTCACCTTCTTGTAATTTTATATATTTGTAAAGCATTTTGAATTGTCTTGCATTAGAATTGTGCTCGAAAATGAACGTGTCTTGCCTAATCTAATCCCCTTGAGATATTACATTTGTTTTTTCTTTTTTAATATTACTATCATAAATCATAAATTTTTTTAAGGCTTAAACACAACCAAAAACTTATATATTGCAATAAAATTGTAGACATGATCATGACAGCTCAAATGGGAATCGTTAAAGCCATTTTAATTTTCAGGTACCATTTTGGGGGTGAAATTGGACCAGTTTAATTTTTTTTAGCTTTTTTTTTTGTAATGTTCGAATTTATTTTGTCTAAAGAATGTGTCGCGGGACAATAAAAAAACAAGCTGAGGGCAGCAAATGGCCCCGCACTTTGGACACCACTGGTCTATGTGTATGTTACGGTTATGTGAATAACATGCAGATATTTTTGGACAGGAAGAAAGTGTAATATGTTGTCCTTTCGACACCCCATGTTTGAGTGGGGAATGTAGAATTTCCACAACTGTTGCTGTTTGTGTGTCTAAATGAAAAGCACACTTGGCTTCTTAAAGTTAACATTAAAGTACCCATGATTGTCACACCCACACTAGGTGTGGCGAAATTATTCTCTGCATTTGACCAATCACCCTTGATCACCCCCTGGGAGGTGAGGGGAGCAGTGAGCAGCAGCGGTGGCCGCGCCCAGGAATCATTTTTGGTGATTTAACCCCCAATTCCAACCCTTGATGATGTGTGTTCTAGAATGTTTACAAACGTTTGTACATTCAGTGACAGAGTGGCCATCGCTTTGTTTATGTTCTGTCAGCATCTGTAAAGAAGTTGAGTTATATGTGCTTGGTCTGCGGATGCACACACAAAAACAAACCTAGCAGTACAGTAACAGTAAGTTTGTCCATTTCTCAGAATGATTACGTGCAGGGTAGGTGCCAATCATGTGGTTAATCAACTATCAAAATGTATTTTTATTTTTGATCTATTGATTGATGTTAGAATGTTAGATAAGAACGCATCTTTCGATATTCTATGCTTTCTAGAAAGTGAAAAACTGCTGGCACGAGGCGGCTAACAATGCAGCTAATGGAAATGTATCTATTACCGCAATAAAACCAATAAACAAATCTCCAAAAACCACCAACGACGTTCTATAAACATGTTGTAAGTATGTCTGTATTGTTGTAGGCACATTCATGATAACATGGAATATTTACAGTAATCTGTGGAATTTTGAAGTTGAGCAACGTCTCTGCTTGGTGGCACAACCTTCTACTATACAGGTGAGAGGCATGATTTATAATCTAGAATTAACTCTTAAAAACTCCAAGTGGACACAGCGGCATTAGAAGCAGCTCCAGTAGCAAGCATTTGGCCTTTAACAGGAACTTCAAAAGGAACTTTCCTATTTAATTCGAGACGGTCTCAGTCTTGGCACATTTGTGGCAATTTCAAGGATTTTGTGCAGTTTGCAGGAGATTTTACAATCACGTCCGTGTCGGCGAGAAGTCAGGGACATCAGTGGTGGAAGATTGACATGAGTTCCTAAATCCTATTATTTTCACCTGTTCTCAACTTACCGTATTTTTCGGAGTATAAGTCGCACCGGAGTATAAGTCGCACCTGCCGAAAATGCATAATAAAGAAGGAAAAAAACATATATAAGTCGCATTTTTTGGGAACATTTATTTGATAAAACCCAACACCAAGAATAGACATTTGAAAGGCAATTTAAAATAAATAAAGAATAGTGAACAACAGGCTGAATAAGTGTACGTTATATGACGCATAAATAACCAACTGAGAACGTGCCTGGTATGTTAAAGGCCTACTGAAACCCACTACTACCGAACACGCAGTCTGATAGTTTATATATCAATGATGAAATCTTAACATTGCAACACATGCCAATACGGCCGGGTTAGCTTACTAAAGTGCAATTTTAAATTTCGCGCGAAATATCCTGCTGAAAACGTCTCGGTATGATGACGTCAGCGCGTGACGTCACGGATTGTAGAGGACATTTTGGGACAGCATGGTGGCCAGCTATTAAGTTGTCTGTTTTCATCGCAAAATTCCACAGTATTCTGGACATCTGTGTTGGTGAATCTTTTGCAATTTGTTCAATGAACAATGGAGACAGCAAAGAAGAAAGCTGTAGGTGGGAAGTGGTGTATTGCGGGCGGCTGCAGCAACACAAACACAGCCGGTGTTTCATTGTTTACATTCCCGAAAGATGACAGTCAAGCTTTACCATTGGCCTGTGGAGAATTGGGACAATAGAGACTCTTACCAGGAGGAGTTTGAGTTGGATACGCAGACACGGTACCGTGAGTACGCATGCAGCTGCGGCTTCCAAACATTTGATCGCTTGCCCGTACGTGCGTGCCGCTATGTGCATGTCACGTATGTAACTTTGGGGACTTTGGGGAAATATATCTGCTGTATGAACTTTGGGGAGGTGAACGGTACTTTGGGCTGTGGTATTGAGTGTGTTGTGCAGGTGTTTGAGTTGTATTGGCGGGTTATATGGACGGGAGGGTGGAGGTGTTTGTTATGCGGAATTAATTTGTGGCATATTAAATATAAGCCTGGTTGTGTTGTGGCTAATAGAGTATATATATGTCTTGTGTTTATTTACTGTTTTAGTCATTCCCAGCTGAATATCAGGTCCCACCCGCCTCTCACAGCATCTTCCCTATCTGAATCGCTCCCACTGCCCTCTAGTCCTTCACTCTCACTTTCCTCATCCACGAATCTTTCATCATCGCTCAAATTAATGGGGAAATCGTCGCTTTCTCGGTCTGAATCACTCTCGCTGCTGGTGGCCATGATTGTAAACAATGTGCGGATGTGAGGAGCTCCACAACCTGTGACGTCACGCTACTCGTCTGCTACTTCCGGTACAGGCAAGGCTTTTTTATCAGCGACCAAAAGTTGCGAACTTTATCGTCGATGTTCTCTACTAAATCCTTTCAGTAAAAATATGGCAATATCGCGAAATGATCAAGTATGACACATAGAATGGACCTGTTATCCCCGTTTAAATAAGAAAATCGCATTTCAGTAGGCCTTTAACGTAACATATTATGGTAAGAGTCATTCAAATAACTATAACATATAGAACATGCTCTACACTTACCAAACAATCTGCCACTACTAATCGCTAAATCCCATGAAATCTTATACGTCTAGTCTCTTACGTGAATGAGCTAAATAATATTATTTGATATTTTACGGTAATGTGTTAATAATTTCACACATAAGTCGCTCCTGAGTATAAGTCGCACGCCCGGCCAAACTATGAAAAAAACTTCGACTTATAGTCCGAAAAATACGGTATTTGTCAACTATTTATTTTGTAACCATATATTTTGGCGAAAATTTAGGACGTTTATCACTTTATGATGACTTTCTGGTCAAATGAATGCGACCGCAGAGTGGGAGCATTCACATTACAGTCGCATCACAAACATATCTGATGTATTTCCACATACAAAAGAGGCCTGGGATCAAATATAAAAAAAGTGGGATTGCGCTGTTCACATATGTGCAAAAAATATCGGAACTGACCTGCAATGAGAATGAGGCCTTGGTTCTCTAGGAAACATGTTTTGTTCCTAGGGTTGGGAATGGAAAAACAGTTCTTGTTTAGAACCTGCTCCCGTGTTTTGATACCTGAGAAGCATTTGCCGGTTTTGTTAACGATTCCCTTATTGATTCCTGTGGGTGCGCATGACGTCACCACGCATAATGAGTAAGCGGCACAAAAACTGGAGATATTAATATTCAAGAGAAATGATGACAACATGGCAACTTGCAATATTTGCAAAGTGGAGATTTCATTAAAGAGAGGAAATATAGCAGAATACCATTAGAACATGTGAAAACTTTGAATTCATGACGCGTTCTCAATCCCGCCCGAGCCGTAAGTAAATCTGCACCAGCAGCAACGGCGGTGATGTACTGCACGTAAGTAACTAATTAACTAACACTGCATGTCTTGTTAGCAACTCATTGCAAAAGCTGCTATTATCCACTGTAAACATGGAATGAATACTCGTGACAAAACAGCATCTGACTGGCAGGCTGCCCGCACCCCCAAGTCCTCCCTGTCTGAGAATTGTTCTCCAAAAAAATCTGAAATACTTCCTGGAAAAAAAATAGATAAGCTTATTTTTCTGCAAAATAATGGTTAATGTTAATAGTTGCAGAATTGCACAATGCACACTTTTATTGGTCTTGACTCACTTATGGTTGTTACTTCCTGGGGTAGTTTTACTTTTGATTGGTCAGCTCATACAGTATATTCTTGTAAAAATAATAATTTTATGTAATCGTTTGTATAATTCAACAGTAGACTATTCATTTTATGATTACATTATAGTTACTTTAAAAACGTTTTTTTATTCTTCCTGGGTAACCCTTAAGTCTTGACTCTGGCACTCCATAGAGGTTGTCTGCCTCTTAAAGGGAAACTGCACTTTTTTGGGAATTTTGCCTATAATTCACAATCTTTATGAGAGACAGGAACACATTACTTAAATACATTCTAACTCCGTAATAAACGTAAATAAAAGTAAACTTACAATGGAGCTAATGGGAGTCATGATGTCAGTGTGTCTACTGCACCCATAAAACGCACAAAAAAAAACATTAAAAAAATCTCCAACATTTCATTTACATTTTGTGACCTGAATAGCAATATTTTTATTATAAGCACTAACGTTGAGGATCTACATGTAGTGGTGCATTGATTATAGAAAGGTAACTAGCTCATGCTGCTACAGTATATTGACATCATGAGTAGGGGAGCTGCTTTGTCGCCTCTATGAGTTGGTGAAAGTTAATTCTAGATCATAAACTATGCCTTTCACCTGGACATTCAACTTAGACCTGGAGATGCCCAGAAAGACACAAGATGCTGGTTTTGCACCCACCTCTTTTTTAACTCTCGCGAGGAGTAAGAGTAATTCTTAATCTAAATGGGAATTTAAGAACATCCCATCAGTCGTCATCTCAGTGAGAGCAGACATTGTACAGTAGGTGTTTTTTTATTTTTTTTTATGTTTGCTGTCTGTCACAAAGTCTGCAATGACTCGTAGTCAATGTCAGAAAAAGCAAACATGATGCGCTATGAAATGAATGCGCTGCCGTATGCTTAAAATGAGCAAAATATGTAAATATAACATGTTATATGGATAGGTCTGGATCTGTTACTACATTACATATATACTTACGGCGTGTATACAAAACCTTGTTGGAGGTAATTGGATGTTTTTAGAGCGCCTAATAAGCGCAATACAGCAATTCCTATTGACTCCATTGTTAGCTGACTGTGGCAAATGTTTATTTACAGTTCCCCCTGTGTTTACACCAAAAACTACCAGGTAGATTTAGTTTTATAGGAACTATGGTCAGTTCCTAGTTGCATGGTAGGACCTTCGGTACTTCTTCAGGAACCATAGACTGGCGGGCTGTGCGGTCGATGGCTGGTTGCTTGACAATTGTGGCGTTTCTAAAACTTTGTATTCAAAGTTTCAGATGCTATTAGAGCAGGCCCGGGCAATTATTTTGACTCGGGGGCCACATTTACAGAAAAAAATGTGTCTGGGGGCCGGCATATCTATTTTTAGGAACACTAATACAAAACCTCACAATAATGTCTGATTGAATGCTAAAAACGTTATGACAGACCGCTCTAAAAAAAACGTAATGGAATTTTACATTTTTCTATGAAGGATAAAACACTGAATATTGACAAAATATGAACGTCACACCCTTTTTCGATCTACATATTTTACAATCAACTGAAACGCAACAAAAATGCAACAAACAGTGAAATATGAACATGAAGGGTACAAAATAAACCCACCTACATTCTGATACATCTGATAGATCACTAAGCTTTAGAAGTTTCTTGTGAAAATCTCCTTCCGTGTCTGTGGAAACGCTTCCCGCCCACACTGCTTGGTGCCTCGTCTGAGCTGCTGTGACGTAGATTACCATAGTAACTAATTAGATTACCATAGTAACTAATTAGATTACCATAGTAACTAGTATATCATCCATAAACACAGATTCCAACCATTGAAATACTTTGTATAGTTCAAGACTTACGGTCATTAGAAAACATCACTGCACATCATAATGGCAGCTACACTTTCCATCTTAAAAGATCTAAAAAAATTATTTGGGAATGTCCGCCGGGCCCGATTGAAAAGCTCAACAGGCCGCATGTGGCCCCCGGGCCTTAATTTGCCCAGGTCTGTATTAGAGTATGCAAGACGACTTGTTTATTTTTTATCTCCCCCAGAAAGAAAAAAACCTTTTGCACCCCCTGCCTTCCCCGGCGTGACTTTAAATAGTACAATTTGTTCATAAGATTGTCATACTTGCCAACCTTGAGACCTCCGATTTCGGGGGGTGGGGGGCGTGGTCGGGGGTGGGGCGGGGGGCGTGGTTAAATATATATATATAAGAAATACTTGACTTTCAGTTAATTCTAGCTATATTATCCGAGGTCGGGTCGCGGGGGCAGCAGCCTAAGCAGGGAAGCCCAGACTTCCCTCTCCCCAGCCACTTCGTCCAGCTCTTCCCGGGGGATCCCGAGGCGTTCCCAGGCCAGCCGTCGGACATAGTCTTCCCAACGTGTCCTGGGTCTTCCCCGTGGCCTCCTACCGGTCGGACGTGCCCGAAACACCTCCTGAGGGAGGCGTTCGGGTGGCATCCTGACCAGATGCCCGAACCACCTCATCTGGCTCCTCTCGATGTGAAGGAGCAGCGGCTTTACTTTGAGCTCCCCCCGGATGACAGAGCTTCTCACCCTATCTCTAAGGGAGAGCCCCGCCACCCGGCGGAGGAAACTCATTTCGGCCGCTTGTACCCTTGATCTTGTCCTTTCTGTCATGATCGACCGGTAAATCGAGAGCTTTGCCTTCTGGCTCAGCTCCTTCTTCACCACAACGGATCGATACAGCGTCCGCATTACTGAAGACGCCGCACCGATCCGCCTGTCGATCTCACGATCCACTCTTCCCTCACTCGTGAACAAGACTCCGAGGTACTTGAACTCCTCCACTTGGGGCAAGATCACCTCCCCAACCCAGAGATGGCACTCCACCCTTTTCCGGGCGAGAACCATGGACTCGGATTTGGAGGTGCTGATTCCCATCCCAGTCGCTTCACACTCGGCTGCGAACCGATCCAGTGAGAGCTGAAGATCTTGGCCAGATGAAGCCATCAGGACCACATCATCTGCAAAAAGCAGAGACCTAATCCTGCAGCCACCAAACCAGATACCCTCAACGCCCTGACTGCGCCTAGAAATTTTGTCCATAAAGGTTATGAACAGAATCGGTGACAAAGGGCAGCCCTGGTGGAGTCCAACCCTCACTGGAAACGGGTCCGACTTACTGCCGGCAATGCGGACCAAGCTCTGACACTGATTATACAGGGAGCGAACCGCCACAATAAGACAGTCCGTTACCCCATACTCTCTGAGCACTCCCCACAGGACTTCCCGGGGTACACGGTCGAATGCCTTCTCCAAGTCCACAAAGCACTTGTAGACTGGTTGAGCAAACTCCCATGCACCCTCAAGGACCCTGGCGAGAGTATAGAGCTGGTCCACAGTTCCACGACCAGGACGAAAACCACACTGTTCCTCCTGAATCCGAGGTTCGACTATCCGGCGTAGCCTCCTCTCCAGTACACCTGAATAGACCAGTGATCATTTATTTACACATATACACACACATAACACTCGTCTACTCATTGTTGAGTTAAGGGTTGAATTGTCCATCCTTGTTCTATTCTCTGTCACTATTTCAGAACACACACATTATACAAATATACATTATAAAATCAATAAGAAAACAGGAGCTCTAATTTGGGAGTCTGAATTAGGATCAGAAGTTCCTATATAAACATTGCGCACTCCGTCGCCATTTTGTATTGATTACTGCAGCTGTGCACTGGATTCATTCACAAATACAAACTACAACTCACAAACACTTTAGAGTTAGGCTCCACCATCAGAATGTGTACTTAAACTTATAAAGATCACATGGATATTATTCAGTGAGTTGATTCACCAAAACTAATCTGTTATACAGGAGGAAAAAGCACACAGGACGTTTCAATTGTTCACAGACTGGTCGCTCTCATCAGAATGACAAGACACTTCCGGTCTGCAGGTGATAGCATTCAATTGGGAAGAAACGCCCTACTGCCCCCTACTGACCAATGTGAATACTGATAAATGTGTAATGACAGCTCCAAAAACGATTTCTAACCACAAAATAAAATAAATAAATCAACACAAAAATGTGACTCATTATGGGTGGGTCACATATGCATGTACAGTAGATGGCAGTATTGTCCTGTTTAAAAGTGTCACAACATTGCTGTTTACGGCAGACGAACTGCTTTACGTAGACGAAAACTTGACTGCTGTTGTTGTGTGTTGTTACAGCGCTGGGAGGACGTTAATGAAACTGCCTCACAATAAACCCACATAAGAAACCAAGAACTCGCCCTAGATCATTAGCTGTTTATATTGTGAGAAAGCGGACGTGTGAACAGGCTGTCAACACGTCACTCAGGTCCGCATGGAGCTGGAGGGGGCGTGGCCTCCAGCTCCGCCTGAATTTCGGGAGATTTTCAGGAGAAAATTTGTCCCGGGAGGTCTTCGGGAGAGGCGCTGAATTTCGGGAGTCTCCCGGAAAATCCGGGAGGGTTGGCAAGTATGAAGATTGTACACCTCTACACATGTATCTTTTTTAACATCAAGTAAGGCAAAGGAGAAAAAAGTAATATAGATCAACTTACAACAATAGAATAACTTTGTTTTTAGTCTAACATTTTTTTTAGTCTGTAACAGAAAGGATTTAAAAATGCATCAATTTGACCGACTTAAACCATTTATTTTGGCAAGATAAAATTTAAGTAACAAAATAAATAATACATTCAAATTGATCAGCAACAATAACTCAGGAGCACAATTTATAAAACGCTTTTAAGCTACGAAACAAAAATTAATAAAAAATATTGTGCTGATTTTTTTTATGTATCAAAACAAGAAAGTCAGGATTTAATGGGTTAAATGGTAAATGGGTTATTCTTGTATAGCGCTTTTCTACCTTCAAGGTACTCAAAGCGCTTTGACACTATTTCCACATTCACCCATTCACACACCCATTCACACACTGATGGCGGGAGCTGCCATGCAAGGCCCTAACCACGACCCATCAGGAGCAAGGCTCAAGGACACAACGGACGTGACTAGGTTGGTAGAAGGTGGGGATCGAACCAGGAACCCTCAGGTTGCTAGCATGGCCACTCACCGCCGTCCCCGTTAATGGCTGCAATGAGTCCATTTTCGCAGTGCAGAGTTTTTCGAAGTAGGATTTGAATCATAATACTGCACG
Source organism: Nerophis lumbriciformis (assembly GCF_033978685.3). Taxonomy (NCBI): domain Eukaryota; kingdom Metazoa; phylum Chordata; class Actinopteri; order Syngnathiformes; family Syngnathidae; genus Nerophis; species Nerophis lumbriciformis. Next base: position 26,160,435 of record NC_084548.2, on the reverse strand, counting down.
ATACTGATAAAGCATTTTCTCCGAGGTCACACTCACTCCCCCTTGGCATTGCACCGCACCACCCTGGGGAGGTTTGCCCCACCCACTATTTGAGAAGAACCGGGTTACATATAAATAATTACACATGTTTATGAGCATTTAATTACATGCAGTTGTGTGGGCTGTATTTGTTGGTGTGTAGACATGTATTCATTTTGCAGTGTTTATTTGAACATATATTTTTGTATTTCCTTACGCAGTTTTACAAGATAGGAAAAAAAGAAGATGATTAGTGGATTCTCTGTGAAGATCACTAAGATTTCTGAAAGATAAACTCTGGACTCTGTCTTTCTTGGGATGCTCATGTTAACTACTGTATCTGTCAACCTGTTTACGTCTCGGACACAGACACGAAAGACTGAACAAACGATACCAAGTAGTAAAGTATCAGGTTGATATAAACCCCGTTTCCATATGAGTTGGGAAATTGAGTTAGATGTAAATATAAACGGAATACAATGATTTGCAAATCCTTTTCAACCCATATTCAATTGAATGCACTACAAAGACAAGATATTTGATGTTCAAACTCATAAACTTGATTTTTTTTTTTGCAAATAATAATTAACTTACAATTTCATGGCTGCAACACGTGCCAAAGTAGTTGGGAAAGGGCATGTTCACCACTGTGTTACATGGCCTTTCCTTTTAACAACACTCAGTAAACGTATGGGAACTGAGGAGACACATTTTTTAAGCTTCTCAGGTGAAATTCTTTCCCATTCTTGCTTGATGTACAGCTTAAGTTGTTCAACAGTCCGGGGGTCTCCGTTGTGCTATTTTAGGCTTCATAATGCGCCAAACATTTTCAATGGGAGACAGGTCTGGACTACAGGCAGGCCAGTCTAGTAGCCGCACTCTTTTACTATGAAGCCACATTGATGTAACACGTGGCTTGGCATTGTCTTGCTGAAATAAGCAGGGGCGTCCATGGTAACGTTGCTTGGATGGCAACATATGTTGCTCCAAAACCTATATGTACCTTTCAGCCTTAATGGCGCCTTCACAGATGTGTAAGTTACCCATGTCTTGGGCACTAATACACCCCCATACCATCACAGATGCTGGCTTTTCAACTTTGCGCCTATAACAATCCGGATGGTTCTTTTCCTCTTTGGTCCGCAGGACACGACGTCCACAGTTTCCAAAAACAATTTGAAATGTGGACTCGTCAGACCACAGAACACTTTTCCACTTTGTATCAAACCATCTTAGATGAGCTCAGGCCCAGCGAAGCCGACGGCGTTTCTGGGTGTTGTTGATAAACGGTTTTCGCCTTGCATAGGAGAGTTTTAACTTGCACTTACAGATGTAGCGACCAACTGTAGTTACTGACAGTGGGTTTCTGAAGTGTTCCTGAGCCCATGTGGTGATATCCTTTACACACTGATGTCGCTTGTTGATGCAGTACAGCCTGAGGGATCGAAGGTCACGGGCTTAGCTGCTTACGTGCAGTGATTTCTCCAGATTCTCTGAACCCTTTGATGATATTACGGACCGTAGATGGTGAAATCCCTAAATTCCTTGCGATAGCTGGTTGAGAAAGGTTTTTCTTAAACTGTTCAACAATTTGCTCATGCATTTGTTGACAAAGTGGTGACCCTCGCCCCATCCTTGTTTGTGAATGACTGAGCATTTCATGGAATCTACTTTTATACCCAATCATGGCACCCACCTGTTCCCAATTTGCCTGTTCACCTGTGGGATGTTCCAAATAAGTGTTGGATGAGCATTCCTCAACTTGTAACAGTATTTATTGCCACCTTTCTCAACTTCTTTGTCACGTGTTGCTAGCATCAAATTCTAAAGTTAATGATTGTTTGCAAAAAAAATAAAAAATGTATCAGTTTGAACATCAAATATGTTGTCTTTGTAGCATATTCAACTCAATATGGCTTGAAAATGATTTGCAAATAATTGTATTCCGTTCATTTTTACATCTAACACAATTTCCCAACTTATATGGAAACAAGGTTTGTAGATTGTTTCACTGCCATTCTCTGTTTTTGCCTGATTTAATTGTGATCAAAAATGGAATCATTCAATAATCTTGACGATTTAAAGTATCAGTACCAGCAATGCCATACAGTAGCTAATACTGCTCCAAATTTGTGGTTATCGCCCAAAACTAATGTGATGTAGCCAAACAACAGAATAATGAGTGCTTATTACACTGGAAAGTAACCAGAACAACAGAAAGTAACCAGATAGCAACAGTAAATTAACATGTGGATTATTATTAGTTCCGAGAAAATAATAAAACCAGAAATTACGTTATATGATACTGCATGTGTCAGCAGCTAAATTAGGAGCCTTTGTAATCTGCTTTGAAATGGTTGTATTATCATTTATATACCAAATATATATTGTGATATTTATTGTTATTGCAAGAGACTTCAATATATATCGCAATATACATTTATGACATATTGTCCATCCCTAGTGAGAGTAAAAACATAGATTGACCGATTGCCTTCGGCTCAGCTCTTTCTTCACCACAACTTAAATTGAGGGGCAGAATAAAAAATCAAAATAAATCAAACATTTAAATCAACATTCCTGCCTCAGTGATACCAAAATATGTTTTCTTCAAAATAGTTGAGATACATTGGGAGGAAAAATCATCTTGATTCCAAGTCCAGTTGGTCAGAATGTACTAGCAATCTGACACAAGATCCATGTACTGCAGGATATAAGAGTACTGCGCCTTTAAGACATTCGTGAAGTGTGATTGTGGAAGCGCTGTCACGTGACCAACACTGGCATCAAGTCAATGCGTTATTTATAAACTTTCAGAGACTTTGGAACTAAATATAGACCTATTTGTGAACAAAGCCAGGCGGTGACATTCCCAGTTTGCAACATTTTCAGCGCGCAGTCAGCATGCACTTGCATTGCATCTGGAGATGGTGGGCACACACATGTTTCCTATAAAAATGAAATGCTTGTGGGTTTGTCACAGAGATGATTTCATTCTTTGGATTCCAAAGAAAAGAGAAGAACATGACAACAGTGCTTGTTATGCTACATTACTGAATGATGCAAGTGTTACACTTGATATACTGTATGTTAAGTATATATTTTTTAAATCATACTGCACCCCAGAAGTATCCAAATTTTTTCCACCGACGACTGAATACAGACACTTTGATATGTATTTTATTTTTTGTAAAACAAGTTACACAGCATATCCCTGCTACCACCGGGGTTACACTATTCAACCGCCCGTGAATAGTGAAAAAAAACGCAAGTTATTGAGAAGCTCATAAAAGTGGTGCTGCATTTAGGCGCCACTGTACGCTGCACTGGCTCGCTCCTCCCCGTCCAAGCCCTCCTGCTAGATTGATGTTGACGTTCTCCTCTTATTTGGGATCAACATTTGCAAGAAGAGAAACTGGTGGAATTATTAGATTAGATTCAGCGCCAATAATCCTCCCTTTTAAGCCTTAAATATGCCTCAAAAACGTATTAAACACATTTGAAATGATCCAAAATGTGTAGGCACTCGCCACCAGGGTTGGAATATATGGCCTTAAATCTATCCCATAATATATATTACAGCCCCTTGCAATAACAATCACAATATATTCTTAAACATATAGATTATGATAGAATAATTTCAAAACAGGTTGCTCCTCCTTTAGCTGCAGACATATGACCCTACAATACTTATAGATACAATTAGGGATGTCACGGTATAAAAGTTACTTATTATGTTTATAGTGACCAAAATTATCACAGTTATTATTATCACGGTATTTCTAAATGGCCTCAAATTTTTAAAAAAGTACTTTTAACCAGGTTTTACTTTTAAAAAACACAAACAACAAATTAAAAAATACATGTAAAAATTGTGCAAGATGGTATCTTACGAAGAGCATAAGAGATAAACACTCATAACAAATGTACAAATTTTGCAAGATGGCACCTGGTGGCCATAAGACATAACTGCACTTTTTGTCCATAATTATAAAAGGAGTGTTCATGTATGAGATCTAGTCTTATAAATAGGGCTACACGATTATGGCCAAAATAATAATCAAGATTATTTTGATCTATATTGAAATAACGATTTTTAATTACAATTATTTATTATGTCATGTAAAACAGTGTTGGGATGGGGCGTGAATGCGACGCCATCATGTAATTTGTAGTGTCTAATAAAAAGGCTATAGATAAAGGTTATATATTTTAAGACAAATATTTGTGTTTTTGTTCATCAATATTATCAACGTGTCAGTTTTTTCTCATTACATGATGCCTTTGTCTCTATTTTTACATTTCGACAGAGAGAAAAGTTGTTGTTTTTTACATGCCCTAAATATATGTATCAGGACAGATCCATTAGGAGTTTGGGCAGAAATACATCTAATAGGAATGAACTATACACTATTAAACATTAACAAAATGCTATGTCACATGAATGTTTTGTAAAGTAATACAAACCCCGTTTCCATATGAGTTGGAAAATTGTGTTAGATGTAAATATAAACGAAATACAATGATTTGCAAATCATTTTCAACCCATATTCAGTTGAATATGCTACAAAGACAACATATTTGATGTTCAAACTGATAAAAAAAAACATTTTTTGCAAATAATCATTAACTTTAGAATTTGATGCCAGCAACACGTGACAAAGAAGTTGGGAAATGTGGCAATAAATACTGATAAAGTTGAGGAATGCTCATCAAACACTTATTTGGAACATCCCACAGGTGAACAGGCAAATTGGGAACAGGTGGGTGCCATGATTGGGTATAAAAGTAGATTCTATGAAATGCTCAGTCATTCACAAACAAGAATGGGGCGAGGGTCACCATTTTGTCAACAAATCGTGAGCAAATTGTTGAACAGATTAAGAAAAACCTTTCTCAACCAGCTATTGCAAGGAATTTAGGGATTTCACCATCTACGGTCCGTAATATCATCAACGGGTTCAGAGAATCTGGAGAAATCACTGCACGTAAGCAGCTAAGCCTGTGACCTTCGATCCCTCAGGCTGTGCTGCATCAACAAGCGACAGCAGTGTGTAAAGGATATCACCACATGGGCTCAGGAACACTTCAGAAACCCACTGTCAGTACATACAGTTGGTCGCTACATCTGTAAGTGCAAGTTAAAACTCTCCTATGCAAGGCGAAAACCGTTTATCAACAACACCCAGAAACGCCATCGGCTTCGCTGGGCCTGAGCTCATCTAAGATGGACTGATACAAAGTGGAAAAGTGTTCTGTGGTCTGACGAGTCCACATTTCAAATTGTTTTTGGAAACTGTGGACGTCGTGTCCTCGGACCAAAGAGGAAAAGAACCATCCGGATTGTTATAGGCGCAAAGTTGAAAAGCCAGCATCTGTGATGGTATGGGGGTGTATTAGTGCCCAAGGCATGGGTAACTTACACATCTGTGAAGGCGCCATTAATGCTGAATGGTACATACAGGTTTTGGAGCAACATATGTTGCCATCCAAGCAATGTTACCATGGACGCCCCTGCTTATTTCAGTAAGACAATGCCAGGCCACGTGTTACATCAACGTGGCTTCATAGTAAAAGAGTGCGGGTACTAGACTGGCCTGCCTGTAGTCCAGACCTGTCTCCCATTGAAAATGTGTGGCGCATTATGAAGCCTAAAATACCACAGCGGAGACCCTCAGACTGTTGAACAACTTAAGCTGTACATCAAGCAAGAATGGGAAAGAATTCCACCTGAGAAGCTTAAAAAATGTGTCTCCTCAGTTCCCAAACGTTTACTGAGTGTTGTTAAAAGGAAAGGCCATGTAACACAGTGGTGAACATGCCCTTCCCCAACTACTTTGGCACGTGTTGCAGCCATGATATTCTAAGTTAATTATTATTTGCAAAAAAAAATAAAGTTTATGAGTTTGAAGATCAAATATCTTGTCTTTGTAGTGCATTCAATTGAATATGGGTTGAAAAGGATTGGCAAATCATTGTATTCCGTTTATATTTACATCTAACACAATTTCCCAACTCATATGGAAACGAGGTTTGTATAATAATTTCACCCTCTGTAGAGTAAATAATAAAAACATCCCACAATGTAGGATCATTTCAATTAGTTTATTTAAAAAAAGGTAAAACTGCATTATAAACTACTCTATACATGGCCTGTAATAATGTTTTACAGTAGCAGATGGTCCCAAGTATGACTGCACAATAAACGTAAACGTAAAATAAAATTCTCTATTTTTCAAATTGTAATTTTAACGTCTGGGCTGCGACTATTAAACTGCAGCAACACTGATACTTTGCAGGAACACTCTTACGTCACTTAAAATAACCTTACGGCAAGAATATGGATGTGAACAATGTCTCAACACTGGAAGCTAAACCAAAATAATCTGAAGACGAACTTGTGCCAAAAAGAGAAAATAGGAACTCCTTTGTTTGGAATAAATAGTCAGATTTGGACTATACAACGGTAGTCTAATCTGCAAAACAACTAGCAACGTGAACACGTCTTTCTTTTTGATCCCACTTAGACACACAACATAAAGAATAGTCCACAGACAAAGGACAAAAGATAACCAAAATGAACATTAATTTTGTGTGTGTTTTATATATGTATATATATATATACTGTTTTTTTTTTTTTAAATAGTCTATCTATCTAGCTGTAACAATAAACAGTATTATTGATAACTGCTGTGAAATTTTCGATGGTTCGTATTACCGTTTTAAATTAAAATGATTAACCTGCTAACATGAAAACAAGAGACATTAACATCTTTCCCCATTAAAAAACAACATACCACAATCTAAACTTGTATAAACACATTTCTGTCTGAGCAACTAAGTTATTCAGTTGTGTACATTGAATTTAGAAGCTGTGCTCTCTTTAGAACAGATCGTTCTATAGTCAAAGGATTATGAGACAATGGTGATTTTATATTGCGTTCAAGTACCGCTGAACAGAGTAGGATGCCACAACGCCCACCAGAAAAAATAAAACAGATTTTACTTGTTATGCACTTTTCATTTAAAAAAATCTTAAAGTGCTACAGTAAAAAACAATATTTAAAACAATAAAAGCTTCACCATCCAAATACTAAAACTAAGACACAATCTGTAAATCTTAAAAAACACAAAATATGCAAAATACTGGGTTTTCTATTTATTTTAGTTTAGGTCAAATACTTCATTGTGTGTATAATAAGTACTTTCTAAGGATATTCAACAATACCATGATAATGATGATTGTGATCATTTTAGTCACAATAAACGCAATTTTTTTTACATCCCTAACCATGATACTGTAAATATCGTTATCGGGATATACAAATACCTATATCAGGATATCTAATCCATCACATTTTTCTAATTGTGTACAATAGTATACATCACTGTACTCTTCACCATTATTTCAATGTCTGGGCAAAAGCTTCAGTGTTTCATGCCTACACAAAAACATTACTGTTTTATAACAATTACCGGTACTCAATGTAATTATGAATCTGGAATGTCCAATTTTAAGATGGAGATAACAAAAAGTTAGGAAGTGTATTTATTGCCATTCAATTCACATTTGCACACCATAGAATGAAACAGTTACTTCTGGCACAGTGTGAGCAAGCAATAAAAGACAAGATAAAGGATAAAAAACCGACAGAAGGCAACCTTAACATTCACAAAAAGAGGCAAGTGCAGGTGCAAGATTTGGCAAAACGATGTCGGTGGTGCAACATAACAAGGCGATATTCAAGTCATCTGGTGAAAATTTTACTATCGCACATAATTGTTTTTTTCTAAAGTCGTGCAGCCCTGTCCTGAGCAACATCAAATAAGGTACTGTATGTACGTACGTACGTACGTACGTACGTACGTACGATCATTCTCTTTAAAATATGATCATTTTAAACTTGTGGTACGATAATCTGTCACTTGTCATTTCACGAGCCGGCTCAGCGTAGATACTTTGTGTAGTTGTTGTACTATTCTCTCTCTAGAGCAGTGGTTCTTAACCTGGGTTCGATCGAACCCTAGGGGTTTGGTGAGTCGGCATCAGGGGTTCGGCGGAGGTCAAAACACACCCGACTTATCGTGTAAATAAAAACTTCTTCCTATCGGCGTATTACGGATACGGCAACAGCAGAAGTCAGACTGACTTGCAGGTGTGTAATTTGTTGTGAGTTTATGCACTGTGTTGGTTTTGTTCTTTGAACAAGGTGATGTTCATGCACGGTTCATTTTGTGCACCAGTAAAAAAAACATGGTAACACTTTAGTATGGTGAACATATTCACCATTAATTAGTTGCTTATTAACATGCAAATTAGTAACATATTGGCTCTTAACTAGTCATTATGAAGTACTTATTAATGCCTTATTCAACATGGCCTTATTATAACCCTAACCCTCTTACCCTGGCCCTAACCCTAACCAAATAACTCTAAATTAAGTCTTTGTTACTTAGAATATGTTCCCCTAGTGTCCAAAAAACTCTAAATTAAGTCTTTGTTACTTAGAATATGTTCCCCATACTAAAGTGTTACCAAAAACATATAACTTTGTCTTGAATTTGAAAAAAAACAACATTTTATTTTTCACTAAAGAAGGGTTCGGTGAATGCGCATATGAAACTGGTGGGGTTCGGTACCTCCAACAAGGTTAAGAACCACTGCTCTAGAGTCTAGAAGCTTGTCAATCAACTTGCTAATTTCCTGTTCAGACCTGGTTACTGTCCGCTGTAACACAGTTCCAGCTACATCGACTTGAAGAAGAAAATGATCCCTGTGGAGCCCATCAACATCCAGCATTTTAAGTACCCGGGAATCCACTTGAACAGCAGACTGGACTGGAAGGACAACAGCAAAACTGTATACAAGAAGGGCATGAGCAGACTCTTTTTCCTAAGGAAGCTTAGGTCCTTTAATGTGTGCAGCAAGCTGTTGGAGATATTGTTTCAGTCTGTTGTGGCCAGTGCCCTGTACTTTGCAGTGGTTTGTTGGGGGAGCAGCACCAGCAAAAAGGACTTAAACCGGATTAACAATGTGATCCGGAGTACCGACCAAACTATTGACAAGCAGTTGGAGGCGTTTGTGTCAGTGAGGGACAGGAGGACACTGGACAAACTGCTGGCCATCATGGACAATCCTGCCCACCCACTCCACCAGACAATTGAGGGACAGTGAAGCTCATACTCCAACAGGCTCCTTCAGCTTCGTTCCCACAGTGTTCGATTCAAGAACTCCTTCATTCCGCCATACAGCAATAGATGATATCTGTCTATTACCTGACCACTTCGATGTTAGCTACCTCTCTTAGTTTATAATGTATATTTTCTGCTGGATCCATTCTATTTTTTATGCTGCCCTATTTTTGCTGCAGCTGTTATATATACTGTAATATTGTACATGGTAATTGGGATTTGTTATATATTGTATATATTATATAAAAATATAATATAATATAATAATGTAATATATCTGTATTTATATTATATACTGTACATATAATATGTAAATATTACATTTATGTTTTATTTTATATTGCTACTATGATACTAGTCTACTTTATACCTGCATTATCCTTTCCAACCTTACCCTTTCCATCCTCTGTAACTGAGCTACTGTGTGGAACAATTTTCCTTGTGGACCAATAATGTTTGTCTAAGTCTAAGTATAAGTCTACACTTCTGCTGAGGTGTACTGTGCATTTATTCTGTTGTTTTGCTATTTTACATTCAAGCTATCTTAATGGTCCGCATGACTTCTTGTCTCATACTGCTGTCTTGCTCGGTGTAATGCATGTTTAGCTATTCCTCCGGTCCTCCAGTGATACTGCTACTTGGAAAAAAATGTGGTTTATTTGCCACTATGGAGAGGAAGAAAAAGCCGCTCGCCCAATAGATGGAGAAACTTTAGCTTCACTCGCTAGCCCTCACTCAGGACACTACATTGCATTGCAGACGTGTTGTAGTCTGTATCAGCTTATCACTCTCGATGTGTCAAAATGCATTGTCACGATAGGTAATTCGAATTAAAATATCTATGGTAGACCAAATTTGTATAATTTCTATTGTATATCATCTAACACTACTCGCCACCAATGACAATACACAACATAAGCATAAACACTTTTGTTTTTGCTCCCTTTTGAGAACTCAACATTCTAAAACCTAAAGACATAGCATTGTTGATATGTGCGTTAGTGAGCACTTCTCTTATTCTAAGATAATCCATCCACCTCACAGCTGCGGTATATCAAGATGCTTATTAGACAACAATATTATTAAATAGATGTGCCTTAGGCTGGCCACTACAAGATGTGCAGTTTTACCACACAGCCACAGATGTTGCAAGTGCTGAGGGAGAGTACAATAGGCATGCTGACGGCAGGAATGTCCACCAATGTCCACCAAAGCTGTCTCCAAAGGCGCTTCAGAGAAGTCGGCAGAACATCCAACAGGCCTCACAACCGCAGACTACATTTAATTAACCCAACCTAAGAACACAACATCCAGCATCTTCACCTCCAAGATGGTCTGAGACCAGTAGTCAACGTCATCTAGACCAGTGTTTTTCAACCACTGTGCCGCGGTGCAGATTTTGTTTGGTGTGCCGTGGGAGTTTATGTAATTTCACCTAATTGGGTTAAAAATATTTTTTGCAAACCAGTAATTATAATCCGCAAATGTGCCATTGTTGAGTGTCCGTGCTGTCTAGAGCTTGGCAGAGTAACCGTGTAATATTATTCCATATCAGTAGGTGGCAGCAGGTAGCTAATTGCTTTGTCGATGTTGGGAACGACGACAATGGTTTGCAGGTAAAAAGGTATCTAATGCTTAAACCAAAAATAAACTAAAGGCGAGTGCCGCTAAGAAAAGGCATTGAAGCTTAGGGAAGGCTATGCAAAACTAAAACTGAACTGGCTGCAAAGTAAACAAAAACAGAATGCTGGACAACAGCAAAGACTTAGTGTGTGGAACAGACGGTGTCTACAAAGTACATCCCTAAATGACATGACAATCAACAACAAAATAGGAGCGCAAGACAAGAACTAAAACACTACACACAGGAATACACCAAAAAACTCAAAATATGTCACGGTGTGATGTGACAGTACACCTATTTTGATACAAGAGCTATAGTGATGCATGCTTGGTTATGGTTGGAATTCATATCAAACATTTGCGAGAACGACTTTTTAGTGTCAATATCGGCTGCGAGTTTCATTTTTTTTATGTTTTCTGCTGGTGGGGTGCCTCAGAATTTGTTCAATGGAAGAAAATGTGCCTCGGCTCAGAACAGGTTGAAAAACACTGATCTAGACAGCTGCTGCAATAATTACTTTGTATCTCAGAGAAGTTCCTCTGCGTGCTTGCCATCCTCATTGGGGTCTGGAGGAGTGGTCCGTACTGTTGGTGGGGCTATGGTAGGGGCAGACTCATGTTATGTAGCACGAACACACGCGCATTTTATTGATGGCCTTTTGAGATCCTGTGACGTGATCCTGAGGCCCATTGTTGTGCCATTCATTAACGACCGTGACCTCATGTTGCAGCATTTCAATGCACAACCCCAAGGATTTCGACACAATTCCTAGAAGCTGAAAACATGCCAGTTCATGCTTGCATGATCAGCACATGTGACAATCATTGGTGCTTTAACTTTAACTTTAACATGTTTGGGATGCTCTGGATCGGTGCATTGGACAGGGTGTTCTACATCCGGCAACTTTACACAGCCATTGAAGAGGAGTGGAGCTACCTAATAAACTCAATGCCAAGAAGGTGCGTTGCACTGCATGAGGCAAATGGTTGTCACACCAGATACTAGGAATGAATGATTATGGCAAAAAAAATAATCACGATTATCTTGATTGATATTGAAATCCCGATTAATAACATGGTTAGTCATTAATTTGAAAACATCGCCGTCCCATTGGGATTGTGAGTTTTTCCTTGCCCTTATGTGGGCTCTGTACCGCAGATGTCGTTGTGGCTTGTGCTGCCCTTTGAGACACTTGTGATTTAGGGCTATATAAATAAACATTGATTGATTGATTGATTGAGTATTTCTTATGGCACCAAAACTCTAATTTAAATATAATTTTAAAAACAACCAACAACAAATACACAATAACAAGTAAGATAATATTATTAGTAACAACAATAAATTAAAAACAATATCAACATGAAAAGACAAAATTATTTTTTTTGTAAAAAAAAATATATATAAATATTTATATATACATATATATCTATATATATATATATATATAGATATACATCTATATATATATATATATATATATATATATATATATATATATATCTCTATATATATATATATATATATATATATATATATATCTCTATATATATATATATATATATTAGAGATGCGCGGTTTGCGGACACAACCGCGGAGTCCGCGGATTATCCGCGGATCGGGCGGATGAAATAAAAAAAAAAAAGATTTTATCCGCTCGCGGGTCGGGTCGGGCGGATTAATTAGATATTTTTTTAATTTTTTTTATTTATTTATTTTTTGCGGGTGGCAGTTAAACCAATTGGGAAATATATATACATAGTTAAATGTTGTTACCCACATACGAAAAACGAGCAGGCACCTGCTGCATATGCCACAAGAGAAGAAAAAAAAAAAAAGAGATGGACACTTTTACGGAGCGGAGAAGGCCCCCGACGCCTCGCCGGGGTCCGGGACCGAGGCCCCTTCCCCGGAGAGGGCCCCACCGGGAGCCGTAGCTGAGGCGATCCGCGAGAAGGGCCTGACGCACGTCCAGGGTCACTACCGCGCCCACCGCACCGACACCCCGCCTCGTCCGCTTTCGACGCGGCCGGCGTTACGCGCAGCAGGTAAGCAGCTTACCTGCCCGCCACCCCCGTGGCCGGGGCCTCGTAACATGGGTCACTCCGCGCGCTCCGCCCGCGCAGCTTACCTGCTTGCCACCCCTGTTGCCGGGGGCGCGTAAAAGGGGTCACTCCGCGCTCAGTGCGCTCACGAAAGGGGTGGGGCTCACCCTGGTTGATATAGAGAGCAGGACAGTGGCCATGGAATTTCATTTAAGGTTTGTGATAAACCATCAAACTCATTCGTTAAAAGGACTCTATAGTAATATAAAGCGAATTTTTCTGGACATTATCATGCAAGAAAAGTTTATTTTTGGGATCGCGATCACCGCGTAATGATTTTTAAAGGTTGCATTACATTATTAACTGTCCCATGTGATCAGCCAGTGCAATTGGAAGTCCATGCTCAATTATTGCCTCCGTAAATAAAACTTCGGCATTTATCACATCCAAAGAATCTGTTTGGGCGACGAAAAACGTTGAAAGTTTTCCACTTGTATCGCTAGCAACGGCATTAGACTTGTGTTTTTTTGTCCCAACGTGGTCTTTTACATCGCTAATTCCTCCGTGTCCGATCGAAAAATCTTGTCTGCACAAGGTGCAATTCGCGTAGTTTTCACCCTTTTTTTTTTTTTTTATTAATATTAGATATATAACAACGGGCGGATGGCGGGCGGATGCAGTTCTGACCAAACGTTACATCGGGTGGATGGCGGATGGTTGACGACTTTCTGACGCGGTTGCGGATGAGATAAATTGCCTATCCGCGCATCTCTAATATATATATAGATATATAGATATATATATATATATATCTATATATATATATACACATATATATATACAGTACAGGCCAAAAGTTTCTTCAAGAGGTAGTCACCTGAAATGGTTTTAACTTCACAGGTGTGCTTGAAGCTGTCAAGACTTGGACTATGGGGTGGTTTGTTCTCCCGAGGTGCAAAAGATTTGGACCATACGTGGCGTGAAGGGGAATACATGATTTATTTAAACACTATAACTACAAAAAAAAGTACAAACGAAAAGCGCGCACAGTGGCGGAGAAACGACTTGGCTATGAAAACAAATACTTGCACAAAGGCAGAAACTATGAACAACAAAAAACACTAACTGTGGCTTAATAAACAAAAACTTACTTGGCATGGAACCGGCATGAAAAAAGAGCAGCAAGGGTCATAAGGGTGTGGAGAGTGTGCAGAAGCATAAATGCGGGATGTCACCAGAAAGACAAACTGAAAACAATGAACTTAAATACTACAGACATGATTAACGAAAACAGGTGCGTGACTCAAAACGTGAAACAGGTGCGTGACGTGACAGGTGAAAACTAATGGGTTGCCATGGAAACAAGACAAGGGAGTGAAAAGCCAGAAACTAAAGAGTCCAATAACTAAACAAAACATGACTAAAACAAAACATGATTACACAGACATGACAGAAGCTCATCGAGAGACGGCCAAGAGTGTGCAAAGCAGTAATCAGACCAAAGGGTGGCTATTTTGAAGAAACTAGAATATAAAACATGTTTTCAGTTACCGTATTTTTCGGAGTATAAGGCGCTCCGGAGTTTAAGTCGCACCGGCCGAAAATGCATAATAAAGAAGGAAAAAAACATATATAAGTTGCACTGGAGTATAAGTCGCATTTTTTTGGGAAATGTATTTGATAAAATCCAACACCAAGAATAGACATTTGAAAGGCAATTTAAAATAAATAAAGAATAGTGAACAACAGGCTGAATAAGTGTACGTTATATGAGGCATAAATAACCAACTGAATATCAACTGTTGCGAAGCTGTGTCATCAACACTCACAAGTATAAAACAATTTTTTTAAAGTAAGAATTTCTTATTTCAAGCATGAAAAAAAAAAAAGAGACTTTGACACAATTTTGTCTCATAATTAAAACGGATGACAGCCAAATGGACTTTGCTGTTTTATTTTCAATGAAACAATAGAAAATATGTACTCATATAGTAGTACAGTTGGCACAGTACAGCAAACTGACAGTTAATATTTAAACATTTAACATGTGACATTTCAAACAATTTTGAACAGAAATAGTTCATGCACATTCAGATGAATTCTTCAAAATTACAATTAAAAATTTTTGGGCCGGGAGCCGGGCTGTAAATATGCGCACTAATTGACTAATTGGCACTTGGCGCGATGATGTCATGTTATCGATGGAAAAATGCATTTTTAGACAATATGATTTGCCTGAGCGTCTAGTAGACCCCGAGAGTAACAAGCGGTTGCCTTGTTGCCTTTCCATTAAGAACAATAAATTAGTTTTTAGTATAAGATTGCTGGTTTCAAGAAATGTAATGCCGAGCGCATATAATTATGTCAAGATAATGGCACTAGCATTTACTTAATTTAAGAATATTTTTCAACATATTGAGAAAAAAGGTCTCATTTTTTTTTTTCTATCAAGAAAAGTGCACTTGTTATTAGTGAGAATATTCTTATTTTAAGGTAATTTTGGGTTCATTGAGGTTAGCTAATTTTACTTGTTTTGGAAAGTCTTGACAAGCAAAATTGTCTTGTTCTATTGGCAGATAATTTTGCTTAATTCAAGTAAAATACCCCTAATTTTTTTCTTGTTTTTGAACACTGACTTTTTGCAGTGAAATCATATTCTTGGTTCCTCCTGATGACTAAGTTTCTGCTGCAGGCCAAAGTGGCCAAAATCTGATTTGTTTTTAATCAGATTTTTTCCATCTGACTAATTACACTGCAAGTTGTTGTGATCTTTACCGGACTCCAGTATAAACGGTGCACAGGCCCTAATGTGGCCCCAAAGTGACCTCGACATCACTTGCATGCACAGTTCGATAAAACGAAAACAAAGGAAGTTGACCGGATTCCGTTAATGAACAAGGAAGCCACTACAAAATAAAATGAGTGTAAATGAAAGAAAAATGAAATGTATGAATGGATGTAAATAGTATATAATATTTGGGGGGGTTCACTGTATCGATATTATTTTTACGTCCTTGGCTGACCTTCTGCTTCAATATGGTGCAGGGTAGCAGTGCTTTGCCAAATAGCCGACACACTCAGCCATGTTTCTGATCATTTATTTCTTTGATTCACTGAATATCATCCACTTCTCAGCACTGTCCTTCACGCTCACTTTCTCTCTTCCTTTAGTTTTGAAAAACAAAGTTATGTCGATCTCTAGCTTTAAGCTAACGCTAGCATGTAAGACCGCGGCCTCATGTAACAAGCCTGCGTACGCACAAAACCTGTCGTATGTCCTTTTTCACCTAAAAGTTGAGATGTACACTGCAAAAAGTCAGTGTTCAAAAACAAGAGAAAAACATACAAAAATTAGGGGTATTTTACTTGAACTAAGGACAATTATCTGCCAATAGAACAAGAAAATGTGGCTTGTCAAGACTTTCCAAAACAAGTAAAATTAGCTAACCTCAATGAACCCAAAAATACCTTAAAATAAGTATATTCTCACTAATAACAAGTGCACTTTTCTTGGTAGAAAAAAAAATGAGACCTTTTTGCTCAATATGTTGAAAAACATTCTTAAATTAAGTAAATGCTAGTGCCATTATCTTGACATAATGATATGCCCTTGGCATTACACTTCTTGAAACCAGCAAACTTAAATTAAAAATTAATTCATTGTTCTTAATGGAAAGGCTACAAGTCAACAGCTTGTTACTCTCGGGGTCTCCTAGCCGCTCAGGCAAATCATATGGTCTAAAAATGCATTTTTCCATCGATAACATGACATCATCGCGCCAAGTGCCAATTAGTCAATTAGTGCGCATATTTACAGCCCGGCCCCTGGCCAAAAACATTTTTATTGTAATTTTGAAGAATTCATCTGAATGTTCATGAACTATTTCTGTTCAAAATTGTTAGAAATGTCACATGTTAAATGTTTAAATATTAACTGTCAGTTTACTGTACTGTGCCAACTGTACTACTATATGAGTATGTGTTTTCTATTGTTTCATTGAAAATAAAACAGCAAAGTCCATTTGGCTGTCATCCGTTTTAATTATGAGACACAATTGTGTCAAAGTCATGATTTTTTTTTCCATGCTTGAAATAAGAAATTATTACTTTAAAAAAGTAGTTTTATACTTGTGAGTGTTGATGACACAGCTTTGCAACAGTTGATATTCTAGTTTCAAGCATGTTTTACTCAATATAGGTCATAACATCTCAGCAACAAGCTGTAATATCTTATTGAGATCATTTAGGACCAAAACACTTAAAACAAGTAAAACACTCTAATATAAAATCTGCTTAGTGAGAAGAATGATCTTATCAGACAGAAAATAAGCAAATATCACCCTTATTTGAGATATTTAATCTTACCGGTACTTAGATGTCAGTTTTTGCAGTGTATCAAGACTGACGTTGACGTGGAAATGTGCGATGCCTCACGCCAACTCCATAGCTTTCATACGTACATTTTTTTAGCGACACAAAGAAGTGTTGCTCGGTAACAGTTCACATTAAAACGTGCCAACTTTTACTCTTCAGACTGATTGATGTGCCCACCAAAAACCTATGTACAATTACCCAGTTCTCAGTCACATGGCTACTTTAAATATGATTTGCGTATTTATAAAGGGGCGTGGGATCAATTCCAAGTAGATTGCTATGTAACAAAGAAATGTGTTTGGATTTGTGCGTGCGAACACTTTAATACAGTGATTCTCACACTGTGGTATGTGTACCACTAGTGGTACGGATTGGAGGCTCCAGCAAGGGGTAAGCCAAATAATCACTTAAATCAGGGGTCCCCAAACTTTTTGACTCCGGGGTCGTATTGGGGTAAAACAATCTGGCTAGGGGCCGCGCTATATATATATATATATATATATATATGTATGTAAATGTGTGTGTGTGTGTGTGTGTGAATATATATGTATATGTCTATGTATATATATATGTCCATGTATATATATATGTATGTGTATATATGTATGTATGTATATGTGTCTCTATATATATATATATATATATATATATATATATATATATATATATATATATATATATATATATATATATATATATATGTATTCATACATACATATATATATATATATATATATGTATTCATACATATATATTCCTCGCGCACTAATTGACTTAAAGAGCGCACTTGCTGCATGTCACGTTATCGATGGTAAAATGCATTTTTAGACAATATGATTTGCCTGTTTGGCTAGGAGATGGTAGAAAATGGACGAGTAAGGACAAATTTAAAAAAATAATAATAATACAAAAAATAAATAAATAAATTTTAAAAATTTTTTTAAAAAAAACAATTTTTAACTTGGGACTTCCCGCGGGCTGGATTTTGGACGCTAGGGGGCCATATCCGGCCCGCGGGCCGAAGTTTGGGGACCCCTGACTTAAATAAATATTTAAACACAGTGTTACTGCTCAAACTGTGTGTAATGTTACAGTGGCCAAAAATATTATTCAAAATTCCCCCAAAAAGTGCAGTTCCCCTTTAAGAATCTACGGTGCATTGATCAGAGAGAGACGACTTCCTTATGTTGGCTGTATTGACATCCTCAGCTGCTTTCTCACCCCAGAGCTTGTGAAAGTTAATTATAGATTATAAATCATGCCTCACACCTGGACAGTAAAATGGTGGACATAACCTGAGAAGGTGGTACACCTTGAGAGCCAACTTAGAACCGAAAATGGCAAAAAAAAAAGACCCGAAAGACGTATATTAGAATGTTGAGTCATTCTAATATATCAACATCCTAACAGTCAGCATCATGGTGAGAGCAGACAGTGTACAGTAAGGGATCATTTTATTACGTTTGATGGCTCTTATGATGTCTGCAGTGAGTAATAAACAGTGTTGTTGTTGAAGGAAATAGCAAAAATTGTGAAATGAATACGCCGCTGTATGCTTAAAATGATCAAAGCACGTAAATATTACATGTTATCATGAATGTGCCTGTTCTACATGAGATATATACTTACATCATGTATGGAAAACCTAAATTGAGTTGTTTGGATCTTTTGCTTGCATTTATTTGCGAGTTAGAATGCATTAAAAAAATATTGTATTTTCCCAGACTATAGGACGCACCGGATTATAAGGTGCACTGCAGATGAATGGTCTATTTTTGATCTTTTTTAATATAAAAGGCTTATAGGGCGAATTAAAGGAGTCATATTATTATTTATTTTTTCTAAATTGAAAACACTTCCTTGTGGTCTACATAACATGTAATGGTGGTTCTTTAGTCAAAATTTTGCATAGATTATGTTTTACAGATCATCTTCAAGCTTTCTGACAGTCGCTTCACGATGCGCCGTTTTGTGGACGGTCTTATTTACGTGGCTCACCTTCGACAGCGTTTTCTCCCCGTCATCTTTGTTGTAGCGGTGTAGCGTGCAAGGACGGGAGTGAAAGAAGTGTCAATAGATGTTTTAATGACATTCAGACTTTACTTAAATCAACAACGGAGCAGCATCTCCTCATCTGGAAACAACAACACCGAAAAAGTGTTCCGTGAAAAAACGTCCGACCGGAACTCTCTAATAACTAAAGTTCCTTGGGTGAATAATGTAAACTCACTACACCGGTATGTTTTAGTGCTTTCATGGCAAGTTTACTGACAGATATAAGTAAGAACTTTACACTACTTTATATTAGTAATGTCAACAGCAGAGGATGAATGTCACATAACAAGAAGATAGAGAAAAAGAAGAAGCATATCAACTACGTTGTTGCCACAGACTACAAAGGCGTAACGCGCACAATTTTTCAGGATTTATGCAGATCCCAAATATAGATCAGCAGGTACCAGAAGGTAAGAAAAGTTGCTTTTGCATAATACTGTTAAACAAAACACCAGATAATATGTCTTACCTTATACACACACCATAATAATACTCGTATGTTTGAAGCACGGCTTCATAGCTTACCAAAGTCGTACTAAAACATTTTGATAGATTTTTGATCGCCGTGTGTAATGTTCTATATTTTCAATGGAACATATAAAATGGTGGTGTTGTTTACTAGAGTCATATTGCCATCATAGTGCAGTCTACATGTATCTATTATGTTTGACTGCCATCTACTGGTCACACTTATCATTACACCATGTACCAGATAAAATTGCTTCGAGGTCAGTAAGCAAAACCAGAATTATTCCGTACATTAGGCGAGTCTTGAGAAGAAAAAAATGATTTTAAGTGCGCCTTATAGTCCGGAAAATACGGTACGTGTTCTTGTCTTATATAAGGATGGTGACTGATAGGCAAATACCATAAAATGCAGTTCCCCTTCCCATCAATCCATTTTCTACCGCTTGTCCCTTCAAATTGTGCAAATGCAACCATGTGATGTAAATTGTAGAGAATGTCTGAAACTAATAAACCATGTAATGTATGTTACGACTCATTAATGAAATGAAACATGTTGCATGTGTATTACATGAGTGTGGTAGTATAGTGACACAAGGCCGCACCATACAACAAGAACTGGAATCCTCTGAGGTGACATGAACGTGTTAATGAATGCAATAATAAAGGGAAAGGAGAAAAAAAAAACCTTTTAGGTGCATGAGTGCAACAAAACAATGTTGTTTAGCGGCAAGCATCCCAAGCAGCAGATGATGGTGAGGCTGCTGAGGAAGGAAATGTGAGCCGCCCAGTTGTTATTCTGGGATCAGTGTGGTCGTGGGAGCATTTGCACGCAAACACACACACACACACACACACACACACACACACACACACACACACACACACACACACACACAATATATATATATATATATATATAACGCTTAACCCCGTTCCATATTATCTGCAAAGAGTATGGATACATGTGACACTCAGCAGGCCTTAGATTGAAGAGAAGCTCATCATTATTTGATGGTATTAAAAACCTCAATAAATAGCACTGGATATGCTGACATAGACATTAAAGCTTCTGAAGTCTTCCCAGAAATGTCCAAAAAGTCCGCTCACCTTTGCCAGGGGACACTTTAAGGCCAATCCGCATGACAAAATAGTCCCCGCAGGAGTCGCTCAATCATGGCCGCCGGAGCTCCAGGCAGCCCCACAGCCCAGCGACCTGTCAGCCGCTTCCAAGCCGTGTCTCAGCGCGCCGACGGCCGGGCGCGGCTCGGCGTCCCCTCGGTGATGTGATCGTCGGTCCACTAAAAAAAAATTCGAATCGTTTCTCCTTTTACAAAACCTTTAAAAAAGGTACCAGATTACAATGGGAGTCATCATGGCAGGTCCTCTCCATCTCGCCGCGGTGCAGCCAGCCTGGATCATGTCTTATTTATCGGGGCCGGGCCTCGCCACATCCGCCTCCCCCGTTTCCGCTGCACTGCTCCCGGCTGGCTGTGTGGAATCAAAGCCCGCCGCAGACTCATCACAGACCTGCACAAGAACTCTCAATTGGACCGGGATTTGTTACGAGTACGTTCTGGTCGAGTTCAGAATCAAAATAATAATATTACTCCTCACCAGCTCCCGCCCAATACCCCCCGCCCCCCGCGTCTTTGTGCATCACGTGTTGTCAAAGGGTACTCCTTTAAAGACGCCTCTCTAATTGGTTATTGATTAAACTACTTTTTTCATTTGTATTTAAGAATCAATCAATCAATTGGATTCTAACATTATTTCCACTTCCACATTGTTCAGCTGTTCCAAACATTAAGTCTATTTATTATATTACTTTTTAAACCGGTTATTCTGAAAATAATTTTTTTCACTCAGAATTTAAAAAAATTATGTGATTTTTTTTTGTTTTAGTTTTTCAATCCATTCATCCATCCATCCATTTTCTACCGCTTGTCCCTTTTGGGGTCGCGGGGGTGCTGGAGCCTATCTCAGCTGTATTCGGGCGGAAGGCGGCGTACACCCTGGACAAGTCGCCACCTCATCGCAGGGCAATTTTTCAATCCATTCCAGCATCCATCCATCCATCCATCCATTTTCTACCGCTTATTCCCTTTGGGGTCGCGGGGGGTGCTGGAGCCTATCTCAGCTACAATCGGGCGGAAGGCGGGGTACACCCTGGACAAGTCGCCACCTCATCGCAGGGCCAACACAGATAGACAGACAACATTCACACTCACATTCACACACTAGGGCCAATGTAGTGTTGCCAATCAACCTATCCCCAGGTGCATGTTTTTTGGAGGTGGGAGGAAGCCGGAGTACCCGGAGGGAACCCACGCAGTCACGGGGAGAACATGCAAACTCCACACAGAAAGATCCCGAGCCCGGGATTGAACCCAGGACTACTCAGGACCTTCGTATTGTGAGGCAGATGCACTAACCCCTGTTCCACCGTGCTGCCCCTCCATTCCAGCAATAAAACATTAATGGTCAAATTTCCCCCAAATTCCTACTTTTCCTGTAATATGTGTTTTTGTACAGCACTTCAGCTCTTCAGCATTCACACACAATTTCTTAACAAATTGCTTGTTCTATATTATGTCAACTATGACAATACAGTCCCTTTTTACACCACGCCTCAAATATCATGGCTTCACTACATCACTTTTTTTTTTTTTTTACTTTATTTTAACTTTATCGCAACAATATCAAGTTGACCAACTTTTGGCAGAACAACTTTTTGATGAACTTCATCTTCAACCCCTGCCTCATCAATAACATCTCCACATTGGTGAGCCTTTGACGGCAAGGATTTGAAAAGAGGAGATGTGAGACGGACAGGACTCGATGTGACTCGGAGCGCCATTATTGCTAACAAGACTGTTAAGAGCAGCTATAAACAGTCTGGACCGGCGGTTCTCAAACTTTTTTCACCAAGTACCACCTCATAAAACACTTGGCTTTCCAAGTACCATCATAATGACAAACATTACAATACAGTAGCATAGTAGGCCTAAATATTCATTAAAGCAAGGCAGAGGTTTTATTCAACAAGTATATTTTTGGAGACTGTAACATTACACACCGTTTTAACAGTAACACTGTGTTTGAATATTTAATCAAGTGAATATTTGGTGTACCATTAGATGGAGCCTCATCTTAAGAATGACAGAGGTCAGAGAGTGCATCGTGCAGAACTTTAACTAAGTGTTCCGACGTCAAAGTACACATTTGCATTTTTAGTACATGTTTTTTAAGATTTGTTTGTAATTGATCATTTCGATTTTAATTTATTCAGGATAGCTCTTTGAGATGCAGCATCTCGTTTTTAAAGGGGTTTATTAGACTTAGACTTAGACTTAGACAAACTTTAATGATCCACAAGGGAAATTTTTCAACACAGTAGCTCAGTTACAATGATGGAAAGTGTAAGGATGGAAAGGACAATGCAGGTATAAATAGACTAATATAGCGATAAAAAAATCTAACATATATACGAATATATACATAATATGTGTACAGAATAATATATATACAGATATATTATATTATGTCAATAACATATATACCAATGACCATGTACAATATTACAGTATATACAGTATATGTGACAGCAGCAGCATAAAATAGAGAGTAGATCCAGCAGGAAACAGAAAATAGACATTATAAACATTATAAACAAAGAGAAGTAGCTAACATGTCAGGTGTCGGGTAATAGGCAGATGTCATCTATTGCTGTATGGCGAGTGATTATACAGCTGGATGGAGTGTGGAATGAAGGAGTTCTTGAATTGCACAGTGCGGGAAGGAAGTTGAAGGAGCCTAATGGAGTATGAGCTCCGCTGTCCCATAATTGTCTGGTGGAGTGGGTGGGCAGGATTGTCCATGATGACCAGCAGTTTGTCCAGTGTCCTCCTGTCCCTCACTGACACAAACGCCTCCAACTGCGTGCTAATAGTTTGGCCGGCTTTCCGGATCAGTTTATCAATCCGGTTTGAGTCCATTTTGCTGGTGCTGCTCCCCCAACAAGCCACTGCAAAGTACAGTGCACTGGCCACAACAGACTGATAAAATATCTCCAACAGCTTGCTGTACACATTAAAGGACCTAAGCTTCCTCAGGAAAAAGAGTCTGCTCATGCCCTTCTTGTAAACAGCTTTGCAGTTGTCCTTCCAGTCCAGTCTGCTGTTCAAGTGGACTCCCAGGTACTTGTACTGCTCCACTACTGCCACCTCCCGGCCCTGGATCTTGATGGGCTCCACCGGGGTCACTCTCTTCCTGAAGTCGATGACCAGCTCCTTGGTCTTGTCCACATTAAGGACCAGATGGTGGTCCGTGCGTGACTGCTCGCTGACTGCTCGCTGTTTCGAAAAAGCTAAGTATCTTTCTATTTGTGTGCTTTTAAATTGTTCTGCAGCTTTCTTTATTACTTTCTCAACATATTTAGTAGTACTATTTAACTTGCAAATCACCCGATCTCTGTCTCTCCACCCCTCCCGCAGCTAGCTAGCTGCTAAGCTAACGAAGCTAGCGCGGAGAAAGGCGTCGCTGGGCGCCGGTCAGAAGGAGTCTACTCCTGCACACCGTGACCAGGACTTCTCGGAAGACAGCAGGAACTTCACTCGGTGACAGAAAACACCGTGAGTATGGCTTCCTGTGCGTCTTGCACCTTACTCACGGAGAGGCTGGCTCTGCTAGAGGGCCGTGTCCGCCAGTTAGAGCAGAGTAATCTCGTAACTTTAGATGTTGCGGACACATCTGCTAGCGTTAGCTGTAGCGAGCTAACTAGCCCAGCCTGTAGTAGTCCTAAGCAACCTACAAGCTACGGTGTACCGGTTGAGACGCATAATAGATTTAGCTCTTTAGCTAGTCCTACACCCCAGTCAACCGGGCACCACACCTTAGTCATAGGGGACTCCATCACCCGAAACATAAAGCTTAGCAAACCAGCCACAATTAAGTGCATCCCGGGGCCCGAGCACCTGACATTGAGGCTAATCTTAGGGAGCTAACTCGCAACAGGCCTAGTAAACACGTACGACAGGCTAATCGCACCACTAGTTATGCGAATATAGTTGTACACGTTGGCTCCAATGACACTAGGATGAGACAGTCAGAGATTACAAAGAGAATCATAGCCAGGACTTGTGATCTCGCTAGAAAGATGTCCAGGCATCGAGTAATTGTCTCTGGCCCCCTGCCTGCGAGAGGCAATGATGAGAGATATAGCAGATTAGTCTCGCTTAACAAGTGGCTGGCTAGTTTCTGTAGACAACAGGGACTAACATTTATTGATAATTGGCCCTCTTTCTGGGGCAAACCAGGCTTGCTGATGAGGGACGGCCTTCACCCTAACCAGGAAGGCGCCATCATCCTGTCTAAGAACATAGACTACTGTTTAAGTCACATTTGACTAACTACACTAGAGCAAGCCCGGTCACAGGCAATTACAGAGCCTGCTAGTCCGGGTGAGGAGTCAGTTAAGCTAGAACTAGCCAGCACCAGGCTGGATAATTCCTGTACGCATAGCAATTTTCTTAGAATAACACACAACTCACATAATGTGTTTTCTGTTGTGAATGTGTCCGGGGTAGATATGCATTCTACTGAGGTGGCAAATCATGATGCGTTCAGTCGATCGCAGCATCAAGCAAACAATCTGAAAATTCCCGTCGTATCAATTCCTAGATGTGGTCGAAACTATTTAAAGTGCACTACGTATAATAAACGCAACATTCTTAATATTTCTACTACGGATAATTTAAACAAAAACACGTCAAAACAGCCCAATACTTATAATATGGGCTTTTTAAACATAAGATCATTGTCTCCCAAAACGTTATTAGTTAATGAGGTCATTAGAGACAACAATCTTAACGTCATTGGTCTTAGCGAAACCTGGCTCAAACCAGACAAATTTTTTGCCCTAAATGAGGCATCTCCTCCTAACTATACGAATGCGCATATTGCCCGTCCCCTTAAAAGGGGTGGGGGGGTCGCACTAATATACAATGAAAACTTTAACCTTACCCCTAACCTAAATAATAAATACAAATCGTTTGAGGTGCTTACTATGAGGTCTGTCGCACCGCTGCCTCTCGATATGGCTGTTATCTACCGCCCCCCAGGGCCCTACTCGGACTTTATTAATGAATTCTCAGAGTTCGTTGCTGATCTAGTGACGCACGCAGACAATATAATCATAATGGGGGACTTTAATATCCATATGAAAACCCCATCGGACCCTCAGTGCGTGGCGCTCCAGACTATAATTGATAGCTGTGGTCTTACACAAATAATAAATGAACCTACGCATCGCAACGGCAATACGATAGATCTAGGTCAGGGGTGTCACCACCTCCAAAGTTATGGTACTCCCGTATACTAAAGTCCGATCATTACCTTATAAAATTCGAAGTTCTGACTCATTGTCAACAAACTAATAATAATAATAACTGCTATAGCAGCCGCAACATTAATGCTGCCACAACGATGACTCTTGCTGACCTACTGCCTTCGGTAATGGCACCATTCCCAAATTATGTCGGCTCTATTGATAACCTCACTAACAACTTTGACAATGCCCTGCGCAAAACCATTGATAGTATAGCACCGCTAAAACAAAAAAGGGCCCCTAAAAGGCGCACCCCATGGTTTACAGAGGAAACCAGAGCTCATAAATTATCATGTAGAAAGTTGGAACGCAAATGGCGCGCGACCAAGCTTGAGGTTTTCCATCAAGCATGGAGTGATAGTTTAATATCGTATAAACGCATGCTTACCTTAGCTAAAGCTAAATATTACTCAAATCTCATCCGCCTCAACAAAAACGACCCTAAATTTTTATTTAGTACAGTAGCATCGCTAACCCAACAAGGGACTCCTCCCAATAGCTCCACCCACTCGGCAGATTACTTTATGAATTTCTTTAATAAGAAAATTGAACTCATTAGAAAGGAGATTAAAGACAACGCATCCCAGCTACAACTGGGTTCTATGAACACAGATACAACTGTATCTACGACGGATACTGCAATACAAAATAGTCTCTCTCTTTTTGATGAAATAACATTAGAGGAACTATTACAGCGTGTAAGTGGGATAAAACAAACAACATGTTTACTTGACCCACTTCCTGGGAAACTTATCAAGGAGCTTTTTGTATTATTAGGTCCATCCGTGCTAAATATTATAAACTTATCACTTTCCTCTGGCACTGTTCCCCTAGCATTCAAGAAAGCGGTTATTCATCCTCTGCTCAAAATACCTAACCTTGATCCTGACCTCATGGTAAACTACCGACCGGTGTCCCACCTTCCCTTTATTTCGAAAATCCTCGAAAAAATTGTCGCACAGC
Source organism: Nerophis lumbriciformis (assembly GCF_033978685.3). Classification (NCBI taxonomy): domain Eukaryota; kingdom Metazoa; phylum Chordata; class Actinopteri; order Syngnathiformes; family Syngnathidae; genus Nerophis; species Nerophis lumbriciformis. The sequence continues at coordinate 26,133,311 of NC_084548.2, read as the reverse complement.
AGCTAAATGAACACTTAGTGTCTAACAATCTCTGTGAACCTTTTCAATCCGGTTTCAGGGCAAATCACTCTACGGAGACAGCCCTCGCAAAAATGACTAATGATCTACTGCTAACGATGGATTCTGATGCGTCATCTATGTTGCTGCTTCTTGATCTTAGCGCTGCTTTCGATACCGTCGATCATAATATTTTATTAGAGCGTATCAAAACACGTATTGGTATGTCAGACTTAGCTTTGTCGTGGTTTAACTCTTATCTTACTGACAGGATGCAATGCGTCTCCCATAATAATGTGACCTCGGACTATGTTAAGGTAACGTGCGGAGTCCCTCAGGGTTCGGTTCTTGGCCCTGCACTCTTTAGTATTTACATGCTGCCGCTTGGCGACATCATACGCAAATACGGTGATAGCTTTCATTGTTATGCTGATGACACCCAACTCTACATGCCCCTAAAGCTGACCAACACGCCGGATTGTAGTCAGCTGGAGGCGTGTCTTAATGAAATTAAACAATGGATGTCCGCTAACTTCTTGCAACTCAACGCCAAGAAAACGGAAATGCTGATTATCGGTCCTGCTAAACACCGACATTTATTTAATAATACCACCTTAACATTTGACAACCAAACAATTACACAAGGCGAATCAGTAAAGAATCTGGGTATTATCTTCGACCCAACTCTCTCGTTTGAATCACACATTAAGAGTGTTACTAAAACGGCCTTCTTTCATCTCCGTAATATCGCAAAAATTCGTTCTATTTTATCCACTAGCGACGCTGAGATCATTATTCATGCGTTCGTTACGTCTCGTCTCGACTACTGTAACGTATTATTTTCGGGTCTCCCTATGTCTAGCATTAAAAGATTACAGTTGGTACAAAATGCGGCTGCTAGACTTTTGACAAGAACAAGAAAGTTTGATCATATTACGCCTATACTGGCTCACCTGCACTGGCTTCCTGTGCACTTAAGATGTGACTTTAAGGTTTTACTACTTACGTATAAAATACTACACGGTCTAGCTCCGTCCTATCTTGTCGATTGCATTGTACCATATGTCCCGGCAAGAAATCTGCGTTCAAAGAACTCCGGCTTATTAGTGATTCCCAGAGCCCAAAAAAAGTCTGCGGGCTATAGAGCGTTTTCTATTCGGGCTCCAGTACTATGGAATCCCCTCCCGGTAACAATTAGAGATGCTACCTCAGTAGAAGCATTTAAGTCCCATCTTAAAACTCATTTGTATACTCTAGCCTTTAAATAGCCCCCCTGTTAGACCAGTTGATCTGCCGTTTCTTTTCTTTTCTCCTCTGCTCCCCTTTTCCTTGAGAGGGGGGGGGGGGGCACAGGTCCGGTGGCCATGGATGAAGTGCTGGCTGTCCAGAGTCGGGACCCGGGGTGGACCGCTCGCCTGTGCATCGGCTGGGAACATCTCTGCGCTGCTGACCCGTCTCCGCTCGGGATGGTGTCCTGCTGGCCCCACTATGGACTGGACTCTTACTGTTATGTTGGATCCACTATGGACTGGACTCTCACAATATTATGTCAGACCCACTCGACATCCATTGCTTTCGGTCTCCCCTAGAGGGGGGGGGGGGTTACCCACATATGCGGTCCTCTCCAAGGTTTCTCATAGTCATTCACATCGACGTCCCACTGGGGTGAGTTTTTCCTTGCCCGTATGTGGGCTTTGTACCGAGGATGTCGTTGTGGCTTGTGCAGCCCTTTGAGACACTTGTGATTTACGGCTATATAAATAAAGATTGATTGATTGATTGATGGTTCGCCTGAGACCACTCCATAAAGTCAGCGATCAGTGTCCTGTACTCCAATTCCCGTCCCTCTCTGATACACCCGACCGCAGCAGAGTAGTCAGAGTATTTCTGCAGGTGGCAGGACCTGGAACTATACTGGAAGTCTGAGGTGTACAGGGTGAACAGGAAAGGAGACATGACGGTCCCCTGTGGAGCACCTACACCACTGACCACAGTATCCGACAGGGAGCTCCCCAGTCGCACAAACTGGGGCCTATCAGACAAGTAATCAGTGATCCAGGAGACAATTAATGGATGAACTGACACCCATCCTGAGCAACTTGTCACTCATCAGAATTGGCTGAATGGTGGTAAAGGCACTGGAGAAATCAAAAAACATGATCCTCACAGTGCCCCTCCCACCATTCAGGTGAGAGTGAGCATGATGCAGCAGGTAGATAACAGCATCGTCCATCCAGGTGAGAGTGAGCATGATGCAGCAGGTAGATAACAGCATCGTCCACTCCTACATGGGGCTCATATGCAAACTGTAGAGGATCCAGTGGTCTCAGCTGATCCAGCACAAGTCTCTCGAGGACCTTCATGACCTGGGACGTCAGAGCAACAGGTTTGAAGTCATTAGAGCCCGATGGGATAGGCTTCTTGGGCACCGGCACTATGCAGGATGTTTTCCATAGCACTGGTATCCATCCATCATTCATTTTCTACCGCTTGTCCTATTCGGAGTCTGGGGGGCCGTAGCCTATCCCAGCTGCACTGAAGGCAGGGTACACCCAGGACAAGTCGCCACCTCATCACAGGGCCAACACAGATAGACAGACTACATTCACACACTATGACTAATTTAATGTTGCCAATCAACCTATCCTCAGGTGCATGTGTTTGGAGGTGGGAGGATCACTGTGGACAATCTGCAAGGAGGAACGCTTCTGAGCAGGCTCCTCAGGTAGGAGAGCGTCTGCGTGACTGAAATGAGTGCAACGGCCCTGAGTTCCCCCCTTTAAGTAACCCGTAGAGACCCCACGCAGTGACGGGGAGAACATGCAAACGCCACACAGAAACCCTTGAAGCTAAGACATGAAGATACAACTCCATCGAAACCACAACAGAGATAACCTATACCCTACTTCTTCCTTACCTCACAGCAGGAGGTCAAAAAGATCATCCACAACTCTAACACCATAATAACAGAAATCATTAACCAATATATGTCTTTGCAAACCGGTCACATCCCATCTCCCCGAAAAGCATTTTCTTATCCAGACACCATCACAAAGAGAGACTCTAGAAAGAGGTTCCGCAGCCTTCGTAGCAGAACCTCCAGGTTCTGTAACAGCTTCTTCCCTCAGGCCATAAAACTCTTGAACGCATCATAATAATCTCCTCAATTCCCCCCCAAAAATGGATTAACTCGCTGGAATATGAAGACAATATAACATACATCCAGAAATGTAGACTTATATGCAAAAGTGCAATATATTTATCTGTACAGTAATCTGTTTATTTATATCTGCATCTTATTGCTCTTTTATCCTGCACTACCATGAGCCAATGCAACAAAATGTTGTTCTTATCTGTACTGTAAAGTTCAAATTTGAATGACAAAGTAATTTAAATGTAAGTCTAATCCAAGTCTAAGAGTAAATACCCAACCTTCAGTCTGAAGACGTGTCTAACTCTAGGCCCATCTCGCACCTTCCATTCATTTCCAATATCTTATTGAAGTGGTTTCTGTGCAACTCTGCCCAGCTCTTATCAGTCACCCTCCTTGTTCTTCTCACCCTCCTTGCTGTCATCATCCTTCATCATCTTCAGAACCATATTGGACTCTGGGACACCGCCCTCTGCTGGTTTCCCTCCTCACTTATGAGAGCCCTGGGAGACGCCAAATCCCAACTGTGGACTGTCACCAGTGTCATCCTCTACATCCCATCACTCATTCTGATCAAACATTTAAACATGCAGTTAAATACATTGAATTTGCCATTGGATGATTATATTAGAATAGATTTAAAAAAGTCACCTTTATTCCATTTCATTCAGCATAAAAGGTGACATGGCCACACTTGATGCTGTCTTAAATGCAGTGCAGTAAGAAAGATGATGCTAGCAGACGGTTAGGGCAGCAGAGATGTGGGGATTTGGCAAGTAATCCCCAGTGCCTTAATCCATGCAACAACACAAAGTCTGTCCATCCATTATTTAGTCACGATAAATAAAAACATTTATATGAAACAATAAAAAAACTAATACTTTAATAAAAATTTTGGTGACTGATTTTTTTATTCCCTTACGAAAACAGGATTTTACTGCATTTGTTGGCTTCACGTGTGTATGATAATACACAACCGCTGATACTAACACAAAATATTAGTATTAGTTGTGCCAGTGTCAAATGATGCAGTATGTGGTGATGAGCTGGTGGGCCATCCCAATGTTGCCACTGGCCTGGTAGATGAGGGACAGGTTGAAGGCAGTCTCCCTCCTCAGGTCCACTTGGTCCTCAGCAATACCCTGTTGTGGAACAAGTAGGCTTCTGATTAAGATGTTTCGTTGTACGCTGTACTTTTTAGGGTGTCCTCAGTCATCAATATCAGGTGTTAGATGAAAAAGGATCATAAAACAACAACTACATTTATGGGATTATGGCTTCAGGAGGTACACATCAGCCTTTTCTACATTAAACACTTCATTGTGGCCTACTTAACATGTAATAGTTATTTGGCCAAAACTTTGCACAGATTATGTTTTACAGACCATTTTCTAAAAGTTTTCTTACCATCTCTTCAGGATGTGCTGTTTTGTTTTTTATTTAAGTGCCTCCACTTCAACTGCCTCTTCTCCCCGTCAGCCATGTTGTAGTTTGTTTTTCAGTCAGTACACTTTTGTGTCTTATCGCATTGTGTTGGGCATTACAAATTCAATTGCATTTTGCGCTGACGTCGAAGCTAAATGATCTCTTTCCGTAGTTAGCTTCTATGACTAATACTGCCGATGTGTTAGTACGCTAGAAAAAAAGTTCCTCCGTGTTCGCCCTTACAGTAACAATGTCGCTACTTACTTATTTAGACTTAGTTCCTCCCATTCCTGTTGGAACATTGGGCGACGAGTCCCCTCCATTTTTTCCGGTCACTGGCGACCCTTCTTGCTCCATGCCAGCTGACTCCCATCTCCCTCAGGTCTTCCTTGGCTGTTTGTCTCCACGTCTTTTTTGGCCGTCCTCTCCTCCTCTTTCCCCCTTCTGGCACCCAGTCCATTGCCACACTTGCCGGTCTCTCTCTTGGCAGTCGGAATACGTGTCCAGCCATTTTCCTTCTCATGTCAGAGACTATGTCAGACAATGGTGCTACCCCTGCCCTTCTCATCACCTCTTCATTGGTGATGTGGTCTCTCCATGAGATCCTCAAGATGTATCTGAGGCACCGTCGGTGGAAGACATCCAGCTTGTTAGTAATGCTTGATGTCTCCATCCACGTCTCACAGGCATAGGTCACTGTAGGGATGACCACTGACATATAGAGGCGCAGCTTTGTGGACGTACTAATAGATTTTGATGACCAGATGTTCCGGATGCTTTGGAAGACTCCTGCAGCTTTTCCGATTCTGGTCTGTACATCCTTTTCTGCGTCTCCAGTGTTTGAGATGTTGCTTCCAAGATACGTGAAGTTCTTAACGTACTCTATGCCTTGTTTGCCTACGGTGAGCAGTGGAACGTTTTAGTCTTGTGCGACGGTCATGGCCTTGGTCTTCTCTTGGCTTATACGTAGGCCAACTTTTTCCCCTTGCTCATGCAGATTGTTGGTCAATTTTTGGAGCGCAGCGTAGGAATGACTAAGCAGAGCCAAGTCGTTTGCAAAGTCCAGATCTGCCAGTCTGCCCCCTCCCCACTTAATGCCGAGGTTTGCTCCGACGACAGACTTCCTCATGACAAAGTCTATGACAATGATGAACAGTAAGGGAGACAAGATGCAACCCTGTCTTACCCCGGTCACAATGTCAAAGTCGTCGGTTGTGCTGTTGGTGGTTTTCACTCGACAGGTGGAGTTGTGGTACATGTTGACGTACTTTGATGGTATACCGTATAGCTAGAGGATCTGCTACAGTGATTCCCGGTGGATGCTGTCGAAGGCTTTCTTGAAATCGATGTAATTGATGATGAGGGGTGTCTGGAGTTCTATGATGTTGCGAAGAGTGAAGATCTGTTTCGCGCAGGACCTTCCCTTTCGGAAGCCGGCTTGCTCTTCCCTTAAGATGTTATCTACCTCGTCTTTTAGGCGTTGGAGCAGCACACTACAGAAAACCTTGCCTGGGATCGACAGCAGTGTGATGCCCCGCCAGTTGTTGCAGTCTGCGAATGTCGCTACAGCTTGGTTATTATACAGGTTACGACATGTAAATTAAGTATTGAATTAATAATTGATTGATCCCATTAGCTGCATTGCTAGCCACCAAGAACAAGCTGATTTTTATGTTAGAAGGCGAAAAAAACAAAAAACTTTAGTCTTCTTGTCTCTCATAATGATTGTGAATGATAGGCAAAATTCCAAACAAAGGGCAGTTCCCCTTTAAAGGAGGTCACAGTCTCAACACATGCTCTATTTACTATAAGAGGAGCATATCCTCTCCGCCTCCTAAAATCAATGGCCATCTCCTTGCCAGCACCTGTATTTCCTCTCTGTAGGCTGTTTTATCCCTCCTTGTGATCATGCCTACCACTGTGTCGTCCGTGAGCTTGATGATGGTGTTCGAGGGATAACTGGGGACACAGTCATACGTATATAGGGGGCTAAACACGCAAACCTGAGGGGAGCCAGTGCTAACTGACAGGGTGGACGAGCATAGTTGACCCACCTTAACAACCTACGGTCTGTTGGTCAGAAAAAGTATTTTTAATCCAGGAACAGACCCACAAAGCTCAGCCTCTCCACCAGGATATCAGGGATAACGGTATTGGAGCTGTACCGTATTTTTCGGAGTATAAGTCGCACCGGAGTATAAGTCGCACCTGCTGAAAATGCATAATAAAGAAGGAAAAAAAACATATATAACTCGCACTGGAGTATAAGTCGCATTTTTGGGGGAAATTTATTTGATAAAACCCAACACCAAGAATAGACATTTGAAAGGCAATTTAAAAAAAAAAAAGAATAGTGAACAACAGGCTGAATAAGTGTACGTTATATGAGGTATAAATAACCAACTGAGAACGTGCCTGGTATGTTAACGTAACATATTATGGTAAGAGTCATTCAAATAACTATAACATATAGAACATGCTATACATTTACCAAACAATCTGTCACTCCTAATCGCTAAATCCCATGAAATCTTATACGTCTAGTCTCTTACGTGAATGAGCTAAATAATATTATTTGATATTTTACGGTAATGTGTTAATAATTTCACACATAAGTCGCTCCTGAGTATAAGTCGAACCCCCAAACTATGAAAAAAACTGCGACTTGTAGTCCGAAAAATACGGTAGTTGACGAGCAGCATCCTGCAATAAGTGTCCGGAAGTTCCAGATGTTCCACAGCTGAGTGAATAGCAGTGGCAATGGCATCCTCTGTAGACGGGTTTGGCCTGTAGATATACTGATGTGGATCAAAGTTCTGGGGGAGGCAGGTTTTAATATATTGGAGAACAACAGCCGTCAGTACCACTGGTCTTTTATGGCTTGGGGACTGGGATGGCAGTGGCTGCCTTAAGACAGGGCTGGATTTGGGTTTGTCCCAGGGATGAATTGAAGACCTCTGTCAGTACTCCTGCCAGCTGGTCTGTACAGTCCCGCAGCACTTCGCTCTGTATGCCAACTGACCCAGGCGCTTTACCCAGGTTTATAGCCTTCAGAACTTGCCTCACCTGGTGTTCTTGGAGGGCGAGCAGTTGATGAGTGGAAGGTGGGAGGGCTGACTTGAAACACGCAAAGAAATGATTGAGTTCTTCCCCTAGCGAGTCTTCCGTGTTGTTGGCTGGGAGTTGCAAGTTGAGTTGAGTAACTCGTCAGGTGTTGGAGGCGTTGCCCCAACCGCCATCAGTCTGCGTTGTCCAAGTGCGCCTCCACTTTCCTTCTATACTCCACATTTGCTGCCTTGATGCCTCTCTTGAGGTTACATCTAGCCTTGCTTTATCGCTCTCTGTCTGAGGACAAACCACTCTGAGGCTGGAGATCTAGCGATGTCGTCTGGGATGTGGTAAACCTAAGGACACTCAATTGTAATTTCCATGCAACACACAAATACATCCATCCATTTTGTCCCTCTCTGGGTCGCGGGGAGCTGCAGCCTATCCCAGCTGCATTTGGGCGGACAAGTCGCTGCCTCATCGCAGGGCCAACACAGATAGACAGACAACATTCACACTTACATTCACAGCGTCCATACGTGCTGCCATCTTGGCAAAATAAATAAATAAGAACAATAAAACAAAATTCAAAGTTAGTTTTCTTGTTGATTGTTAATTGTGTCATGTTCCTTTTAAATTCATGGGCAGCTTACAATGTGTCATGTAATGTTACTTATGCAGCGATTGTGATGGACTCATAAACCAGATCTGAGTTGACCTAATACCAAACTATTGCGGAACTAACAGTTGAACCAGGTGTAAAATTGTGTTCACTCACCTCTAGTTTCTGTGCAGGCAGTTCAAGAGCCTTTTGGTAGTAATGGATGGCTAAATGTGTAAGGCCCATCTGATGCAATGCTCTGCCCAAGTTGTACATGCTCTCCTGACACTCCCCACGCAGATCCACATAACGCCACAGGAAAGCGAAACCCTACAAAACACAGTGTTATGTTCGCAACAACACTAGTAGAGGGTAAGATGTTTAAAAGTACAACATACCTGCACCATAAGCGTGTGCCTCTTTGCGACATACTTCTGTGATGCCATGTGGAAGACGGTGAGGCCCACGAACAGGTTGAAAAGTGGGTTGTCGGGCTGAGTTTGGAAGGCCTGAACATACTGACCTGTGAACAAACAACACATCTTCTTTGCGTTGGGACATTGCTAACCAATGTGGCCCTGCCATTAGGCAAAGGTTAGAGCGGTACCCAGGGCGTGTTTGAAGCTGCCTGACACCATGGCGTTGTGCCCGCAGAGGACACACAGGGCACGGTTGTCAGGATGTTTCAACAGTAGACGCAGACAAAAGCGATGATGACGTTGGTGGTGGGAGGCTATTGTCAGCTGAGGGGAAACAAGCATCACAGCTGTGCTGTAGAGCCATGTATTTCATGTATAATAAAACTACATTTATGTCAAAGAGATGTGTCTGCTTACCTGGTTGAATATATTCCAAAGCTGAGGCTGATCCACATTTTCCATCAGCATCAATCTGGTGAAGGAAGTAAAACAAATGACAAATATGATAAATTTACTACGAAATGTCTCATACCTGATGTAGTTGTAGGCCTTGTAGAAGTTGCGATCCAGGATGCTGGCCGAGAGCCCGAGAAACTCCAGTTCTTTCCGCCTGATCTTGATGTCGTAGAAAGAATAGAACTCCATGGCAGAGTCGACCATCATCTCGGCCTCTGCGTAGCGCTGCACGTCGCACATTGTAAGCACACAGCTAAGCAGCAGTTGCCACCAGTCTTCTTTGGACAAGACTTTAGTTTTACCTAACAGAAAAAGAAAGGTCATCACTAAAAGGATTATACTATTCAATAATATCATATATTAACCTGTATTTGATCCCATACAAAGGAGCAAACACAGGTCGATATGTGTTCATGAAACACACAAATGATTCCTATCCCTTTAGGAAAGTACTCCTAATCTCAACTCATTTTGTGGATAAAATACAAATGTCACACAATAATTACTGTATCGTCTATTCCAAAGACCATTGGCAAGACCAAAGAGCTGTCAAAGGACTTTAAGGACAATATTGTAGACCCACACAAGACTGTAATGGACATCAAGACCACTAACAAGAATCTTGGTAAAAAAGAAAGCACAGGGGAGATGCTGCATATCTCGGTATTGCTCGATATTGATATCAGAAATTAAATGCTAGAGAGTACCGCACATTCATGTGGGACCTGAGCCGAGGATGTCATTGTGGCTTGTGCAGCCCTTTGACATATTTGTGATTTAGGGCTATATAAGTAAACTTTGATTGATTGATCGATCGATTAACAATTTAACATTAACAACCCCAAATTCATAAATTAAGTTAAAAAAAATGTTTTCTTCATATAGAAAACACATCACATTCAGCCTATGTCGGCAATAACCTATAAAATGTCACACAACAGGTAAAATGTAAAGCATACATGTACCAGCCCACAATTTGTTCCATGTTTTTAATGTTATTTCGCTAAGCAATGAGATGTCCCACTTTGTTCGGCGGTCCTTGACAGCACCATAGCTGAGTAAGGCAAAGCGAAAGTGAAACTTAAACTACGTTCACACTGCAGGATAGGATGCCCAATTTGGATTTTTTTGTCAAATCCGATATTTTTATGTAGTGGTTCACATTACAGAAAAATGCAATCTGTAATGTGAACACTAACTGACCCGCATGCAGACATGACGTCATGATGTCACACGTCCTGCAGTGTTTACGTAAGTAAACGTGGCGCATGACATTGCAATGTCAAGGATTTTGTGCAATATTATTCAACATTAGTTTAAACCAAATTATAGCTTGGAGAAGATTAAGAAAGAAGAGAGCAAATATGTTGGCTCTGGCAGTTTGCAGAATATTTTGCTTTGATGCCTGCTCCATAGAGCGTGTCTGTGGGCGAGCAGTCGTAGCCATGGGAGTGGTGGAACATTGACGTGAGCTTCGAAAATAGTATTTTAACCTGTTTTCTGCTTATTTGTCAACTATTTATTTTGTAACCCTCTATTTTGGTGAATAATTATGACGCTTATCGCTTCTTGATGCAATCTGGTCGGATGAATGCAACCAAAGCGCAGGAGCGTTCAGACTGCAGTTGCATCACATACTAATCTGATTTTTAACCACATACAGAAGAGGCCTGGGTCGGATATAAAAAATTTGGAATTGCACTGTTCGCACTGACAAAAAAAATCAGATGTTTCCCTTTCCAACCAAAAACCACAAAAGCCTGATTATCTTATTTCCAAAAGGATTGTTTTGTGGTCTGAGTGGTGTTAAGAGTAAATTTGTAATAATTGGCTCCACAACGGGTTGTGCCGACAACCATGAGTATTGAACTTGTTCAATATTCTTGATGTGGGAAAAGCTGACACCTCCTAAATCATCATTCAATGAATTGTGACGTGGTACAGAAAGTAGCTAATCAGGAATTTTAAAAAAACATTCCAAAACGCATTAGGGCCGTATTTTCCGCACTATTAGCCGCACCTAAAAACCACAAATTTACTCAAAAGCTGACAGTGCGGCTTATAACCCGGTGCGCTTTATATATGGATTAATATTAAGATTCATTTTCATAAAGTTTCGGTCTCGCAACTACGGTAAACAGCCGCCATCTTTTTTCCCCGTAGAAGAGGAAGTGCTTCTTCTTCTACGCAAGCAACCGCCAAGGTAAGCACCCGCCCCCATAGAAGAGGAAGCGCTTCTTCTTCTACTGTAAGCAACCACCCGCCCGCGTAGAAGAAGAAGAAGAAGAGCGCGGATATTACGTTTCATTTCCTTTGTGTGTTTACATCTGTAAAGACCACAAAATGGCTCCTACTAAGCGACAGGTTTCCGGTTCATGAAAAGACGCAATCTCTCCATCCGCACACGGACTACTATTTCACAGCAACTGCCTAAAGACTTTCAAGAAAAGCTGGCTACTTTCCGTGCATATTGTAAAAACAAGATAGCTGAAAAAAAGATCCGGCCAGAGAACATTATCAACATGGACGAGGTTCCACTGACTTTTGATATTCCTGTGAACCGCACTGTGGATACAACGGGAGCACGTACGGTGAATATTCGCACCACAGGGAATGAGAAGTCATCCTTCACTGTGGTTCTAGCTTGCCATGCTAATGGCCAGAAACTTCCACCCATGGTGATATTCAAAAGGAAGACCTTGCCAAAAGAGACCTTTCCAGCCGGCGTCATCATAAAAGCTAACTCGAAGGGATGAAGAAAAGATGAGCGAGTGGTTAAGGTAAGTCTACGCGAAGAGGTCGGGTGGCTTTTTTCACGCAGCTCCGTCCATGTTGATATACGACTCCATGCGCGCCCACATCACGCTGGTTTTTAATATATTATTAAAGTTTGACTGACCTATCTGACTGTTTTTTTGACATTCCTTTAGCGCAGTTAGATGCGGCTTATAACACGGGGCGGCTTATAGGTGGACAAAGTTTTGAAATATGCCGTTCATTGAAGGCGCGGCTTATAACCCAGGGCGGCTTATGGTGCGGAAAATACGGTACTTTGTTGAGAACAACTCCCCTTTGGCTCTCTCAGTAGAATATGAAGTCTGTCTTCATTATTTTTTTATAGTATTTTCTTTTCTTCTGGATTCTGTCCCAAAACTACCATCATTCCCTCCTCGTGTATGTCAATCAATCAATCAAAGTTTACTTATATAGCCCTAAATCACGAGTGTCTCAAAGGGCTGCACGAGCCACAACGACATCCTCGGCTCAGATCCCACATCAGGGCAAGAAAAAACTCAACCCAATGGGATGACAGTGAGAAACCTTGGAGGGGACTCCTCCCAGGCGACCCCTTTCTATAATGCCCCCCTATCCTCTTCTATATTACCTGTTTTTCTGGTTGTTGCTATGGTGGTTGCTATGTGTGTTATGCTTCAATTTTGTTGGATCAAATTTGTTCAAACAGGATTTTAGGCCTGAAGGACTAAAGCAGGCCATTCAACTAAATTGTTTTGGGGGCTACATTTCCAGAAAGCTAAGGACTGAAAGGCTGGACCTTCACTATGCTTCTTGTTTTGCATATTACGGAGGACCAGCATCATCTGCAGTAGACCTTTGATTTTGTCTATTTATTTTTTTAGATTTACAAAATTCCGAAACAAAATATCCCTGTCCATAAAACAGAAGCACAGTGCTGTTTTTAAAAACTTACTACATAGCAGTGATAGTTAAAGATCCTCAACATGACAACTCAAGTGTTTTTAGGAATATAATGTTCCTCTCTTCCAAGTTTGTTGAATTGAACTCTAAGGCCGATTTAGTGTAATTCCCAGGCCGCCAGTTGAATAGCCTTGGAAGAGAGTCTGGGACAGAATTGTGTGTGTTGTGTGGTGTGCTGTGTTGATATTATCGTAGCACAATACACACATAACAATCAAAACTGTTCAATGCCTAATGTTTTATTTTTATGTGTGGGCTCTGTAACAGATAAAATCTCTTTAGGTTTAGAAAATCTTTTTGTGTGTACTGTGTACCCCACTGAACACTGCCATAGCTTAATTAATCCATCTGTTCATTGATCATTTTACATTGTCATTCATTAGTGGTGACAAACTATACATTTTCTACTTCAAAATTAGTGTGTGAGACATATTTAGGACTTAAACCTGGGTTGTGAGGGGTTTGGATGGGGCGGTGAGCGAGCCGTGTGTAAAATCTTTCAATCAGTTATTCTTGGGCACTACAAAATACAGCAGAAATGACACAAATCTGCACCTCACACACAATGTACGTACAAGTGATGTCCAAATACGCAGCTTCAGGGTCCCCAATGTCCAGCATCATGTCTTCAACCCTCACCAAGCGCAGGTGATTCTCGCCTGACATGATGATGGAACGCACACAGACCTTGGCTCGCTGCATGGCCACCTTGAATATAAACACACACAGTGCTTCGATTTGTGTATTTTATACAGCAGAAAGACAACATGAAGTTATAACTGTACCTTGAGCAGCATGGAGATCATGGTGATCATGGCGTCCAGATAGTGCTGGATGTGTCCCTGCGTTTTCAGCAGCGTGGACCGATGCAGAAGGAGCTTTAGTTCCTGCAAAGATTTGTCATATTGCGAGCGTCATCTATTAAATTCAGTCTCACGCAAAAAAAAAAAACAACCTGCCTTTTGCGCTGCCGATGAGTCTTGTGCCAGTGTGTCGTTGTCGTACATGGACTCCAGGGCTTTGAGGGCGCAATCCGGACGGCCAAGTTGCTGCTGCAAGGTGGCGAGAGAGAGCCGGGCTTCCAGGTGCTGCGGTGCCAACTCGACCACTTTGGTGAAGCTTTTGGTCGCTGCTTCCATCTCACCCAAAGCCTTGAGACACTCTGCAGGGGAGGTGGAAGTTGCTGATCACTAATAGTTTGGCAAACATACTCATTGGCCACAACATTAAGTACAGATTAATAATGTTAAGAACCTCCATCAAGGCTGAATGCATGACACTGTGTCCCAATTTATTGTAAATGTAACATATCAATAAATTCTAAATTTTGATTGGCACTGTAATTTAATAAGAACCACATTCAAATATGTTTGTCAAATTCAAAACGTTGGCATGTCAAGACGTAAAATTTTGATTACACTACCTTACCAAAGTATAAGCCAGGCCCAAGGTCTAAGGTCAGATAATGCAGGCTTTGTCATTTTAATTTTTTTTTAATCACGCTTTTACAGATACAGGTTTAAGAAAATACAATCAAAGAACCTATCCCTGATCTGCATTTACTCAGAGGTATATATGAACTATATGTTTGATGGTTAAAAGTCAATGAGCTTTAAAGAATTACAGTCACAAATTGAGGAGGTGTTTGTTCAGCCTCTTCGTAAAGGTATGAATACTGCTTAATGTAATGTCTCCAACAACCACAGGGGGAAGACCGTTCCATATTCCATCCATCCCATCCATTTTCTACCACTTATTCCATATTGAATTAGCAAAGTGGAGAAAGCTCCTGTCGAGGCATTTGGTGTTTGACTTAGGGATTTGGGATCATCGCAGTGTTTTGCATACATTTATTTTTTGGTGACCTCCAACCAACAATAAATAAAACATTTTTTTTAAATACATAAATACATTTGGAACACCACAAATACATTCAGCGCTACCTGTTCGCCCTCACTCATAAACAGATGATAATAAGACTGTTTGTAGCTTGTCGTTACAATTCCTTACAGTATATGGCATTATCATATATGGCAAAAAAGGAACTTCCCGGAGATCAATAATTCATAAATGGAATAAAAACAAGACAATAGTGATCATCATTGTCCTGGAAGTCATACCTGCGTGACGAAGCCATACCACAGCCAGGTTGTACTTCTCAGATATGACCAGCACAGACAGTAAAGGTAAAGCAGACAGGTAGTCTCCCAGCTCCAGGTAGGCCTCGCCCACATCCAGGTACAAGTCACCAATCTCTTCTGCACTCTGCTCCATCAGTGAGGAAACCAGGGTCTGCGTTTGAGTGGAACAAAAGCCAGCAAAAAAGGCTCAAAGTATGTCTGTCTGAAATTTGTCACACTTGTAAAAACTAAGCTACCTCCAGGGGTTCATGGATGCGCATGTGAATGAGGCAGACAATCAGCTTGGCCTTCAGGTCCACCGGGACGCTGTCGGGAACTTCAACATCCTTGATTTCAGCTGTGGATGCATAAACACATCCTCGTTATCTTTACTGTAGTTGAACTTGGCTCAACCTTTGGCAGCTCTTTGGTCTTGCCCACAGTGGTAGAAAGGTTTCAATAAAAGAGTATTTGTGTGAAAGGTGTCTTTTATACACTTGGGTCTGATCTACTTAGCGCAAAATACCACACGTTAAACAGTGCGTGCAAACTATAAACTATTAGTGGGCGTATTGCGGGTGATATACCAAGTCCTAAATGAGGTTGTTGCATGTACTACTAGCATTATGTGACCATGGAAATACTAATTCCCCTCTATATTCATGTTATCATGCTCTCCAACCAGTGTGCAATGTTGTTGATAATATGTACCACCCTTTCTGCATTATAGATTGTAATCTATAGACAATAAAAACTATTCTTAGCACAATGATGCTCTGCAGAAAAGCGGTAGACCATCACAACACTGCAACGCATTCATGCGTCGGGAATGATCCAAATGCAGGAAAATACACATTAAAGAAAGATGAGCTAAATGGATTGCACTCCCTTCTTCTGCTCACCTAAGAGACACAATTCTCTGCTCATGACCTTAGTAAACCAGCTTTGCCTCCGTTATGTAGTTTGCATGTGCTTAGTACCGTAATGAGTTGAGAATGCAGTGCATCCCCACATATTCACAATTTAGCATTTGCGACTCCAAAAACTCCTAGATTTTCTTAATTAATTAATATTGCTTCAACTTATATATGTTTTTTGTCTGCAAATCTCATTCACCCAAAGTCGGTCAAAATTCATGAATTTTTGAACGGCTTAACCCTGGATTGTGTTGTGAGCAGTGTTGGGCCGTTAGTTTCGGCGGTAACTAGTAATCTAACGCGTTATTTTTTATATTCAGTAACTCAGTTACCGTTACTACATGATGCGTTACTGCGTTATTTTACGTTTCTTTTTACAGTATGTAGTATTGGCTAGAAACAGAAGATCTGAGTGTGTTTTATTGGAGAGTTGCGGTGTCGTCCTTCTGAATCTTCCTCTGTTATAAGCGGTAGAGAAGAAAGGAGGCGCGCTCTGTGTGTGTCTGGGTGTGAGTGTGGGGGGGAGCGGAAGGGGGGGGGTGTCTGTGTTTACTAGTGCTGCAACGGATCAATATCTTCGGTTCGGAACACACGTGATCCGCTGTTTGATATATGAAAAAAAAAAAAAGTTGTTGGCACGTTCAGTCCACACACAACGTGGTCATGGCGAGCGGAGTAACGGAAGAGCTTCAACGCCCCGCGCCATTTAATCAGTGTGATTATAGGTGCAGACTCGGTTGTGCAAAACGAGGGTTTTAAACACATGCTGAACGTGCTTGAGCCACGTTACGACATCCCGTCGCGCACCCGCTTCAGCGATAAGATTGTGCCAGATCTTTATGAGCAGGAGAAGAAAAAAGTTGTGGATGAACTATCCCGAGCATCATAGGTTGCGCTCATGACAGACGGGTGGACGTCCAGGGGAACTATGTGACGATAAGCGCTCACTTCATCACAGCAGACTGGGAGATGAGAAGACACGCCCCCTCTACGAGAGTCACCTTGTGCAGGTGCTGACACAAGCAGTGGAGGAATGGAAGATAAAGATATCCCAGTCACACGTGATAATGCCAAAAATCTAATAATTGCAGTGAATGAGGCAGGACTGGGACCACAGGTAAGTGCTTTGCACATGTAGTGAATTTGACATCACATCTCAGTCAATAAGATGGAGCGCCTCCTTGGGAGGATCAGGAAGGAGGTTTCCTACTTCCACCCAAGCACAACAGCTGCTCATGTGCTCAACACAAAGCAAGAAACGCTGAAGCTGCCTACTCATAAGCTCATACATGATGTCCCAATGAGGTGGAACTCCACTTATGATATGTTGGCGCAGCAGGCAGCTATATACTCTGCATTGACCTACAAGACCCTGAAGACAAATGTCAAAGACATCATCACCCTGTCTGATGATGATGTGAGAGTGGCAGAGGAGGTCCTCCAGGTGCTTAAACCCCTCTAAACTGTTACATCTTTACTGAGCACTGAAACTTCACCATCTGTGCCACTGAAAACAAGGATTCTACAATCTATGGCTCCAAGTGTGTAAGACAGCAGCATCACTCCAGATGTCAGGCTTCATTTCACTACCTATGTTTCAAGGAAGATGAATTTTAATTTTCCTGAGGGAACTCTACCGAAGGAATCAATAAAGTACTATCTATCTATCTATCTATCTATCTATCTATGTGCCATCTTATGTTGCACTTTAAGTTGTTTTTTTATTAATGGTCATTGATCCAAGTTTAAAGAAAGGAGAAATACCTTTTTATGTTGCACTGTTTTTCATTAATTATGTTGAAAGGAAGATAAAAATGCATGTCAAGTTTATCAACAGATTGTATTATTCTCTAGTGCAATAACAGTACTGAAATGAAGACTATAAGGGCATTAATGGGAGCTTTAAAATAAAAAGAAGAAAAAAAGAAGTAACTATATAGTTACTTTTCACAGTAACGCATAACTTTTTGGTGTAAGTAACTGAGTTAGTAACTGAGTTACTTTTGAAATAAAGTAACTTGTAACTAACCCAAAGTAACTAGTAACTAACCCAACACTGGTTGTGAGTGAACAATGGCAGGAAGTTTTAGGTGGGGAGTGTGGTTAGTGTGCTGTGTGTCAAAAATTGTGTGGGCATCTCAGTTGCTTGCAGATTTTCACAATTTACTGGTGTGTCCAGATCTGTAACATTCCTAAATGTATCTTTATAAGGGGGTGAACTTATAAAATTTGATAGCATCCTTATTTTCCCCATAGTAAAAATAAAGGTTTTATTAGTCACTTACGCTGGCTCTTCTCTGCTCCACTCTTTGCCTCCTCATTATTCTCATTCTCAGTCTTCTCTGACACATTCTCATCTTCTACTACAGACTGTGAGCTAGTTTCATCCTGCACCAGAACCACGCCCATAAAATTGACCAAGATCTGAGTGCGAAAAACATGTTTGTTTACTTACACACAAGATATGTCCGTTACCGCTGTAAAGTGTGCACATACAGTATACATACCTGCAAAGCCTTGTCATATTGGTGGTTGGTAATGTAGAGCTCAGCGGCCATGTTCACCATGTCATCACTAACCAATTTGGGGTGTCGGGCCAGAGCTTCCTCCATCACGCCGAGTGCTGAGGGCAAGTCACCACTTTCATAATAACTCCTAAGAACACATACCGGTAATCAAAATCTGACTGGGTGTTTTCAACCCATATTACAAGCCAGAAATATTCATGGCAGATATATAATTACGGACCTCAGCCCACAACTGTTCACTCAGTTACGTGATATGTGACATGTGACATATGTGACATGATAAACACATGACCGTACTGTAACAGGCTTGTGCAAAATTCGGAATTTCAATTAAATTCATTAGGAAAAAAATCAAAAATAAATTGAATTGGCTCCACCCAACAGGATGTTGATGTGGAATTTAGAATTGCAGGGAGTGAAATTCATTATAATTCAGAAATTCCAAGTAAAAGGGGTTGTTTGACACCTTTACATGGCTGCCTTTAAAGGCTTTAAAGATGTAAACTACGCTCCACGTAACACATACGCACAGACATTAGCTTTGTGTGTCGTCAGCTAATGATAGCAATTTGGCAAGGTTGTGTATTCTATCATAACAACAACGTGGCTGCAAATTGTTTGTTGCTTCCCTGAAACTGCTTCTGTGTATGTGCACGGGCTCCTGGCAAGTCCGTGTGTACGAGACAGCGATGAGTGACCGCCTAAAAGCCAGAATAATTCTTCGAGCCGAAGATACATTTTTATTCAATAGAATTAGTTATTGTGATTTTTTTTTAATATGCTCTATCAAATTACTGATGGTAACATAATATTCTTTGGTATAAAAAAATTAACTTTGAAATAATTGCAAACAGCCCATTTACAAGGGTTTGGCTTAAATACTAAGAATAATTTACAAACATTCAAATTAAAATTTTTCTCCATCCATTACCAATACTTGGATAAAATAAAGCATTCTGGAAAAATAAGTATTTTTTCAACCATTTGGCTTAGTTTGAAAGTATAATAGAATTTAAATATAATGCATATAATTAAATTAAATCATCTTATTTATAAAACACACTTTTATTTTTAACTGTTGTTATTGTAATGTATCTTTGTATATATACTGGAGAGCATAAGTCTGGAATACACCAAAATTAATTGAAATGTCAATTCTACTTCCTTTGAAACCTCAATTCAAATTCATAAATAAATGATAAATGGGTTATACTTGTATAGCGCTTTTCTACCTTCAAGGTACTCAAAGCGCTTTGACAGTATATCCACATTCACCCATTCACACACACGTTCACACACTGATGGCGGGAGCTGCCATGTAAGGCGCTAACCAGCAGCCATCAGGAGCAAGGGGTGAAGTGTCTTGCCCAAGGACACAACGGACGTGACTAGGATGGTAGAAGGTGGGGATTGAACCTCAGTAACCAGCAACCCTCCGATTGCTGGCACGGCCACTCTACCAACTTCGCCACGCCGTCCATTCATGAAAATTAATTGGAATTTGGGAGACATTCTCCACTCAGTTTGGAATTTTGTACAAGCCTACTCCGTCCAGTAGATGGCATAGTAACTGTCCTTAACACATCCATCCCTCCATTTTCTACCCCACATACCCCACACACATGGTCTGCCAGAGAATAAGAAGATTAGTTTGGATTGCAAATTATTTTGCTATATTTGGTGAGTTTTCAGAGCCATCCAGATACCCTTTTTGGAAAAAAAATTTAATTATTGGACACTTTAACATTTATCCCCGCCTTCTGCCCGAATGCAGAAGGCATTACACCCTGGACAAGTCGCCACCTCATCACAGGGCCAACACAGATAGACAGACAACATTCACACTCACATTCACACACTAGGGCCAATTTAGTGTTGCCAATCAACCTATTCCCAGATGCGTGTCTTTGGACGGGACAAGCGGTAGAAAAAGGATGGATGGGCATTCTTCTCAACGAGCAGTGGGTCCTGCAGTGCTCACATCCCCTCATCTAAGATACTTAGTCTTGAGACTTTAAAAAACACAAATAAAGTGATGGAAAAAAGTTAATTTGTATACTCAAACATAGTTGTTTCACTTTTCATGTTTTTGGCCCACATGTCATGGCTAATTATGCAAGTTAGATAATGACATCATCTAGAACCTACACCCCAAGTCCACATATAGATTGCAGTCCCAGGGGATTCACTGAATTAATTTTAAATTTATTATGATATCATTATTATTATTTTTAAATGTATTGTTATCCATGTTGAATCTAAAAGCTTATAGTAAGTGACAAAGTGGTATACTGTCGGCCTTATTGGTCCGTCAATGAAACTCTTGTGGATTGGTTATTGTTTTACGAAAGCAATGAACATTTTTGCCATCATTATGCCACCTCCAGATAAGATGCTAGGGATAAAAAAGTTGATGACAAAAGCTTACAGGAAGTTGATGTACATTGTTCTAAGTTCCCTACTTGGCCATATCCTTAGACAGCTGCATGAAGTTCTCCCCCTCCTCCAGCGGAAGCAGAGACAGGATCCGACGGTAGCCATCCATACACTGCTTGTGCTCACCAAGACGCATGAGGAGACTACAGCGGTCCCACAGGTAGCGCACGTTGGTGGGAGCGTACTTGACAGCTGTAGTAAGGATAATTTATTTTAATGGCACTTTCCCATAAGACTGAAGTTCAGATCATTTCCAGATTTTGAAATGCACTCATCATGTGTTAGAACAGGGGTCCCTAAACTTTTTGACTTGGGGGCCACATTGGGTTAAAAGAATTTGGCTAAGGACCGAGCTATCTATATGTATGTGTATTAGTATGTATGTGTATTTGTATGTATCTATGTGTATATATATATATATATATATATATAAATATATATATATATATATAGTATATATATAACATATTATATATATATATAATATATATATATATATATATTTAGTATATATATATATACATAATATATATATATAATATATATATATATATATATTTTATATATACATATATAGATATATATGTATATATGCGATGAGGTGGCGACTTGTCCAGGGTGTACCCCGCCTTCCGCCCGATTGTAGCTGAGATAGGCTCCAGCGCCCCCCGCGACCCCAAAGGGAATAAGCGGTAGAAAATGGATGGATGGATATAGATATATATCTCATACCAAAGACTATAAAAATGGGACCCATTACCTCCCCGCTTGGCACTCAGCATCAAGGGTTGGAATTGGGGGTTAAATCACCAAAAATGATTCCCGGGCGCGTCCATCGCTGCTGCTCACTGCTCCCCTCACCTCCCAGGGGGTGATCAAGGGTGATGGGTCAAATGCAGAGAATAATTTTGCCACACCTAGTGTGTGTGTGACAATCATGGGTACTTTAACTTTAATGTATATACATACACACACACATATACAGTACAGGCCAAAGGTGTGGACACACCTTCTCAGTCAATGCATTTTCTTTATTTTAATGACTATTTACATTGTAGATTGTCACTAAAGGCATCAAAACTATGAATGAACACATGTGGAGTTATGTACTTAACAAAAAAAGGTGAAATAAGTGAAAACATGTTTTATATTCTAGTTTCTTCAAAATAGCCACCATTTGCTTTGATTACTGTTTAGCACACTCTAGGCATTCTCTCGATGAGCTTCAAGAGGTAATCACCTGACATGGTTTTCACTTCACAGGTGTCATAGTTTTGATGTCTTCAGTGACAATCTACAATTTAAATAGTCATGAAAATAAAGAAAACACATTGAAATGAGGTGTGTCCAAACTTTTGGCCTGTACTGTGTGTGTATATATATATATATATATATATATATATATATATATATATATATATATATATATATATATACACACACACACACATATGTTTATATGTACCGGTATGTATACAATTTCCCTCTCTGTCTTCCTTTTTTTCTTGTCTTCTTCTTTTTATCGCCGCCTGCTCCAGTCCGGCTGCGCCAAACACTAAATATATCCATCATTTAATAAAGACAAATTCAAACAAGGCAACAAGAGAAGTATCCCATACTTATGTTTGGTAGAGTAAATGTGTACAGCAGATATGGGCATCTACATTAACAATAAGATGTTTCTGAGTGGCTGGATAGGACAGATTGTGGATGCTGGCGGGCTGTATATGGCCAGCGGGATGTAGTTTTGGGACCCCTGGGTTAGAAGGTATTATCATTTTTTTAAATTAATCTTTTGTCAGGGTAGAATGGTAATACAAAATAAATCTTCAAAAAATTTTAAAACAATAATTGGGTGCACAAAATAGGATATTCTCTAGAATAAGATATAATCCCTTTATTGTCATAGTTAATAATGATCCCTTTATTGTCATAGTTAATAATGAAATTACGTGCTATTCATTAGTGCAGTACAAATACAAACAAAGGAATATAAAAAATTAATAATAGTCATTCAAACACACATTCAGATATTGCACGTTGCAGTATTGCATAAATCTGTCATTTCAACAGTCAGTATTGCACATGCAGGAACAGAAACATTTGGCACATTTTCTAATTGCACAAATGTTTTTGTACGAGTTTCCTGAATATAACTGGTCACAGTAGGATAAAAAAAATATTTCTTTAGCTTGTGTAATTGAGAGAAAATTGAAACTAGTGCACCAAATTCTTGTTTTTAAAATCAATGAAGATGTATGCTAAATAACTGTAGTGTTGCAAAGTACAGACGCTGCGAGGTAAAAGAGAGGCAAATAAGCAAAACAGACCTTTGTTGTAGCAGACAAGAGCTTGCCGCACGTTGTCCTGCTCCAGAGATATCTCAGCTAATCGAATCCACTCCTCGCAGTCCGAAGGGTTCAGGTGGGCGGTGATCAGACTGAACTGTAGTGCTTTTTCCATGTCGCCTTGGTCCTCGTAGATCATGGCCAGCGTGGAGAAAGGGTCGTAGGCCAGAGGAGCTGCAAGGAGCAAGAGAGACCGCCATGTTGTCATGACAGACGACACAATGGTGCAAAAACACCTCCTACCTTGTCGTATGATTTCCATGCACATGGCGATGGCGTCGTCCTTTTCTCCTCTGGCATAGCGGATGTTGGCCTCACCCATCAGGCCCCGGAGTGCCCGGGGCAGCTTGCTGCGGTTGCGTCGCTCCTGGAAGCATAAAGGGAGGTGGTGACATCACAAGGACAGTGTCCCAGAACAAAAGTGTCTCACCTTCATCATCTTCTTGTTTTCGCGGTTCAGTTCTATCTCCAGTGCCAGCACATCTCCCACACTCATGTTCTCGCTTTCCTTGTATTTGCTCTCCAGCCTGCTCTTCTTTTTTGCCTTCTTGCCCTTTACGTTCACCTCCGACTTTTCTTCTTCCTCGTCCACAGCGAAGTCCTCGTCATCCTTGTCATCAATATAGGTCATGCTGTCGCTCTCTTCGTCATCTGAATCTATCGGCTCTACGCTTTCTCCCAGAATGGAAGCAAATGCTTGCTGTACCCCAGGGCTGACTCCATCATCTGAGGTGAGGTGAGGAAGAACATCAATGGCATGCAAGTGAGGTTCTTTCTAACTGGACAGTTGCTTGAACCTGATGAACCTGACTAAGAAGTGCACTCGCCATTCCACTCACACGTCTAAATAATTAAACATATTGAGAGATGTACAGTGGGACCCGTTTATGCCAATGCCCCCCAGGCTAGTTCATTGACATCGACGCAAGTGGCTGTCGACATAACTGAAGTTGAAACCAAAACTAGCCATTAGTTGCAAATACTGACTTGTGACTTTCACCAATGACATACGATATTTTAGAATAATTGCATAACTGGCACATATGCATGCATTTTTTTTTTCTTCAAAAAGCAAAAAAAAAAACAATACACACGTTAAAGATAAATCTGTGTTATCATTCGAGCTGTCAGTCGATTAAAATCACAACAAAACCTATTTTTCGTAGTTAGCTCGCAACTATTCACAGATACAATAGGTATAAGTTTGTTATCATTAATAAGTTTACCTTAGACCAGTGGTCCCCAACCTTTTTGTAGCTGCTGACCGGTCAACGCTTGAAAATTTGTCCCACGGACCGGGGGGGGGATTATTATTATTTATTTATTCATTTTTTCATAAAGAAATACAATCATGTGTGCTTACGGACTGTATGCCTGCAGACTGTATTGCTCTATATTGATATATAATGTTAATATTGTGTTTTTTAAGTTGATTTAATTAAAATTTAATTTCTTGTGCGGCCCGGTACCAATTGGTTTGCAGACCGGTAACGACGGGCCTTAGACAGATCATATAAAAGTTTTTAATACTACCAGCATGGGAATTGACTAGAGATGTCCGATAATGGCTTTTTTGCCTATTTCCGATATTGTCCAACTCTTAATTACCAATTCCGATATCAACCGATACCGATATATACAGTTGTGGAATCAACACATTATTATGCCTAATTTTGTTGTGATGCCCCGCTGGATGCATTAAACAATGTAACAAGGTTTTCCAAAATAAATCAACTCAAGTTATGGAAAAACATGCCAACATGGCACAGCCATATTTATTATTGAAGTCACAAAGTGCATTATTTTTTTTAACATGCCTCAAAACAGCAGCTTGGAATTTGGGCCATGCTCTCCCTGAGAAAGCATGAGGAGGTTGAGGTGGGCGGGGTTGGGGGTGGCGGGGGTGGGGTAGGAGGTAGCGGGGGGGTGGGGGGTGGGGTGGGGGGGGGGGTGTATATTGTAGCGTCCCGGAAGCGTTAGTGCTGCAAGGGGTTCTGGCGATTTGTTCTGTTGTGTTTATGTTGTGTTACGGTGCGGATGTTCTCCCGAAATGCGTTTGTCATTCTTGTTTGGTGTGGGTTCACAGTGTGGCGCATATTTGTAACAGTGTTAAAGTTGTTTATACGTGACTGGGCCGTCACGCAAAGGCAGTGCCTTTAAGGTTTATTGGCGCTCTGTACTTCTCCCTACGTCCGTGTACACAGTGGCGCTTTAAAAAGTCAAAAATTTAACTTTTTGAAACCGATACCGATAATTTCCTATATTACATTTTAAAACATTTATCTGCCGATAATATCGGCAGCCCGATATTATCGGACATCTCTAGAATTGACTATATGTTTGCTCATGCAAATGTTTGCGTATTAAAAATTCCATGCTTTTTTTTAAACGGCTTAACACAAAATAGACACAAAAACTCTTTGACATACACGCACGCAAGCAAGCAAGCACGCACGCACACACACACACACACACACACACACACACACACACACACACACACACACACACACACACACACACACACACACACACACACACACACACACACACACACACACACACACACACACACACACATACCACTTCTGATATGGGCTCACTTTAAAAGCAAAGGTGCTATAAATGACAGTAAAACAAATTACTGCAGTGCTCCAGCTCAGCTGAATCTTCAATCATTATATCAGTCAAAGCATGCAATTGTTTCAAGCAGCCTCTTGTCCTCTATAATATTAATTGTTCACAAAAGTAAAGCTGTAACCATCTAATTGTCATTAAAAGTCTGTTGGTTGTAGTTGTCTATTGTAAACTTTCCAGCATACTCTGTCTTTGTGGAAAGGGAATGTGGAAAGGGAATGGCATTTGAGACTTGACTTACTCCGTGGAGTGGTAACTCAACTCACAACTCATAACTTTGTCTTGTCAAGAAGCGTCTTGTCAGAGCTTTGAAGCTAACCTTGACATTCAATATAGCCTTTTCTTTGGCCGAGGGTCACACGTCACATGCACGGTATTCCGCGCTTCAAAAAAAGAATGCTATTTTAGGGACATCTTCGGTATCTCGTATTTGCATTAACTTTGGCAGCCATAATTAATATTAGTTACTAGTATCGACATTTCAGCTTTTTCCAGTTACATTACGCCTTTTTGCCATATTTTTATGTTTATTTATGTTCTACAATCCATTTTTTCCATCCATTTTCTACCGCTTATTCCCTTCGGGGTCGCGGGGGGCGCTGGAGCCTATCTCAGCTACAATCGGGCGGAAGGCGGGGTACACCCTGGACAAGTCGCCACCTCATCGCAGGGCCAACACAGATAGACAGACAACATTCACACTCACATTCACACACTAGGGCCAATTTAGTGTTGCCAATCAACCTATCCCCAGGTGCATGTCTTTGGAGGTGGGAGGAAGCCGGAGTACCCGGAGGGAACCCACGCAGTCACGGGGAGAACATGCAAACTCCACACAGAAAGATCCCGAGGCCGGGATTGAACTCACGACTACTCAGGACCTTCGTATTGTGAGGCAGACGCACTAACCCCTCTGCCACCGTGTGCCCATAAAAAATTAGACATATCCACAAATGACCACACTTTTGATGCCCCTGGCTTATGTATTTCAATGTGAAAGTGAAGTGTTACCAAACAATGGAAGAGTGTCTCCAAGCTATGTCTGCTTAGCATTATTGTAGTCATGACTCCTGTTAGTCAAAGGATTGGCTGCACACTTGTGGAGGTGTTCTGCATGCTTTCACAATTCACATTTCACCGTGGTGGTAATGCACATGTGACATAAATCAGGAAATTACTTCTTTGGCTCGTATGTGTCAACAAAAGTGGTCAACTATGTATGTTGGCTTAAGCGAGGTTTGTTTTTTTATTTGTAATATGAAAAACACAGTGAACTTGATGAGTTGGTCCACATAGATGGGATAAAACATTTAACGGGACCGATTGCACTGTTTCTACTTTTGTGAACACGAACAGAGACAGTTTACCAATTTGATGCAGGTCTTGAGTAGAGGTGGATGGCTGTGCTGCCTCAGTATCTCCAGCTGAAACTTCAGCCTCCTGAAAAGAGAAAGATTAAACAGGGATAGATTCATTGCTACTGCAGTGTAAATAAGACAGCAACCATTAATCGATTAATTCGATTAGAAAAAGGATTGATTTATATTATGTTGCTTCTATTAATTGTTTAAAGAGTAACTATTAAAATGTATCAAATCCGGATCAGATCCACACCGAGAGATGGTGTGTGGACACCGTTATCTGTGTAATGGGGATCAGTGGAGCTTTACATTTTTTTTATTTTTAATATAAAAGCCCACATATTAATGGTGCAATTTATATGTTGATGATGTTAGAAATAATAATGACAAAAATATTTATTTCATCTATTTTAATGAAATACGCTTTGAGGCTATAAAGTGTGTTTTACTTGATTAATTGAACAAAATATTGGTTAGATTATTCGATTTCCCAAATAATCGATAGCTACAGCCCTAAGTGTAACAATGCACCATGCTTACAATCCAATCTAGTGTAACCAGTGTTCAAACTTAATTTTAAAGGCAAATTAAATGACTAAATATTATTCCCTGTTATTTCTTGTTTTGTATTAAACACACCAAAAACACTATAGTGTATGTCAAGATCTCTTTAGCAGTTAAATAAATGCAAATGATTATGTTAGTGTGGTATAGTGTTGGAACATTCGTTACTTGTTTTAGTTTTATGCTTACTTTTACGAATTGAATATTATTCCCTGACTCCCGAGGGATATTAGTAGGGCTGCAACTAACAACTAATTTGATATTCGATTAATCTGTCGATTATTACTACGATTAATCGATTAATAATTGGATAAAAGAGACAAACTACATTTCTATCCTTTCCAGTATTTTATTGGGGGGGGGGGGGGGGAAACAGCATACTGGCACCATACTGGCACCATACTTATTTTGATTATTGTTTCTCAGCTGTTTGTAAATGTTGCAGTTTATAAATAAAGGTTTATTAAAAAAATAAAAATTAAAAAAAGTAGCCTCTGCTCATGCGCAAAGCATAGATCCAACGAATCGATGACTAAATTAATCGCCAACTATTTTTATAATAGATTTTAATCGATTTCATCGATTAGTTGTTGCAGCCCTAGATATTAGTATATCTGACAATATGTGAATTAAACTATGGAATGGATTAAGCAAAGAAGTCAAACAATGTACTAATTTGATGCAGTTTAAGAAACTGTTCAAACTCAAAGTGTTTATAAAGTACAAGGAAGTATAATATTGACAACAATCTTGAACCTTACTGAAAAATGAGATAATCTTATGTTTGATTGATTGATTGAAACTTTTATTAGTAGATTGCACAGTACAGTACATATTCCGTACAATTGACCACTAAATGGTAAAACCCGAATAAGTTTTCAACTTGTCTAAGTCGGGGTCCACGTTAATCAATTCATGGTACAAATATATACTATCAGCATAATACAGTCATCACATAAGTTAATCATCAGAGTATATACATTGAATTATTTACATTATTTACAATCCGGGGGGCAGGATGTGGAGGAGGTTGGGGCTTGGGGAGGGGTGGGGGCGGTTGATATCGTTGATATCAGCACTTCAGTCATCAACAATTATATCATCTGAGAAATGGACATTGAAACAGTGTAGGTCTGACTTTGTAGGATATGTACAGCAAGCAGTGAACATAGTGAGCTCACAAAGCATAAGAACAAGTATATATATACATTTGATTATTTACAATCCGGGGAGGTGGGATGTGGTGGGGGGAGGAGGTTAGGCTAGGGTTGTAGTTGCCTGGAGGTGTTCTTTTAGTGCGGGTTTGAAGGAGGATAGAGATGCACTTTCTTTTACACCTGTTGGGAGTGCATTCCATATTGATGTGGCATAGAAGGAGAATGAGTTAAGGCCTTTGTTAGATCGGATTCTGGGTTTGACGTGGTTAGTGGAGCTCCCCCTGGTGTTGTGGTTATGGCGGTCATTTACGTTAAGGAAGTAGTTTGACATCCATCCATCCATTTTCTACCGCTTATTCCCTTCGGGGTCACGGGGGGCGCTGGAGCCTATCTCAGCTACAATCGGGCGGAAGGCGGGGTATACCCTGGACAAGTCGCCACCTCATCGCAGGGCCAACACAGATAGACATGTACTTCGGTATCAGGGAGGTGTAGCGGATTTTATAGACTAGGCTCAGTGCAAGTTGTTTTACTCTGTCCTCCACGCTGAGCC
This sequence comes from Nerophis lumbriciformis, assembly GCF_033978685.3. Classification (NCBI taxonomy): domain Eukaryota; kingdom Metazoa; phylum Chordata; class Actinopteri; order Syngnathiformes; family Syngnathidae; genus Nerophis; species Nerophis lumbriciformis. The sequence goes on along the minus strand of NC_084548.2, from coordinate 26,103,876 downwards.
AGCCCACTTTGGAGAAGTGGGCAGGAGTGAGGTGTGATCTGGGGTGGAGGTCTAGAAGTAATCTGACTATCTTGTTTGGAGTCTTGATTTGAGGGTTTTGGAGGTGCTGGGGAAATGTATGTCATTGTGTGAATTACAACTTATAAACAACTATTTATTTATGAGAAATGTATTAATTATAGATATATTTATTTAATGAATCTGTGTCGCTAATTGAGTACAGGAAGCAAACAAATAAATGTGTTACAAATTGCTACGAAATGGAAACTGGGTAGGATTTAACAAGCTCTGCTTCTTCGTCCTCCTTTTCGGACATGTTGTAATGAGAAACTGGAATATTTCATGTATCACATGTCATTGTGACTGTACGCAATTACATTGAAATACATTAAAACCATAATCATAACAAAATCCAAAATACACAACCATCCGCCCGAGTGGTGCGCCCCTCAGGGTGTGATGGTTTGACCTACCTTGGCTTTCCTTTCGTCTCTTCTCCTGTCAAACTCCTCAAAAGTTATCCTCCCCTCTAAGTAGTCGATCAGCTCGGCGCTAAACCCAGACATTATTCTTGATATTTGACAGTTGACTCACGTTCCTTGAAAACAAGACCACAAGCTCCCCGTCGTGTTCATGTTTCTGGTTTTCTTGTTTACATCGCAACAATTCCGGGTGTGACGTGACGTAAACAACTTCCGGGTCAATGTTGTCACGTGCAGGTCTCTTACAGCGACATCTGGCGGCAAAAGGCAAGATCGCAGGATAATTTAAATCATAACAACAATATATTGATACAAATAGTAATACTTTTTTTTTTTTAAATCATGCTTTTGATGTTCTTGTCTACATTCGCTCAACTTCTTGGAACACTTGTTTACATGAAGAGAATAATTTCTGTGTTGATGCTGTCAAAAGCGACAATCTATCACCGTGACATATCTGGTTAGGGAAGGCAAGACCGCAGGATGCTATTCAATACTGTATTATTACATTGTACTTAGAGATGTCCGATAATATCTGCCTGCCGATATTATCGGCCGATAAATGCGTTAAAATGTAATATCGGAAATTAATCGGTATGGTTTTTTTATTATCGGTATTGTTTTTTTTAATTTATTTATTTTTATTATTATTGTTATTAAATCAACATAAAAAACACAAGATACACTTACAATTAGTGCACCAACCCAAAAAAACCCTCCCTCCCCCATTTACACTCATTCAACAAAAGGGTTGTTAATTCTGTTGTCAATATTCTGGTTCCTACATTATATATCAATATATATCAATACAGTCTGCAAGGGATACAGTCCGTAAGCACACATGATTGTGCGTGCTGCTGGTCCACTAATAGTACTAACCTTTAACAGTTAATTTTACTCATTTTCATTAATTACTAGTTTCTATGTAACTGTTTTTATATTGTTTTACTTTCTTTTTATTCAAGAAAATGTTTTTAATTTATTTATCTTATTTTATTTTATGCATTTTTTTAAAAGTACCTTATCTTCACCATACCTGGTTGTCCAAATTAGGCATAATAATGTGTTAATTCCACGACTGCATATATCGGTTGATATCGGTATCAGTAATTAAAGAGTTGGACAATATCGTAATATCGGCAAAAAGCCATTATCGGACATCCCGAATTATATTATATTTATAATCGATTCCTGTTAACTTATGCAATTTATTATTAAAAACCTACGCTATATATGTACATATATATATCCTATTTTTTTAAATTGATATGTACATATTGTTGTTGTGGTATTCATTGGGCAAAATCTGGGACCTCTGGTATTACATTTCGAGCTTATCATGAGTGCTAAAGTTCCTTAAATCCTTAATAATACATATTCAAAATGTAGTAATAACCTCTCTCCTTTTGAAGAAATAACATTAGAGGAACTCCTGCGACTTGTAAATGGGACAAAACCAACAACATGTTTACTTGGCCCACTTGCTGGGAAACTTATCAAGGAGCTGTTTGTAATATTAGGATCATTAGTGCTAAATATTATTAACTTATCACTTTCCTCTGGTGCTGTTCCCATAGCATTAAAAAAAAGTGGTTATTCATCCTCTGCTCAAACCTCGATCCTGACGTCATGGTAAACTACCGGCCGGTGTCCCACCTTCCCTTTATCTCGAAAATCCTCGAAAAAATGTTTGCACAGCAGCTAAATGAACACTTAGTGTCTAACAATCTCTGTGAACCTTTTCAATCCGGTTTCAGGGCAAATCACTCTACAGAGACAGCCCTCGCAAAAATGACTAATGATCTATTGCTAACGATGGATGCTGATGCGTCATCCATGTCGCGGCTTCTTGATCTTAGCGCTGCTTTCGATACCGTCGATCATAACATTTTATTAGAACGTATCAAAACGCGTATTGGTATGTCAGACTTAGCTTTGTCTTGGTTTAACACGATCTTACTGACAGAATGCAGTGCATCTCCCATAACAATGTGACCTTAAGGTAACGTGCGGAGTTCCACAGGGTTCAGTTCTTGGCCCTGCACTCTTCAGCATCTACATGCTGCCGCAAGATGACATCATACGCGAATACGGTGTTAGCTTTCCCTGTTATGATGACACCCAACTCTACATGCCCCTAAAGCTGACCAACACGCCGGATTGTAGTCAGCTGGAGGCGTGTCTATATTAAATCAAACAATAGATGTCCACTAACTTTTTGCATCTTAACGCTAAGAAAACGGAAATGCTGGTTATCGGTCCTGCTAGACACCGACATTTGGGTATTATCTTCGACCCAACTCTCTCGTTTGAGTCACACATTAAGAGTGTACTAAAACAGTCTTCTTTCATCTCCGTAATATCGCTAAAATTCTTCCTATTTTTTCCACTAGCGATGCTGAGATCATTATCCATGCGTTCTTTACGTCTCATCTCGATTACTGTAACGTGTTATTTTCAGGTCTCCCTATGTCGAGCATTAAAAGATTACAGTTGGTACAAAATGCGGCTGCTAGACTTTTGACAAGAACAAGAAAGTTTGATCATATTACGCCTATACTGGCTCACCTGCACTGGCTTCCTGTGCGCTTAAGATGCGACTTTAAGGTTTTACTACTTACGTATAAAATACTACACAGTCTAGCTCCATTCTATCTTGCCGATTGTATTGTACCATATATCTAAAGAACTCGGCTTATTAGTGATTCCCAGAGCCCAAAAAAAGTCTGCGGGCTATAGAGCGTTTTCTATTCGGGTTCCAGTACTATGGAATGCCCCCCGGTAACAGTTAGAGATGCTACCTCAGTAGAAGCATTTAAGTCCCATCTTAAAATCATTTGTGTACTCTAGCCTTTAAATGGAACCCTTTTTAGATCAGTTGATCTGCTGTCTCTCTTTTCTGCTCTGCCCCCCTCTCTGGTGTGGAGAGGTTATCAGGTGACCACAGATCAGCCCCAAGGAATGATTCGCTAGCTGTTCAAAGTCGAGACCCAGGATGGACCAAAATGTGAGCTAATGAATTATTAATGCATCTATGTAATCATCAGTTGATGATGTCTCTGCACTGCTGACTTGTCTCCATTCAAGATGGCCTCCCAATGGACTGGACTTTCACATGAAGTCGGGACCTGGGGTGACCACTCCTTATGCATCAGTCGGTGACGCCCCGATGTGTCTACATGCAAGAGGATCCCCCGCTGGCCCCACTATGGACTGGACTCTCCCATTATTAACCGTATCCACTCGGCATCCATCGCACCAGTCACCCGGGAGGGTATATCCCCACATCTGTGGTCCCTTCCAAGGTTTCTCGTTGTTCCCATTGGGTTGAGACATTTGTGATTAGGGCTATGTGAGTAAAGTTTGATTGATAGATAATAATAACATATTCATAATACATTAAATTAAATAAAACATAATATATACACAATTGTACAAATTGAAACAGACAGTATCTAAATTGAGAGTTGCTCCTCCTGTTGACTATTTTAAAAGGCCGTTAAACACATTTGTTTAAGTGTGCATATCTGTAATAGTAAATTGTATTTTTAAAAATATTTTATCATCATATTTATTATTTTATTTTGCAATGTTTCTGCTGTTGCATCATCCTGTATGCTTGTTTTGATTGTACTACTACTGAAACTAGTGAGCATCATGGATGATGCCAGTCACCCTCCGCATAGCGTTATCAGTAGCCAGATGAGCCTGTTCAGTGCTAGACTGCTTCATCCCAAGTGCAGGACTAATAGACTAAAAAACTCCTTTGTCCCACACGCCATCAGACTGTACAACTCCTCTCTGGGAGGGAGGGGGGTACTAGCATGACAGAAGATGCAAAACAATAACAATACTGAAATAAACTGCAACAAAAAACAGTGCAATACATTTTCATTACATGGTCACTACTGCATAGTTTCTCTTTTTAGATTCTTATTTTTACTGTTATATTTTTATTCTTATTTTTACTGTTATATGTTTATTCTTATTGTTGCTTTTTATTTTTATTGTAATATTTTCTATTTTATTTACATGTATACCCCCATTATTTACTTTTTAAATTCGATCTCAATTCTGTACACTGCTGCTGGAATTTTAATTTTCCTGAGGGAACTCTCCTTAAGGAATCAATAAAGTACTATCTATCTACTATTTGTACTTTAAACATCCATCCATCCATCCATTTTCTACCGCTTGTCCCGTTCGGGGGTGTGGGGGGCGCTGGAGCCTATGTGTTTTACAAACCCCGTTTCCATATGAGTTGGGAAATTGTGTTAGATGTAAATATAAACGGAATACAATGATTTGCAAATCCTTTTCAACCCATATTCAATTGAATGCATACAAAGACAACATATTTGATGTTCAAACTCATAAACTTTATTTATTTTTTTGCATATAATAATTAACTTAGAATTTCATGGCTGCAACACGTGCCAAAGTAGTTGGGAAAGGGCATGTTCACCACTGTGTTACATGGCCTTTCCTTTTAACAACACTCAGTAAACGTTTGGGAACTGAGGAGACACATTTTTTAAGCTTCTCAGGTGGAATTCTTTCCCATTCTTGCTTGATGTACAGCTTAAGTTGTTCAACAGTCCGGGGGTTTCCGTTGTAGTATTTTAGGCTTCATAATGCGCCACACATTTTCAATGGGAGACAGGTCTGGACTACAGTCAGGCCAGTCTAGTACCTGCACTCTTTTACTATGAAGCCACGTTGATGTAACACGTGGCTTGGCATTGTCTTGCTGAAATAAGCAGGGGCGTCCATGGTAACGTTGCTTGGATGGCAACATATGTTGCTCCAAAATCTGTATGTACCTTTCAGCATTAATGGCGCCTTCACAGATGTGTAAGTTACCCATGTCTTGGGTACTAATACACCCCCATACCATCACAGATGCTGGCTTTTCAACTTTGCGCCTAGAACAATCCGGATGGTTCTTTTCCTCTTTGGTCCGAGGACACGAAGTCCACAGTTTCCAAAAACAATTTGAAATGTGGACTCGTCAGACCACAGAACACTTTTCCACTTTGTATCAGTCCATCTTAGATGAGCTCAGGCCCAGCGAAGCCGACGGCGTTTCTGGGTGTTGTTGATAAACGGTTTTCGCCTTGCATAGGAGAGTTTTAACTTGCACTTACAGATGTAGCGACCAACTGTAGTTACTGACTGTGGGTTTCTGAAGTGTTCCTGAGCCCATGTGGTGATATCCTTTACACACTGATGTCGCTTGTTGATGCAGTACAGCCTGAGGGATCGAAGGTCACGGGCTTAGCTGCTTACGTGCAGTGATTTCTCCAGATTCTCTGAACCCGTAGATGGTGAAATCTCTAAATTTCTTGCAATAGCTGGTTGAGAAAGGGTTTTCTTAAACTGTTCAACAATTTGCTCACGCATTTGTTGACAAAGTGGTGACCCTCACTCCATCCTTGTTTGTGAATGACTGAGCATTTCATGGAATCTACTTTTATACCCAATCATGGCACCCACCTGTTCCCAATTTGCCTGTTCACCTGTAGGATGTTCCAAATAAGTGTTTGATGAGCATTCCTCAACTTTATCAGTATTTATTGCCACCTTTCCCAACTTCTTTGTCACATGTTGCTGGCATCAAATTCTAAAGTTAATGATTATTTACAAAAAAAAAAGTTTATCAGTTTGAACATCAAATATGTTGTCTTTGTAGCATATTCAACTGAATATGGGTTGAAAATGATTTGCAAATCATTGTATTCCGTTTATATTTACATCTAACACAATTTCCCAACTCATATGGAAACGGGGTTTGTATATATAAAATATTTATATATATTAACTACTTATATATATTTAATAATAATAATTACCTATATATTTATACGTAGTATTTATACTTATATTCATGTGTATATATATATACATATATATTATATTTATATGTATAATTTATATTTATTTACTTATGAAACAGACTTAATAAAAACAACGGGAATGTCACTTAAGTGAATAAAGTGACATCATAGTGAAGATTGACGATCGCTAATTTCTAGAACTATTTTTAAATGCGTGGCTGGCGATCGACGTAATGGGCACCCCGGACTTAAGCACTAAAGTGACAGACTTCCTGCAATGCAAATTAAGATAAGACACATAAATAGTCCATCCATCCATCCATTTTCTACCGCTTATTCCCTTCGGGGTCGCTGGAGCCTATCTCAGCTACAATCGGACGGAAGGCGGGGTACACCCTGGACAAGTCGCCACCTCATCGCAGTCCTGGTTATGAAATAATGAAAGACAAGTCACCATAACTGCGTGCTTTATTGATGTACAGTAAAGCATATCTATAATACAGTAGTAAGGCATATATTTGGTGGCGTTTGATAAGCTTTGAAATGCTAGTGTGTTGTCTGCAACAAAGGGTGCGAGAATGACACACGATAAAGTTAGAAACGAGAAAAGTAATTCAGTGAAAGCAAAAAATGATGCTCTGTCATTCATGCAGCAAGAATATGATGATTAAAATCGCACAAAGGTCTGTGTGTGTGTGTGTGTCAACCTTCTTTCTTGGATCTCATTTTGCCACACAAGCTAGCATAGCAATAAAACCCACACACATCAAAACAACGCGGAAATACACATGAAAACAACACAAAAACTTTCAAAAATGAACACACAAAAGACACAATTATGATTTCCAGCCCCATTAAAGCAGGGGTGTCCAAACCGATGCATTTAGCACATTAAATATGCTGAAATCTGATGAACAAAACACTTAATGGTGTAACATCTGGTAATTTATCTCAATAATTATGAATTAGATTGAGTTTATTATCGTCTTCTTTTTTTTAACAATATAGGAGCCAATAAAAAAAACAAGCTTTGGGCTGAAAAGGTCGACCTTTGGACACCCCTGTGTCAGAGGAATTCCAACGGTAGAGAAACAACACACGCTCAAAGCTTCAAACCATTTTCCCGTCAATCAGTCATATTTCAGTAGCAGCCTCAACGACAAAACAATCTTCCAGGAGGTAATCCGCAAAGCTTCAAATGGGACAAACGCACACTCCTTGTTTAAGGCTTCTTCACGCATAAAGTTTAGGAGTTGGGTCTTTCTGTTTATGTCTCTGGTAGGCGTGTTCTCATGAGGGTGAGGCTGCTGAATGACCGCTGGGCACAAATTTGGATGTCCTAATTCTGAATAAGCAGGACCGCTGGTTTGAAAAGGTACGTCAAACTAGAAAGGCACTACCTAAACAGGAGGTTTACGTCATCACCTCTCGTCAATGTCCTTACATTCTCCATACCTGTCAATATTTGCTTTTGAGAGTTAGGGACACTTCCCAGAAAATAAGGGAAATTCTGCCCCGGGGAGCTGATGGGAAAACATTACTGTCTACTATATTGTGCAACAGTGTGATTGTACTATTTTAAAAACGTGCCTTTACAGACTACAGCAAGGATAATCAACTAAATTGCAGAAAACTAAGGACCAAGGGGCCAGACTTCAATAGTCTCATTGTGTACCGGTATATTGCGGCGGACCAGCATTTGATTTGAATCTGTTTATTTTGTCAGAGTTACAGGAGCACTTTGCCGTTTTTACGGAAATTCTGCAAAAAAGCTAGTCAAAGATCATCTCTGTGACAGCACTCGAGTGCTTTAAGAATATGCTGCAAAAACTTGAGTCACAAGTTTTTTTTAACTGAACTCACAAGCCACCAATTGATTAGCACAAATGATGAAAAAGAGAGGAGCGGAAATGGAACCTTGAGGAACACCACTAGTACAACTGAAGAAGTTGAACAAATGACTGACTGCATCTGACGTAAACAAGCTACAGCAACACCTTAGTTACATAAATCACATTACAAAAACCATTTGTAACCGCCAAAAAGAAGAGGACGTAAAGGGGTGCCTTGAGGAACGCCTCAAAAGTGTAATCACAAGTTTGGACCCCTGGTGTTTTATGTTTGCGAGCAAGGGTAAAATGTGAGCGCAAATGTGTTTACAGTGGTCCAAGTTTCTCTATAAACAACTCGTGTTTTTAGGAATTTGCTGCAAAAATGTTTGCCCCGAAAGTTTTGAACTGAACTTGGGGGCCGGTATTGTGTCATTCCCGGGCTGGATTTGGCCCTTGGTTTACCAGTTGAACAGCCCGGGGCTACAGGGTGTCTGATGTCATTTTAAACCATGAAAGTTGAAATAAGGGAACAGGAAGGCTCAGGGAAAGAAAGACGAAATATGAGATCTTGTATGGTAAAATAGGAGGGATCACAGGTATCCAAATATTGTCTCATTCCCCAGGAAAAGAGGCCACTAACAAGCTGATCTGCTATCAGCGAGGGGAACGGCCTATTCGTATGCAGGACGACAGCAACGACCACCAAGTAGAGACATAAATAGGGAATCTCCACACCTAAAATTTTGACCCAAAGTAGAATGCCTAATGGTTCTGATGGATGGTCGTTGCCTGGCAACCACCCTCAGCAGACACACAGTTTAGAGAAATAAATCATGAACCCTTCACATCTAAAATTTAGAACTCAAGAAGCCTTTTGGATGAAAATTAAAATGTTTTTAACAAACAACCTTTGCAGATTAGCATGGCCTGGACTACAGAGTATACCAGGACATATTCCAGTGGTTAAATGATATTTCATGACAGTGTGCAATGTGTACCAAACAGTGTAAGGCTCGTTACTTGAAAACATTTGAAATCAAATGATCCAATGATTTGACAACGTGCATGTTGGAAACATCGTCCTGAGATGACAACCGAGTTAATGGAGACGTGTTATTATGGAGTAGCATATGGACATGGACACACACACAACGTACTGTAAAGTTCCAGGATGCCTGCATTACCTTAACAGTATTGTACGCTGTTATATAAAGACATTTTAATAAATTTATTATTACAATCATTCTCTTTTTTTTTTTTATACAAATGTCATTTTTGCTGGTTACAAAGTGATGCACGCTAAACACACGTATCTTTTTTTTTTCTTGTCTCCCCCCACTCCCAAAAAACTATTTTTATACAATTGCATAGAAGTTTAAAAACCTCAGGACGGTTTAAGAAACTACTGAAATCTACAGAATATATTTTTTTTTTTTACTTTAACGCGTCTTTTGCACACCACAAAGACAAAAATAGACATTTTTATATTCAGTGTGTCTGCCAATCCAGCTCTTTATACTATAAAAGCATGCAGTAGGTTGGGGGAAATGAGGGGAGGGGGAGCTCAGAAGAACGGTGCCTGGTTCACGATTGGCTTGTCTGTCATGATGCTGACCAAAGACTCCATGGCGCGGCCCAGATCGTCTGCCATGTGGAACAAACTACCAATGCTGGGCCCCGAGGAGGGACAGGTGTTTGAGAACAAACCTGTGGAAACAAAAAAAAGCAAGAACTGCAAACACTTGCAATCTGAGCATCGCAATGTGGGGCTAAAACTGTGTGGGGAAATACGTATTTGATCCCCTACTGATTTTACTCCATTGCAAAGATACGAAGAAGTCATCATATTTATAGTTTTCTTTTAAAAAAAGCGACCAATGACAAAACGAGTGTAGGCTTATGAAAGCAAATATTGCTCTTCTCATTGAGCACTGCACCTGCAGGCAACTCCGTCTTGTAATTTCGCCATTCTCTAATATTTGATGACAATTAAGCGTTCTATTCTATTCTAACATTAAAAAACAACTATTTTGTGGAAGCACATTCGGCACATTTATGTTGGGTAAAAGTGTCATTGATCGGCGTGACTCATCTTGATGAATAAAATATCAGAGGTAGGCTCCAGTTTCAGCCTGAACCAGTATAAGTGGTAGAATTAGAACATAAAGGACAAATATTTCACCCTTTTTCCTTGTTAAAAATAAACCACGTAAAAATCTGCTGGACAGTGTACAGTCCATCTGCTGGTCATCACTCATATTTCATTGTAGAGTGCATCTAACATATAACTAATCAATAAACAGAAGCGTTGCAGTGCACGTCCACGTCATTGTTTCAAGCTTCTGATGGGCCAAAATGCACAACGACAAAAATCTACGTTCTGGAATACAGTGGGGCATAAAAGTATTTAGTCAGCCACCAATTGTGCAAGTTCTCCCACTTAAAATGATGACAGAGGTCTGTAATTTTCATCATAGGTACACTTCCAACTGTGAGAGACAGAATGTTTAAAAAAAATCCAGGAATTCACGTTGTAGGATTTTTAAAGAATTTATTTGTAAATTATGGTGGAAAATAAGTATTTGGTCAATAACAACAATTCAACTCAATACTTTGTAATATAACCTTTGTTGGCAATAACAGAGGTCAAACGATTACTATAGGTCTTTACCAGGTTTGCACACACAGTAGCTGGTAATTTGGCCCATTCCTCCATTCAGATCTTCTCGAGAGCAGTGATGCTTTGGGGCTGTCGCCGAGCAACACAGACTTTCAACTCCCTCCACAGATTTTCTATGGGGTTGAGGTCTGGAGACTGGCTAGGCCACTCCAGGACTTTCAAATGCTTCTTACGGAGCCACTCCTTCGTTGCCCGGGCGGTGTGTTTGGGATCATTGTCATGCTGGAAGACCCAGCCACGTTTCATCTTCAAAGCTCTCTCTGATGGAAGGAGGTTTTGGCTCAAAATCTCACGATACATGGCCCCGTTCATTCTTTCCTTAACACGGATCAGTCGGCCTGTCCCCTTGGCAGAAAAACAGCCCCAAAACATGATGTTTTCACCCCCATGCTTCACAGTAGGTATGGTGTTCTTGGGATGCAACTCAGTATTCTTCTTCCTCCAAACACGACGAGTTGAGTTTATACCAAAAAGTTCTATTTTGGTTTCATCTGACCACATGACATTCTCCCGATCCTCTGCTGTATCATCCATGTGCTCTCTGGAAAACTTCAAACGGGCCTGGACATGCACTGGCTTAAGCAGGGAGACACGTCTGGCACTGCAGGATTTGATTCCCTGTCGGCGTTGTGTGTTACTGATGTTAACCTTTGTTACTTTGGTCCCAGCTCTCTGCAGGTCATTCACCAGGTTCCCCCCGTGTGGTTCTGGGATTTTTGCTCACCGTTCTCATGATCATTTTGACCCCACGGGATGAGATCTTGCGCGGAGCCCCAGATCGAGGGAGATTATCGGTGGTCTTGTATGTCTTCCATTTTCTGATAATTGCTCCTACAGTTGATTTTTTCACACCAAGCTGCTTGCCTATTGTAGATTCACTCTTCACAGTCTGGTGCAGGTCTACAATTATTTTCCTGGTGTCCTTCGACAGCTCTGTGGTCTTGGCCATAGTGGAGTTTGGAGTCTGACTGTTTGAGGCTGTGGACAGGTGTCTTTTATACAGATAACGAGTTCAAACAGGTGCCATTAATACAGGTAACGAGTGGAGGACAGAAGAGCTTCTTAAAGAAAAGGTTACAGGTCTGTGAGAGCCAGAGATCTTCCTTGTTTGAAGTGACCAAATACTTATTTTCCACCATAATTTACAAATAAATTATTTAAAATTCCTACAATGTGAATTCCTGGATTTTTTTTCACATTCTGTCTCTCACAGTTGAAGTGTACCTATGATGAAAATTACAGACCTCTGTCATCATTTTAAGTGGGAGAACTTGCACAATCGGTGGCTGACTAAATACTTTTTTGCCCCACTGTATATGCATTTTGCTTTTAAAAGCCATTTAAATGTATTCAAATGTGTCCTTTACAGTTTGTGCTTGACCTGAACTAATCAAGTTTCTTAGTGGAACATTTGCGAGCACGGTGTGTTGAAATCAATTTAACCAGTGCAACTTGTTTTCCTAGAACTGTTTCATCTGGCAACACTGTCTCTATGACGTCTTGGAGTGAGAAGTCGCTTCTGGGAAGGCACACAATAAGCGATGTGTTTGTTTGTGTACTAAAGGCTCAACCATCCAGGTTGTTGAGTCAGGACTAGACAGAACAAATGGTCAAACAGCTTTTCTGCAGCTTCTTAATATTTTTATGGATAAATATCCTCCGCTTTGGCACGTGTGACAGCATACCACGTTGGCTGGCTGCAGCTTCGTGATGTGGATTGATGCAATAGCTGGGCTGATTCGCCAGGAATCAGATTGGGTTTCTCTCTCGCGCACAAACTTTTTATTAGTTCAGATGGTTGGAGGGCAGGATGTTCATCTCTGAGGGGCACTTAGACGCGCACATCCACTCTCTAATCAAAACATATTGCAATGACATGCGGTATGTGTGGTGTTCATGTTGGGTGGTCCGACTTTTTGTGTTGCCGTAAATCAGGCCTGGGCAATTATTTTGACTCGGGCGGCCAAATTTAGAGAAAAAAATGTGTCTGGGGGCCGGTATATCTATTTTTAGGAACACTAATACAAAACCTCACAATAATGTCTGATTGAATGCTAAAACATTATGACAGACTGCCTAAAAAAACAGAGTGGAATTAAATTTTTTTTTACTGAATGAGACACCCAGAATGGGTTAGGCTTAGGGTTTACAATATTAACTATGAACGATAAAACGCTGAATATTAACATATGAACGCCACCCCCCCTCTCGATCGACATATTTTACAATAAAGCTAAACACAACAAAAATGCAACAAACACAGCGAAATATGTTATATTTAAAATGTTATATTTTTATTCTCATTGTTGATTTTTATTTTTATTCTATTGTAATATTTTTCTATTTTGTTTCCATTTATACCCCCATTATTTACTTTTTACTTTTTAAATTTGATCTCAACGCTGTACACTGCTGCTGGAATTTTAATTTTCCTGAGGGAACTCTCCTGAAGGAATCAATAAAGTACTATCTATCTATCTATATGAACGCGTAGGGTAAAAAAATGAACCCGCCTACGATCTGATACATCTGATACATCACTAAGCTTTAGAACTTTGTTGTAAAAATCTCCTTCCGTGTCTGTCCCTGACACCCGCATTTCAGGCTGGCCGCTCTGGAAACACTATGTGGAAACGCTCCCCACCCACACTGCTTGGTGCCTCGTCTGAGCTGCTGTTATTTAGATTACCATAGTAACTAGTATATCATGCAAAAGAGCAGATTCCAACCATTGAAATACTTTGTATAGTTCAAGACTTACGGTAATTTGAAAACATCACTGCACATCATAATGGCAGCTACAGTTTTTAATTTGCCGTAAATGCATTAGGGACCGTTGGGAAAAAGTCGCGGCAGTAGAGAGAGAGAGTTACCGAAAGAGAAGTGACAGTTGTGGAGGAGCTGAGAGTGAGGTTTTATTTTGGTGTGGTTATAGTCGACAGTGACCAATTTATGCTGGATAGTTGTTTGTAATTGTTGTTTTGGTGTGGTTACTACGGGTAGTAACTGATCTCGCAAAATAAAAACAAATTGAGCGTTGATCACCTCGTCCTCTTTATACCGTCTACACAGACAAGGTAGTAGTTAGTTTCTTGTGTAATGTCCATACTGGCCAACCCTCCCGATTTTCCCGGGAGACTCCCGAATTTCAGCGCCTCTCCCGAAAACCTCCCGAGACAAATTTTCTCCCGATTTCCAGCCGGAGCTGGAGGCCACGCCCCCTCCAGCTCCATGCGGATGAGGAAGATACAGCAATGGTGACACCGACGACGGGTAAGATGAAGAAATACGCTTGTAAGTTCCAAAACGAATGGAAACAAGAATTTCAGTTTATCCAGGGCAGTTCGAAAGGGGAAGGGGTATGTTGCCTGTAAATTTTGTAGAACAGACTTCTCCATTGAACACGGTGGCCGAACGGATATACTCAGTCATGAACGGACAGCGAAGCACAAAGCGTCGGCAGCGCAGCACCGGTCCGATCCCAGTATTATGGGCCACCTCGCTAAATGGAGACTCGATGGTGTAACATATGCCGAGACAAAGATGGCTATGCTGATAGCTCAGGGGTCGGCAACCTTTACCACGCAAAGAGCCATTATGACCTGTTTCACAAATCTAAAATGAAATAGCACTGCATACAAAGCTTTTTTTTTTTTTTTGCTTTGTGCTATGTATAAACCAGGGGTCTCAGACACGCGGCCCGTGAGACGTTATTTTGCTGCCCGCACCTTAATATGAAAATTTAACGTTGGTGCGGCCCGCAAGTTTTATATGAATGGCGCTTGACAGTGTCATACTTGCCAACCTTCACGATTTTTCCGGGAGATTTCCGTAATTCAGGGCTACTATTCTTTCAAATGTCTGCTGATTTTCACCCAAACAACACTAATAAGGGTGTGCTGCGATGGCACTGCCATTAGCGCCCTCTACAGCCTGTACTAACAGCGTGCCAGCCCGGTTACAGGTTGTATGCGGCCTCTGCCTGCACACGTAAGTGACTGCAAGGCATACTTGGTCAACAGCCATACAGGTTACACTGAGGGTGGCGATATAAACAACTTTAACACTCTTACTAATATGTGCCACACTGTGAACCCACACCAAACAAGAATGACAAACACATTTTGGGAGAACATCCGCACCGTAACACAACATAAACACAATAGAACATATACCCAGAATCCCATGTATCCCTAACTCTTCCGAGCTACATTATACACCCCCGCTACCACCAACCCCAGCTCGTATCTCAAATTACTTAGTTAAGGTATTGGTAAGTTGAGGTACCACTGTCAGAGTTTCCCCTAAACTGCCAAGATACCTGTGGCGGTGGGAGCCTGGTCACAATGATGTCATCAAGTAATTTGCTGTGATATGATTTCCTTTAAAAAGGCTCAAAAAATGTAAAAATACATTTTAAACAAATCAGTTTTTTATTAATAAGTATTAAGATATATTTTTTATAGTTTTGCCATATTGTCAAATGTTGCTCCTTTTTGTACAAGGTACTTTGACATTTCTTCAAGTGTTTACAGACATTTCATGACTTTTTTAAAAACAACTAGCAACAAATCTAGCATCTACTTCTGGTTATAGAATGTACTCGTGTTTAGAGACTCTTAACTTCTGTCCCTTGTTGTCGCTGACTAAAGAAGAGGACTGAAGCAAACATTAGGTCACACTTGCTGGGCGCTGTTGCCCTAGTTGGACTTTCTCTTTTTAAAAGCCGCCACTGTCCTCGTAATATTTGCACATTTTGAAGAAGGCTGTCCGCGCGGGTATATCTGCAATATATATAAAAAATCACATCCACATCGCAGAAACTGTATGTTAACAACGCTGCAGACAGTCTCAATGGAGGGCATTTTGTTTTCATCTGGTTTCGGTTACGTGGTTTTCGGTGATCAAAGTCTTTTTTCGGTGGTCAAGTTTTCGGTACATCACTTGTCAAAAGTGCGCAAATAATAGGATATATGTATATATACATATATATATCAATTCATACTGTAACGACCAGCTAATGTTAATGTTTTATGTTTGTGTGGTTTGGATTTGATGTCAGTTTCTCCCATGTTTGCAAGCACACTGTTCGTGCCTGAAAGGTGATTGGCGGAAAATGAGGAAGTGTTGTGTATCCGGGTAAGCGTGGACTCAAGAGACAAAACTATTTACACAGGAGGTAAAACCTGGTGGAATTGTGTCATTATTTGTTATCATAAGATTGGTTATAAAAGTTAAACATAGTGTCAGACATTGTGTGATTTCTTCTGCGGCCTACAATATATTACTCTAATTCATTTTCAAGTAAAGAAAAAGCCCTTATTTTCAAGATGCGGCGGTAATAAAAATGCTGTGGCGGAGCACCACATTCAGTTACATTAACCTCTAAAGGCCTTAGTGGCCACATGCGTGGACAGTACCTTTTAGCTCTTATTTCCAAAATTGTGTACACTACTGACTTGGGGTCTTATGCCGACATATGGACACTTATACTGCTATCTGGTGGTGTCAGAAGAGTATAACATGCAATGGAATTTGGGAAGAAAAAGTGTAAAAATAACAATTAGCATGTCACTACACATGAAGTACACGTTTGTTACTTATGGACTAAGTACATCATATAAAAAGATGATTTTTAGTTTTTATTCTAATTAGGGTCCTATAAGCCCAAATAGCAAAGAGAAATAAAAAAATCATGTAAACAAACAGCTTGGGCCTTAAGAGGTTAAGGGAAAACCCTGACTGGATTTTGAGATACGAGCTGTCTCTTGGCCTTTTGTTTAGTTGCGAGGATAATTTGAGTCACGAGCCTCACTGCCGCTACATGCCACTGTCAATGCAATAAGACCCACCCAAACAGCCGATCTTCCTTGCTGGCATTAGCTTGTAGCTAGAGATAGACATAACTTTGTTTTCCAAACATTGAAAATCAAACATTTGGCAGCAGTCCAGCTTCTAAAGCTTTCAAGCAAACATCCTTATCCTGCCGAGGCTTGTTCCTTTACCCACGACTGGGCTTCCTGCGCACGTTTGAAGCTGTGCCAGTTGTCCAGGACGGTTTGTCGCCAGTCCTGCTGCTGGCCAGTCTGGTGTGATAGTGACCTTCCCAGCACATCTTCTAAAAAGCGCCCACTCTTCTACCCCACTACACTGATTGTGGGAGAAATCATAACTTGGAATATCTGCTTTTTCCATGTAAATAATTGCTCCTATCTCAGCCTTATTGACCAACTGTCCCTTTTTGCTAACTAGACTCATTGTACATATTGGATCTATTGAAACAGGAAGACGGCAATCAGAAAAGACTTAAAAGGATTTCTAAGTCCTCTTCAGTCTACTGGAAAGGTACTGGTATATGCTTTATATTATATGTGCATCACTTAATAGAAGTACTGCAGTTGTTTACACTATTGTCTCCGCTCGGGATGGTTTCTTGCTGGCCCCACTATGGACTGGACTCTTACTATTATGTTGGATCCACTATGGACTGGACTCTCACAATATTATGTCAGACCCACTCGACATCCATTGCAATCGGAGGGGGGGGGGGGGTTACCCACATATGCGGTCCTCTCCAAGGTTTCTCATAGTCATTCACATCAACGTCCCACTGGGGTGAGTTTTTCCTTGTCCTTATGTGGGCTCTGTACCGAGGATGTCGTTGTGGCTTGTGCAGCCCTTTGAGACACTTGTGATTTAGGGCTATATAAATAAACATTGATTGATGATTGATTGATTGATACTGTTGTATTTGTTTTTCAAACTAAATTTCTTATCTAACAGTGTTTTTTCTTTTTAAAAGTCATGTCACATGTTAAAATGGTGGTGTTTTGGGAGGGCCAAGCACAGATTAAACAGATTTCAATGGGCGGGTCTGATTTGAGATACGAGTATATTAAGTTAAGAGCTCGGTCGTAAATTGAGGGACTTCTTTTTTACAATTCAACGGTTCTAACTATATTTATTAAATGAATAGAAAACAAGCAAGGAAATATTTATAAATTCTAATAAGTGCTCAACTGTAAACACAAATGTCTTCTTATGGGTTAAATTATCTGTATTGGTGTGAATGTAGCCTGATAAAGCTGTTTTATGAGGATCCAGGATTTTCAGTTTGTGGATGATGTGATTTTTTAGAGGGCAAGATAAGAAGGTTAAGGCACTGGTGTCACTGACCTCTCATTGGTGTCCCCTTCTCCCTCCTGGCTCACAGAGAAAAGCAAGGAAAGAAGATGAGGAAAGAAGGAAACATCAGTGTCAGTTTAAGAAAGGGAGGAAACAAAGCAGAGTTTGAAGGAAAGCGCTACAAGGTAGGACAGTTCTTCAGACCTTGGCTATGGGGGAAGGAGTGGTTGAGCTGTTCCATCACTTCTTCCAGCCCAGATGCATCGTGGGAAGGGGTGGACAGGTCGTCATCACCTGGAGCAGGCAGATGTAGACATAAAACAGCTTCAAGTAACTCCAGTCCACCCTTAATCTCAACATTATTGTCACGTTGCCATTTTTCTTTAGGAAAGGACACTTATGCATCACTATTGTTAGGGTTCTGATGACAACCTGCTTTGCTTGATAGATTAAACATTTGTTTTTTATGTGGATAAATTAATCAAAAAAACAACAAATACCAATTCATGTGTTGCCCAAACTACATTTTCTTGTCCATAAAATAACAAAAGCAAACAAACACACATACAGTACAGAAGTTGTTTCAGTTGTATTTACTTGTCCTCTCGTCTCTTAACTCTAATTATTCTCTTAACTCTAATCTTACTAATAAATTAAATAATTACCAAGAAATCTGCAAAAATAAAAACAATTTGACGTAATGTAACACAAAAAAGTTGCATGGTTGACACTACGCTTTTTTCTTGACTAGTGCCTATATAGATACTGTGTGTACATGTTTTTTAAATTGTATTTTAAAAGCTTATTTTAATTGTTAATTGTTTCTTTTTTAAGCTGCTGTGCTGCTATTATTATTGTTTTGAATACTGCATATTAGGGCTGGGCAATATGGCCAAAAAAATAAACACGATTAATTTTTTCATATCATCCGATCTCGATTGATATAATAATCTTTATTTTTTTTTGATTGCAGGATTATAGCGAGTGCTTACTCGAGGTGAGACAGTACAGGTAACCCACGCTACAGTCCGTACCTGGTTTTAAAGCCACGCTTTTGCTTCTTTTTGATACGTTTTGTGGGAGTAAAAGCAACTTTTTTTCCTCTCAAAATTATTTTGTTATTTTGCTTGTCATCACAAACATTCTGCAGTAAACAAAGCATAATTGGTGTAGTGGATACTACAATGTGTTTATTTCAAGTTAACATTTACTAAACAACACTTTCAAATGGTAAATTATCATTACCGGTATATTATTAATTATTATTCTTTGATTACTTGTATACATCAGTGCTTCTCACCAGTGTAAAATAATGTATACCAACACATAAAACAAGTTTAATGATTATTTCAGGAACAAGATATTTTTTATCCACAAACTCAAAAATGATTTGAACAAAAAGTGTTTGCTGAGTTTTTTAGTACATGTTATATCAGAGGAGTTGAATCTTTGCATACACATAAACAAAAAGTCTAATTGGAAAACAATTTGATATAAAATGCCTTTTTCTGATTCAATTAGTAAGTGTGTTTATTCTCCCAGTCGTGACCAATACAATATAGTTCAGTCACAAAGACATTTGATTGCCTGCGAGTCCACATTTAGGGCAGGACTACTGCGTACCACAACATGAACTCAAGCAGCCAGTGAGACTGAAGTTTCTGCTCCTTCTAAATGTTCTGTTTCAACTTCTATGCTAGTGTTAGTCATAATTATTTATTGTATTCTTCTGGGCTGCACTTCCAGCTGTGAGAGGGGAATAGGCACAACACTGGTTGAACATTATCATATTTTTCGGAGTATAAGTCGCTCCGGAGTATAAGACGCACCGGTCGAAAATGCGAAAACATATATAAGTCGCACTGGAGTATAAGTCGCATTTTTGGGGGAAATTTATTTGATAAAACCCAACACCAAGAATAGACATTTGAAAGGCAATTTAAAATAAATAAAGAATAGTGAACAACAGGCTGAATAAGTGTACGTTATATGACGCATAAATAACCAACTGAGAACGTGCCTGGTATGTTAACGCAACATATTATGGTAAGAGTCATTCAAATAACTATAACATATAAAACATGCTATACGTTTACCAAACAATCTGTCACTCCTAATCGCTAAATCCCATGAAATCTTATACGTCTAGTCTCTTACGTGAAAAATGTTTATAGTTTAAATAAGGATTACATTTTCTTTTGAACTTCAGGCTAATTGATGCACTTTAAATCTTTTTTGTTACAGACTAAAATACAATGTTAATAAATATTGTATTTGTTTTAAGTTGATCTATATTTCTGTGTTTTTATTTTATTTAATGTTAAGAAGGACACAATGGTATGCAGAGGTGTACTTTAAAAAAATTCTACAGACAAATTATACTATTTATAGTCGCTGCGGAGACAGGTCTGTACGGTTAGCTTTTTCACTAGTAGCACCGATGCTAATAAATGAAAAAAATTAGTAGCACAGACATGTTTTGTGAAACAATGTGAAGTGTCTTAAATATCACAATTTCATAATTAACACTCAAACAACGTACACATGTGCACTCATACATATAAACACAATGCCATCATAAGACCTACTGCAACGCTCAATTAAACACAGAGAACATCGCTGAAGTGCGCTAAACTTTTATTTATTATTTGAATGTCTTTAAATACATATTATCATTAATCCACTGTAGTGAACAGATAAATAAGCTGTCAAGTGATTCGCTACAGAACTTCAGAAAATGAGTCATAATCCGCTGCAGAAGTCTGAGTGCACCACATTGCTGTGTGTGAGTCGAGTAAACCAGCTGGAGTCAGATAGCTTTTGCTACACTCAGGAGAGTACAGCAACATCACTTTTTAGTTAATTTTACGGACTTCAATATGTCTCCAATGCAGTAGTGTAAAAATAACAACATGAACATGGAAAAAGCACCTAAAAGATAAACGGCCACCAATAGTGGTCGCACATTTGTTCACTATTCGCACATTCATGTTATCATGATCGTACCTGTGGCGTTAAGAAACATGCAGCAGTTATTTATGTACCGCTTTATCTGGGCATTTTAGAAGCAGCCTTGCAGTGCATCGACAATAAAACCCATTTTTAGCATACTGAAGCTGTGCCCTGGCAGACGCTGATACTAACTGCAAACGTGTGCTGGAATGTTCCAAGCGCAAGAAAATGTATATTTCAAGATGCTTTTTTCATAAAACAAAAATCATTGAAAAAACACCAGCGCTCACCAAAATGCTTCAATTGAATTTGGTTTAATCAGCCCCTTAAGTCAGCAGCTATTATATTATAAAAATATATTGCTGAATAGGAAATTATGTCTAATATTTTTTATTTTTGACAGTCTATATACAGTATGTTGACAAGTATACAGTAGGTAGGATGGCGCTGTAGGACATGCTGAATAAAGATGCAAAACAGTTCACTTTTAGTCTAGATAAATCACATGCTGTGTGCAAAATGATAACATTATATTCTGATTACTTAAGAGATGCAATCCTCTGCGCACGAGCTTAATAGATCAGCTTTGTGTGTGCTATCAAGTTTGCACGTGTATTAATACCGTATTTTTCGGACCATAGTGCGCACTGGATTATAAGGCGCACTTCCGATGAGCAGGCCTATTCTGGTCTATTTTCATACAAACGCGCAATGGACTATAAGGTACATTAAAGGTGTCATATTATTATTTTTTCTTTCTAAATTGAAAACATTTCTACATAACATGTAATGGTGGTTCTTTGGTCAAAATGTTGCTTCGATGATGTTTTACAGACCATTTTCCAGTCGCATTCTGACCTTCGCTTAAGGATGTGCCGTTTAGTGAGCGGTCTTATTTACGTGGCTTCACTTCGACAGCGTCTTCTGCCCGTCATCTTTGTTGTAGCGGTGTAGCGTGCAAGGACGGGAGTGGAAAAAGTGTCAAAAGATGGAGCTAATTGTTTTGATGACATTCAGACTTTACTTAAATCAACAACGGAGCAGCATCTCCTCATCCGTGGCTCACTAGTGCAACAACGCCGGAAATGTGTCCCGTGAAAAACCGTTCGACCGGAACTCTCTAAAGTTCCGTGGGTGAATTATGTAAACCCACTACATCAGTAATTTTCAGCGCTTCCATAGCAAGTCTACTGACAGATATAAGCAATAACTTTACTCTACTTTATACTAGAATTGCCAACAGTGGAGGATGAATGCCCCATAACAAGAGGATAGAGAAAAAGACGAGGTCTATTGACTACGGCGGACTCTCGGCACGGACTACAATGGCAGACGAGGGCAAATTTTCAGGACTTATGTAGATCCCTAATACACATCAGCAGGAACAGGTAAGAAAAGTTGGTTTTGCATAATATTGCGAAACAAAATGCCAGATATAATGTCTGCTAATAGGTGCATTTTGTGGTCCTTATACACACACCATAATAATAATGTGTCGACAATCCATCAAGCGATAGCTTACCAAAGTCATACTAAAACATTTTGACAGATTTTTGAGCGCTGTGTGTGATGTTCTATATTCTCAATGGAATATTTTAAGTTTTGGGGTTGTTTACTGGCGTCATCTTGCAGTCTACATGTATCTCTTATGTGTGACTGCCATCTACCAGTCACACTTATCATTACATCCATCCATCCATTTTCTACCGCTTGTCCCGTTCGGGGGTTGTTGGAGCCTATCTCAGCTGCACATTACACCATGTACTAAATAAAATAGCTTTGAGGTCAGTAAGCACAACCAGAGTTATGGTTTATAACGGTTTATAAAGCGCACTGTCGATTTTTTGAGAAAATGAAAGGATTTTAAATGTGCCTTATAGTCCAAAAAATACGGTACTTGTAAACCCTTTGGAAATCAGGCCCATAAAGTAATAGGTGCTTGCTTCATGAAAGCAAGAGTGGTCATCCGATTCCGTGCCATTACAAGATATTGTACAATCCTGACTAGCCTTGGACAAAATTATAAGAAGGTACAAATGCCTGAAGGACACAACAGAGATTAAAGAAAGTACAATAGACAGGACTACTGTGACGCGTCAATGAGAGACAAAGTTGGATGTAAACTGTCTAAGAAAAGAAGCTCACAAAAGAAGTAGTTCTTTTTTTTAATTTTTATTAATGTTTCATGTAATTTTCTTGTCATTCCAGACGCTCAAATGCGTTGGTGATGCGATCCACAGCCTCGCACACAGAATCAAGTGTCAGTGTGCATATCTTTCTGTTGTCTAGACTGCGATTCAGAAAAGGTGTAACAGGACCACAAAAAATCTGTACAAGTTGTCAGACATGTCTATATAT
Source organism: Nerophis lumbriciformis (assembly GCF_033978685.3). Taxonomy (NCBI): domain Eukaryota; kingdom Metazoa; phylum Chordata; class Actinopteri; order Syngnathiformes; family Syngnathidae; genus Nerophis; species Nerophis lumbriciformis. The sequence goes on along the minus strand of NC_084548.2, from coordinate 26,080,610 downwards.
AAACTCCAGCATTTCAAGAGAGTTGGACGGAAAATTAAAGGATTCAAGTATGAGCGTGCAGGAGCGTGTGTGTGTGTAGGTGTGTGTGCGATTTCCCACCCATTGTGTCAGTAGTCTGGCTGGCAGCCACGCGGAGATGAGGAAGTGAAGAGTCTGAGCGTTGAGACGAGGTGGAAGGGGAGGACATTGCGGTGCCGTTCACCTTGGAATCCGTCTAATGGAGAAAAAATACACAAGACACAAGTGTGAACATAGAGAGTTAAAAGGTCTGTTATAATCACACTTTGGTTCATTTTGGGCTGCAGTACAGGGACAAAATATAAAACTGTTTAGCATTTGCGTAAGTACCGTAGCTTAAGTTATTTCTAAAATGGAACATAAACCCTGTTTTTCAAGCTCTGGCTTCTCCTTGACCCTATCGCTAATTATAATGACACATTAGCACTTTTAATGTGTGCTTCGTGGGAAACCGGCACGCCCCTGTACTGAACCAAACAATCAGATTACAAATAAATGTACCGTTACACCCCTAGTAACAAGTACACCACAAAGAGACGTGTATCCGTGTGTGTGCCCACCTGCTCTAGGAGTTGCCTGAGTCGGTGCAGTTGGGACTCCAGCTGTTTGTTGTGATCCTCAAGGATCTGCATCCGAGCCTCCAGGCGCCCCTTGTGCTGTCGCAGCAGCTTGGCCTCGGCAATAAGCTCGGCGTCCCGCGCACGTTGCGGCGACACAGGCAGCATTTCTGGAGGCGAAGGTAGAGGGGACAGGCCCTTTCTGTCATGGGCCTTCTTCAGACGGTCATACTCGGCTTGCAGCTTCCTGCGGCAAGGACGAGACATGATGGCGACGTCAGCAATCTGGTGATTCAATCACTCGGTCTGATTTAGTTGCAGGAGTGGGGTCCAAACTTTTTTCAGATTCGGCCCCATACATAAAAATTGTATAGAGGAGCCACTTTGATACATTTTATACATCGTTTAATGTGGACCGCGACGAAAGCCTGGAAATAATGTGAGTCAATAAAAAATTGCATCTCTATTACTAAATATTCGTTCTTTCAATTTTGTCTTTTTAAATGTAATATGTATCTGATCATGCAACAAACATAATATTAACACAAATTCCAAATATTTATTTTAGGCCATATGTTATTGTATAAGCTACATGTAATATGTTTATAACTGTGTAGGACACGGCAAGTTCTACACACACACACACACACACACACACACACACACACACACACACACACACACACACATATATATATATACTGTATATATATATATATATATGTATACACATATATATACAGTACAGACCAAAAGTTTGGACACACCTGATTTAATGTGTTTACTTTATTTTCATGACTATTTGTGAAGTGAATTATATTTATATAGCGCTTTTCTCTAGTGACTCAAAAGCGCTTTTACATAGTGAAACCCAATATCCAAGTTACATTTAAACCAGTGTGGGTGGCACTGGGAGCGGGTGGGTAAAGGAACCCTCAAGTTGCTGGCACAACCGCTCTACCAACCGAGCTATATCGCCCCTATTTACATTGTATATTGTCACTGAATGCATCAAAACTGTGACACCTGTGAAGTGAAAACCCTTTCAGGTGACTACCTCTTGAAGCTCATCGAGAGAATGCTAATAGTGTGCAAAGCAGTAATCAGAGCAAAGGGTGGCTATTTTGAAGAAACTAGAATATAAAACACGTTTTCAGTTATTTCACCTTTTTTGTTAAGTACATAACTCCACATGTGTTCATTCATAGTTTTGATGCCTTCAGTGACAATCTACATTGAATGAGGAGAAGATGTGTCCAACCTTTTGGCCTGTACTGTATATATACATTTATTAGGGATGTCACGGTATGAACATTTCTTATCACAGCTATTGTGACCAAAATTATCATTATTATCATGGTAATTTTAAATGTGCTCACCAATTTCAAAAACTACTTATACTGAAATCCTTTAACCATGTTTTATTTAAAAAAAATAATATATATATGTATGTACCTCAAGTAGAAAATGTAACAACACAAGCACTATAAACAAAAAAATATGGCAGAAACAAAATAATAACATAGATAAATAAAAATCCATGTGAAAATTGTGCAAGATTGCACCTTATGGACAAAAGACGTAACTACACTTTTTGTCCATATAGATAAGAATAGTGTTCATACATGAGGTCTAGTCTTATACATAGGGCTGCACGATTATGCCCAAAATAATAATTAAGGTTATTTTTTTTATCAATAGTGTAATCACAATTATTAATCATGAATATTCATTTTTAGGTGAAACAGTGTCAGGGTGGGGCGTGAACGTGACACATACATACATTTAAAGACAAATATTTGTGTTTTTGTTCATTAATAGCATCATTGTGTCAGCTTTTTCTCATTACATGATGCCTTTATCTCTGTTTTTTACATTTTGAAAGAGAGAAGTTATGTCCATTTACATGTACTAAATGTGTGTACATGCTGTATCGGGGTAGATCCATTATGACTTTGAGCAGAAATTTGTCGTATAGGAATTAACTGTACATCATAAAACATAAAATAAATGCTATGTCACATTGATGGTTTTTAAAGTAGTAACTGTGTAATCATGTTTTGTCTTAGTCATGTTTTGTTTAGTTTCTGGCTTTTCACTCCCTTGTCTCGTTTGCATGATTACCCATTAGTTTCACCTGTTCCACGTTTGGACTCATTGTGCACTCTTGTTTGTCACCATAGCAACCATTAGTTTTCACCTGTCACGTCACGCACCTGTTTCACGTTTTGAGTCACGCACCTGTTTTCGTTAATCATGTCTGTGTTATTTAAGCTTTTCATTTTCTGTTGTTCGTTCTGACGACATCCCCGCATTTATGCCCCCTGTCACACTCTGTCCACCTCTGCGCACTTCATGTCCATGCCAAGTAAGTTTGTTTATTATTGCCACAGTTAGTGTTTTTTGTTGTTCATAGTTTTTTGCCCCCGTGCAAGTCTTTTGTTTTCGTTAGTCAAGTTTGTACATCCGCCTTGAGCGCGCCTTTTGTTCCTTTGTTAGTGTAAAATAAATAATGTCTTCACCTTCACGCCATGTCTGGTCCAAATGTTCATTTGTACCTCGGGAGAACAAACCAAGCCAAAGTCCAAGTCATGACAGATGTCGTCAGCAAATAAGTTTTCCCGCAGATGACATCACGCCGCCGCCTTGTCATGACGTCACCCCACCCTCTGGTGATGACGTCAGAGACCAAGATTTTTTTTTAAATTCTGTTAACTTTGTCTATCAGCCACCACCAAAGGACTTTTTTGCCAGACTCAGACACTTCCAGAAAATTTTTTCACAGACCCGCTCACTGGGACTGTCCTTGCCCCCCAAGACTCAAGCCACGTCCCCGTCACAAAATGTTTCTTTTTTTCCGCCCACACAACCCCAGGTGGGGGAAAAATAAATATTTTTTGGACAATTTAGTGGGGAGGATTCTGCCCCCCTCCTGACCTCCCTCCACCCACCCCTAAAAGTGGTTCCCAACCGCGAGGAGCGCGTCTGGCATCCGCTCCTTGAGGGGGGGGCTAGGGCTGGGAACTGTACAGGTGGGGTGACTCAGCTTCGCCATGCCAAGCCGCAACCCCCAGCTATGCCACCTCCACCTGCACCAAAGCTAGCACCTGTAGCTGCTCCACGGCTAGCACCTGTAGCTGCTCCACGGCTAGCACCTGTCGCCGCACCAAGGCTAGCACCAGCTCCACCACGCCAAGACCCACCACGCCAAGCTCCGGTACCAGCTCCACGACGCCAAGTGCCGCCAGTCGCAGCTCCACGACGCCAAGTGCCGCCAGTCGCAGCTCAACGACGCCGAGTGCCGCCAGTCGCAGCTCAACGACGCCAAGTGCCGCCAGTCACAGCTCCACGACGCCAAGTGCCGCCAGTCGCAGCTCCACGACGCCAAGTGCCGCCAGTCGCAGCTCCACGACGCCAAGTGCCGCCAGTCGCAGCTCCACGACGCCAAGTGCCGCCAGTCGCAGCTCCACGACGCCAAGTGCCGCCAGTCGCAGCTCGACGTCAAGTGCCGCCAGTCGCAGCTCGACGACGCCAAGACCCGCCATGCCAAGACCAAGACCCGCCATGCCAAGACCAAGACCCGGCATGCCAAGACCAAGACCCGACATGCCAAGACCCACACCGAGCTTCGCCGCCTGACTTGCCACGCCGAGCTTCCACGCCTGCAAAGATGACGACGCGCCTGTCTCCTCGTCGGCCACGGATATGGCCGCTACCTGGTCGCCCGCCACGCCAAGTGCGCCCACCTCCCAGTCGGCCACGGATGTGGCCCGTCCCGGGTCGTCCACCTCGCCTGCTGCAGCGGCGTTCCACTCGCCGCCGCCACATGACTATGCCTCGATGGATTCGGGGCCACTTGAGCTGGCGACCCACCGCCATGTCCCCCTCCCGCCCTCCCATGACTCTTGTTAAGTTTTTTCTTGGACATCTGGGATCTGTCTGTAAGGGGGGGATTCTGTCATGTCTGTGTAATCATGTTTTGTCTTAGTCATGTTTTGTTTAGTTTCTGGCTTTTCACTCCCTTGTCTCGTTTGCATGATTTCCATTAGTTTCACCTGTTCCACGTTTGGACTCATTGTGCACTCTTGTTTGTCACCATAGCAACCATTAGTTTTCACCTGTCACGTCACGCACCTGTTTCACGTTTTGAGTCACGCACCTGTTTTCGTTAATCATGTCTGTGTTATTTAAGCTTTTCATTTTCTGTTGTTCGTCCTGACGACATCCCCGCATTTATGCCCCCTGTCACACTCTGTCCACCTCTGCGCACTTCATGTCCATGCCAAGTAAGTTTGTTTATTATTGCCACAATTAGTGTTTTTTGTTGTTCATAGTTTTTTGCCCCCGTGCAAGTCTTTTGTTTTCGTTAGTCAAGTTTGTACATCCGCCTTGAGCGCGCCATTTGTTCCTTTGTTAGTGTAAAATAAATAATGTCTTCACCTTCACGCCATGTCTGGTCCAAATGTTCATTTGCACCTCGGGAGAACAAATCAAGCCAAAGTCCAAGTCATGACAGTAACTTTGTGAAATGAAAAAAACAAGTAATGTAAAAAACATGCTGTTTACTTTTTGATATCAATATAAAACACAAAGCAGTTTGGCCAATGAAGATAAAGTCAAATAAACAAGCTTTGTTCTCCAACAACACCATGCAACAGTTTGGCCAACAAAAATAAACAGGAGTGATATCTTACACATATAATACACAATCTTTAACCCTGTCACTGACAACACAGCATACATTCAATTCGATGAGATGACAAAACATTTTAGCTAGTATTGATGTTATTGGAACACTGACAAAGTTAGCAGTTAAATAAAGGACGAGTGAGCAAACTAAAGACTTTATAAACAAGTTGTGGCAACGTTCCCTACACATCGCCTGCTGCACTGTAACTCTCAGTCACAGCAATTGGCGCAAGGAAGCTATGTTGCACTTTCAAAATGAAACCGCAGCATCAAATATTTTTCTCCTCCAAAGACTTAGGCTGACCATGTTTTTTTTCCCCCGTTTTTTTTTTGTCATAAAAAAATACAATCATGCGTGCTTACGGACTGTATCCCTGCAGACTGTATTGATCTATATTGATATATAATGTAGGAACCAGAATATTAATAAGAGAAAGAAACAACCCTTTTGGGTGAATGAGTGTAAATGGGGGACGGAGGTTTTTTGGGTTGGTGCACTAATTGTAAATGTATCTTGTGTTTTTTATGTTGATTTAATAAAAAATAAAAAATTAATTAATTTCTTGTGCGGCCCGGTACCAATCGATCCACGGACCGGTACTGGGCCGCAGACCACTGTTTTAAAACATGAGCTGCGGGCTGCAAATGGCCTCCAGGCCACACTTTTGATACCTCTGCTATAGATAATAAAAAGTTAAATGTGATAAGTCAATCAATAAAAAGCAGAGCCATGTGACGCATGCGCGTTTATCATAACGCACAGTCAGTATCTCTGCTTCAGTAAACAATGACGGTGATGACGTCATTGTCAGGGATGGGAGCGACACTTGCTATTTTGTCAGCCACTTCTCCAAGAGACTCCTTTTGAACACTCCTCGCACATTAACACTTCAAAAGGCACACGATTGCCTCGTTTGTTGACCTGCAAAGTATGTTTTTGGGGTAGGGGAGTCTGCTCGGGTGCTGGTTAGCTTGAAGCTAACAGCTAGCCTGTCTCCATCCTCGATGGATGTCGATGCAGCGGGAGATAAAAGTGAAGTTTCCATGGACTCACAAAGACTAAAACAAGTCATTTACTAGAGCCATGGCACAGGATGAAGTTAACAAAGTTGGCTTTACACTCACCTTAGTGTTTACCATTATGTCTTTCTTTTGACAGCCCCTCGCGGTAAACTTGTCCGAGTGCAAACTGAAGCAATATTTGTCATTGATAAAACTTTCGGCGAATCAAAATTTACGACCAATAAGAACGCAATAAACGGGGACAGAAATTTGACCCGGAAAATATAAACAAAACAAAACACAATAATCGATAGAATATAAAAAAAACAAGCAAACTGGGCGGTAGGTAAAAAATAAAAAATATCTGCGTCCGGGAGACGCGCAGGGTCCCGGAATTTCGCGTCCTTTCTGATTTCAATGCGTAAAAAGACACAAAAAGTGCGTTCACGCCAACACTGGTTGACAGTATAACAAAATAAGTCACACTTATATACTGTAACATTCACAAAAAGTGCAGAGGTAGCAATATTCAAAATAACCTCTTGTACAAACCCCGTTTCCATATGAGTTGGGAAATTGTGTTAGATGTAAATATAAACGGAATACAATGATTTGCAAATCATTTTCAACCCATATTCAGTTGAATATGCTACAAAGACAACATATTTGATGTTCAAACTGATAAACTTTTTTTGTTGTTGCAAATAATCATTAACTTTAGAATTTGATGCCAGCAACACGTGACAAAGAAGTTGGGAAAGGTGGCAATAAATACTGATAAAGTTGAGGAATGCTCATCAAACACTTATTTGGAACATCCCACAGGTGTGCAGGCTAATTGGGAACAGGTGGGTGCCATGATTGGGTATAAAAACAGCTTCCCAAAAAATGCTCAGTCTTTCACAAGAAAGGTTGGGGCGAGGTACACCCCTTTGTCCATAACTGCATGAGCAAATAGTCAAACAGTTTAAGAACAACGTTTCTCAAAGTGCAATTGCAAGAAATTTAGGGATTTCAACATCTACGGTCCATAATATCATCAAAAGGTTCAGAGAATCTGGAGAAATCACTCCACGTAAGCGGCATGGCCGGAAACCAACATTGAATGACCGTGACCTTCGATCCCTCAGACGGCACTGTATCAAAAACCGACATCAATCTCTAAAGGATATCACCACATGGGCTCAGGAACACTTCAGAAAACCACTGTCACTAAATACAGTTCGTCGCTACATACCATACCATACCATACCAACTTTATTTATAAAGCCCTTTAAAAACAAGCACAGTTGAAAAACAAAGGGCTGTACACCACAAAGAAATAGAGGCAAAGGACAGACTAAAAAATAACATTTAAAACAGAAATAAAAATACACAATTAAAAAGCAAATATAAATTACCCTAAGAACAGTTTGTTAGATAAAAACAGTTTAAAAGTTAAAAACAGTTCAAAAAGTTAAAAGCTAAAAACAGTTCAAAGTCTCATGCTGGGTTAAAAGCCAGTGAATAAAAATGGGTTTTAAGAAGGGTCTTGAAAATAGCCAAAGAAGGGGCCTGTCTCACATGGAGAGGGAGATCGTTCCAGAGTTTGGGACCCGCAACAGAGAAAGCTCTGTCCCCTCTGAGCTTGCGCTTTGTTTTGGGTACCTCCAGGATCAGCTGATCAGCTGACCTGAGGGACCGGGTGGGGGCATACAGATGGAGCAGCTCAGAGAGGTAAGGTGGGGCAAGACCACGTAAGGATTTAAAAACGAGTAAGATAATCTTAAAATGGACTCTAAAAGACACAGGAGGAGGGAGGCTAAAACAGGAGTAATGTGCTCTCTTTTTCTTGTGTTAGTTAAAAGTCGGGCAGCTGCATTTTGGACCAGCTGCAGACGTGAGAGGGAGGACTGACTAATTCCAAAATATAAAGAGTTACAGTAATCCAGCCGAGATGTAGTAAAGGCATGGATTACTGTCTCTAACTGTTGCCTAGAAAGAAGGTTTTTAACCTTGGCCAGCTGACGTAAATAAAAAAAGCTGGCTTTCACCACTGTGCCAATCTGACGGTCCAATTTAAAATCACAGTCAATACGAAGTATTGTATGTAAGTGCAAGTTAAAGCTCTACTATGCAAAGCGAAAGCCATTTATCAACAACATCCAGAAATGCCGCCGGCTTCTCCGGGCCCGAGATCATCTAAGATGGACTCATGCGAAGTGGAAAAGTGTTCTGTGGTCTGACGAGTCCACATTTCAAATTGTTTTTGGAAATATTCAACATCGTGTCATCCGGACCAAAGGGGAAGCGAACCATCCAGACTGTTATCGACGCAAAGTTCAAAAGCCAGCATCTGTGATGGTATGGGGGTGCATTAATGCCCAAGGCATGAGTAACTTACACATCTGTGATGGCACCATTAATGCTGAAAGGTACATACAGGTTTTGGAACAACATATGCTGCCATCTAAGCGCCGTCTTTTTCATGGACGCCCCTGTTTATTTCAGCAAGACGATGCCAAGCCACATTCAACACGTGTTACAACAAGCGTGGCTTTGTAAAAAAAGAGTGCGGGTACTTTCCTGGCTTGCCTGCAGTCCAGACCTGTCTCCCATCGAAAATGTGTGGCGCATTATGAAGCGTAAAATACGACAGCGGAGACCCCGGACTGTTGAACGACTGAAGCTCTACATAAAACAAGAATGGGAAAGAATTCCACTTTCAAAGCTTCAACAATTAGTTTCCTCAGTTCCCAATCGTTTACTGAGTGTTGTTAAAAGAAAAGGTGATGTAACACAGTGGTGAACATGCCCTTTCCCAACTACTTTGGCACGTGTTGCAGCCAAGTTAATTATTATTTGCAAAAAAAAAATAAAGTTTATGAGTTTGAACATCAAATATCTTGTCTTTGTAGTGCATTCAATTGAATATGGGTTGGATTTGCAAATCATGAGTAGTCTTGGGTTCAATCCCGGGCTCGGGATCTTTCTGTGTGGAGTTTGCATGTTCTCCCCGTGACTGCGTGGGTTCCCTCCGGGTACTCCGGCTTCCTCCCACCTCCAAAGACATGCACCTGGGGATAAGTTGATTGGCAACACTAAATTGGCCCTAGTGTGTGAATGTGAGTGTGAATGTTGTCTGTCTATCTGTGTTGGCCCTGCGATGAGGTGGCGACTTGTCCTGGGTGTACCCCGCCTTCCGCCCGATTGTAGCTGAGATAGGCTCCAGCGCCCCCCGCGACCCCAAAGGGAATAAGCGGTAGAAAATGGATGGATGGATGGATGTATTCCGTTTATATTTACATCTAACACAATTTCCCAACTCATATGGAAACGGGGTTTGTATATAATGTAAACATAAATAATGCCTCAAAACAGGTTACCGGTAATTAAATTTAAACAAAAAACAGCAGACGAGCTCTCGCCCTGCACAGCTGTTTTGTGCTTTGTAGTGTCGATATGGCCTTGTAGATGGTTTATTTGCCACGGATACATACAGTACGTTCCTGCCTTGCATACAGTGCATTTTGCTTCCCATGTGTCACGGCCAGGACAAAAACACGGATACTTTTCCCCACAAATCATCCGTGATGTTGCATTTACGTTTCGGCATCTCTTCTCTTGTGCCCTACCATGAATTGATTAACGTGGACCCCAACTTAAACAAGTTGAAAAACTTATTCGGGTGTTACCATTTAGTGCTGAGCGCACCTGTTTTTATTAGCACACACAAATTGGCACGATCAACCACGGACGCATTTCAGCTGTGCGTGTCAGCCTTCAATAATGAAAACAGGCGTTTAGGAAATAAAAGACAATTAGGCCAAACGCAATAATTGAGGGCACATCTTAACATGTATAATTAAACCTTAATTAAGCAAAAACATTGCTCCGGCCCGGCTGCACCAAATAATAATATAAATAATTTTTAATAAAGTCAAAATACAAATAAGGTAACAAGAGAAGTATCCCACACTTCTCTTTTGTAAAGTAAATTTGTACAGCCAATATTGGGATCTACATCAACAATATGATTTGCTTGAGAAGCTGAACAGGACAAAAAAAAATAAAAAATAATCAAAAATATGATTTATTCGAATACTCGTTTAATCGATCGGGATATTCGATGGAATACTCGATTACTAAAATATTCGATAGCTGCAGCTCTACATGTTATTGAAATTTGTAGTTAATGCTTTATCGCGTTAACATTGACAGCCCTAACTTGATGACTATATGTTTATTTTAGGGCTGTCAATGTTAACTAGAAGTTACATTTTTTTAACACGCACGCTGCTTTTTGACCCTCTGTCCATTTCGTAGCGTGGGAAAATGTAATGCCGTTCAGTTACTATTGCCGTAAGACGACATCACTGCAGCAACTGCCTGCTGGCTTGCTTTGCCGCTTGCAGAGAGGTGGAGCTTTACTTCCATGTTTGGACTACGGTTGAGTGCATTAATAACATAAAATGTAGATTGTTACACTAACTGCTTTAGTAAGATTGGATAAAAACTCAGCAGAAAAAAACGACAGTATGCAGAAAGTCTAGAGTAATTTTTTTCACGCCGTCAAAACATGTCGAGACACCTCATCACAAACTTTCGGCTTCACAATAAAAGCACGACACGCCAAATCCAGTCTTATTACATTAACAAAATGGAAAATCGTCTTACATTACGATCATGTAATTCATTAATGTAATCTGTGATATTTCTACCTAAATGAATGTTTTCTGGCAGATTGAAATAAAGTGTATATTATTTTATAACCTGCTCTGATTGATAGTCCGCAATTACAGAATCTTAAATCCATCCATTTTCTACTGCTTGTCCCTTTTGGGGTCGTGGGGGGTGCTGGAGCCTATCTCCGCTGCATTCGGGCGGAAGGCGGTGTACACCCTGGACAAGTCGCCACCTCATCACAGGGCCAACACCGACAGACGGACAACATTCACACTCACATTCACACACTAGGGCCAATTTAGTGTTGCCAATCAACCTATCCCCAGGTGCATGTCTTTGGAGGTGGGAGGAAGCCGGAGTACCTGGAGGGAACCCACTTAAGTATAATTTAATTATAAATGGAGAAGGTTAAAACATTGTTATGTAGATATATGAATACCATTAACTTTACATGTGATTTACAGAATATTAAAAACATTTATTCGGGTAGAAATATCATAAATTACATTACCAAACATCTTTAAGAAACCATAATCATAACTGGTATCTAAACATGGCATAGCTCCTCTGAAAGTGCTCCTACAGCAAGAATACTAATTCTGTAATCCTACAAAAAACTAAATCTAGCAATACACCAACGCACTGCAGGTAATTTTTTTTATTGTCATTAAAAAGGCTGTTTGTATGTAAAAAAAGCATACTGTTTAAAAACATGTTATTAAAGCAAACTAAATGTCCAGTCATGGTAATAAAAACTAGAAAATTATAAGTCTTGGGTACACTTATTTATGATGAAAAAATGTATCTACCGGTACTTGTGATTATCGCAATTAATTTTGAGTTAACTATGAACAAACTGCGATTAATCACAATTAAATATTTTAATCGTTTGACAGCCCTATTATATATTACACATACTGTATTTTAGTATTAATTTTATTTTTAGAAAATTACGATGGCTTGAACTACAGGCTTCATTCCTGCCGAGGCATGATTCAGGAGCCTCGAGGTAGTGGCAGCAGGTGGGAACAGGTTAAAGAACAAAAGATGAGTTTGACTAACCTGTTTTCCTGCTCCAAATCGTTGAGGACCCGCTCCAACTCTCCTTTCTCTTCTGTTTCCATGGAGACAAGGATCTGGGCCGGACTGCGTGGCTGGCTAAGGGGAGAGCCTTGGTTCAGAGACTGGCAGTAGTGTTGGATCAACATGTGCTCGTCATCACTGCAAACACACATGCACAGCAAACAAACAGCTAAGTAAAAAAGCGACTGTGGATGCAGCAAACAGGACCTCAGCAAAACAAGAAGCAAATAGCAACAGACATCTATTTGGAGTATTGTACAGCACTTAAGCCGGTAGCAGCAATAGTCTAATGTGTACGTGTCAAACTCAAGTGTGGCCTGCCACGTTGTTTTATGTGGCCCACAAAGAACTGCAAATAATGTGCATCAATGAAACACTTCATCTTTCTTACTAAATGTATTCGGTCTTTCAATTTTGACAAAAATTGTGCATGCAATTGTATGTCTTTCAAACTCTAATGTTATCTGATCATGCAACAAACTATTATATAATCAGATAGCACTAACATTTTTGTTAAAATAAAAATAAATGCTTAAATATCTGTTTGTCACCCTGGCTGGTGATTTCAAAGCAATTTAGTGATAACATGAGACAATTATACATTAATAGTAACATATTATTCACTGCCCTCTGAGGGCAGCCATATTTGCAATGGGGCCCTCAATGAAAAGGAGTGTGACACCGTCTGTCTTGTTCATAATTTAAACTACCAATACCATAATTATATGTTGCAACAGTAAATATTCAGGTCAACTGATCACACATTCCGTTTTTCCAGTTTTTGGGATGAATTTTTAGTTAAGAGGTAATAGGGACGGAAATGGAGAAGAAGAATAATGTACATGAAGGACAACTTGGCCACAAAGAGGGAAAAGAGTCACATTAAAAAATTTATTGAATTAAAAAAATAAATTGAAAAAAAAAATGCTAATAACGCTTAGATAAAGCAAATGACAAAATACATGAGATCACATGAAGGCCACTTTATTGCACATCCCTGAAAATATATTAAAAAATAAACAGCGACATCATTCTAATATGCACATGCATAAGGGCTGTGCAACACATATACACATGCTGTGTCTCAAATGGAATATTTCTGTCAGTACACTTTAATAAGTATACCGTGTAGGTCTACTTGGTTTCTGAACACTCAAATTATGACAGTGTAGTGCTGTTCAAATCCATTACTATCGCTGCCGGAAATAACGATTGCAATATTTACCTGCTTCTTCTTTTCTCTCCTTTTTAATTGTGAATTGAAACCATTAAAGTTCGTCCACCCCCTTCCGCTACGTAGCTAAAATGGCGACTATCGAAGGTGGTCAGTGTCCAACATTTTAATGGTTTAGACTGTTAGTGTAACATCCATGTACATGTACTATGTTCTCAGTGTGACTGCACTTATTACACTCAAAAGTCAAAATATACTCACAAAACTAATTGTTTGTAGTGAAGTGCACAATGTCAAGTACAAGCTGTGTCTCAAATGGAATACTTACTTCTGTCAGTACACTTCAATAAGTACCGTATTTTCCGGAGTATAAGTCGCTCCGGAGTATAAGTCGCACCGGCCGAAAATGCATAATAAAGAAGGGGAAAAACATATATAAGTCGCACTGGAGTATAAGTCGCATTTTTGGGGGAAATTTATTTGATAAAACCCAACACCAAGAATAGACATTTGAAAGGCAATTTAAAATAAATAAAGAATAGTGAACAACAGGCTGAATAAGTGAACGTTATATGACGCATAAATAACCAACTGAGAACGTGCCTGGTATGTTAATGCAACATATTATGGTAAGAGTCATTCAAATAACTATAACATATAGGACATGCTATATGTTTACCAAACAATCTGTCACTCCTAATCGCTAAATCCGATGAAATCTTATACGTCTAGTCTCTTACGTGAATGAGCTAAATAATATTATTTGATATTTTACGGTAATGTGTTAATAATTTCACACATCAGTCTCTCCTGAGTATAAGTCGCAATCCCGGCCAAACTATGAAAAAAACTGCGACTTATAGTCCGAAAAATACGGTATACTGTGCACTTTGTTCCCGAGTATGCAGATTTTAAATAGTGTAGTCATGTCCCAAATCCATTACAAATCGACCGAAATATTTACTCACTTCTTTCTTCTCTCCTTTTTAATTGTGAATTGTAACCACACAATTTGATCCCTCACCTTTTGAAATGTAACCAAGATGGTGACTATTGAGGGTGGTTAGTGTCCACATCACTGCAATCAACATTTAAGTGTTTTGCCTGTTTGTACTGACAATACACTGCATTTTGCCGACATCTCAGTGTGAACACATACTGCACTCAAAATATTTAAAGGGGCTGTTTGAAACGTCCTCACAGTAGCATTTTTCAAACCAAAAAATAACAAGAACACTACCGGCTAGCTTATGTTACCATTAGGGTTTTAACATAACACATTTGTTTGACAATTGTCTATATTTTTCACCATTACAAAGGTTATAGAATCTTTTTTTTTTACTGGCAGTCAATTACCCGGTCTCGTCCAAACGTATGCGCAGGCAGCATGTGCACACATAAAAAAGCAGTCCAAGAGAAGCAACAAACAATTTGCAGTCATGTTGTTATGTTGGAATATACATTAAATAACAGCTAACGCTAGCTATCCAAATTGTTATCATTAGCTAACAACACCTAAAGCTGATGCGCGTGCATGTGTTACGTACGTACATAATTACTTCATTACGTACGACAAACCGTAAGAGGGTGAATATTATACTGTGTAAAATACATTTGAAAGTTGGTGCCCTCTAGGCATCTGTTTACCGTAAATGTTGTAAACAGCCCCTTTAAATGTAAGTATGGAAGTGCTCGATTTGAGACACAAGCGCCCGTCCAATGCGGGGCAAGGAAGGAAGAGCAGCCAGGCAATCAGTGGCATAAATTAAGAAAGCAAAAAAAAAAAGCCTTTCTCACATGCTCTCATTGGGTGAGATACTGTCATTCAGATAACAGCCATTACGATTCTCCATTTCTGCTAACCTGTAGAGGAGGAGAAATAAGAGCAGTCAGTTGCAAAAATTCTATTCAAATTATTTTCTGTTTTGAAAGCAAAAGTGGCAGCACACGCCATAACTCTAAAAAGCACCACACAAAAGATTTTGCTAATACTTGCACACGCACGGGCAATGAAGTTTGTATCATTTTGACTCCATAGTGTAGCAAACTACAGCAAATTATAACCACACTGTCATATTGTTAAATGAATACCGCTATTAAAGTAAGCATTATTGGTAGAGATTTTGTAACATTCCCATTAAATGTGCTTTTATAATCTGTTTATTTTAACTTTGTGACGCATGGATTATTACAATCATTGTATCCTCTTATGTGCTATGGAGGCATGAGCAATTAAAGAAAACGAAAATGAAAATAATATATTTTCAAGGAGTTGGTGAAATGTCCAAAAGGGTCTCTTGTACAAGGGGCCAAAAGTCAAAGTACGCTTTAGATCGCAGGACGAACAGGATAAACATTTATTGCAAAACATCACTATTTTGAAGATTTGTAACTTCAATTGGGATGTCGGTAGTCAAGGGTCATTTCTGGGAGTATAATTTACATTTCATCAAATCCAAAATCAATAAAATAAACTACTGTAGTTGCTTGATATCCCAATACTTTTATACCCGTAAGGGTCTCCTAGAGCAGAAGGAATGGACGTATATTATTTTCCTACACTGCACTTCCGTATGTCCCTCGGCCATCTTGTTTTTATGTAGTTTTTTTTTAACGCATTTACAACAGCTAACCGGTAGGTTGCAGTGAATGGCAAGACACAATCAGAGCCATGTTTTGAGAAAATATGGACAACTCGGTTTCAGAGTTGGTCTCAAACATGGTGCCCTGTTGTCACGTGAGGGGCTTTTTGACCAATCAGAAAGACTAAGGCCAGACAATCTCTTAAATGATTAGCCCAAAGCCTCTCATGTGACTGCAGGGCGACATGTTTGGGACCAACTCTGAAACCAAGCTATCCATACTCTCTCTATAGGTGGCTATGGACACAATAGCATCCACTGTTGCGAAGGATGCGTAACTTTAAAATGTAAACTCATGCATACTGTAGAAAACAGCTTTTGGATAGCTGTCCAGTGTCCATTGTAGTGACAACTGTGCATCACAGGGTTAATGTTAATGACCCCGCTGTGGAGTGAGCGACCGCCCTAGTGGATGTCTGTGTAGAAGACCACAAACCTGAAATAATAAGCCACAATTGACTTTTTGCGAAGTTTAAAACATCTTAAAGTATTTTCCTAGTTCGAGAATAGAGTGAGCTTTTGAGCGCCCATGCTGATACCGTGCATTATACCATTCGCCTCCCAAGACGCCTTTGTATACTCTCTGAATTAAATCAATAATGCTCTCAAAGCCATGACACATACAGTATGTAAGGTATTGATCATGTGAGCCAGGGGTGTCTATACAAAAATGGAAGGATGTAGGGAGGTGGGTAGGGTATCTTGAAAGATTTTGTACATTAAAGATACTAATGTCAGCTTCTGTTGGTCTTGAACCCCAATATGCAGAAATGGCAGGTGTAGCGCAGGTAAACATGATTTTAATATCAGAAAGGAAATAGTGCCACTGGTAAGTGCACATGTAGGAAACAAGATAACAGGAAACCAATCATCGAACCCTGACTGGAGGGCGAGGCAGGCATAAATAGCAGACAGCTGATTGACAACAGGTGTGGCCAAACTGCCAATCAGTGGCAGGTGAGGGGAAATAGCGCTCAGGTAGTCAAGCAGGAAGTGGAAGTAAAATAAGAGCACTGACAGGAAATAAACACCAACTAAGGAAACAAAAGGACGTGAATGTGACAATCTGCCACAACTAAAAGCCATCCAATGTAGTTAAAGTTAAGTTAAGTTAAAGTGCCAATGATGGTCACACACACACTAGGTGTGGTGAAATTTGTCCTCTGCATTTGACCCATCCCCTTGATCACCCCCTGGGAGGTGAGGGGAGCAGTGGGCAGCAGCGGTGCCGCGCCCGGGAATCATTTTTGGTGATTTAACCCCCAATTCCAACCCTTGATGCTGAGTGCCAAGCAGGTAGGTAATGGGTCCCATTTTTATAGTCTTTGGTATGACTCGGCCGGGGTTTGAACTCACAACCTACCGATCTCAGGGCGGACACTCTAACCACTACTGCCACTGAGTAGGTCAATATAGGCTAGCCTATTTGAACAAAGCATTCACATTTTATCTTTGTGTTGTAGCTAACAAAGTGAATCAGTACAATATCTAATAGTGTACAATAACTTTATAATAAACAATCTTTTTTAAAGCAAGAAGTAAAGGATACGCTGAAATTGTGATGAAAATAACACTAATAATAAAATGTGTATTCACTTAAACACAAAGCTGAGCTGTAGCCTATTTTTTCTAAAATAAAAACTTGATTTGCAGCAAAGTGTATAAGATACGACTTTTTCACTTCCGATATGAAACTGATATTAGAGCCTTAAGTGATGGCACATTAATTAACTCTCGCTTTGTGTTTAACAACATCACTGATTATTGGTCACTGCAGACATGAGAGCCAACAAAAATCATAAAACATCACTTACTGTATAAGGTCTGCTGTAATTAGAATGCCGACTGCTAGGATGTTCATATATTCCCATTTAGATGAAGAATGACTCATAATCCTCGCAAAGAAAAGAGAGGTGGAGCTAAGCGTTTCTTGCGTCGTTCTCACCATTTACGGGTCTAAATTGGCTGTCAAATTGTACCAACTTTTCGGAATACATTCTCAGCCTTCTTCTATACAGGTGAGAGGGATGATATATGATCTACAATAAACTTCCAGGGAGCAGGGAAGCGAGGAAACAGCTGATCAGTCGATGATGTAAACATTACACACAAGCTCGCGGTCACAGCGCCGCTATAAATAGTTTGTCTGCGTTAGCGCTTATAAAAGCTTTATCACTAATACTTGGTTAATATTCAAGTCACGAAATGTAAATAGAGTATTGTTGGCGCTTTTTGGATGTTTTTAATTGGATTTTATGGGCTGAGTAGGGGACCTCCCATTGGCTCCGCTGTAAGCGGATTTTGATTTACGTTTATTTACGACTTGGAATGCATTAAAGAAAAAATCCCTCCGTCGTCAGGTATTTCATAATGATTGTGAACGATAGGCAAAAACGGGAAACAATGTAGCCAATTCCCACAAAGTAGCGATGGTATGCTGAAGAGGTGGATGCAACATACATAGGTTAAAAGTAAAAAACATGAAACACTATACATTGTGTGTCAAATCACTTTTTGTCATCCACCGTTACTGTATTACTGGACTGTGGCAGACGTGTTTGCAGAATTGCCAAGGAGGAACACTGACATGGTTACTGATTCTCTTTAACCAATACTGCTAACATATACTAGCTGTTGGTTGATGGTGTTCTTACATTTTCAGGTTTAAAAAAGTGTAACCTTAAGCTGGTGACATACGGCATTATTGTCTCTCTCTGGCACTACAGGTCTACAAATGATGACTGTTCATATATCAGTGAGGGGGTGAACAAAATCAGCAGGAAATCAAATACTTATTTTCAAGCGAGAGATGCTTTAACATTCCCCCAAGATAATTCCTTCAAAATCACATCATCAGAATGTTTCTGGTGTCTGGAGAGGCCAATATGTGCAACACTCGCAGGGTGCTGAATGCACTGGTTGTGCGTGTTTGTGTTACCGGTTGGCGTAGTGCTCGATCCGTGTGTGCGTGTCGTCGTGCGAAAGCTGAGGGGATGAGCCAGGCCTGCCGGAAACAAATGAGAAGACAGGGGCATGATGAATACAACCAGGGACTCATTAATCCATAAACACGCCGCATGAGCCCACAAGGGGGCAGTGTGCAGTGGTGTAAATAAGAGTCTGCCTGAAGAAAAGCTCCCTTTTGCCTTCATTAACTCCATCTCTGAGGACTATATGCCACATATTGATAAAAAAAATCCTGAAAATGTCTCTTTATGTGAACAAATTCACAATTTTATTTCACGAGGACGGTGCTATGTGTTTTTATCTGAGATGCTAACTTCTATTTACCGGTACAGTGCTTCTGGAAAATATTCAAGTGGCATGTTACAATTGTATTTTATAATGGAATACATTAATTTTGCTCCTAAAATTGTACACATAACACCCCATAATGACTAAATGTTTTTTCAAAATGTTTGCAAATGTTTTGAAAATATTAAATAATTAAAGTCATCAGATGTAATACATAAGTAAGGAGTGCAGCTGGGATAGGCTCCAGCACCCCTCGCAACCCCCAGAGGGACAAGCGGTAGAAAAAAGATGGATAGATTGATGCACAGGAGTTAAATTTTCAGCTTCATGGCAGAGGTTGTGAATACTCACAGTATTTCCAGCGTGGCAGCCAGCTACGAATACATTTTGACCACCACAAATTGATTTAGCGCTACAAGTTCTTCTTTGTTCATAAATGCATTATTATAATTTATATATGAATATGTATATATAAACATATATAAATGTCAAATAATACTTTTTTCATTAGATGAATTATCATCATTAATCATAATTTATCCCAGGTTAAAAGTCAACTTAAAAAATACCCCAATATTGCAATTTGATTGTCAGAATGTCATTTTTGCTGAAAACATGGTAACAGTTTTATCTCAAGTCCAGTTAGGGTGTAGTTTGGAGTAAAATTTGCAAGCAAGCAAATCATTTGGAGTCTCATCTTTGCACTGATGTATGCATTGACCTGAACACTGACCATATAACAACTTGTGCCCCCTTTCAGGTAACCATCCGAGGTTAAGGTAAAGAAGCATGTGCGACCAAAAAAAATGGTGTGCTTTATCTGACTATATAAATGGATAATAATTTGTGTGATTAATCACATGAATTAACTCATTATTTTTGACAGCCGTAATATATGTATAAAAAATATATATAAGAGATGGCATCGTAACACTGTTTCTTGACACACCTCATCTGCACTGGGGCCTGACCTACGAAAGTTTGTGTGTATTAAAACATGTGCAAACTTGATAGCACACGCTAAGATTGTGCACAGACAACTGCGACTCTTAATTAAACAAACAAGTGCAATCTATTTAGCGTGTATGTCTACATGTATATGTAGAAAAGTGATTCTCAAACTGTGGTACTGTGGGCCCTATCTAGTAGTACGCAAAATAATTACTTAATTTAAGTACAGAACCATGCCACGCAAAAAATAACAAGTGTGCTGACTTGCTTTCAGCATATGTCATGCCTTCCTTTTCATATCTGTTCAAAAGATGGAAGTCGATGTTAACCCCTGCGTGCCGAAGAAGAAGAAGAACACCTACGTGCAATTACTGCTATCATGGCCGAAGCTGTAAAACAGCCAAAGAAACGAAAATTTTTGTCTGAGGAGACAAAGAAAGAAAAATTGAGCTTACCCGGCTAAAAGGACAGTCAGTATCAACATTGGCCTGGCTTTCACTCGCTGGTGTGAGCTCAAAGATGAATGAGGATGGATTTCAGACCGATGCCGCCTTGGCTGTTTTCTTGCTAAACTAGTTAGTGACTTTCGATGCTTAAAGCAAGATGATAATGCTAATGTTAGGTATCGGAAATTCGCATGGTAGCAATAAATAGCCACCACACTACTTCTTTCGGAAAAACTCTCCTGCCGGTCTTTCTTTGATTGTACTTGCATCCGCTCCGAAACAGACTTGGTAGTAGCGTCAATGTATGTAGCGCAATCCAAGATAATTTCATGATAGTGTTTGCTATTTAACATTGGCATAGCCATTAGGGATGTAATAATTGTGCCAATATTACAGCGAAAATTAGGTCAGTTTGGAAGCTATATGCGCTCGTCATCATGGGAAATGTGGTCTTCCTTCTGGCAAAACACTATCGCTTTGGTACACTGGCACCACCAAAATCAAAACTGAAAGTTTAAAGTAGGGCTTTAAATACTTTGTACTTTTTTAAGTCATTCCTGAAGTAAATAGATAAATGAATGAAAAAAACAAACAAATGAAATAAAACCCCCTACTTGTTTTTTTTTAATACTTAGGCCTACTACGCTACTCTATTTTAATGTTGCTCATTATGGTGGTACTTGGAGAGCCAAGTGTTTCTGAGGTGGTACTTGGCGAAAAAAGGTTGAGAACCACGGATATATGCTGATTATTAGAACAGTCACAATACTGAAAGGGGGATAATTTAGCACTCATAATGTGATTTATCAAGCCTAAAACCGTTTGTGGCCTCTGTTTTTGGGTTTGGGTTTATATTTAGCACGTCGAAATGTTTGTGCAAATTGGCATAGTGTCGCAAGAATAGTGGTGAGAATTTATGGCCAATCCCTGCAATGACAGATGATGAAGAGAGAAACCTCCGTGAGTGTGTATGAACATATGTTAACTTTCAGAAATAAAAATATTACACATTGTCTCTTCAGCGATGCCATGTTATAACGTTATAGCTGCTGGCTGACTTAAAGGGCTGATTAAAACAAAATCAGTTGATTAGTTTTGGTGTCTGATGGTGTTTTTAATAGTGTTTGTTATTATTAAGATATATTAATAATATATCTCCTATAAGAGAAAACTTCCTGCAATTTGCATTTTCTTTCTTGCCTCCCAGTGTTTGCAACGTAGTGATATATCTACATTGTCTATTTCCAACAAAGCATTGGCAACAAATCTAGCAATGTTTTCTGGTGTTATTAGAAACTTTTTGAGACTTTAACATGAACGCACATATCTCTCTTCCCATTGAGCAGCAGGTGCAACTGTGTAAAATAAAAACACATAAAGAGGGAGCAAAAGTAAGATCATATATATTTCTAAACATAATAGTTTTTTTCCTGTTTTTGCTCACTTTTTATCTCTTCCACAATGTCCATAAAAATAACATGCACATGTGTCATTGCCAATTATGCAAATTAGACTGTGCCATTTAATTTGTTGTATATTTAAGACCCAGCTTAACTAGACACCAAATGATACAGTGGATGTGTGTTTGTACTCACGCATGATCTACTGGCCAGAAGTTGATCAGTGTGACAGGACTGTAAGGCAGAAAACAAAAATGACAGACGGTAGAATGGCCACATTGCACAAAAAGAGAAATAACCACAGTCAAACAAATATAGTATTAACAAAAAAAAAGCATAACATTTTAGTCCACCGACGGTTGTATGGAAGAGTCCTCATAGAACATGACTTCTTTTTAACAATTCATGGTGATAATCTTTCTGAAATGTAAAATATGATGAAACCTAAAAATGTTTTTTTATTGGTACCAATATGTATTTCAATACTTTAATACTTTTCAAAATCAAGGGGACCACAAAATATTTCATTATTGGCTTTATTTTAACAGAAAATGTTACGATACATTAAACATACATTTCTTATTGCACTAGAACTAACAATTTTAGAAGATTTAAATAAAAAAAAATAAAAAAATTCTTATTGCACTCAAATAACAATTCACAATTTTACATATTACATATAGCCTGCCACAATCTAGAATTAGATTTGAATTAAATAGAACACTTTAGTGACATTGTATTAGATGCTTCGTAATTTATGGATGCCACTGTTGGTCTGTGCTTTAGGACAAAAAAAAAAATTAATAACCACTAAAAAGAATACTATGGCTAAAAGTGAAGTGAAGTTTAGTAAAACTAAACAGATCAAAGACACGTAGCATGTAAAATACACATTGTTAAAGACATAACACAAATTGTAGGAATTTGTTACGAGATTCAGTAATTTCACTTGCATTAGTTTAAGCGACATGGTCGATTTTGACTCTAATAATTGGCAACGGGCCCCAGCTGTGTGCGTGTAAGTATCTAAATGGGCCCAAAAGAGGAGCTATCTTTAAACTGATTTTGCAGGTCTGAATGTTTTCCTTTTAAATGTTTATCTAAGTTTGAAGTATTGCCACCTTTGGCAATTCATGTTTCAAAGCACCACTTGCAGAGCAGTGCTTCTGCGTTTATAGCTTCACAGTAATCGTTAGTTTTGAAGCCAAACTACCTGCATAATGCGCTTTGTGCACCTTCTTTGTTAAACAGTAGAATTGCTGTTTTTTTGCCATTCTACATTTCCACACTGTTTCGGCTAAATGCGCTCTCTGTGTGCATGTTGACTCACTCAACATGCAATGACACAGTGGCAAGGCAACATGCGGATGAAAAAAAGTACCTATATTTTTCAAAAGCAGTATAGTACCTTTTTTAATTCTTTAGTACCGCCGTACTTCGTTAGTACCGGTATACCGTACAATTCTACTTTTATTACAATGTGTGTGTGTGTGTGTGTGTGTGTGTGTGTGTGTGTGTGTGTGTAAACAACCAGTTGTTGTGCATTATTCTAATTTATTGCAGGTATGCTTCATTAAATGCTGGCAGGTGCCAGGCTGCAACGGAACTTTTCTAAAGATAATTTTTTTTTCTGTAATAAGACATTCAGACTTTTTGTTCAAGACAAGACTCACGTTTCCATGTTGTCGCCCTCTAGGATGGTCTGGACCGGCAAGTATCCCATACGTGGGTGTTTGGCAAAATAGCGCTTGGTTCTGAACTTGTTCTTCAGCACCTTGGCAAAGTCCCTGACGTCCTCCCCTGATGTGGTCTGGGCAAAAAGGAGTCATTCACCAACAAGTAACAAACACTTTGATTGGCCACCAACTCAAGACAAAAATATTATTTGTTGGGCATACAGCAGATAAGTCACACTTAGTTTTTCTTAGCCTAAATATTGTATCACTTCCAGGAAATTGCACTTCTGCTGCAAATTAATTTATTGCTAATGGAGATAAAAGCAATGATAGAGCAATTACCAGCTGTGAACTGTGTCTCAAATGGAATACTTCCATCAGTACACTTCAATAAGATACTGTGTACACATGGCTGTAACAAGCAAGATTGATTTTTTTTCAAATTACCAAAATAAGGTGCTATAACTGATTGCAACTATACTTTGCATAAGACTGAACTTATGCTCCTACATCATGGGTGTCAAACTCTGGCCCGCCGTGTAATTTAATTTGGCCCTTGAGGCAATATCAAATTAACATTAGAGCTGGCCTGCCAGTATTATACAGCGGCGGGGTCGCTGTAACACCGCATTCACCGCTAATACCGTACTCATACTTGCCAACTGTCCTGATTTTCCCGGCAGACTCCCGAATTTCAGTGCCCCTCCCGAAAATCTCCCGGGGCAACCATTCTCCCGATTTCAGCCCGGACAACAATATTGGGAGCGTGCCTTAAAGGCACTGCCTTTAGTGTCCTCTACAACCGCCTTTCCTCCATACAAACAGCGTGCCGGCCCTGTCACATAATATGTGCGGCTTGTACACACACTCAAGTGAATGCAAGTCATACTTGGTCAACAGCCATACAGGTCACAATGAGGGTGGCCGTATTAACAAATTTAACACTGTTACAAATATGCGCCACACTGTGAACCCACACCAAACAAGAATAACAAACACATTTCGGGAGAACATTCGCACCGTAACACAACATAAACACAACAGAACAAATACCCAGAACCCCTTGCAGCACTACACCCCCCGCTACCACCAAAATCCGTCCACCTCAACTCCAGTGTGATGACACGCTGAAGTCAAAGTATGATGCTGTTGGCGCCACAATTCATCGCTGACACAATGCCTCAGCTCCGCACTCAAGCGGCTCAATTGCTCTCAATGTTCGGCAGCACTTATCTATGTGAGCAACTTTTCTCCTCAATGAAGATGAGGAAAACATCTCACAGGATACGTCTGACTGATGAACACCTTCGTTCGATAATGAAGGTTGCCTCAGCTCAAAGCCTGAGCACCGACATTAATGAACTAGCATCCAAGAAAAGATGGCAGGTATCTGGCTTGGGCATATCACATTAGATCAGTGTGTCGCAAACTGAGCAGTAAAAAGGCCTGAATGGTTGATTTATTAATTGTTATTTTATTTTCAAATTTATTAGCCTGTGGAAAAAGTTAATGTTGATATTTACCTCAGAAGGCTGCAAATAGAAAAGAGGCATTCAATTGTTTATTTAAATTGTATTTAATATGCCATTGATGTTTTTTCGTTTCTTTTTTGAAAGTTGATTTTGCACTATTAAGTTATATAAGCGTTGCTTGTTCCATATTCAGTGTTAAAGCAAATCAGTGTAGCAAATTGAGCAATAATTAACGTTTTATTCATGCACTTTCTCTTGCTACTTCAAGGCTTGAATGTTTGATTCATTCATTATTGTTATTTTATTTTCAAATGTATTATTAGCCTGTGGAAAAAGTTTTTTTTAAATATTTACCTCAGAAGACTGCAAATAGAAAAGAGGCATTCAATTTTTATTTAAATTTGATTTGATATGCCATTGATATTTTTTAATTATTATTATTATTTGAAATTGGATTTTGCATGTCACTATAAAGTTCTGTAAGCCTTGCTTGTTCAATATTCAATGCAAAACTTGTTTGGGTCCCTATTAAAAGGTTAATTTATTCAACCTTGGCCCGCGGCTTTGTTCAGTTTTAAATTTTGGCCCACTCTGTATTTGAGTTTGACACCCCTGCCCTACATCATCGTGCGTGCAGTAGATCATCTTCTTGGAACCATACAATCTTTGTTCATCGTAGCGTTTGAGATTGCCTATAAAAAAGTCCAGTCAAGGTAACGCAACAGAAGGTCACTTTCATATTTAACGTAATTCCCATATACCCCCCCCCCCCCCAGATAAACATCTTCTAATCTGACCAAAACGTGCTATCAACATAACGGTAATGCTCACTTATATTGACATATGTGATGTTGGTGTCATTTGAATGAAATTAACATTGTCGGTTTAATACTGCTGAGGACAACGTCCATGTTATTATTCCCTGACTAAGTCGTCAGGTGATTATTTTGATCAAATATAGAAGGAAATGATTGCTAATAGGCACAGCTGGTACAAGCAAAAGCCTCATTTAAATAGGGCAGTCTGCACCACTTGTGCATGTGTTACCAATGGCGCACAGTCTTAATCCATCAGCCACAACACTCTTACTAATAGTACGGTGCACCCAATTTTATTGTTTGCAAACACTATATATTGAGTGTTGTTTGGATCTTTGCAGATCAGACCCTATGTGTAAATAACAGAAGTGCGCATATTGAGAAACAGTCCAATTCAATGTTGGAAGAGCACATTGCTTTGATGTTATCCTAATGCTGTTAAGTCCGTAAAGACTGTAACCGTATAAAGCAGCATGATAGTCTTCAAAATCTATATTTTAACAGTGTACATTTTCCCCAAAAAATTCTGATATTTGGGTGGGGCGTCTCTTTGCAACTAAAGGGAACCTCCACAAATGAATTTTGCAGACGGATTCAGAAAAGTGATCAAAAATGTGGCATTGGAGAAAAAAATACTCTAAATTTACACCAAAGCATATTGAATACATATTATCTAGACCACAAGGAAGTGTATCAAATGTAGATTAGAACCAGAATATTTGAATGTGGTGGTGGGGGGAGGGCTATTTTCTTAACAGTAACAGAATGTTCTGTCACCCTGACTTAGTGTGTGTACTGTTTCTACACAGTGTGTATATAGATGTGCATTAATACCGGGGTGCAGTACTCCACCATAGGATACTGCATCTTGTGTCCCTTGGCGATACGACCAGAGAAAAAGCAGCTTTGGCAAATGTCATAGTTGAAGTGTTTCAGACTGCGGTATCTGTGCAAAGAGAGAGAAAGGGGGGAGGTGAAAAAGGACGCAGCAAAAAAAAATGAATCAATGAGAACAATCTACGGCCATTTAGAGCAGACTCTGGATGGACTTTCAGGCAAGAACCAAAATAGATTTATTTTCTGGCGTTCAGGCACTTGGATAAAATGTACTGTCTTGTCGAAATTATGAGAGCAGCCACATTCTCCTTGGATAGAAAAGATGCACAATATGGGGATTGTGTGTCCCAATCTGTGTGCACATGTGCTGAGGAGAGACGCTCAGTGCTGACCTGAGGCCGATGATGGGACACTCCTTACAGATGTTGCACTTGGCCTGGTGCTTGGCTGTCTCAGCGGCGGCCACGCGGTGAAGCACGGGCAGCCACACCATGGACTGAGGCTCCAGACGCATCCAGTCTAGGAACATTGCAGCCTCCAACTCGGGTTTGTTGTTGGCCTGGGGGGGGGACAGGATCAAAGGATAAACAAAATCCGAAAAAACAAGTTAGTTTATTTTGTGTTGTCATAATGTTAACTTTGTCACTATACGCAACATACGGTAATTACTGTCTAATTATAAAGCACTAAAACGGGCACACAGTGACTTCCTCAACAAACAGTCCACAAACATGGCCAATTGTATTACATTTTTCTACTGCTTGACCATGGGTGTCAAATTTGGCCCGCCGTGTAATTTCACCTGGCCCTTGAGGCAATATCAAATTAACACTAAAGCTGGCCCGCCGATTATATATTGCGGCGGTGCCGCGGTAACACCGCATTCACCGCTAATTCTAATACTTGCCAACCCTCCCGGGATTCTTCCAAACTTAAGCGCCCCTCCCGAATATCGTCAGGGTCTGCTTTTCAGCCAGTCCAACGAGTGCTGGCCCAGTCACATAAGATGTGCGGCTTCTGCACGCACACACAATTGAATGCAATGCATACTTCATCAACAGCGATACAGGTTACACTGAGGGTAGCCGAATAAAAAACTTTAACACTGTTGGAAATATACACCACACTGTGAATCCACACCAAACAAGAATGACAAACACAATTCGGGAGAACATCCGCACCGTAACACAACATAAACACAACAGAACAAATACCCAGAACCCTTTGCAGCACTAACTCTTCCGGGACGCTACAAGGTGTGTGTGTGTGGGGGGGGGGGGGTTTGGTGGTAGCGGGGGGTGTATTTTGTAGCGTCCCAGAAGAGTTAGTGCTGCAAAGGATTCTGGGTATTTGTTCTGTTGTGTTTATGTTGTGTTACGGTGCGGATGTTCTCCCGAAATGTGTTTGTTATTCTTGTTTGGTGTGGATTCACAGTGTGGCGTATACTTCTTACAGTGTCAAAGTTTTTTATACTGGCACCCTCAGTGTAACCTGTATCTCTGTTGATGAAGTTCGTTGCATTCACTCGTGTGTGCGTACCGAAGCCGCACATATCATGTGACTGGGTCTGAACGATGTTAGAATTGATGAAAAGCGGACGTGACGATAGCTCGTAGAGTACGTTAAAGGCAGTGCATTTAAGGTACGCCCCCAAGACTGTGGTCCGGGTGGACTAAGAGATATAATGACTGTTGAACACCTTTGTTCGATAATGAAGGTTGCCTCAGCTCAAAGCCTGAGCCCCGACATTAATGAACTAGCATTCAAGAAAAGATGGCAGGTATCTGGCTTGGGCACATCAGATTAGATCAGTTTGTTGCAAACTGAGCAGTTTAAAGTCCTGAATGGTTGTTTTATTAATTGTTATTTTATTTTCAAATGTATTAGCTTGTGGAAAAAGTTAATGTTGATATTTACCTCAGAAGGCTGCAAATAGAAAAGAGGCATTCAATTTTTATTTAAATTGTATTTAATATGCCATTGATATTTTTTAATTATTATTATTATTATTTGAAACTGGATTTTGCATGGCACTATAAAGTTATATAAGCCTTGCTTGTTCAATATTCAATGCAAAACTTGTTTGGGTCCCTATTAAAAGGTTAATTTGTTCAACCTTGGCCCGCGGCTTTGTTCAGTTTTAAATTTTGGCCCACTCTGTATTTGAGTTTGACACCCCTGTGCTAAACGACTAAAAAGGCTAAATCCACGTCCAAAATTGGAACTTAAAGATAAGGAATACCGTCTCATCTCTGAGTCAATCCCGTCAGAGTACAAATCTTTGAAAATAAATTGCTGCACATGCTGTCTCATTTGTGGCTAAAACTTCTCTTCACGAAACAGCAGTGGCTCAGTTGAGCTTTAAAACCTGTAAAGTCGCTGCAAACAAAAATAAATGTGGTTAAAAATGACAAGAAGCAAACAACACTTACAAACTGGAAGCAGCTACGGACAGAGGGCTCGATGTTGGAGCCGCCAAATGAAGCGACTTCGCCAAGCTGCCGCGGGATCTGGATGGAATCATGGAGAAGGAGGCCGAGACGACGCTGGTCGCAGAAGCCGGTCGCACTCGCAACCTGCCTGAACAAGACTGAACAAAAACTTTCTTAGTTTGGTCTTTGTTTAGTGCATCACATGGTTCATTTGCTTCTTCGTGATCGCAGGATTCAAAGGGAGCTCACATTTTTTGCTCGGTCAAAAGAATTCTGGGAGCAACATTTCCCAAACACGCTGTTGCTGTAACAAAATGCGACTGGTGATCAATTACTTTCTACAGCAGGGAAAATAAGTATTTGATCCCCCATTCAACCCCTTGCAAATATGTGAACTGCCTTGAATTCTTATAGGTAGTAAGAGACCAGATGTCAAAAAACATGAAATAAAGGTTATAAATTATTTGTATTTGATTGAGGTAAATGGGTATTTCATTGCAGTACAAAATGTGATTTAATGTTTGGTGTAGGGTCGTATGGTATACTGGTACTAATAAAGTACTGCGGTACTAATGAACTGCAAAAGATACTATAATGCCTTTGAAAACGACCAATACCTTTTTTTCATCCGCATGCTGCCGTGCGGCAGTGACATACACAGCCGAGGCGCATGATGTTGAGCAGGAATGGGCAAATTACGGCCTGTAAAGCTTTTCAACTCGGTCCACCAGACGTCTCCAAATTATTATTTTTAAACCTTTACCATCGAAACTGGAGCCGCTACTATGATGTGCAGTACATTTTTCAAAATCACCGTAAATCTAGAATTATAAAGAGTAATCCAATGGTTGGAATCTGCGCTAGTTAGATATGGATTATTACTGTAATCAACGTCACATCAGCCCGACAAGCAGACAAAGCGAGAAGCAGAGAAGGCGCGACTGTATATATATATATATATATATATATATATATATATATATATATATATATATATATATATATATATGAAGATGAGGTAGATCACCTCGACTTGGTCATTTGAAAAGTAACTCGCCTACAGAAATATGTGTATATATATATATATATATACATATATATATATATATATATATATATATATATATATATATACGGTATATATATATATATATGAAGATGAGGTAGATCACCTCGACTTGGTCATTTGAAAAGTAGCTCGCCTACTGAAATATGTGTATATATATATATATATATATATATATATATATATATATATGAAGATGAGGTAGATCACCTCGACTTGGTCATTTGAAAAGTAGCTCGCCTACTGAAATATGTGTGTATATATATATATATATATATATATATATATATAACAACTCTATGCGAAGGAGATGTGTTGCACTGCGTGAGGCAAATGGTGATCACACCAGAAGATACTGACTGCTTTTCTCACTCCTCCCCAGAGCCTCAATAAAGCAAAACTGCACATTTCAGGGTGGCCTTTTATTGTGAGCAGCCTAAAGCACACCTGTGCAATAATCTGTGAGGTGGGATGGATTGTCTTGGCAAAGAACTGCTCATTGACACAGATTTAGACAGATTTGTGAATAATATTTGAGAGGAATGGGTCTTTTGTGTAAATCGTAAAAGTTTTAGATCTTTGAGTTCAACTCATGAAAAATGGGAGCAAAAACATTTTTACTGACCAATGTGGCCCCTGAGTCAAAATAATTGCTCATGCCTGATGTTGAGTGTGGCGAAATGCACACAAGCAGAAACAAATGGAGGTATTTGGGCTTCAAAACTACCAATAAAGGTGACGCTTTAAACACGGAATCGCCGCGCTGGAAGCGCTGCTTTAAAACATGCCGAGCCAAAGGTGGCATTAAAGTACTACAATCTTTGCTTCACACTTAGGTAAACATTGAAATAAGAAGCATTCAGACCTGCACAAGGAGTTAAAAGAGTGATAGGTAATATAGGTAACAAGCTCCCCTGTTGCGCACATTTAAATACGTAGACGTGCATAACAACATTAAACAGTTCCTCCCTTGGAACTCTGGGCTCCTCCTTCACCTTCCTCACAATCATTCTTAGCCCACCATGTGGAATCTTGCATGGAGCTCCAGAACAAGAGTGATTGACTAATATCTTGTATTTCTTACATTTATCAATATTTGCAACAATTGTGCTCTCTTTCTCAACAATCTTCTTGCTGATGGTCTTGTAGTCTATTACAGTATTGTGCAGGTACATCACTTTGGTCTTGCTCATGGTGGTGTAGAGGTTTGAATGTAAGAGAGAGTTTGCGTGACAAGTGATGAGTTTAAATTGGGAGTATGTTTTTAAAGGACAGGACTTATGTATGTGTTTCATAGACACATACCTGCTTTGTGAGGATCACAATGCCTGCTGTTTGGTAGGGCACCAAATACTTATTTTCCTCAATCAAATATGAATTATTGTATATCCTTTTTCAGGTTTCCCCAGAATTTTTTTAATTATTTCTTTCTGTGTTACAATAAATCTACCATAAAAATGATGGACTCTTCATACCAATGTAAGGGGATACATTCAGAAGGCTGTCACTTATTTTGAGACATTTATAATAACATAAACATTCCTTGTAAACATTCACTTACTTCACAAAAAGCTCAAAAACTAAATAATGGACTGGATTAGGGCTGGGCGATATATCGATATACGCGATATAGAAAATGACTATATCATGATATCGAGTATACGTTCTCACGCAGTTGCTTTTAGCTGCTGGCATTACACTCCAGGCTCTTCCCACTCCTTCTTGTGTCTCCTTCACAAAGACAGCAAGCGCACCTTCTTACACACGTCACATACTGTCACGTCATACGTCACATACGTATACGCCCTCCCCGAGCAGAGAGGTGGCAGCATGGCTAAAGTTAGCTGTGATGCTAGCGGAGTAATGCTAGTGGTAATACAAGAGAAAGAAGGTGCGAATCTGGTAACAAATGGAGGAAGAATTAATTCCCCCAAAAAACAGCAGGGGGTCCATCGTCTGGCGGTGGTTTGGCTTCAAGTGGGAAGATGTCGAAGAGACAACCGTAATTTGTCAAGTGTGGGGCAAAAGCGTTGCTATAAAATGTAGCATTACAGCTGTAACAAACAGTTCAGGGTGTCCCAAGTTACTGGAGTGTGTTAGTAAGGAGGAGGAGTTTTGTCCCTCCAGAGTTTTTGCCGTAGGGCTGTGACGTAGGGTGTGTGTGGTTGTAGAAGGAGGTGTGTGATGTTGAAATTAAAGAAGCGGTGGCTACCGAACCTGCTCTAATGTCTCCCGTTTATTATTTTATTAGATAAGTACACTGTATAGGCGAACCTAGGACACTCGGCTACACTGATAATATGTAGCATCATTTGAAAAGTCACCCGCTAGACAATGAAGAGGGCTTACTCCGCACGTCAGTATCTCCGTTTGGTGCCACACGTTCACACCATCAAAATGCCGAGGCAAACATTTCCAGATCAACACCGTATGAAAAAATAGTGATTTTTTTAGTTGTGATTTCCTTCTCTGCATGAAAGTTTAAAAGTAGCATATATTAATGCAGTATGAACAAGAATGTTTTAATGTAGACACATAGAATCATCATACTGCTGTGATTATATGCATCAAGTGTTCATTCAAGGCTAAGGCAAAATATCGAGATATATATCGTGTATCGCGATATGGCCTTAAAATATTGCGATATTAAAAAAAGGCCATATCGCCCAGCCCTAGACTGGATACAATGCTGGGCATTATCAGAAAATCATAACCCTTTCTCAGCGGACAATCCTATTTCTCTAATGTCATATCTATGCAGCTCTAGACGGCACATTTACATAGCATCTGGAGATAAAACGTTTTGACAATTCTATTTTCCTCCGTGTTATTTTAGCATCTCTCAAGTTTCACACGCTTTCTAAGGGAATTACAATGTGCAGTATTGATAATAAGGTATGCATGTGTGTCTTACATCTGTACTTATCCTCCAGGTGAGCTTTGCAGAGGGAGACGATTCCAGTTTTGAATGACAAGGTGCGAATCTTCCCAGAGCGCCTGCTGTTAAATAAATCAAGAAAGCAAGTTGGAGCCATGCTTGAAAAAGGCACGTCGTAAGGTAACGGTGTATGTCCACTTACGTGTCGTAGACGTTGAGCAGCCAGTTGAGGCACATATCAACGCAAAGTGGGACACTGACCAGGTGGGCGTGGCTTTGCTCCAGCCGCTGGTACAGGCTGCTCAGACAGGCTCCCAGCTGGGAGATGTCGAGCAGCTGCTCGTTTTGCTTCAAGCCATGCTGGTCGAACACCTCGCACGCCGTTGGCATGCTCAGCAGGTCCACTGGACAGACACAGACAACATTATAGGAAGTTCAGCAACTGCATGTTGGAATCATGAGGATGTACAAGGACAATGGTGAGAGGGTGACCCTCACTCATGCACATTACTCATCATAGTCCTGCATTTAGACTTCTCAAATAGAAAGACAGCAGAAGGAAAATGACTTCATAAAGTTGTGCTAGACATTGGTGCTTACAGCGTTGCAGTTTTCCAGCAGCAGCGTCACCTTTGATGGCAGCACGCACACACACTGCGGCTTGGCATGCTCTACCCCAAAGCTTTTTAGTGTTG
Organism: Nerophis lumbriciformis; assembly: GCF_033978685.3. NCBI lineage: Eukaryota > Metazoa > Chordata > Actinopteri > Syngnathiformes > Syngnathidae > Nerophis > Nerophis lumbriciformis. Next base: position 26,046,854 of record NC_084548.2, on the reverse strand, counting down.
GAATGATGGTTCTGTCTGTGTGTGATAACGTGTGAATGGTTCAAGACTTGCATACACAAGTTTAGGGAGGCTAAACATCTGATTTGTGTGTCAAATCGACATTACACCGGACTTCCAGCAGTCTCATAACATTCCGACAGACACAGTATATATATTGTTGCACATAAGAGGTGACAAAAGAAGGGAGGAGGTTTGACTATTTCCATTCATGAACGAATAGCAGAGCTATAAACACCCACTGATCTACCAACTAAAGACAATGACTATTTTATGCAGACAGTTTTACCTTCCGTGAAAGCTAACAGTTGTGTGCAGTAACTGACGTCTATATCCCCAGATGCTAACGTTAGCTCGGCTGTCTCCCCGCCTGCTGAGGCGGCCTTTTTAGATGCAAATGAACTCTTTCACACGCCTCTCGTTGAAATGTATATCTTGAAAACGAACATTACCACTACCGGTATTTGTTTTCAGACACGGATGAAAATAAACTTCATACCATATCTTCCTGCATGTTTGCTGTGTTATTGTGCGCATGCCACTGTTCTGACAATAATACTTTATCCATGCCTATATTTATGTGTAACAAAATACAGGGAAAACACGCACTCTCCAAAAAACTTAATAACACACAAAAATTAAGAGGTGAACGGCAAAAAGTGTATTTAAAGAAAATGCAATAAAAAATGTAATAAAAAAATGTGTGGACAACCATTATAATACATTTTATTATAATGGTTGTCCACACATTTTTTATTGCTCTATTTATGTTCTTATGATACTGTGCTGAGTCTTGGATGTTTTTTGTACAATTTTCCGTTTTGTCTATTATTTGTGCACTTTCATTTTTGAAGTTGTTCTTGATTTATTATGTCAATTGATTGACCACAGCTGTGACTATTTAAGTGCATCACTTCCTGTTGAAAATTGCACACTGATGGAAGACATTTTCGAAACTGGTCTGTTTGGTAGCGGCTGCGCAGTTTGTATTAAAATTATTAGAAGGACAAGAGTGTTTCTGGCCTTGTTTTTCTATATTCACGTATAGGCCTAACCCATCTTCTGCCTTGTGTTGAATTTATCCCACATACAAATTGTCTCGCATGATTTACCCGCAATAAATTGTCGGTGTTGTCAAGACTGCTGTCTGCCGGAGCAGAATTAGAAATATCTGCATTATTACTTTGTGGGTTAATTTGTCTTTCTTTTGATTTATTTGATTAAGGTTTGTGAAAAGCACACTGCGTGTGGAAGAGGAGTTGCAATACAAAGTGGTTGCATTGGTGTATCAATTATCAGCCTAGTCCACCTTAACCCACGCACATTCTGCACACAGGTACATGTGCAAGTTGGCTCAACGGCATTGGTTCTGCATGCTAACAGTCAAACTGAATTGGTGGTATCCCATCATTCATCAGCTTGCAGGAGGAGTGATCACATGCTATTCTTTTGACTTGTCTTTATTATGTGCATCAATGTACTGCGAGCAACAGAGCATGTTTTTGACATAATGATTGGTTTGTATTTCTGTTCCCATATATTTATTTATTTGTGTCGGCTCGCCACACATACATTTGGCGCTACCAGTTCGCCTTCGCTCATTAACACATTATAACGGGACTGTTCGTGAATGTACACACGCACCTGGTTTGGCGAGTGAATACATTTTTAGCAAGTACTCAGAAAAGTCTATATTGTCTTTTCAAAAAAGCGACTAACGACAAATCTACAAACCCCTTTTCCATATGAGTTGGGAAATTGTGTTAGATGTAAATATAAACGGAATACAATGATTTGCAAATCATTTTCAACCCATATTCAATTGAATGCACTACAAAGACAAGATATTTGATGTTCAAACTCATAAACTGTATTTTTTTTTTTGCAAATAATAATTAACTTAGAATTTCATGGCTGCAACACGTGCCAAAGTAGTTGGGAAAGGGCATGTTCACCACTGTGTTACATGGCCTTTCCTTTTAACAATATTCAGTAAATGTTTGGGAACTGAGGAGAAACATTTTTTAAGCTTCTCAGGTGGAATTATTTCCCATTCTTGCTTGATGTACAGCTTAAGTTGTTCAACAGTCCGGGGGTCTCCGTTGTGGTATTTTAGGCTTCATAATGCGCCACACATTTTCAATGGGAGACAGGTCTGGACTACAGGCAGGCCAGTCTAGTACCCGCACTCTTTTACTATGAAGCCACGTTGATGTAACACATGGCTTGGCATTGTCTTGCTGAAATAAGCAGGGGCGTCCATGGTAACGTTGCTTGGATGGCAACATATGTTGCTCCAAAACCTGTATGTACCTTTCAGCATTAATGGTGCCTTCACAGATGTGTAAGTTACCCATGTCTTGGGCACTAATACACCCCCATACCATCACAGATGCTGGCTTTTCAACTTTGCGCCTAAAACAATCCGGATGGTTCTTTTCCTCTTTGGTCCAGAGGACACGACGTCCACAGTTTCCAAAAACAATTTGAAATGTGGACTCGTCAGACCACAGAACACTTTTCCACTTTGTATCAGTCCATCTTAGATGAGCTCAGGCCCAGCAAAGCCGACTGTGTTTCCGGGTGTTGTTGATAAACGGTTTTCGCCTTGCATAGGAGTTTTAACTTGCACTTACAGATGTAGTGACCAACTGTAGTTACTGACAGTGGGTTTCTGAAGTGTTCCTGAGCCCATGTGGTGATATCCTTTACACACTGATGTCGCTTGTTGATGCAGTACAGCCCGAGGGATCGAAGGTCACGGGCTTAGCTGCTTACGTGCAGTGATTTCTCCAGATTCTCTGAACCCTTTGATGATAGTACGGACCGTAGATGGTGAAATCCCTAAATTCCTTGCAATAGCTGGTTGAGAAAGGTTTTTCTTAAACTGTTCAACAATTTGCTCACACATTTATTGACAAAGTGGTGACCCTCGCCCCATCCTTGTTTGTGAATGACTGAGCATTTCATGGAATCTACTTTTATACCCAATCATGGCACCCACCTGTTCCCAATTAGCCTGCACACCTGTGGGATGTTCCAAATAAGTGTTTGATGAGCATTCCTCAACTTTATCAGTATTTATTGCCACCTTTCCCAACTTCTTTGTCACGTGTTGCTGGCATCAAAGTTAATGATTATTTGCAAAAAAAAAATGTTTATCAGTTTGAACATCAACTATGTTGTCTTTGTAGCATATTCAACTGAATATGGGTTGAAAATGATTTGCAAATCATTGTATTCCGTTTATATTTACATCCAACACAATTTCCCAACTCATATGGCAACGGGGTTTGTAGCAACTCATTCTGGTCTTATTGGACACTTTTAGAGACTATAAAAAACATGCATCGCTCTTCTCATACAAGAGCACTCACAGGCAGCAGAAGCATGCAGCCATATGTACTATGTTATTGGTATTGTTTTGTGGACAGGGACAATTTCTGACACAACTCATTGTGGACAGATACGTCATCGTTGTGGACGGATACAACGTCCACTATGAGAAAGTGTACAAGACTATGGAGAGGCGTAAGAGGATAGCATACACAGAGAGGGGAACACTTGAGCCATGAGACGCAAACCTCAGTGACGCATAGACAAGGGCACTGTACCTGCATGCTATCAATAGAGCAGCACTCTGTATGTTCTCCGTGTTTGTGTGGGTTTGTATGGGTGTCCAGGTATTCTGGTTTCCTTCCACGGTCTAAATACAGTTTGTGTGCTTCTGTGTGTCAGTCCGGCAATTTCCACATGATCCATCCGGCATATACCTTTCTCCTCACCTTCAGGGCGCACACACACTAGGATTTGGGCACTCACATTGTGCCTTTGAGCTACATTTTGCTTCTACCATCTGTTTACTGCAATTTCTGATTTTGTAGATTATTTCCAGGAGGGCGATTTTACGATTGTGATCAATGATCGTGATTAATTTCAGTTCTATCATGGTGATCAACTGTTAGCATTTTAACCTCGATTAAACATGGCGAAAATGTCTGTTAGAAGATACAGCTGTAGTAACAGAAGAAGTAACACGACAATTCGCCTTTATTGACCGTGATCCTGTGTGTGTCTGTGAATGTGTGTGTGTTTGTGTACGTCTGTTTGTGTGAATGTGTTTGTGTCATTTTGTGTGCGCGACCATCCTTGTCCACCATCTCGAAAGCCAGGCTCGCCACAACATACCGAAATTGTTTGGACTGTAAGGCGCACTTAAAATCCTTTAATTTTCTCAAAAATCGACAGTGCGCCATATAATCCGGTACGCCTAATGCACGGCATAATTCTGGTTGTGTTTACCGACCTCGAAGCTATTTTATTTGGTACATGGTGTAATGATAAGTGTGACCAGTAGATGGCAGTCACACATAAGAGATACATGTAAACTGCAAGATGACGCCTGTACACAACAGCAAAACTTTAAATGTTCCATTGAGAATATATACAATTACACACGGCGCTCAAAAATCTGTCAAAATGTTTTTATTATGACTTTGGTAAGCTATGAAGCCGCACCGCTTGATGGATTGTCGGCGCATTAAACATACGAGTGTTATTATGGTGTGTGTATAAGGACCGCAAAATGGCACCTATTAGCAGACATTATCTGGTGTTTTGTTTTGCAATATTATGCAAAACCAACTTTTCTTACCTTCTGGTATCTGCTGATCTGTATTTGGGATCTGCATAAGTACTGAACATTTGCGAGCTTCTGCCATTGTAGTCCGTGCCGTGGTCGATAGGCTTATTCTTTTTCTCTACCTTCTTGTTATGTGGCATTCATCTTCCGCTGCTGCCATTTCTAAGATAAAGTACCGTAAAGTTCTTACTTATATATGTCAGTAGACTAGCTATCAAAGCGCTAAAAACTGTAGAGGGTTTACATAATTCACCCACGGAACTTTAGTTATTAGAGGGTTCCGGTCGGACTGTTTTGTCACGGGACACATTTCCGGCGTTGATGTTGCATAAATGAGCCACTGATGAGGAGATGTTGCTCCGTTATTGATTCAAGTAAAGTCTGAATATCATTTAAACAGTTAGCTCCATCTTTTGACACTTCTTCCACTCCCGTCCTTGCACAAAGTTGACGGGGAGAAGACCTGTCGAAGGTGAGCCACATAGGTAAGACCACAAAACGGCACATCCTGAAGAGAAAACTACATGAAAATGGTCTGTAAAACATAATCTATGCAACACTTTCACCAAAGAACCACCATCACATGTTATGTAGACCACAAGATAGTGTTTTAAATTTTGAAAAAATCATAATATGACCCTTTTGATGCGCCTTATAATCCGGTGCGCCTTTTGTATTAAAATAGACCTGAATAGACCCGCTCAGCGGCAGTGCGCCTTTTAATCCGGTGTGCCATATGGTCTGAAAAATACGGTAATTAATGTACAATTAGTGTTGTGCCTCTTACTCCTTACACAGCTGGAAGTGCAACCCAGAAGAATAAAATAATGAAATATTTGGCAAACACCAGCATAGAAGTTGAAACACATCATTTAGAAGGAGCAGCAATTTTGGTGACGGACTTTAGTCTCACTGACTGCTGCAGCTCACCAGTAATCAATGCGGACTTTTAGCAGGCAGAGAAGGTCTTTGTGACTGAACTACTATATTGGTCCCAAATGGGGGAATACAAAACAAATACATTTGTATATCTAAATATTTTTGAAGCAGACTTTTTGTTTGTTTGCTCTTATTCAACTCCTCAGTCATAACTAAAACAATTCTGCAGACAGTTTTAGTCCAAATCATATTTGAGTTTGTGGATAAAAACTATTTTGTTCCTGAAATAATCATTAAACTTGTTATTATTTTTACACTACCTCAAATTCAAACTGAACTTTAATGTATTTTCATTAAATATAAACTACAGTATTTGAGTTTTAAAAAAATCATACATTTTAATTAAAGATTACAAATAATAATTTACCATTTGAAAGTGTTGTTTACGGGGTGTGGTATTTTAAATTTTTTTTGTCATAAAGAAATACAATCATGTGTGCTTACGGACTGTATTCCTGCACACTGTATTGATCTATATTGATATATAATGTAGGAACCAGAAATATTAATAACAGAAAAAAACAACCCTTTTGTGCGAATTAGTGTAAATGGGGGAGGGAGGTTTTTTGGGGTTGGTGCACTAATTGTAAGTGTATCTTGTGTTTTTTATGTTGATTTAATAAAAATATATATTTTTTTAAATGTATTAATTTATTTAAACATTTTTTTAATTTCTTGTGCGGCCCGGTACCAATCGATCCACGGCCCGGTGGTTGGCGACCACTGCTTTATTGTACACACACAGATGTAGTCACGGGTTAGCAGGTGTGCTTTTCAGTTTGCTTTATGGAATATTTTGAGGTTGGTAGAGTGGCCGTGCCAGCAATCGGAGGGTTTTTGGTTACTGGGGTTCAATCCCCACCTTCTACCATCCTAGTCACGTCCGTTGTGTCCTTGGGCAAGACACTTCACCCCTTGCTCCTGATGGCTGCTGGTTAGCGCCTTGCATGGCAGCTCCCGCCATCAGTGTGTGAATGTGTGTGTGAATGGGTGAATGTGGAAATACTGTCAAAGCGCTTTGAGTACCTTGAAGGTAGAAAAGCGCTATACAAGTATAACCCATTTATCATTTATCATTTATTTGATTGTTTTTCCACTACCATTGAGAAGATAAAGTTGATTCAATTTTAATTTTTGTATTAGTGCTAGATCACAGCAAATATAAGGACAAGTTTATACATTGTAATTTTATTACACAAACAAGCTTTATTTTATTACATGACTGCATGCAATTTCTGACATGGTTTACAATTACTACTTGTCCAGGGTGTACCCCGCCTTCTGCTCGATTGTAGCTGAGATAGGCTACAGCGCCCCCCGCGACCCCGAAGGGAATAAGCAGTAGAAAATGGATGGATGGATGGATGGGTTTACAATTATTAATTTATTCCTTGTATCGCACACGGAGTAGCAATCACATTTATTAAACAACTGTTTGGATTATTCTGTAGTATTTGTATTGCTTTCTATTAAGAAAGTTTGTCACTTGTAACTGTGGAGGAGTGAGTGCAATACAGCCGGTTATGCCGCGCGTGTGCATATTGTGTGCAGGGTTTACCCCACATGTAAACGATTAAAAATTACTTCTTTTTTTTTTAAAACATGAAAACCAATTTAAGTGATGTATTGTATGAATGGATATACCGTATAATGTCTATTATTTACATACTATTGGCTATACTAAGTTTGGAAAACAGCTCAAATATCATAAAAACGTTCCTCATTGCTTTATTTGGGAGAGTAAAAAACGAGCATCTAAATCACCTGTCAGTAGGCCGTCAGCTGATCGCGTACCTAAACAAGTTGAGACCCAGCAAAAGTAAGGAGAAGTTGAAGAGAAAGGTATTTTAGGCTAATTAATGCATTTCTTGTTCAAGCCAGTGTATACTACACTAAATATTTTGACATTAGTACCGACAACAACGTCTAACTTCACGCCGTGTGCGTCTTCCAACCTCTGTTCGGACATCGCTGTGTGGAGTGTGCATTTGTCCCCGTGTGGGTTTTTTTTTCCGGCCACTACAGTTTCCTCCCACATTCCAAAAATATGCATGATAGGTAATTGAAGACTGTAAATTGTCCATAGATAGGAATGTTAGTGTGAAGCATTGTTTATATACAGTCTATGTGCCCTGCGATTGGCCATGCTAATTTGAGTTAGCTTGTCAATGAGCTAGTCCATTGTACGTTAGCATTAAGCTAGCAGTATTAGTGCTCAACCTTCATCCTGCATAATTGTATTGCTTTTTTTTTAGTTTATTCCAAATTATATTATTAATCTAATGTGATTCCTGTGTGTACTTAATGTGTATATATAATGTACTTTGTTTAGTGTGGACAGTTTTACAGTGTCTTCATTGTGAAGAATATCAATAAAACACCTAAAGTTATTTTTTTCAAATCTTAACTCAATTTGACAAACTAACTTCTAAAAATTCCATCTAATATACCGAAAATATTGTCTGATTACAAGAAAATTTGAAAAGTAACTGGCAAGTGGTTAGAGTGTCCGCCCTGAGATCGGTAGGTTGTGAGTTCAAACCCTGGCCGAGTCATACCAAAGACTATAAAAATGGAACCCATTACCTCCCTGCTTGGCACTCAGCATCAAGGGTTGGAACTGGGGGTTAAATCACCAAAAATTATTCCCGGGCGCGGCCACCGCTGCTGCCCACTGCTCCCCTCACCTCCCAGGGGGTGATCAAGGGTGATGGGTCAAATGCGGCGAATAATTTCGCCACACCTAGTGTGTGCGTGACAATCATTGGTACTTTAACTTTAACTTAACATATTATTAATGGTAATATAAATAATAATAACACTATTTGTTTTTATATATGCATAAAACATTAGTTTAGCCTTTTTAACGAAAATACATGCATTACAAATCAAAATGATCACTTCATATATATGATGTGATATTGACCCCGCCCCCACTGCCACATATATAGTGGAAATCTAGGGGAAACCCTGGTGTGTGTGTTTGTATTGATTGTATTGGTGTATTGATTATTAGCCACGGCCCACTCCAACCCAGACACACATGCACCCCAAATGTAGCTGAAGAGGAGCGATCACAGATTCAAGAGAAAAACATTGTAAGGATAGAATAGAGCACTTACGACACAAAGCCTTCTGCAGGCGTCTGAGTTTCATTGCTGTTCGGTAGGCTGAAAATCGAACATTGTTCAGGTCGGCTGTAAAGAAAACGAGAGTCAGAACTGCACCACTTGAAAATGAATGCAAAACAGGTACCTAAGTCCAGCTTTACATGGCAATCACCTAGCAAAAACATTTTTAGAAAAGTCTTACATACAGATCTTGGTAGGGATCGGTACATTTCACATTTGAACCGATATGGTACTAATTCCTTGTGTCTTGGAATCAATACCGATACTCAATGGTACCAATTTGTGGCACATGTGTGTGTGTCTGTTGTAATACATCTTAATTTGTTAAACAATAAAATCTTGAAATTTCATTAAACTTTTGTACTTAATCATGGCGGACCGCCACAGCAAAATTAAAGCACTCACAACCTAAAAATGAGGGTTTTTACGTGAAGACAAATTTAATTAATATAATGTATTGTTGTACCCAGAAAGACCAGCTTCAGCTCCGTGCTTTAGTCCCAGACACACAACACTTCCTAATTATCCGCCAATTCCCTTTCAGGCACGTTATGTTCATAATCATGGGAACTATGAACATCAATAACACATGAGCATAACATTTAACATCAGCAGGTCGTTACAGTATGAATGGAGCACACTATTGACAAGTGACGCACCGAAAATTTGGTCACCGAAAAAAGACTTTGATCACCAGAACAGCCCTGCCGAAACCGGATGTTGTGATGATGTAAGCAACAGCTGTGTGGCAACCACGTGACCTCGAGGCACTTCTGGGTTTCAGGCGATGGTCTAGAGCCCCATTAGGCTACTGTTTATTTACCTGAATTAGTGCAGATTTGGGCGTATTTTCAGATTGTTTTTATTTTAACATATATAGTTTCAAAAAGATGCATCACATTTTTATATTTTCTTTCCAACCTGTCCAAAAAAAGAGTAGGAAGAAGCGATGCTTATTTAATTCTACCCCCTTTCCATTTCATATCAATTACTTAAACATTCCACAATCTGTAATGTGTACATACAATTGATGTCGTGTTAATGCAACAGTTTTCTTCATAACTTAGTAAGTCACTTATATTGAGATAAATAATATCTCTCTTTTTTTTTTTACTCAAGTTAAAGACATTTACCAGTATTATTCTTCTGTGTACATAAAGTGGCTCATCTTAGTACATTGTTTCACGTCTTTACTTTAATCCATTCCATAATTTAATTCCACATACTGATATGCTATAAGTCTTTATATGGGGACGGCGTGGCGCGGTTGGGAGAGTGGCCGTGACAGCAACCTGAGGGTTTCTGGTTTAACCCCCACCTTCTACCAACCTTGTCACGTCTGTTGTGTCCTTGAGCAAGACACTTCACCCTATCTCTAAGATTATATTTCTCTTCTTTCGTTGAGCAGAATTGTTGTACAATACAAATCATTGAATTTCAATATTTTTGATTCAATAAATAAAGGGTTTGTATGTTCTCTATATCCTGCATTGTGTATTATCCTAACTGATCTTTTTTGTAACACAATTAGTGAATGTAATGTACTTTTGTAAATATTTCCCCATATTTCTGCACATTAACTCAGATATGGTAACACTACTGAGCATTAGAGAATATGAAGTGATTTTTTGTCCAGAACATATTTTGCTTTATTCATTATAGAAATATTTATTGCTACTTTATGTTGTATATTTTTAAATGAAATTTCCAGTTTATTTGATAATCCATTATTACGCGTTTACTACAACTTTTTTTAATTATATTCTAATCTAATCTTGATTATGGCAGATTATATGTAATATGGAAATGTGTAAATTGTTCTTTGAGTGCAAAAATAAAAACACAATGTGTTTAATGCCCTTTAATTTATATTTTAACCTTGTAAAATTGTTCTTTGAGTGCAATAGGAAACATATGTTTATTGTATTGTAAGATTTTCTGTTAAATAAAGCCAAAATTGAATTTTTTTGTAGTTCCCTTTATTTGGAAAAGTATCGAAATGTATCGATATACATTTTGGTACCGGTACCTGTACCAAATTATTGATATCGGGACAACCCTATACAGTATGTATGTGCATGTTTGATTCACGTAAAATGATAAAAAAGATTGTTGCAAACGTCTTACACAGAGACTGATAGAGTTCCGCCATCTTGGGATGGTCCCAGCATGTCGTCTGGGTTTGGTGGCTGTTTGAAAAGAAGGAAACACAATAAAAAAAAAAGTTTGTTAGTTTTTATACAAGAGCACTATCCCCTGCTTTTTCGAGGAACACAAAATAAGCATTTCCCCACACAGTTCAGTACAGTATATGCAACTATTTAATTTTGCATTCACAGAGCCAAAAAGTAGAAGTGAAACATACATTTGTGGTACTTAAATAATCCATTCCAGATCCATCATCTGTATTTATATCTTATATACCTGAATGATGAGATAAGATAATCTTTTACTTATCCCGGGGAAATGTACAGTGTTAGAGCAGCAAAGGGCATAGATTGCAAACTAACTAAGTGCAACAAAAAATAGAAATACAACTAAAATTAACAATGTACAAGAAAAACAGATACTAAAGTATGGAATTTTTCAGCAAAAAAGCTATAGTTTTAGCAAAACAAATTGTAGTCAGCATTTACATTATACATCACATTCACACATTGATTGACGCCGCCCCATTATCATATTCATGATATCATCATAATTATGATGTCATGAACAATTTAATTGGCAGTGATGTACAGTATATCTTTTTTTTAAGGTTCAACAAATGTATTACGGTACATGTATTAAAAAACAAATCTGTGTTATTAGTTAACATATATTTTTTTATTTTATCTTTTCGCTTAATTTTTCAATCAACACAGGCTACACTATACTCTGCCCTCCCTGAATGTTGGAATTTAGTTTGCCAAATATGTAAAATGTCTTTTGAGTTCAAGATGGAAAAAATAATTTGAGGTTGTTTTCTACAATGAAGTCACTGTAAAACTAAGTACACTCAGGAAAGTGCATCAATATACACATGACGTGCACATACTGTGCGTGTAGGAATCGTGTTAAATACAATTTCACCTTCATTTTAAGAATTTTGTTTACATTGATTGTTTTCCATGATTGTGTTTTACTTTCCTTTCTGCCTTGACAGCTAAGGGAATTACATCGGAGGAAAGTTACATTTGAAATACAAATATTTACATTTAATGTATTTTTATTTGTGTCCTTATTTTCTACAGGCTATAAAAACGCTTACATCGTGATACAGTTTCAGCCATATCGCCTAGCCCAGTATGTAAGTTTTTACCCCTCTTTTTCTTTAATATTGCAAAACTACATGCCAGACATTATGACTGTTATCATTATTTTGTATTTTATTTTCCTTCTAGCATATCTGTTTTTGTCAGTATACATTCAACCTTTCATTTAGTGGCACAAATGACAACACACAATTCCCTCTTCCTCTTGTTCGTCATTGTTACTCGTCTTATTTTCTATTTATTGCTTTAGGATCCCCCTTACTCTGGTAAATATGCACTTCATTGAAATAAAGTTAAAAAACCCAAAATAAATCAATAAAACTTTTCAGGCTGCTTTTTTTGATTTGGCCAACTTCTTGGTGCTGCATTTGTGTTTATGTGATTTCACTATCATAGATAATAATAGATTTTTAAACATTTGCTCGTTACGTGCTGCATCGCAATGCAACATAAAAATTATGTATTGGCACACCCCTACTGTTTAACTGAACTTTGCATACCTGCAGTTAACCTTTGCCTGGGCAGCAATACAAAATAATAATGTTTTGCAGCAGATCCCTTGCACTTGGTAAAAGACGAAATGGATTCTGTGGTAAAAATCACAGGCTCTGCAAAAATTGTTCAGTTATTCAGCTTATCGATGATTTTATGCTTCCAGCTGCTTGCACAAATGCACATAAAAATTATCCGGCACTGAACAGCACAGAAATGTGTTCAATTTCCCCACCTACACTAATTATTATATATTAGCATGCACACCTGACAAACACTAGTGTAATATGGTGGACTGCAGATGTCTCACTCACATGAACCACTGAAAAAAACCAGACAACTTTCTTCCAGGAAAAGGCACACGGCTCTATGGACAAAGTCAACGCAATGGTGATGCATCGTTAGTTGGCAGGATGTGGCGTGGCGGCAGGAGATTAGCTGCCTTGCCCAAAGGCAAGATCATGATTCTTGCCCACATTTTCCCAACGCAAAATCAAAACAGCATAGCTAAATATAGGTTTAAATGTCCTCTCAGATCTAGATCAACCGTTACATGGGGGTGCGGGGGCCGATGTACCCCGCCATTAACTCATCCTCCAAGAAGGTCAAGATCATTAAACAGAAGTAAGTTAAGGATATATTTCATATGGAATGGTTATATAGATCAGTGGTCCCCAACCACCGGGCCACAGCCCGGTACCGGTCCGTGGATTAATTGGTACCGGGCCGCAAAATAATAAAAAAAATTTTTTTTTTTAAATACAATAAAAAAAATTTTTTTATTAAATCAACATAAAAAACACAAGATACACTTACAATTAGTGCACCAACCCCCCAAAAAACCCTAATTTGCTCAAATGGGTTGTTTATTTCTGTTATTAATATTTCTGGTTCCTACATTATATATCAATATAGATCAATACAGTCTGCAGGGATACAGTTCATAAGCACATATGATTGTATTTTTTTAAGGCAAAAAATATATAAATAAAATACAAATAAAAATAAATCCCCCCCCCAGTGACAAAATGGTTGGGGACCACTGATATAGATGATTCTTTTATTAAACTAATTACCGTATTTTTCGGACTATAAGTCGCACCGGCCGAAAATGCACAATAAAGAAGGAAAAAAACAGATATACGTCGCACTGGAGTGTAAGTCGCATTTTTGGGGGAAATTTATTTGATAAAACCCAACACCAAGAATACACATTTGAAAGGCAATTTAAAATAAATAAAGTATAGTGAACAACAGGCTGAATAAGTGTACGCTATATGACGCATAAATAACCAACTGAGAACGTGCCTGGTATGTTAACGTAACATATTATGGTAAGAGTCATTCAAATAACTATAACATATAGAACATGCTAAACGTTTACCAAACAATCTGTCACTCCTAATCGCTAAATCCCATGAAATCTTCCTCCCGGTGACGCCTCTGGTATGTCTTTTCTTTCTGCTGGTCGATCGCCGTTCTCTGCTGCATATTTCACTACGTCCAGCTTGTAATCTGCAGTATATGATTTCCTTTTCGGTGCCATTTTTGTTCAGTCCTTCTCAGTTTTTATAAGTTACCGCCAATGTTGATGTGATCCATTTTAATAGCTACGGCAGTAGCATATAGCAGTTAGCATTCCATGACCCACAATGCACTTCTGCCATGACCCTCCCCCGCCGAATTCTTATTGGTTGATGTGTGAGTGACGATTGCTGACGTGTGTGTGACGATGGCTGCCATTTGCTTCGTCTCTTACGCGAATTAGATAAATAATATTATTTGATATTTTACGGTAATGTGTTAATAATTTCACACATAAGTCGCTCCGGAGTATAAGTCGCACCCACGGCCAAACTATGAAAAAAACTGCGACTTATAATCCGAAAAATACGGTAAATGGTCTTGTTTACATGGCAGCATGTCTCTTCAGATCACATTAACAATCTTGCATGAGGAGGAGAAAACCTCAACATTTGCATTTGGAAATAAGGGATACTGTCTGCTAAATAAGGGAAAAGTATGAACTTAAAGGCCTACTGAAACCCACTACTAGCGACCACGCAGTCTGATAGTTTATATATCAATGATGAAATCTTAACATTGCAACAACACATGCCAATACGGCCGGGTTAGCTTACTAAAGTGCAATTTTAAATTTCGCGCGAAATATCCTGCTGAAAACGTCTCGGTATGATGACGCCTGCGCGTGACGTCACGGATTGTAGAGGACATTTTGGGACAGCGTGGTGCCCAGCTATTAAGTCGTCTGTTTTCATCGCAAAATTCCACAGTATTCTGGACATCTGTGTTGGTGAATCTTTTGCAATTTGTTCAAAGAACAATGGAGACAGCAAAGAAGAAAGCTGTAGGTGGGAAGCGGTGTATTGCAGCAGGTGTTGTGCCGGATAACGCACCCCCGCCGTAGAATGCACCCCCTGACTGTTGTGCCGGATAACACAGCCGGTGTTTCATTGTTTACATTCCCGAAAGATGACAGTCAAGCTTTACCATTGGCCTGTGGAGAACTGGGACAACAGAGACTCTTACCAGGAGGACTTTGAGTTGGATACGCAGACGCGGTACCGTGAGTACGCATGCAGCTGTGGCTTCCAAACATTTGATCGCTTGCCCGTACGTGCGTGCCGCTATGTGCATGTCACTGACGTAACTTTGGGGACTTTGGGGAAATATATGTGCTGTATGAACTTTGGGGAGGTGAACGGTACTTTGGGCTGTGGGATTGAGTGTGTTGTGCAGGTGTTTGAGTTGTATTGGCGGGTTATATGGACGGGAGGGGGGAGGTGTTTGTTATGCGGGATGAATTTGTGGCATATTAAATATAAGCCTGGTTGTGTTGTGGCTAATAGAGTATATATATGTCTTGTGTTTATTTACTGTTTTAGTCATTCCCAGCTGAATATCAGGTCCCACCCGCCTCTCACAGCATCTTCCCTATCTGAATCGCTCCCACTGCCCTCTAGTCCTTCACTCTCACTTTCCTCATCCACAAATCTTTCATCCTCGCTCAAATTAATGGGGAAATCGTCGCTTTCTCGGTCCGAATCGCTCTCGCTGCTGGTGGCCATGATTGTCAACAATGTGCAGATGTGAGGAGCTCCACAACCTGTGACGTCACGCTACTCGTCTGCTACTTCCGGTACAGGCAAGGCTTTTTTATCAGCGACCAAAAGTTGCGAACTTTATCGTCGATGTTCTCTACTAAATCCTTTCAGCAAAAATATGGCAATATCGCGAAATGATCAAGTATGACACATAGAATGGACCTGCTATCCCCGTTTAAATAAGAAAATCGCATTTCAGTAGGCCTTTAAGGAAAAATACGTTTTTTTCTACCAGAATTTCCCCAGACTGCTTGCCTACGTAGTGTAGTGTAGTGTAGTTTACAGCCATACTTTTATCTCAAATGCCTCGCATACAGTATAGTATGTGTTACACCGATGTGGCCAAGTGTTGCCAAGTGGACCTGAAGCTTTGCTGCTTCAGCAGAACTGGAATTTTTTCCCCCACGACAGTTCTTGGGGGAAAATACGTTAAACAAATACACGAGAGGGCGCCGGGAAACTTGAGCAAAGTAATAACCTAACTTAGGTGTTCACATGCATTTTAAAAAGTTGCTTTTGGCCAAAGTCATGCAATAATAATAACGATGTAACAATAATAATGGTTTACATGGTGATTATCTTAATTAAATGTGCTGATAAAATAAAGGTAAAAACATATATTTTAATACAAAATTGTATATCTGAATCAAGCAATTTTATTACAGGTGACCTTGCTCATAGGGTTTTAAAAATGTTGTATGTTACAAATAGGTGTTTGCCTAGACCAGGGGTCGGCAACCCAAAATGTTGAAAGAGCCATATTGGACCAAAAATACAAAAACAAATCTGTCTGGAGCCGCAAAAAATTAAAAGCCATATTACGTACAGATAGTGTGTCATGAGATATACATTGAATTAAGAGGACTTAAAGGAAACTAAATGAGCTCAAATATACCTACAAATGAGGCCTAATGATGCAATATGTACATATAGCTAGCCTAAATAGCATGTTAGCATCGATTAGCTTGCAGTCATGCAGTGACCAAATATGCCTGATTAGCACTCCACACAAGTCAATAACATCAACAAAACTCACCTTTGTGCATTCACGCACAACGTTAAAAGTTTGGTGGACAAAATGAGACAGAAAAAGAAGTGGCATAAAACACGTCCTAGAAAGTCGGAGAAATGTTCCATGTAAACAAACTACGGTGAGTTCAAGGACTGCCAAAATTAGTAGGACAAAACGGCGCTCGCCAAATACTCGAATCAGTGAAGCATGTTTAATATAAACAGTGTGATTTCTAACAATTAGGGAGGTTTGTGTCATGTTTGTCCTCCTACAGAAACCATATTAAAACAAAAAATATATTTTTTTCCCCTCATCTTTTTCCATTTTTCATACATTTTTGAAAAAGCTCCGGAGAGCCACTAGGGCGGCGCTAAAGAGCCGCATGCGGCTCTAGAGCCGTTGGTTGCCGACCCCTGGCCTAGACGGTGCACGTTCGAGCTGCAATTCCGCCCTCTTTTTGGTCCGACCATGTAAACTTTACACCCCTCTAATACACACACAAAAGGATAATGTTATGATACAAAAGCAGTGTTTAGAAAAACGTATTTCACTCACTGGTTCAAAAGCAATATAGCAACCCCCATTGCAGTCATTTTTAAATCTTTTAATTCTTGAACATCTCTTTTGTGGATGTGCAGATGCCATGGGCATGTGCGTTTGCACGAAGGCCATGTTTGACAGCCGAACGGCATTCATCTAATTTCACCCAAAACGGCAATTTCTACTACCATATTTTCCGGACCATAGGGCGCACCGGATTATAAGGCGCACTGCCGATGAATGGTCTATTTTTGATTTTTTTTTTCATATAATAAGGCGCACCGGATTATAGGGCGTATTAAAGAAGTCTTTTTTTTTTTTTTTCTAAATTGAAAACACTTCCTTGTTGTCTACATAACCAACTCAGTGGCCTAGTGGTTAGAGTGTCCGCCCTGAGATCGGTAGGTCGTGAGTTCAAACCCCCGCCGAGTCATACCAAAGACTATAAAAATGGGACCCATTACCTCCCTGCCTGACACTCAGCATCAAGGGTTGGAATTGGGGGTTATATCACCAAAACTGATTCCCGGGCGTGGCCAAAGCTGCTGCTCATTGCTTTCCTCACCTCCCAGTGGATGATCAAGGGTGATGGGTCAAATGCAGAAAATAATTTCGCCACACCTTGTGTGTGTGTGACAATCATTGGTACTTTAACTTTAACATGTAATGGTCAAAATGTTGCATAGATTATGTTTTACAGATCATCTTTAAGCCTCTTTCTGACAGTCGCTTCCCGATGCACCGTTTTGTGGGCGTTCTTATTTACATGGCTCACCTTCGGCAGCGTCTTCTCCCCATCATCTTTGTTGTAGCGGTGTAGCGTGCAAGAACGGGAGTGGAAGAAATGTCAAAAGATGGAGCTAACTGTTTTAATGACATTCAGACTTTACTTAAATCAATAACGGAGCAGCATGTTCTCATCCGGAAACAACAACACCGGAAATGTGTCCCGTGAAAAAATGTCCGACCAGAACTCTGTAATAACTAAAGTTCCTTGGGTGAATAATGTAAACTAATTCACCGGTATGTTTTTGCGCTTTCATGGCGAGTTTAATGATATAAGTAAGAACTTTACACTACTTTATATTAGAAATGGCAACAGTGGAGAATGAATGTCCCATAACAAGAAGATAGAGAAAAAGAAGAAGCTTATCGACTACAGTGTCGGCACGGACCACAAAGGCGGACCTGAGCAATTTTTCAGGATTTATGCAGATCCCAACTACAGATCAGTAGGTACCAGAAGGTAAGAAAAGTTGCTTTTGCATAATATTGCGAAACAAAACGCCCGATAATATGTCTTACTTTAGTATTAATATGATGTGTGTAACACCATATTAATACTCGTGTGTTGAAGCACATCAAACGGTGCAGCCTACACGTATCTCTTATGTTTGACTGCCATCTACTGGCCACACTTATCATTACACCTTGTACCAAATAAAATTGCTTCGAGGTGGGTAAGCTAAACCAAACTTATTCCTTACATTAGGCGCACCGGGCTATAAAGCGCACTGTCGAGTTTTGAGAAAAAAAAAATATTTTAAGTGCGCCTTATAGTTCGGAAAATACGGTAAGTTCAACTTCTAATTGTGACAAATACAGCCATTATTTTGTTAATCTGTTCTTGTAAACCACTATTGAGGACATCCGCTGCTGCGGAACATTAGTGGGGTTCGCTGTCCGTCAATACCCACCTGCTTCGTCTGTGATGCGCACTAACGGGACTTGACTTGTGGAAGATGACAGCTTTGCCTTGCAGAACGACTACTTAATTTTTGTATTTGTAGCAAGCACCAACGCAGCTGTAACAACATCTGGCGATCTATGCATACACACTTCTCATTCATCTCCCCCTAACCACTTCCCTGCTTCTCCCACCTCCGTGTCAGGTCCTAGTTCAAACAGGCCCCAAAGAGAAACGTTTCGACTGCAACACTGCAACAGTCATTACACATGTAGTAGAAATCCGGGGTTTGCTTTGTGAGTGCATAAGGACGACAAAATGCAGTACATTTAGGGCCTGACTTACTAACGGTTTGCGTGTACTAAAACATGTGCAAACCTGATTACACATGCAAAGCTGATCTACTTTAAGGTGTGCAATCCATTTTGCGTTTCTGTCTTCATTAATAGTATGCAAAATATATGCTGCTCATCAAAACGCCCACAATACTGGGAGAAGATACCATGATTAGAACACACACAAGTATTTTAATCGGGAAAGTAGGACACAAATTTGTTGCCAGAAGTCATATGTGTGCTGCTATGGAAACAAATAAATGCGCGATCAGTCCTGGAAATGATTAAAACGTTTTAAATATGGTAAATATTAAACATATTTATACATATTGTTATGAATGTGTCTGTTACTATAATATAGGGTTGTAATGGTAAACGGTATAATGATGAACCACGGTAAAATTCCAGACGGTTAGTAATGTCATTAACATTTTTAATTACCGAAAAACCGTCATTTATCAATACATTTTAGGCAACACTGCTTACTTCCTGGAAACGGAAGCAACGCAGCACCCAGTGCATGCGCACTAGCACCGTTAGACTCGAGAAAAAATAGTGGCAACTACGCGGACTTTGCTCAAAAACTTTGCTCTCGAGATGTTCCCTCCCAGTAAACTGAGCCGATTGCTACGGTTCACTTGCTTCTACTTCCATGGAGTCTCGCCGTGCGTTTAAAAGCGCACTGCTGTAATTAGATGACGAAAGGTGTGGACAATATTGAAGACGGACACATTTGTCCCACAATAAAAGTATATCTTGGAGGAGAAAAATATTTGATTGTACAGTTTCATTTTGAATGTGCAACATCGCGTCTTTAGGTTGGCTGCTAGGACTGAGAGCTACCAAGCGATGTGTCAGGCGATGTGTAGGGAACATTGCCACAACTTGTTTATAAAGTCTTTAGTTTGTTTACTGGGATGCTCACTCGTCCTTCATTTAACTGCTAAAATGTTTTGTCATCTCATCGAATTAAATGCATGCTGTGTTGTCAGGGAGGGGTACAGATTGTGTATTAGATGTGTGAGGTATCATTCCTGTTTATTTTTGTTGGCCAAACTGTTGCACTGCACCACATGGAAAACGAATCTTGACTTTATCTTCATTGGCATAACTGCTTTGTGTTTTATACTGATATCAAAAAGTAAACAGCATGTTTTTTTTTACATTATTTGTTTTTTTTCATTTCACAAAGTTATTACTTTAAAAACCATTCATGGACATTAATGGGATGCTCACTCGTCCTTTAACTGCTAACTTTGCCAGTGTTCCCTGTCTTGAAATATATGGATAACGTTTATCTAAAGCCTTTTTATTAGACATTACAAATAACATGATGGCATTGCATTCACACCTCAACAGTGTTTTACCTAACATAATAAATAATTGTTAATAATGGGGATTTAAATATTGATAAAAATAATCTTGAATATTATTTCGTCCATAATCGTGCAGCCCTATATATGTAAGACTTGATCTAATACATGATCACTATTTTTTAGCTATATAGACATGCTATATAGTTAGGTACCATCGTGCACAATTTTCACATACATTTATTTATTCATGTTATTATTTAGTTTTTGCCATATTAATTTGTTTCTAATGCTTGTGTTGCTTTCATATGAACATTACATTTTCTACTTGAAGTACATACATGCATGCATACATTTTGAATGTGTTGTGTTTTTTAAATAAAATTTGGTTAAAAGATTTCAGTATTAAGTTTTTGAACATTTTGAGCACATTTAAAAATACCGCGATAATAATAACTGTGATAATTTTTGTCACAATACCATGATAAGAAATGTTCTTACCGTGACATCCCGACTACATCATACTGTATATAGACTTGCACTGTATTTATAATACAAACCCCGTTTCCATATGAGTTGGAAATTGTGTTAGATGCAAATATAAACGTAATACAATGATTTGCAAATCCTTTTCAACCCATATTCAATTGAATGCACTACAAAGACAAGATGTTCAAACTCATAAACTTTTTTTTTTTTTTTTTTGCAAATAATAATTAACTTAGAATTTCATGGCTGCAACACGTGCCAAAGTAGTTGGGAAAGGGCATGTTCACCACTGTGTTACATGGCCGTTCCTTTTAACAACACTCAGTAAACGTTTGGGAACTGAGGAGACACATTTTTGAAGCTTTTCAGGTGGAATTCTTTCCCATTCTTGCTTGATGTACAGCTTAAGTTGTTCAACAGTCCGGGGGTCTCCGTTGTGGTATTTTAGGCTTCATAATGCACCACACATTTTCAATGGGAGACAGGTCTGGACTACAGGCAGGCCAGTCTAGTACCCGCACTCTTTTACTATGAAGCCACGTTGATGTAACACGTGGCTTGGCATTGTCTTGCTGAAATAAGCAGGGGCGTCCATGGTAACGTTGCTTGGATGGCAACATATGTTGCTCCAAAACCTGTATGTACCTTTCAGCATTAATGGCGCCTTCACAGATGTGTAAGTTACCCATGTCTTGGGCACTAATACACCCCCATACCATCACAGATGCTGGCTTTTCAACTTTGCGCCTATAACAATCCGGATGGTTCTTTTCCTCTTTGGTCCGGAGGACACGACGTCCCCAGTTACCAAAAACAATTTGAAATGTGGACTCGTCAGACCACAGAACACTTTTCCACTTTGTATTAGTCCATCTTAGATGAGCTCTGGCCCAGCGAAGCCGACGGCGTTTCTGGGTGTTGTTGATAAATGGTTTTCGCCTTGCATAGTAGAAATTTAACTTGCACTTACAGATGTAGCGACCAACTGTAGTTACTGACAGTGTGTTTCTGAAGTGTTCCTGAGCCCATGTGGTGATATCCTTTACACACTGATGTCGCTTGTTGATGCAGTACAGCCTGAGGGATCGAAGGTCACAGGCTTAGCTGCTTACGTGCAGTGATTTCTCCAGATTCTCGGAACCCTTTGATGATATTACGGACCGTAGATGGTGAAAATCCTAAATTCCTTGCACTAGCTGGTTGAGAGAGGTTTTTGTTAAACTGTTCAACAATTTGCTCAAGCATTTGTTGACAAAGGGGTGACCCTCGCCCCATCCTTGTTTGTGAATGACTGAGCATTTCATGGAATCTACTTTTGTACCCAATCATGGCACCCACCTGTTCCCAATTTGCCTGTTCACCTGTGGGATGTTCCAAATAAGTGTTTGATGAGCATTCCTCAACTTTATCAGTATTTATTGCCACCTTTCCCAACTTCTTTGTCACGTGTAGCTGGCATCAAATTCTAAAGTTAATGATTATTTGCAACAAAAAATTTTTTTTATCAGTTTGAACAGCAAATATGTTGTCTTTGTAGCATATTCAACTGAATATGGGTTGAAAATGATTTGCAAATCATTGTATTCTGTTTATATTTACATCTAACACAAATTCCCAACTCATATTGAAACGGGGTTTGTACGTTGCTGGAGGGTTTTGAAGTTGTTTTAGAGAGTTTCGAAGGCTATAACGGTAACTCCCATTAGACTTAGACAAACTTTAATGATCCACAAGGGAAATGGTTGCACACAGTAGCTCAGTTACAAAGGATGGATAGTGTAAGGATGGAAGGATAATGCAGGTATAAAATAGACTAAAAATTTACCGTAGTAGCAATATTAAATATAACATATATGTAATATTTACATATGTGTACAATATATGATATATATTATGTTTATATCATATATACAATATACAACAATTACCATGTACAATATTACAGTATATGTAACAGCTGCAGCATAAAATAGAGAGTAGATCCAGCAGAAAATAGACATTATAGCCGCATCTTTAAAGCGTTTTTATCATCTTTAATATTGTAAAAAAACAAAAAACAAAGACGTGTGTGTTCTTGTCTCTCATAATGATTGTGAACGAGAGGAAAAATTACAAAAAAAGTGCAATTCCTCTTTAACGCTACACGCAAGCTGGTTGACCATTAAGTGAATTAAGCTGCAAAGAAGAAAAATAGATGTGACGTGAAATGCAACCAAGCAATAGTCACCATCTTTGCTACATAGCAGAAGATGAGGGACTAACTAGAGTGGTTGCAATTTACAATTAAAAACGACAGAAGAAATATTGTGCTATTTTTCATAGTCACCATCTTTGCTACATAGCAGAAGATGAGGGACTAACTAGAGTGGTTGCAATTTACAATTAAAAACGACAGAAGAAATATTGTGCTATTTTTCAGTAAGAGCACAATAAGAAATCGATTTGGGATATCATGACACTGTAAAATGTGTGCACTAAGGGCCCTATTCTCCCATGGGGCTAAGTGAAAAAAGCTGCATGATAGCGTAGATTCATTCGAGCCTCGCAGAATTCTCTCTTCAATTAAGTCAGTCACTGCACGCCTTCATCCAGGATGTGCACTTTGGGTGAAGCAATGCTGAAATGTGGCCCTTGCCTGTCAAATCTGGCCTTGCGCGTATTCTCCCATAGACTGAATTACTTTTGCTCCTACACACTTCTAAGGAAACATCCATTGAGATGAAGATAAAAAGACAAGAATAAACTATCAAAAATTAAAATGCACATCGTTTTCATGCATGCAAAGAAGAGAGTGTGACCACGGTGGAAGGCAACTGTACACATTGGCTACATTTGGACATTTTCGGGCTAACAGATGTTCAATGCGTGCAACAATTTTGACTGGACCTTGAGGTCATATAACTCTGCTAAAATTTGATAGAATATACATATATAATGTAGCGTCGATGTAAGCTACAAAGAGGACGGGGGGGATCATAAAGAATCTCTTTATTGAACAAATCAGCAAGAATGTGACAAGCAGAATAACTGAAAAATGTAATCAATTTTAATTTTAACAGTTAATGTCAATCTGTCACATGTACATTTCACATGCACACACGTGCACACACACGCACGCATACACACTCACACACACATTCACATACACGCACAAGTTCACATACACACACACACACATTCACACACACGCGCACATTTTCTTGTATTTCTTACCTTCTTGAGACTTCCGAAAAATGCCTACCTCTTAGGACCACCCTTTCTAGATATATAAAGATTTGTATTTACAACATTAATAATATATACATACTATGCAAATATAAAAAAGGTAAGCTTTATTTAATTTTTTTTTTTTGAATTTTTTGTCTGCAATTGTTTTTTAATCTTCATTATTTACTTCGAGTTATAACAGTATGTCTCTATATACATATTTATTTATACATTTTGGCCAAAGGGGGCGCATTTCAATTTCTTACACACACGTGTTACTGCATATGTTGGCCAGAGGGCGAGCACCTCAACTTTTTACACACACTTGTTATTTCATATGTTGACCAGAGGGGGAGCACTTTTAAAACCGACACACAGTCAATTTGAAAAATCCCTCCTTTTTGAGACCACCCTAATTTTGAAATATTTCACCACCAGGGGTGCAGATGAGACATTCTCTATTAGATGCAATGGTTTTCCGTATTGGGACCATGATTTATGTCCGAACTTGTTCACCGGTCCTCATATGGAGGGTACTTTTCCTTGTTGATGTCTCAAGAAGGGTAGAAATACAAGAACACGCACGCACGCACGCACGCACGCACGCACGCACGCACGCACACACACACACACACACACACACACACACACACACACACACACACACACACCTGTCAATGCAATACCACAGTACGCGTCATGGCTTCACAAACATAGCTAGGCTACTAAATAGAACTGTTAACATTACAAATAACATTAGAGTAGTTACACAACATTAGTGAACAAATGATGAATCTACGGAATATTATTCACATCTGTTCAAGAAAAAGACGCCGTTGAAGCATGCATACACACATTACAACACCATGACGACACACAGAGGCTACAACATCTAGCGTGACCTGGATGTAGGGCTTGAATGAACACTTGATGCATATAGTCACGGCAGTATGATGATTCTATGTGTCTACATTAAAACATTATTCTTCATACTGCATTAAAATATGCTACTTTTAAACTTTCATGCAGAGAGGGAAATCACAACTAAGTCAATTGACCAAAACTGTATTTATTAAAGTTATTAAGCGGTGGCACAAACATTCATGTCATTTTCAATACAGAAAGTGCAAGATTGTCAGAGACATTTTAAAACAAGCTATTAGTGCACTTTTGTGCATGATGTCACTAAGATGACTTATCAAAACAACACTAAATTAAAGTGCACTTTTTGTACAGAACGCCACTACAATAGTTTAAAAACATGATGTCACACAAGATATTTCAATAAGTGTCAATTAAAAATAAAGTTAAAGTTAACTGTCACACATTAATTGATGATTGTCACACACACACACTAGGTGTGGCGAGATTATTCTCTGCATTTGACCCATCACCCTTGATCACCCCCTGGGAGGTGAGGGGAGCAGTGGGCAGCAGCGGTGGCCGCGCCCGGGAATCATTTTTTGGTGATTTAACCCCCAATTCCAACCCTTGATGCTGAGTGCCAAGCAGGGAGGTAATGGGTCCCATTTTTATAGTCTTTGGTATGACTCGGCCGGGATTTGAACTCACAACCTACCGATCTCAGGGCGGACACTCTAACCACTAGGCCACTGAGTAGGTGAGCTGCATAATAGGAAATCAAATAGTGTTCGTCCTTCGCTATGTGGTAGGTTCCTGCGGACGTTATCTCCTTCTGTCGTGGACTCTTTTTTTCATACGTTCTGCATTTTGATGGTGTGGGCGTGTGGCACCGAACAAAGATGTTGACATGCGGAGTAAGCACTCTTGATTCTCTAGCGGGTGACTTTTCGAATGATGCTACATATGAGCAGTAATGCTACTTATTGTAGAAACACTTTTGCCCCACACTTGACAAAATACGGTTGTCTGTTTGACATATTCCCACTTGAAGCCAAACCACCGACAGACGATGGACCACCTGCTGTTTTTCTTGGGAATTAATTCTTCCTTCATTTGTTACCAGAGTCGCACCTTCTTTCTCTCGTATTACCAGTCGCACCACAGCTAACATTAGCCATGCTGCTACATCTATGCGCCGCGAGGGCGTATACGTATGTGACGTATGACGTGACAGTATGTGACGTGTGTAAGAAGGTGCGCTTGCTGTCTGAGAAGGACTAGAAAGAGTGGGAAGAGCCTGTCGTGTAATGACAGCAGCTAAAAGCAACTGCGTGAGAACGTATACTCGAATATCACGATATAGTCATTTTCTATATCGCACAGAGACAAACCCGCGATATATCGCCCAGCCCTACCTGGATGTATACTCTCTTTTCAAATTTAAAGTGTTATCTTTTTCACAGGTTTCGATGGCAATGATAACTCTTGGGAAAACTCCCATGTTCCAAAATGTTCACACAGCCAAAAGAAAGGCGCCATGGCAAAGTCCACATCATTAGTTATATGAATCACATGACTTCCCCTTCATTCACAACATGTGTGCGTGTGTCTCCTTTATGCAGGGTGAAATGTGCAGAACTTAAAGGGCAGAGACAAACACTGACAAGGACAGTTGCAACTAGGGATGATGTTTGATAAGAAATTATCGAGTTCGAGTCCATTATCGAATCCTCTTATCGAACCGATTCCTTATCGATTCTCTTATCGAATCCAGATAGGTTGTTGTACATGGGGACAAAAACACAATATTTGGTTTAACAAAAGCTCACTTTTATTTTATAAGAAAAAAATAAAATTAAATAAATAAATAAATAAATATTGACTGTTACCCCCCTAAAAAAATAAAATACATAAATATTAACTGTTGTTACCCAAAGTATATTAAGTGGGATTTTTCAGAAAAACAAATATATACAGTAACACAAAAACAACCTGTCTCTGTGATCACTATAGGTTAATAGCCATGCCTTGAGGCGTTTTTTCTGGTCCATTATTTTTGCTGCTTGTGTGACATCACAGGAAATTTCCTGTGATGTCCCACAGGGCATTTCTTGTGGGACGGGATTCGTTCCCAGGGATCCAAATAAAGAACCAACTATTTTTCTTTACTACAGTGGCCTCGATAACGGGAACCGGTTCTCAAAAAGGGATTCGAGTCCATGGAATCGGTTATTTTCTTATCGAACGGTTCTTTTCTTATCGAACAACCGGGAGAACCGGTTTCGAACATCATCCCTAGTTGCAACTAGGGCTGAAACGACGCGTCGACGTAGTCGACGTCATCGGTTACGTAAATACGTCGACGCCGTTTTTGTGCTTCGACGCGTCGCATATTTACGTCACACTACCGTCATGGCGGAGCGCAAAGCAGACGATGCGAGCGGTGCGAGCGAGGGGAAAAAAGCACGCCAAAAGTCGTCAAAAGTGTGGGAGTATTTCAATAAACGGCCTAAAAAGAAACGCTACTTTTACTCCGCTACTTTTATCTACATTCAGCTTGCTACTCGCTACTAATTTTTATCGATCTGTTAATGCACACTTTGTTTGTTTTGGTCTGTCAGACAGACCTTCAAAGTGCCTGCCTTACTGGTGACGTTTCACTCCGTTCCACCAATCAGATGCAGTCACTGGTGACGTTGGACCAATCAAACAGAGCCAGGCGGTCACATGACCTGACTTAAACAAGTTGAAAAACGTATTGGGGTGTTGCCATTTAGTGGTCAATTGTACGGAATATGTACTGTATTGTGCAATCTACTAATAAAAGTTTCAATCAATCAATCAAAAGTGTGAAGGAAAAAAGACTATTTTTTATTTCAACCGTATATCCCGTCAAAAGCCTAAAGACTGACTGCACAGTTCCTGTCTTCACAATAAAAGTGCCGCTCCATCGCGCCGCGCTTTCAAAATAAGAGTCTCCGAAAGCCAGCGCAAACAAGCTAGCAAGCTACGGAGTTTGCCGCCAATGTATTTCTTGTAAAGTGTATAAAAACGAATATGGAAGATGGACAAATAAGATACCAAAAACCAACCACTTTCATATGGTATTAGACAGAAATGAGGAACTTTTTTTCTCCTCCATTTGAAAACGTGGACGATATAAGCACTGCTGTCTGTTTACAATCAATGCAAGTCATCAGAATCAGGTAATACACCAACTTATATTCTTGTCTTCATGAAAGAAAGGAATCTATATGTGTTAAACATGCATGTATATTCATTAAAACACCTTTAACATGTAAACAAAAACGGCAAAATAAATAAATATAAATGATATACTGTATATATCAATGTATGTATATATATATGTGTATATATATATATGTGTGTGTGTGTATATATATATATATATATATATATATATGTGTGTGTCTGTGTGTGTATATATATATATGTATATATATATATGTGTGTGTGTGTGTGTGTGTGTGTGTGTGTGTGTGTGTGTGTGTGTGTATGTGTATGTATATATATATATATATATATATATATATATATATATATATATATATATGTGTATGTTACTCATCAGTTACTCAGTACTTGAGTAGTTTTTTCACAATATACTTTTTACTTTTACTTAAGTAAATATTTGGGTGACTACTCCTTACTTTTACTTGAGTAATAAATCTCTAAAGTAACAGTACTCTTACTTGAGTACAATTTCTGGCTACTCTACCCACCTCTGCTAATAATGTTGTTGTATGCACAACGGCTATAAATGAACATTTGAAAAGAAAACACCCGACAGCGTTCTTGACATCACCATCAACTAGTCAATCGTCCGCATGAGTATACGTTGTCATCATTACACAAAAACATGAATGTGTCATTTGTATCTGCGTTGTAAATTCATAAACTAAAGCACCGTTTCGCTCTGAGAGGAGCGTTTGGCGTGCCTGTTCAGTGTTTACAAAGACGCGCTCCTCTTTAACGCTAACGTTAATTAGTTGTGCAAATACCTTTTACAACATTAACAGTTACATATACTATGTACAAACGAACAATTAACTTTCACTTTAATCATACTATCATTGTTGTGTTATGAAGCAAAAGAAGCAATACTTTTACTTTTGTTGAAATGTTTACACTGTTGTTACAGAATATTTCGTTTTGCACTTTTTTGTATTGGATGTTTATCTTTATTTTTGCACATTTTAGCAAATAAGCAATACTTTTACTTTTGTTGAAATGTTTACACTGTTGTTATAGAATATTTCCGTTTTGCACTTTTTTGTATTGGATGTTTATCTTTATTTTTGCACATTTTAAAGCAAAATAAGCAATACTTTTACTTTTGAAATGCTTATACTATTGCAGAATATTAAGATTGCACTGGGTGTTTACTTTTATATTTGCACATTAAAAAGCAAATAAGCTACTTTTAATTTTGTTAAATGTTAAAAGTTTTAAATGTTTACATTGTTACAGAAAATTTTGTCATGTTGTTGTCAATGTTGACTGAGTGGCCATACTTTTTTTTTTGTAAATAAAAGCCATGCCTTTTGAAAAAACTGGCCTACATTTATTTTTTCATCTTCATTTTAAATAAAAAAAATAATCGGTAAAAGGAAAAATAATCTATAGATTAATCAAAAAAAATAATCTATAGATTAACCGATTAATCGAAAAAAATAATCTATAGATTAATCGATAGAAAAATAATCGTTAGCTGCAGCCTTAGTTGCAACCATGACATGAAAGCCTACAACGAGCTAAATTTCCAAAGTGTTTGAAAGGGAAACTGCATTATTTTGCCTATCATTCACAATCCTCCTGTGAGACAAATACATGTGTCTTTCTTTTCAATGCATTCTAACTTGTAAATAAACACTAGCAAGAGTTGGCAGCAGCTCATCGGCTCGTATGCCAATAGCTTCATAAGCTACCTCTCTGTCATCACAGCGCTGCTAAAAGTAGTTCCTCAGTGTTAGCTATCATAGTAACAATCCTGCTCATCTTTGTTTAATATACATGTCCATTCATCCATTTTCTACCGCTTGTCCCTTTTGGGGACGCAGGGGGTGCTGGAGCCTATCTCAGCTGCATTCGGGCGGAAGGCGGTGTACACCCTGGACAAGTCCCCACCTCATCGCAGGGCCAACACAGATAGACAGACAACATTCACACTCACATTCATACACTAGGGCCAATTTCAACATGTAAATGATAAAAATACATAAGTTCTGTTAAGCCATTAATGGTAGCATTAGCTCGCCAGATAAATGATTTTTTGGTGTACTGTCTTGGTTATTGTACATTGTGTGTAACAAAGTAGTCGGTTTTCCTGCGTATCATACCACAGAATGGAGTGCCCAAACAAAAAATCAAAATGTGTAGGTGACTCAGTTTCAGTGCTTTTTTATGAGGTACAACTGCAAATAATCCACCAATGGATCAATCAAAGTTGTAACAGCATTTTTGAAGGAACACAGTTGAATTCAAGAAAAAAGTTGTAGCAAAGTATGAACTTTGCTACAACTTTCCCCACTCCCTATTTGCTAACATGAGTCTTCAATGAAGTAAAAACAATGTTAAATGTGGATTTATCCATTTAATCAGTCCTTTATAGGGTTGTACGGTATACCGGTATTACGGTAGTATAGTACCGCGCGATACTAATGAATCATATTCGGTACTATACCGACTCTCAAAAGTAACGGTCCAAGTACAGGAGCGTATCTCGTCGATACTACTATGTACATCGATATTTTGTTGCATCACAAAATCTTTTTTTTTTAATATATTTATATTACGTTTATAAACTCAGGTAATTCGTTCCTGGACACATGAGGACTTTGGATATGACCAATGTATGATCCCGTAACAACTTGGTATCGGATTGATACCCAAATTGGTGGTATCATCCAAAACTAATGTAAAGTATCCAAACACAGTGGTTCTTAACCTTGTTGGAGGTACCGAACCCCACCAGTTTCATATGCGCATTCACCGAACCCTTCTTTAGTGAAAAATAAAATGTTTTTTTATTTCAAATTCAAGAAAAAGTTATGGTATATGTTTTTTTTACTGGTGCACAAAATGAACCGTGCATGAACAGCACCTTGTTCAAAGAACAAAACCAACACAGTGCATGAACTCACAACAAATTACACACCTTACACACATTACAATGAATTGATTAGCGTGGACCCCGACTTAAACAAGTTGAAAAACTTATTCGGGTGTTACCATTTAGTGGTCAATTGTACGGAATGTGTACTGTACTGTGTAAACTGTACTGTTTCATATAATGTATTCTCTTCCTTTGCAATTTTCTAGTAAAAGTTTCAATCGATCAATCAAACAAACAACCTGCAAATCTGATGGAAAATTAGAGGGGACATTGTTTGGGGGTATCCATAATACGCCGATAGGGAGAAGTTTTTATTTACACGATAAGTCGGATGTGTCTTTACCTCCGTGACGGAGGCTCCGCCGAACCCCTGAAGCCAACTCACCGAACCCCTGGGGTTCGATCGAACCCAGGTTAAGAACCACTGTATTACATTTTAACAGAAGTGTCGATAGAACATGTTAAAAGAGAAAGTAAGCAGATATTAACAGTGAATGAACAAGTAGATTAATAATTCATTTTCTACCACTTGTCCTCAATAATGTTGACAAAATAATAGAAAGGAAAATGACACAATATGTTACTGCATACGTCAGCAGCTAAATTAGGAGCCTTTGTTTGTTTACTTACTACTAAGAGACAAGTTGTCTCGTATGTTCACTATTTTGTTTAAGGACAAATTTGCAAAAAGAAACATATGTTTAATGTACCGTAAGATTTTTTGTTAAAATAAAGCCAATACTGCCATTTTTTGTGGTCCCCTTTATTTAGAAAGGTATCGAAAAGTATCAAAATAAATTGGTATCGCAACAAGACTAGTCCTTTATATGTATTTCGCATTGTTTTCTGCATGTAAAACTATATTTATTCTCTATGAAGTTGTTTATGTTTCTTTTCAAAAAAAGAGGAGAAATATAATCTTAGAGAAAAATTGTATTTACAACATTTTTATGCATGTACAACACTTAAGACCTTCAGTATATCTGTATGTGGAATTAAATTATGGAATGGATTAAGCAAAGCAATCAAACAATGTACTAATATGATCCACTTCAAGAAACTCTTCAAACTTAAAGTGTTTACAAAGTACAAAGAAGAACCATGATAAACATTCTGAATGTATTTCATGCATCCATTCTTTCATTCTCCAAATAATCTTACTTATCTCATTATATGAAATATGACTTACCGGGTACTTCACCAATTATTATTTATTTATTTATTTTTATTGTGATTACTTATGGAGTATATTGTGAATAAATTGAGAACAGGAAGTGAACAAAAGTTTTAGCAACTGTTATGTAACAGAAAAGGGGTATGACTAAATAAGCTCTGCTTCTTCCTACTCCATGTTGAAAAGAGAAACTGGAAATTGTGATGTATCATGTTGTGTGCTTGCATGTTTGAAATAAACTCAAACTCAACTGAACTCAACTCAATGTTTAAGTTTGTTTAAATCACCAAAATGATTCCCGAGCGTGGCCAACGCTGCTGCTCACTGCTCTCCTCACCTCCCAGGGGGTGGAACAAGGGGAAGGGTCAAATGCAGAGAGTAATTTCACCACACCTAGTGTGTGTGTGACTATCAGTGGTACTTTAACTTTAACTTTACATTTCAAGTTTGTGGAACAAATTATTAAATTTAAATATTTCTTGTGTGAAAAATTGCTTTGGTATGACGCTTTTCGGAACGGATTACTAAACCGATTGTCCAGAATAGGGCAGCAAGGCTGGTTCTGGGTTGTTCACTAAGAACCAATGTGAACCAAATGCATGCTTCTCTTTCCTGGCTAACAGTGCAGAACAGGTTGTCAGCTAATACTCTAATATTGTTCAAATCAGTAACCGGTAGTAAAACTCCTGCTTTTCTCATGGCCCAAATAGTTCACAGTAGCACTATACATACGGTAATTATAATACCAGGGCGTCTAGTGAGGGGCATTTTGTACTCCCTCATCCCAGGAAGAATGCTTTGCGGAAATCTTTTATTTATAGACCTGTATCGCTCTGGAATAACCTGCCTCCAATTCTCACCGGCATTGAAAGTAAACAGATTTTTAAAAAGAAAGTAATATGTTATATGAGTCTTTAAATTAGTTTGCTTGTTGTTTGGTTTTGTATTGTGTAGTTATATTTATATGGTAAGTATTATTCTGTGACTGTAAATTGTTTGCTTGTTTTCTTATTGATGCTTTTATTTTTTCTGTATTGTGTAGATCAGGGGTCGGGAACATTTTTGGCTGAGAGAGCCAGGAAAGCCAAATATTTTAAAATGTATTTCCGTGAGAGCCATATAATATTTTATAACACTGAATACAACTAAATGCGTGCCTTTTTAAGTAAGACCAACATTTTTAGAGTATAATAAGCCTCTCATTCTTTTTAATAACATTGTTTTTCTGAAGCTAACCAATAATAAATCAAATACTTTAATACATTAATGCTACTTCTTGAACAGTTGCGGTAGAAAAACGGATGGATGGATTAAAATGCATGGGAATGTTTTATATTTTGAACGTTATTTTTAACACTGTGATTACCAGCGGAATTATTCATTACTTATCGTGTTAAGCAATGTCAGCTAAGATTTATCGGAGAGCCAGACGCAGTCATCAAAAGAGCTGCATCTGACTCGAGAGCCATAGGTTCCCTACCTTAGACTTAGACAAGACTTAGACTTAGACAAACTTTAATGATCCACAAGGGAAATTGTTCAACACAGTAGCTCAGTTACAATGATGGAAAGTTTAAGGAGGGAAAGGACAATGCAGGTATAAATAGACTAATATAGCGATAAAAATACAACATATATACGAATAACATATATACGAATATACCCCTGGTGTAGGTATAATTAGTGTAATTATAATTACAAATAGAGATGATAAATGCGTTAAAATGTAATATCGGAAATTATCGGTATCGGTTTTTTTATTATTATCGGTATCGTTTTTTTTAAATCAACATAAAAACACAAAATACACTTACAATTCGTGCACCAACCCAAAAAACCTCCCTCCCCCATTTACACTCATTCACACAAAAGGGTTGTTTCTTTCTCTTATTAATATTCTGGTTCCTACATTATATATCAATATATATCAATACAGTCTGCAAGGGATACAGTCCGTAAGCACACATGATTGTGCGTGCTGCTGGTCCACTAATAGTACTAACCTTTAACAGTTAATTTGACTAATTTTCATTAATTACTAGTTTCAATGTAACTGTGTTTATATTGTTTTACTTTCTTTTTTATTCATGATTTTTTTTTATATCTTATTTTATTTTATAATGTTTTTTTAAAAGTACCTTATCTTCACCATACCTGGTTATCCAAATTAGGCATAATAATGTGTTAATTCCACGACTGTATATATCGGTTGATATCGGTATTGGTTGATATCGGTAATTAAAGAGTTGGACAATATCGGAATATCGGATATCGGCAAAAAGCCATTATCGGACATCCCTAATTACAAACGTATATGCTTTTACTTGTAATTGTATTGAGTTTGTGGACCCCAGGAAGACTAGTGGGTTGTTGTGGCAACCAGCTAATGGGGATCCTTAATAAAAAATAAAAATAAAATCAAAATCAAACCGATGTACCAGTGTAATGGATTTTGGACAGTACTAGCTTGTCAAAATGTGCACACTCAGGATTCCATCCGAGACAGCCTGAGTTATCACATACTGTACTTCTCTTCCATGTTTTGGCTTCAAATAAACGTGGACACATTATTCGGGTGCCGATATTCTGCAGCTTTCTTGCAACCATCCCGCATCGACAACTAAAGCTCCCGGGGCTTGCTAGAGACTGCGGCTGAGCCTTAACTCACGCACAATGACGTGCGCTGTGTTCGACCCCCCACTCACTGGACCAGGAGCATCCCACATTTTCCGTGCGACACGCACACGCGTGGGGCTGTGTGGAGGAATGCAACGCGCACTGATGCATCAACCTGCAGAACGGGGCGATGCAACAAAACAAAAAAATCCCCTCACACACGGGAAATAACGCCGGTTGCGAACCTGGCAGAGATCGTGACTCGAAACACGAGGAAATGCATTAGCCAGGTATCCAAAGAAAGGGAAGGGGGTCGGTGTAGCCGAAACCCAAAGATCGCGTCTGCTTCCCGGCTGAAAAGATCACCGAACCGCCACGGAAGCGTGCATCTTTTTTCAGGTTCTCGTTATAAGCATGCTTTTATATCATTATTATTACATTTTCTTAAATGTCTTTAGCGGCACTAATAGCATGCAATTGATTTTTCCCACAGTCTAAATGTTACGTGAATACACCTTTGTCACATTTTTCAAAGACCCTCGCTAGCGTTAACGCGGCACCACCATTGTTAATAACAACAACATTAATGATGATAAAAATAAAAAAAAGCCACCAATCCCAGCACTCACTTCCGAAGCTGCTCCCGCATTGTCGCCCGCCGGTCAGGCAGAACCGAGCCGATGTCCCCCGAAATCCCTTCCGCGGTCTGACTCGGCGTCTTCACGAGCACCAGGACAACCGTGCTGGAGCTTGTCCGTGCTTTGCAGGGGCTGACTCCCGAGTCAAGTCACACACGGTTACAACAAGGGCCGATTCCGCTCCACCGTTTTCAAAATAAAAGTTTGGTTCGAAGCAGAAATCTAATTACCCAGTTGCAATTGGCACACACAGGGATGATGTAAATATAGCCTATTAGTGGCATGATGTTAATAATAACATTATATTTAGACAAGGTTCCACCACAAAGGGCCTTTTTCAAATTCTCAAGTGCATTTTAATTTTGCTTGGGTTTCTCTGCTTTTCTCTAGCTAAAATGAGAAACAGCCCGATATTCTTATGTAATAATTTCAGCGCATACTACTAAGCCGATCCAATGCAGCGAGACCGGATGAAGCATTTATTTTGACAAAAACGTCCAACTTCTGGTCGAGCTCGCTTTTCAGCCCGACTGCTTGACGCCACTGAGGAGGAACTCCCCATCCCCCATTCTGCTGTTTGCTTAAGGAAAGCAGCTGAGACGCTCCCAAAAAGCTTGCAGGTCTTTCCAGGGAAGGGAAGAGAGAAATAAATAAGTAAATAAATGCACGAAAGAAAGAATAAAATGGAACAAAGCCTTAGAGTAAAATAATGAGATTTAGAGTAAAATAATGAGATGTGTTGAAAAAGAAAAGTTTGGGAAAATACACCAGCACCAAAATCCTGTTATTTATTGGCCAAGTATGAACAGTCACTTTCTTTATCTTTTTGTTGTGTGAATATGCTTCAATATATTTCTCACCAATGACCCCTGTTTTTGTTTTTTCATGACTATTTCATTCCAAATTCTATTCTATTCCAAGAAATGTAACTTTTGACATGTAAAGTAAATAATTAAAGAAATGCTCCTAAGAAATGCTAAAAGCTCGACCTGTAATTAATGTTCATAACAACACCTAAGTCAAATTGTGGACAAAAATGAAACAAATAAACTAATCAAGTGTGGGCAGGGGGAGCTAGAGGCACTTTGTGCAAGACCACTTTGGCTAAACCCCATAACTTCTCAGCACATTTTTTAGCCAATCATCATTTTTGCTACTCTAATTTGTCCTTGAGCAGCTGGGACTGTCTCACACTGTGATTCTCAAACTGTAGTACGTGGGCTCTATCTAGTGGTACGCCAAACAATGACTTAATTAAAAATTTAAACACTGTGTTACTGTTCAAACTGTGTGTAATGTTACAGTGGCCAAAAATATTAAATATACTAATAAATCAGCGCTGTCCAAATTACGGCCAAGAGTGGCCCGCCGGCATCTGAGACATCCAGAGTTTAATAAAGAATCTGGGTCGGAGCTTAATTTTTAGATATGTGAGCACCTAATTGCTGCATTTCTATCGCCATCTGGTGGTGAGTGTTAGCATAACTGGTCAATGAACAAGAAATGAACTTTGATGTATTAAGAGCGCACCAAATAAACTGCAAATTACACAGAAAGTCAACACACATGGTCACACAACAGAACCCAATCACTTTGTGAATTATATAAAACATGTCCAACCACATACATTATTTAAATGACATTCATTATTTAAATAACTATCTCCACCGGCACAGCGACACTAAGTTCCTGGGGGTGCAGATAAATGACACTATAACCTGGTCCCTACACACCGGAGCTCTTGTAAAAAGAGCTCAGCAGCGCATGCACTTTTTGCGTCGGATGAAAAGAGCACAGCTCCCTCCCCCCATTCTCAGCACATTCTACAGAGGCACTATAGAGAGCATGCTGACCAACAGCATCTCTGTCCGGACTGGAGCCTGCAATGCCTCAGATTGGAAGTCTCTCCAGAGAGTGGTGAGGACGGCGGAAAAGATCATCAGGACTCCTCTTCCTCCTATCCAGGAGATCACAAAAA
Source organism: Nerophis lumbriciformis (assembly GCF_033978685.3). NCBI lineage: Eukaryota > Metazoa > Chordata > Actinopteri > Syngnathiformes > Syngnathidae > Nerophis > Nerophis lumbriciformis. Next base: position 26,009,285 of record NC_084548.2, on the reverse strand, counting down.
GCCGCTGCCTGACCAGGGCTCAGAAAATCTGCAAAGACTCCTCCCACCCCCACCAAGGACTGTTTTCAGTGCTGGACTCTAGAAAGAGGTTCCGCAGCCTCCGAAGCAGAACCTCCAGGTTCTGTAACAGCTTCTTCCCTCAGGCCGTAAGACTCTTGAACGCATCATAATTAAATTATCCCCTCAACTCCCCCCAAAATGGATTAACTCGCTGGAATAAAAAAGACAATATAACATACATCCATAAACGTAGACGCGTGTGAAAAAGTGCAATATATTTATCTGTACAGTAATCTATTTATTTATTTATATATATTTATATATATTTATTTATTTTATATATATATTTATATATTATTTATATATATTTATTTATTTATATATGCACCTTATTGCTTTTTTATCCTGTACTACCATGAGCTTATGTAACGAAATTTCGTTCTTATCTGTGCTGTAAAGTTCAAATTTGAATGACAATAAAAAGGAAGTCTAAGTCTAAGTCTAAAGTTACAGCCATTTAAATCCACAACAGTGCCTAATGGGAAACATGCAAAACACTCTCCAGACTTCAACATGTTTGGCTCATTTTAGCAGCTTGATATTTTTGATTGATTACAAAACTTTAAGGAGGTTGTCACGTAAGTAAACAAGGTAGAAGGCATACTCTTAATATTTAATGTTTTATTGTTAATACTTCATATTGTAGTGTCATCAGGGTCTTTATATATGTATGCAACTGTATTATATTACATATATACATACACATATATATGTATATATACACACATATACCGTATTTTTCGGAGTATAAGTCGCTCCGGAGTATAAGTCGCACCGGCCGAAAATGCATAATAAAGAAGGAAAAAAACATATATAAGTCGCACTGGAGTATAAGTCGAATTTTTTGGGGAAATGTATTTGATAAAACCCAACACCAAGAATAGACATTTGAAAGGCAATTTAAAATAAATAAAGAATAGTGAACAACAGGCTGAATAAGTGTACGTTATATGACGCATAAATAACCAACTGAGAACATGCCTGGTATGTTAACGTAACATATTATGGTAAGAGTCATTCAAATAACTATAACATATAGAACATGCTAAACGTTTACCAAACAATCTGTCACTCCTAATCGCTAAATCCCATGAAATCTTATACGTCTAGTCTCTTACGTGAATGAGCTAAATAATATTATTTGATATTTTACGGTAATGTGTTAATAATTTCACACATAAGTCGCTCCTGAGTATAAGTCGCACCCCCGGCCAAACTATGAAAAAAACTGCGACTTATAGTCTGAAAAATACGGTACATATACACACATACGCACACACACACACACACACACACACATAAATATGTACAGTTACTTTACATGTAGTCAGCTTTCCGCCCATGGCTAAAAAATTTTAGCTCCAAGTCAAAAAGTTTGGACATCCCTGTGTTATAAATAACCTCTGTCTTGTTTTTAATGAATATTTAAGCCTATTACACTGCTGTATTTTAATGTTTGACATTGTGGTGGTACTTGGAAAGCCAAGTGTTTTCTGAGGCGGTACTTGGTGAAAAAAGCTTGAGAACCACTGGTCTACCAAGCATCGCGCACTCACGTCCTCACTTCCTTGTTTGCATCTGATCGACTTTGCGTGAGCGCTATGTGGTGTCGGTATCACACCTGTGGAGATCGCTCAACTGACAAACATATTCTGACCTGACAAAATAAACGCTGAGCACAGATAAATATGAATCTTTTTTTTCTGTCTAATCCTTGCGACGCCCCCTTCATTGCCTATGTGGGCCATAGCTAAACTCGCCACTGAGTGTGAAGCATTGTCTATTTTTTGTTGCTTAGTTTGTAGACTTCAGTCTTACTGAGTACTTCTTGGTTCATCAAGGATGAGGAGGATCATTGTGGTTCCATCTCAATTTGTGCACTTCCATACTTACACTTCTTACTTCCGACTTCTTTAGAGTCCGCGTTTACACTGAGGAGTAAGGTATAATGCATTGCACACTCAGTGCCTGGATGTTGAACTTAAAATGTGCAAAAGGATGTGTGTGCAGTGTGGACAATTAACACCCTCAATAGCTTGTTTTATTCATGCTGGTGTGTTTGTGTGTATGAGCCACAGTGTTGTTGAATCCCTGCCGTGTGCATTTTTAGTGAAAAAGAATAGGTTGATTTTGCAGGTTGTTTTTCAAAGCCTGTGTGTGCTTGTGTGGTTGACTAGTGCACTCACAGTGTCTTGGTCATCTGGCCAGGTCCAGTTTCTTCTCTGCATGTGGAGATAAAAAACCTGTCACTTCACTCTCCTCTCTTCCATGCAACTAAACCTCTAACTTCTCGTCGTTTCGAGTGAATTAGTTCTGGCCTTCGCTCGGTTAAAGACACGGCAACGATGCGAGTAGCCAATGACATGCAAAAACAGCGTGAGAGAGGCAAGAAGTTATTGCACCAACAACGGTGGTGCACTTGATAGGCAACAATTCAGAATAACATAACTTATGATGTCGAAAACATTTTAGCATGCAATGCATTGTTAATGTTTTTGACACTTAAGTGCAGAAAAGTTACAGACAAGTCTACACCATTGTGTATTTTATTTTTTATCAAACCATGCTCAGAAAATCAGAAAATGGCTGTGTCTCAAATGGAATACTTCCGTCAGTACACACAATAAGTATACCATATACACGGTGTAGTTAGTTCTTGAAGGCATAGATTTTGACAGTATAGAGCTGTCCCAGATCCATTACTACCGTTGGGCACTTACCGGAAATGACGATCGCAAAACGTGTATGCTGGTCCCCTTTTTACTTGTTAATTGCAACCACTCGACTTAGTCTCTCTCCATCTGCTACGTAGCCAAGGGGGGTTTATTGATGGTGGTAAATGTCCATTATTGCACACTCACCATTTTAGATGTTAGAGTGCACTATCCGGGTACTGACAGTGCACTGCATTTTGCTACACTTCTCAGTGTGAACACACTTGTGCGCTCAAAAGACTAAGGGCCTGATTTACTAAAAGGTTTGTGTGTACTAAAACATGTGCAAACCTGATAGCACACGCAAAGCTGATGTACTAAATGTTTGTAAAGTGGATTGCGTCTGTTACGCATACTTGCCAACCTTGAGACCTCCGATTTCGGGAGATGTGGGGGGGGGGGGGGGGTAGTTGGGGGCGTGGTTAAGAGGGGAGGAGTATATTTACAGCTAGAATTCACCAAGTCAAGTATTTCATAAATATATATATATATATATATATATATATATATATATATATATATATATATATAAGAAATACTTGACTTTCAGTGAATTCTAGCTATATATATGTATATATTTATTTTATTATATATATATATATATATATATATAAATAAGAGAAATACTTGAATTTCAGTGTTCATTTATTTACACATATACACACACATAACACTCATCTACTCTTTGTTGAGTTAAGGGTTGAATTGTCCATCCTTGTTCTATTCTCTGTCACTATTTTTCTAACCATGCTGAACACCCTCTCTGATGATGCATTCTGCTTCGTCTCCTTGTTGTGTGCGCAGTTGTGCACTGCACTCTCTAAAAGCCCTAGATGTTATTGTCACATATGCATGTACAATAGATGGCATTATTGTCCTGTTTAAGAGTGTCACAACATTGCTGTTTACGGCAGACGAACTGCTTTACGGTAGACGAAAACGTGACTGCTGTTGTTGTGTGTTGTTACTGCGCTGGGAGGACGTTAATGAAACTGCCTAACAATAAACCCACATAAGAAACCAAGAACTCGCCCTCGATCATTCTACAGTTATAACGTGATTGGGCAGGCACGCTGTTTATATTGTGGGAAAGCGGACGTGAAAACAGGCTGTCGACACGTCACTCAGGTCGCATGAATTTCGGGAGATTTTCGGTAGAAAATTTGTCCCGGGAGGTTTTCGGGAGAGGCGCTGAATTTCGGGAATCTCCCGGAAAATCCGGGAGGGTTGGCAAGTATGCTGTTACGTGAGCAGAATAAGGCGTGCAATTCATTATGCGTCTCAGTCTTCATTCATATGCAAAATATATGCTGATCATCAAAACAGCCACAAAAGGAAAAGATGCAAATACATTTTTTTAGCACGCACAATGGGATTTATCAACACTTATCACCATTTTGCAAGCACCATTTTGCGAGCGCTATTTGGCGTTCATATTTAGTAAGATTGCAAACTGACAGTTCCACACGTGGCTGCAGATTCAGTCCATGAGCTGCACTGACAGACGATGTATCAGACGAGAATCCTCTGTCCTACGTTTGTGTTAACATTTTGGTGGACGATTAGAAATAAAAAATGTTAGACATTTCATCTATTCAGCAATTTCCTTTTGTAATTGTATTGCTACCGGATAACTTATGGGGCCGATTAAAATTAATTCAATTGATGCATTTTGGTGTCTGCTGGCCTTTTTTTTATGCTGTTCGCTTTAAATATTTAGGAAATAGATCACTACAACATACCTCCTACATGAAAAGATGTCTCTCATTATGTATTTTCTTTCACTCTAAGCCATTGCAAACGCACAAATGCGATCCACAGCCCTACGCACAGAAAATGGAAGTGAAAGAAAGTGTCAGAAAGTTTCAATGTGCATGTTTCTGTTGTCTCGATTGTGAATCAGAAAATGTGTGGCAGGTTATAGATGTGGGCTGCTGGTACAAAACATCGCACACAGGTAGCAGCTTGATAACATGAAGGAAATTATCAAGTGTCTCTGTGGTAAAATGCATGTAAAATCTTCATTTAAATCAGGCGGTCTGCACCACTTTTTAATTGCACATGGTACACACTATTGTATTTTTTGCACACAATGGTTAGCATGTGGTATTTGGATCTTAGTAAATCAGGCCCTAAGTGTAAGTATGGAAGTGCACGGATTGAGACACAGCCAATGTGTTTTGTTAGTTCCTTCCAATGACAAATGCTAACTTTATTAATTACAAGGGATTTTGACAACCAGTGGCATCGTTTCCACCAAAATTATCCAAGTACCTAGCAGAATTTGGAATACTTCACAATTGTGCTGGACGCAGTGGACAGACAACTACATTTGTCTTCCCAATACATAAGAAGACAACCATTAAGACAAATAGATAGATGGACAGAGAGATGGATGGATGATGGATAGATGGATGGAAAAAGGAATGAATAGATGATGGATAGATGGATGGATAGATAGAATGATGATAGATATGTGGATGGTTGTGCATCCATTGCGCACATCATGTACATATTGATGCGGAAGTGTAACCGTGTTATCCAAATACAACAGTGCTCTTGTCCACCATTTAACATTTAAAGTGGGTAAAATAAATATTTGATACCCTGTTGATTTTGTAAGTGTCCATCTTTACAAAGATAGGAACTGCACATATTTTTATGGTAGTTGTGTTTCAACGGAGAAAGGCAGAATGTACAATAAATAAACATCCAGAAAAAAACACTATATGTAGGTTATTAATAAATTTGTATTTGATCGGGGGAAAGTAAAAAAAAAAACAGGGCTTAAAAATAGGCAAAGAAAGCCTTGTTTGTGTGACAGGTGTCTTTTAACCAGATAATGAGCTTAAATTTGGACTACTTTCTTAAAGGGTGTAGATCATTGACAGATAACGATAAACAAAGCTGCAATAAACATTATGAATTGTTCACATCTTTGTTACAAAATCATCAGGGGATCAAGTACAAACCCCGTTTCCATATGAGTTGGGAAATTGTGTTACATGTAAATATAAACGAAATACAATGATTTGCAAATCCTTTTCAACCCATATTCAATTGAATGCACTACAAAGACAAGATATTTGATGTTCAAACTCATAAACTGTATTTATTTTTTGCAAATAATAACTAACTTAGAATTTCATGGCTGCAACACATGCCAAAGTAGTTGAGAAAGGGCATGTTCACCACTGTGTTACATGGCCTTTCCTTTTAACAACACTCAGTAAACGTTTGGGAACTGAGGAGACACATTTTTGAAGCTTCTCAGGTGGAATTATTTCCCATTCTTGCTTGATGTACAGCTTAAGTTGTTCAACAGTCCGGGGGGTCTCCATTGTGGTATTTTAGGCTTCATAATGCGCCACACATTTTCAATGGGAGACAGGTCTGGACTACAGGCAGGCCAGTCTAGTACCCGCACTCTTTTACTATGAAGCCACGTTGATGGAACACGTGGCTTGGCATTGTCTTGCTGAAATAAGCTGGGGCGTCCATGGTAACGTTGCTTGGATGGCAACATATGTTGCTCCAAAACATGTATGTACCTTTCAGCATTAATAGCGCCTTCACAGATGTGTAAGTTACCCATGTCTTGGGCACTAATACACCCCCATACCATCACAGATGCTGGCTTTTTAACTTTGCGCCTATAAGAATCCGGATGGTTCTTTTCCTCTTTGGTCCGGAGGACACAACATCCACAGTTTCCAAAAACAATTTGAAATGTGGACTCGTCAGACCACAGAACACTTTTCCACTTTGTATCAGTCCATCTTAGATGAGCTCAGGCCCAGCAAAGCCGACGGCGTTTCTGGGTGTTGTTGATAAACGGTTTTTGCCTTGCATAGGAGAGTTTTAACTTGCACTTACAGATGTAGCGACCAACTATAGTTACTGACAGTGGGTTTCTGAAGTGTTCCTGAGCCCATGTGGTGATATTCTTTACACACTGATGTCGCTTGTTGATGCAGTACAGCCTGAGGGATTGAAGGTCACGGGTTTAGCTGCTTACCTGCAGTGATTTCTCTAGATTCTCTGAACCCTTTGATGATATTACGGACCGTAGATGGTGAAATCCCTAAATTCCTTGCAATAGCTGGTTGAGAAAGGTTTTTCTTAAACTGTTCAACAATTTGCTCATGCATTTGTTGACAAAGTGGTGACCCTCGCCCCATCCTTGTTTGTGAATGACTGAGCATTTCATGGAATCTACTTTTATACCCAATCATGGCACCCACCTGTTCCCAATTTGCCTGTTCACCTGTGGGATGTTCCAAATAAGTGTTTGATGAGCATTCCTCAACTTTATCAGTATTTATTGCCACCTTTCCCAACTTCTTTGTCACGTGTTGCTGGCATCAAATTCTAAAGTAAATAATTATTTGCAAAAAACTTTTTTTTTATCAGTTTGAACATCAAATATGTTGTTTTTGTAGCATATTCAACTGAATATGGGTTGAAAATGATTTGCAAATCATTGTATTCCGTTTATATTTACATCTAACACAATTTCCCAACTCATATGGAAACGGGGTTTGTACTTATTTAGCCCACTCTATATTCTGTCTTCACAAGCCACTACTTTCAACACAAAGAAACTGCATCTTTGAGACAACTTTGCTTTCTCTGGGTTCAAAACACTATAAACGTGGAAAAAATGACAAGCCACTTTATTTAAAAATGGCCCATTACCTTTTTCCTATTCACCATTTACATGCAGTAAGTAGTAAATTGATCCTATTTGAGGGCAACAGCACATTAGCTTATTTATATATTTTGTACATTAACATTTAAATAATGACATTCATTAAAAAAAAAAACTGCACATACCCGTATATGATAATATTAAGAAGCAAGTCAAATTCAACGGCACACACGTGACATTATTATTTTATTTTAGAGGCAAGCTCGCTGAAATTGCACTACTTACTTAATGTAGTAGGGTACGTTGTTTGGGGAGACCCCCTGCTCGAAGGGTCTGTCAACGGATCCTGCAGAAACAGAAAGTGGGGGCCGGCTCAGACACATACAGTCTAAAAACTTCTCTTGGAGTAAAATGATCAGTACATTGGAACCCGTTAAAGTCAATATCCCTCAGATTGACTGACACACATCAATACAAGTGGTTGTCGACATGAGCCAAACTAGCCATTGCTTGCATATTTACTTGTGACTTTTTCCAGAGAAATAAACAAAATGGGTCATAAGGGATTTTTCAACCTACTTTGATACATGTTGTTTGTTTACATTAGTTTCCTCCCCTTTTGTGCAAAATTGTACTTTGGGTACATAATCACAAATCTGCTTTTGCAAAAAACTATGGGCATAATTTACAACACTCCAACACATGTCGACATAAAGAAACCCATTTTAAATATAAATGATCCCTTTGGGTCTCGCATTTTATGTTGACCATGTTTGTTGATGTCGGGCACATTTTGATAATAAGAAGGCATAAGTGGTTAGCGACATAACTGAAAACTAAACTTACCTTTGCTGACAAATTTACTTTGACCAGCTTCATAAGGAAAACGAGTGATAACAAAAATTGTTTGTTGACAGAATTCTTCTCCATTTGTGCACATTTTTGTTTAAATTATTCTGTTTTCATATGACATTTTATATTCTTATCTATCATATAAAAACATTTAATAAATACAATTAAAAGTGCAATACCTACAGAACAGTGACTTGCAGTCAGGGGAGGCAGGTGAGGCGGGGCCTCACGTGCCATCATGGAAAGAAAAAAAATGTAAAAAGAAAAAAAAAAAATTAAATTGTTATATGTGATTATACTATAAAGTTATTTTCCATTTAACTTCACCAGTTTTAGATTATTTTTCATTCAAAATCGCTGAATTTTCACGTTTGCCGTTCAAATACTGAGAAGAGACTTGTGGTGAGTCAGCAGCCAGTTGAGGCATGTCACTGAGTTGAGCCTCACCATGGATTGCGCAATGACTCGGCTAACTGCTGGCCTGCTGTGCAGTGAGACCGTATTGCTATATGAATTATATTATACATTTCCATAGTTTAGTTAGCTGAGGTATATAATGTACAGTGTATTTTGTCAACAACTGTATGTGTGTAACGTATTTCTTGTGCTGAGCAATCATAAAACGGCTGCGAAGACACACTGTGTGAGGCTCGCAGTAATCCCGCCTCCTGGTGGTAGAGGGCGCTAGTGATCCCAGAGATCATTCTTGCGACTACTCGGCTGCAGAAGAAGTGACAACAAGCAGCAACAGTTAGCAGCGATCGTTTATTTTTTCCTCTCGCCTGGACATTTAACATGGAGGATTACATATCTAAACTAAAACAGTTTTCTAAACTGGACTTTCAATCGAAGCAGAAGGTAATACTTAAAGGAAGATCTCCATCGAGACAGAGAGACTTTTAAAACTGAAGAAAGATAAGGAAGACTTCTATAAACAAGTTATCGATGATTTTGTTCAAAAGGAGCAGCGCATGGACTTCATTTATAAGTAAAGGTAAGACCATAATAACGTTTTTTTTAATTAAATGTGCTTTTTTGTGTGCTACAGTTTGTATGTGTAAAGTTAAAGTTAAGTTAAAGTGCCAATGATTGTCACACACACTATGTGTGGTGAAATGTGTCCTCTGCATTTGACCCATCCCCTTGTTCACCCCCTGGGAGGTGAGGGGAGCAGTGGGCAGAAGCTGCGCCGCGCCCGGGAATCATTTTTGATGATTTAACCCCCAATTCCAACCCTTGATGCTGAGTGCCAAGCAGGGAAGAATGCTGGTATGAGCTTTTAAACATAACCTGTAAACTGTTGCCAATCAAATGGTGAATAAGATACTCTTTAGGGTTCATATGTTTGTAAACCTGACTGTGATGAAGTCAGTGCCTCTCCAGCAATGAACCTCACCGCACGTCACTGCTACAGAACTGTGATTGTGTTGTACCGTTACACCCTGAGTTGCCTGTTTCTAATTTTAGCAGACTAAAGTGTATTGTGGCACGTTCATCCTCACAATTTTCTTTTATCAAGCTGCCACCGTTTCCATCATTCTTTCAACAGCTTCCTTAATTTTCTGGGTGAATAACTCACTAGAAGTTAATGATGGATCCAGGCACGAAAAAGAAGGTATCTATGACGATGTACAAGTACCATTCTAGTCCGCAACTCTCTCACCACCTTTGTGGTGTCACCATTTTACAGTGCTACAGTATGAAACATGTCTACATGAAAAATGACACTGTATTAGGAACGTCATCCCCTGAGATGTTGCCCTTATAAAGGGGTTTCAATCAGGCAAGCTGTAATTAAACCCAAGTTAAGTGATGAGAACAGCAGCTTAATACACATACATAAATGATGCACACACGAAAAGTGCATCAAGGTTCTGCTTCGCTAGCGCGGCCTTTTACAGCTTATAAACGCACCTGCAGATTGTTGGCCACACAAATAGTTACCTTGGGGTTCAATGATTAGCCCTGTGGGGTACATTCGTGTTGGACAATGAAGGACACATGATTGTATCCCGATATCTAATTGCGTATGTTGCAGAGACTAGACAAGCATGTCATGTAAAAAAACTCTTGTACTCTTGAACATATGCACACAAAAGAGTAAACATTCAGAAAAACATCAACCCCTACAGTATCTATCCACCACAGATGAAATCTACGGTTACGTTACGTATTTTTGGACTGTACTGAATGCAGGTTGAGTTCCACTTGTACATGATGACATTTATTCTTTAAATACAACTGATTAATCCCCTTTTTTGAAGAATACTCATACTTGCCAACCTAGAGACCTCCGATTTCGGGAGGTGGGGGGCTGGGGGGTGGGGGGCGTGGTTGGGGCGGGAGGCGTGGTTAAGAGGGGAGGAGTATATTTACAGCTAGAATTCACAAAGTCAATATATATATATATATATATATATATATATATATATATATATATATATATATATATATATATATATATATATATATATATATATATATATATATATATGTATGTGTGGGGAAAAAATCACAAGACTACTTCATCTCTACAGGCCTGTTTCATGAGGGGTTCCCTCAATCATCAGGAGATTTTAATGGAAGCATTCACATACCATGGTTTATATAAGGCACAGAGTGGGTGGGTACAGGCTGGCGTAGGGGCGTGGTGATTGGCTCATGTGTTACCTAGGAGGTGTTTCCGTCTGTGGCGGCATGCTGATACAATTTCGCTGCGCTTGTTGAGGGATGACAGGTCTGGACGGTATATAATAAACAGTTTCTCTTTCAAGCATAGGTTGCATCTTTTATTACCACTATTGTAAGGTGTGCTGGATGCAAGAATTTGCCATGTTATTGAATATTCAACATTATTGTCTTTGAGGTCCCAAATGTGTTTGCTGAGTTCTGTAGTATTACGCAGGTTTTGGTTCCTGAAAGAAGCCTTGTGATTGTTCCATCTGGTTTTAAACTCTCCCTCGGTTAATCCTACATATGTGTCGGATGTGTTAATGTCCTTGCGTGTTACCTTAGATTGGTAAACAACTGATGTTTGTAAGCACCCCCCGTTGAGAGGGCAATCAGGTTTCTTGCGGCAGTTGCAGCCTTTGTTGGTTTTGGAGTCGCTCTGTCCGGGGGCCGACGGCTCATTTGCAATTGTTTTGTTGTGGTTTGAGATAATTTGTCGTATATTGTTCATACAGCTGTAGCTCAATTTAATGTTGTTCTTGTTGAATACTTTTCTTAGGGTGTTGCCTTTGGGGAAGTGTTTGTCAATCAGAGTGAGGAATTTGTGGCCAATGTTAGTTGAGACGTTTTTGCTGTATGGGGGGTTGTACCAGATGATGATGTTTCGTTTTCTGTTCTTTTTTGGTTGGTTTCCTGGCGTGGGTTCATAGGTGAGGGTGAAATTGTATCCGCTTTCATCAAGTGCTTTTTGGTACGGGGGGGTTGCTTGGTCAAATTCAGCTTTGCTAGATGACAGCATCGATAGCCTTTTATTAATTCCGGTAGGTATTCTTTTCGTGGTGGTGGGTGGGTGGTTGCTGTCATGGTGCACGTATTGGAGTGTTGTGTTGGATTTCGTGAATGGTTGGTAGCTGTTATTTCTCAGGTTGAAAGTGACATCGAGGAAGTTGACGGTTTGTTTGTTGGCTTCAATCGTGATCCGTAGGCCGTTCTCTTTGAAAATTTGGCATATGCGCTTCTTGGTATTCTCGCTGCTCCTTGGCGAGGCGCGACACACTGCCAGTCCGTCATCACGGTAAAATACCAAGGTTCAGGTTGAGGCTAGCGAGCTGGGAGAGGAGGAAACTCCCAACGAGTTCACACGTTTCTGCTCCGTCAAAACTTCCCATAGTGACGTCAAATGTTGAATTGTTCTTTTTTTGCCATGGTGTACTGTTGTGGATGAGTATGGAGTTTTTTGCGTGGATGATGATGTTTCTTTCGTTGCCTGTGATTGAGTCGTAGTCTGAGGCGAAGTCTTGTGCTTGAGTCAGTAGGTCTTGCGTGATGGAAGGGTAAAATTCTTCGATATCGAAGGAGATAAAGTTGTGCTGTTGTTTGTCTTGGATGTTGTTAAACCATTTGATTACTGCTGCCCACTCTGTGCCCTATACAAACCATGGTATGTGAATGCTTCCATTAAAATATCCTGATGATTGAGGGAACCCCTCATGAAACAGGCCTGTAGAGATGAAGTAGTCTTGTGATTTTTTTTCCCACACATACATATATTGCGCTCTACTACGGTATCGAGCACTATTTTTTGGATAACCTTATTAAGACATATATATATATATATATATATATATATATATATATATATATATATATATATATATATATATATATATATATATATGTATATATATATATATATATATATACATCCTGAAAATATGCAAACAAAACTGTGTTTAGATAATTGATACTTCAAACTTGCATAAATAAATCTTAAGGAATATAACATAACTTGGCTTCTGAGAGCTTCAAAATGTAATGAATAAAATACTAAAGTTGTTGATAAACAAGCAATTATTTTAATAATTAAATATGGTCATTTTAAATGAATTATTATGATCATTTAAAATTAATTATTTCAAATATGTTTATTTTAATGTATAATTCTATGGCTGGATGTAATAAGGAGTCAGAAAAAATACAAATAAAAATACAATTCATTTTGATGTTTTTAGCAAAATATAGTAAAAATGTATTTTTTTTTTTTTTTTTAAATTAATAAATATATTTATTTTTAGGTAAGATAAACATAATAATACAATTTATCTCTAGTCTGGATGATTTAGTTCTTGTCACCCTGTTGTCCTCCCGTCTCTTCCCCAAGGATGGCTCCATGAGCTGGGCAAACGCCTGGTGATGCCCTACGTCAACAACACGGTCGGCGGTCCGTCGGTGCGCAGCTCGTACATCGCTGCCCTCTACTTCACCATCAGCAGCAACGTGTGCGCCAACACGGGCGCCGAGAAGATCTTCTCCATCTGCACCATGCTCATCGGGGGTATGCCGGACGCCTCGTATGGAATAACGTGATTGGGCAGGCACGCTGTTTATATCGTGGGAAAGCGGACGTGAAAAAAGGCTGTCCTCACTCAGGTCCGCATGGAGCTGGAGGGGGCGTGGCCTCCAGCTCCGGCTGAAAATCGGGAGATTTTCGGGAGAATATTTGTCCCGGGAGGTTTTCGGGAGAGGCGCTGAATTTCGGGAGTCTCCCGGAAAATTCGGGAGGGTTGGCAAGTATGAGAATACTACATTGAAGGTGGTCAGTACAAAACTTAGTACATCCCTAAATAGATGCAAGCCTTGAGTCTTCGATCATATTGACATTCAAAGTCAAGCCTAAGAAATACTGTGGCAAAAGTGTGTGTTTTACTCGCCGTGAAGGAGGCCAAAGTCTCTGTGTGCATCCGTCAGCTGCTTCAGGTGGTCTTCAACTGAGACCTGATTAAAGAAAAAATAAACAATCAGTGAAATACAAGAGCCCTTTTTTTAGACTGTGGCCGATCTGCAAAAGTTCGACTCCAGGTGTCGTTGAGGAGGGAGGGAGGTCAAAAGCGTCCATCATTGAGGTGTCCTCCGGGGTGTTTTTCAGAACAGCCTGGTCCTGTTTCCACAGTGTCAAGGCCATTTGAGGGAGTCAAAGCGTAGATTAGGATGTTTGTTTTCCGCGAGCAGACAAAACAATGACTTGTCTGTTCTATTCGTCCATGATGGGTGCTCTCAAATTCAATAAAATTTTCCTTTTCAGCAAGCTTCTCCATGATGTGATCCATCTTGCGACTCAGTTCAGAAATCGCCGCAGTCTGTGTTCCCACAGCCCTGCCCAAACCATCCATTACGACGAACAGCCTTTGGGCTCCTTGAGTGGCTGCCATCGTCTTACGAATTTGACGATACACCAGATCAATGCCCAGCGATCACGGTTCCAAATAGGTAGATGTCTTCCACATCCTCGATGGAAAGGACTAATTTCAAAAGTATCTAAGATACCTGTACTTAACAATATAGACAGCTTTACGGCGCAACACGTCACAATGTTGGGCTTTATGGAGGGTCTTGAGTGCTCCAGCAAACTGCCTCGCCGCACCGCCTGCCTTTAGATTAGCTGCGAATACAAGATGTAACTTATCTTCGAGGCAATTTGAGTGCACTAGGTGCATATAAAGTGGTGGTTTGCAAATAGCGCTTTTAGCTTTCAGCGTGAGCACATTCTATCTCTGCCATTAAGGTGTCAGTGTGGGATCAGGCCATCAACAAAACTACTGAAGACATCTGGCATTACTCTTGATTTTTGGGTACGCTGGAAACATGGATGCCGAGGCTCTCGTTAACTTTGATTGAACTTTCACTCAATCACAGTCATCAACATGTTTTAATCCTATTTAAACTGAGTTATTGTACAGTACAATAACCAAACATATTTTTGTTGTGGAAAAGTTTGCCCAAAAGTGAATTAGTGAAGCGAATTATATTTATATAATGCTTTTCTCTAGAGACTGAAAGCACTTTGCGTAGTGAAATCTATTATCTACATCTTTAAGCTACATTTAAACCAGTGTGGGTGGCACTGGGAGCAGGCGGGTACAGTGTCTTGCCCAGGGACAAGACAGCAGTGACTAGTATGGCAGAAGCGGGAATCGAACCTAGAACCCTCAAGTTGCTGGCACGGCTGTTCTACCAAGCAAGCTACACTGCCCCGAACCGAATCATAGTAAAACCTGGGTGTATGAAAGCCGAGGTACCACTGTTTTTGATGATATTTCAGCTTCAATCTTAAAAGTACTGTTATCTACACATTTTTTATGTTATTTTCAATGATATATTTTTGGTTGAATCACTGTGATGTGCTCTGTGTTAATATGCTATTGACAGAAATGTCATGTGGCTCTATTTCATGTACCACCATGGTAGCTCGATTGACGAATACCTCTAGTGCATGGGTGTCAAACTCAAATTTGGCCCGCCGTGTAATTTCACTTGGCCCTTGAGGCAATATCAAATTAACACTAAAGCTGGCCCGCCGATTATATATTGTGGCGGTGCCGCGGTAACACCGCATTCACTGCTAATTCTAATACTTGGCAACCCTCCCGGGACTCCGGGAGTCTTCCAAACTTCAGCGCCCATCCCGAAAATCGTCACGTCTGCTTTTCGGCTAGTCCAACGAGTGCTGGCCCAGTCACATAACATGTGCAGCCTCTGCACGCACACACAAATGAATGCAACACATCCTTCATCAACAGCGATACAGGTTACACTGAGGGTAGCCAAATAAAAAACTTTAACACTGTTAGAAATATACGCCACTCTGTGAACCCACACCAAACAAGAATGACAAACACATTTTGGGAGAACATCCGCACCGTAACACAACATAAACACAACAGAACAAATACCCAGAACCCTTTGCAGCACTAACTCTTCCGGGACGCTACAAGGTGTGTGTGTGTGTGTGGGGAGGGGGTTTGGTGGTAGCAGGGGTATATTTTGTAGCGTCCCGGAAGAGTTAGTGCTGCAAAGGATTCTGGGTATTTGTTCTGTTGTGTTTATGTTGTGTTACCGTGCGGATGTTCTCCCGAAATGTGTTTGTCATTCTTGTTTGGTGTGGATTTACAATGTGGCGTATATTTCTAACAGTGTTACAGTTTATTATACTGGCACCCTCAGTGTAACCTGTATCGCTGTTGATGAAGTATACGTTGCATTCACTCGTGTGTGCGTACAGAAGCCGCACATATCTTGTGACTGGGTCTGACCGATGTTAGAATGGATGAAAAGCGAACGTGACGACAGCTCATAGAGTACATTAAAGGCAGTGCATTTAAGGCACGCCCCCAAGACTGTGGTCCGGGTGGACGAGATATAATGACTGATGAAAACCTTCGTTCGATAATGAAGGTTGCCTCAGCTCAGAGCCTGAGCCCTGACATTAATGAACTAGCATCCAAGAAAAGATGGCAGGTATCTGGCTTGGGCACATCAGATTAGATCAGTGTGTTGCAAACTGAGCAGTTTAAAGTCTTGAATGGTTGTTTTATTCATTGTTATTCTATTTTCAAATTTATTAGCCTGTGGAAAAAGTTAATGTTGATATTTACCTCAGAAGGCTGCAAATAGAAAAGAGGAATTCAATTTTTATTTAAAATGTATTTGATGTGCCATTGATATTTTATTATTATTATTTGAAACTCGATTTTGCATGTCACTATAAAGTTATATAAGCCTTGCTTGTTCAATATTTAATGCAAAACTTGTTTGGGTTCCTATTAAAAGGTTAATTTGTTCAACCTTGGCCCGCGGCTTTATTCAGTTTTAAATTTTGGCCCACTCTGTATTTGAGTTTGACACCCCTGCTCTAGTGTAACAATTCTGCTTAGGGCCCCAATTTAGCCAGGGCAGGCCTCAAATTTTAACTAAAGGACATGATCACGGGTACAAGCTGCCGAAATGAGTTTCCTTTGTAGGGTGGCGGTGCCCTCCCTTAGAGATAGGGTGAGCAGCTCTGTCCTCCAGGAGGAGTCGCGCGGGAAGCCGCTGCTCCTCCACATCGAGAGGAGCCAGATGAGGTGGTTCGGGCATCTGGTCAAGATGCCACTTGGAAGCCTCCCCGTTGTCTTGGGCACGTCCAACCATTAGGAGGCCACGGGGAAGACTTCGGCTGCTGCCCCAGCGACCCGACCTCGGATAAGCGGAACAAAATGGATGGATGGATGGAATAGCACGTTAACTATAAGTTCCTTTAACGGCGCATGCATTCTCACTCCTTTTTGACACTAGGTCCATTCCGTACCGTGGGAAATGTAATGGCGTTCAGTTAATGTTCAGCGACAAGCTTGAAAATAGCGATCAGAAATGCACAAAGAAAAGGGTACATTTTGTTAATCCCATTTTAAAATCCATGACAAATCGTGAGACGACATCATTGGAGCGAAAGGGTGCTGGCGCGCTATGCCAATTGTAGACAGGAAGAGCTTCACGTTAATGTTTGGATTAGCGCATTGATAACATAAAATGTGTTATGTTACACCAGCTGCTTTAGTAAAATGTAATAAAAGCTGAGCAGAAAAAAAAGACGGTAAGCAGGAAGTCTACAGTCACTTTTATCGGAGACTTTTATGTCGTCTAAACATGTCAAGATACCTCTTCTCATACCAATCACACACGTGTCAAATCCGGTCTAACTACCAACAAAAAGAAAAATCGTCTTACATTTTGATCATACTTTGTCAAAGATGTTTTGTAATGTAATCCGTGACATTTCTACTTAAATAAATGTTTTCTGTCACATTAAAATAAAGTGTACATTATTTTGTTCTGATTGATAGTCCTCAATTACAGAATGTTTAGCAGCCTAAAAATTACATTTTAATAATGAACAGAGAAGGTTCAAACATTGTCATGCAGAGATATAAATACCATTAACATGAAATGTACAAAATATCAGAAGCATTTATTCAGGTAGAAATATCACTGATTACATTACATCACCAAACATCTTTGACATTCAAAGCATGATCGTAAAAATCCACATTGTGTGTTATTAATGCGTGAAACTTGTATTTAAACATGGTGTAGCTCCTTCTCTGTATGCAAGTGCCTCTACGGCAGGAATACAAATTCTGTATTTCTACCAAATACAAAATGTGGCAAGACACCAACACACAGCAGGTATTTTTTTTAATTGTCTTTAAAAGCGTGTTTATGTCTTTTTTGTGTTGAGCTGTTTAAAAAAGCATAATGTTTAACGAACATTTCATTGAAGGCCTACTGAAACCCACTACTACCGACCACGCAGTTCAGTGTTTCCCACACATTCATTTATTTGTGGCGGCCCGCCACGAAAGAATTACGTCCGCCACAAATGGATTTTTCGGCTTTTGACTCGCTCGACCGCTCATAAAAGCAATGGGACACTGTCTGTGAATGTACCTTGTAGTTACAACTCCGGTGCAGTAGGTGGCGGTAGCCTATAACTCTGCCAATAGCACTTAATTCACCTGGTGGACCAGAAGAAGAAGAAGAAGAAGAAGACGACGACGGAGTAAAAGAAAAACGAACCGACCGGATCAAATTACGAGTGTAATATAGGTTATAGGTAGATAGGTTATAGCTGCATCGCTCGCGGCTCGTCATATATTTAACGTTAATCCGCGATTTCACCGAGCGTTTCACTGACGGTGAGCAGCCTGACGCTGCTTCATTAACACCGCCGCTGTTTGACTCTGGGTCCGGGGAAGACGCACGTAGTAGTTTTCATACCGACAAGCTAACGTGTCCAGGTTATAACCCTGTTGTCAATAAACACACGTGGAGACGGTGCTTCAGATACTACATTAATACTCAAGCTAAAATGTCCACTGTCCACTGTAGCATGTGAATGCAATGAAAAGAATAACATCTGAGCCAACCAGCTGTTAAAATGTTGTCCAGGTTAATGTTTTGGCCATTAAAGGCCCTTCATTTCAAGATTTCAACTGTGATCGGGCTTTAAACAGGTGGCTGACCTGTTCAGATGGGTGTAACTGCTACTGGTCAAATAATGTGAAATAGCATTTAATTTTACATGTATGCAATGCCATTTAAATGTAATTATAGATAATAATAATAATAAATACTGTGTAGTGTTGTAAATAGTCAACGGGAAGGATTTTAGTAAGATATAAGCCATGAGCACTACACAGCCATAAAAAAACCTAGGCAGGACAAGTAAAAATATTGGGGCAAGTAGATTTGAGAAGTCGGGCAAGTAGAAAAATTAGGGCGGAGGGAACAGGTGAGACTCAGCAAACACTGAAAAATAAAGCAGGGTCAGATCAGAAATGCACTTTTCTCATGAAAAGGGTCCTAATTTATATTCTTATGTGCCTTATAGAGAGGACCACGACAAAACATACACCTCTGCCTCTGTTTCACTTTATGTTGCTGGTAAATAATATGGTTGTAGTAGTAGGCTAAAGTTAAATTATTTAGTATGCACTAATTAAAGGGGCAGAGCTTTAAGAGACATTTTAGCTTTTATATTTTATAAGATATATTTTTTGTAAGAACCACAATTAATAAATATATTTCAGTGAATAACTAATTGTTCAAATCTGTATATAAATATGTACATAAAGTGTTGTAATTATATTCCAACTCCGCGTTCTTCTTTGTCATCGCCGCTGCCGCCGCCACCCCCCGCCCCCCGACCACACCACCACAAATAGATGCCTGCCCTGTGGGAAACACTGCAGTTTATATATCAATGATGAAATCTTAACATTGCAACACATGCCAATACGGCCGGGTTAGCTAACTAAAGTGCAATTTTAAATTTCGCGCAAAATATCCTGCTGAAAGCGTCTCGGTATGAGGACGTCAGCGCGTGACGTCACGGATTGTGGAGGACATTTTGATACAGCATGGTGGCCAGCTATTAAGTCGTCTGTTTTTATCGCAAAATTCCACAGTATTCTGGACATCTGTGTTGGTGAATCTTTTGCAATTTGTTCAATGAACAATGGAGACAGCAAAGAAGAAAGCTGTAGGTGGGAAGCGGTGTATTGCGGCCGACTGCAGCAACAACACAAACACAGCCGGTGTTTCATTGTTTACATTCCGAAAGATGACAGTCAAGCTTTACCATTGGCCTGTGGAGAACTGGCACAACAGAGACTCTTACCAGGAGGACTTTGAGTTGGATACGCAGACGCGGTACCGTGAGTACGCATGCAGCTGCGGCTTCCAAACATTTGATCGCTTGCCCGTACGTGCGTGCCGCTATGTGCATGTCACGTACGTAACTTTGGGGACTTTGGGGAAATATATGTGCTGTATGAACTTTGGGGAGGTGAACGGTACTTTGGGCTGTGGGATTGAGTGTGTTGTGCAGGTGTTATATGGACGGGAGGGGGGAGGTGTTTGTTATGCGAGATTAATTTGTGGCATATTAAATATAAGCCTGGTTGTGTTGTGGTCTTGTGTTTATTTACTGTTTTAGTCATTCCCAGCTGAATATCAGGTCCCACCCGCCTCTCACAGCATCTTCCCTATCTGAATCGCTCCCACTGCCCTCTACTCCTTCACTCTCACTTTCCTCATCCACGAATCTTTCATCCTCGCTCAAAATAATGGGGAAATCGTCGCTTTCTCGGTCCGAATCGCTCTAGCTGATGGTGGCCATGATTGTAAACAATGTGCAGATGTGAGGAGCTCCACAACCTGTGACGTCACGCTACTCGTCTGCTACTTCCGGTACAGACAAAGCTTTTTTATCAGCGACCAAAAGTTGCCAACTTTATCGTCGATGTTCTCTACTAAATCCTTTCAGCAAAAATATGACAATATCGCGAAATGATCAAGTATGACACATAGAATGGACCTGCTATCCCCGTTTGAATAAGAAAATCGCATTTCAGTAGGCCTTTAAAGTAAACTCCATCCATGGTATTAAAAAAATGAAAAATATCTGTCTAGGGTACACTTATTAATAATGAAAAATTACATTTATCTGCAATTAATATCGATTAATTTTGAGTTAACTATGAACAAACTACGATTAATCAAGATTCAATATTTTAATCGTTTGACAGCCCTAGTCTTAATACAAGAAAACCTTTAGTAGATCAGGTTCTATTTGTTTTAATATCATTTAAATTTTAACAAAAAAAAAACATGTTTATTTTGAGAAAGTTACAACATCCAAATGGTGCTGATTCATTGATATGGCCTGCATATACTGTACAAAACAAAAACTGTTTTATTCATTCCTATTCAATATGCATGTGTTAAGGAACATCTAAATCAGCACTGAATTAGTCTGATTTCTCAAATAGTTCCTTTTTTTTGTATTTTCACACAGACATGTTAAGTCCAAGTGTCCATGCATACTCTCAAATGCGACTACTGGTCATACGCCATGTGTCTCCCGTACACCGGGGGGCATTTATTCCATTTTAGTGCAGATAACTGAGACGACATCATTGGAGTGAAAGCGGTGACGTACAGAGCCGAGGCACATGATGTTGAGTGTGTCAGCACGCACACGCCGAGCCGAGAGCGCAAACAAGAAGAAACAGTGTTGAGAAGAAGAATGGCAAAACCCGGCAATTCCACTGGTTAATAAAGAGAGTGCATGAAGTGCAATATGGAGGTATTTGGGCTTCAAAATGATCGATAAAGATGAGGTTTTAAAACACGATCAAAACATACCTCGCCAAAGGTGGCATGATTGAAGTATTACAATCTTTGCTTCAAACTTAGCTAAACAATTAAATAACACAGTCAGATCGACAGGTAATATAGTTAACTTGCTTCCCCTGTGCACATTTAGATATGTAGATGCATACACAGCTGGTTGGCTTGTTGGCAATAATTAGCGCAGTCAAAACTGTGCGCGTAACGCAAACTAATCAAGTGAAATGACTGAATTTTGTAACAAATTCCTACTCTTTGTGTTTTATCTTTAACAATGTGTGTTATACCTGCTGCATGTCTTATCGGTATAGTTTCAGCTATAGTGTTGTTTTCAGAATTTAGTCATTTCGCTTAAAGCCAGACCATGTAGCAAACATAAATCATGACAAATTTAACACATTGTCAGTAATACTTTATATTCTATTCTAACCTAATCCTAAAGTATGGCAGACTATTAAAATTAAATTTTTTTTTTTGTAGTCCCTTCTATTTTGAAAAGCATCCAAAAGTACTGAAAACATTTTTTGGTACTGGTAGCAACATATTTGTGTCGGGACAATCCTACCTCAGTGTTAATTAAATAATAATAGCTGTGATTAACACATGGTTTCATATCCTTAGACAAGGTTGTTAACGAAAGTAGGTCAGGTGGTAAGATGATTAAAGGCCTACTGAAATGCGATTTTCTTATTTAAACGGGGATAGCAGGTCCATTCTATGTGTCATACTTGATCATTTCGCGATATTGCCATATTTTTGCTGAAAGGATTTAGTAGAGAACATCGACGATAAAGTTGGCAACTTTTGGTCGCTGATAAAAAAACCTTGCCTGTACCGGAAGTAGCAGACGATATGCGTGACGTCACAGGTTGTGGAGCTCCTCACATCTGCACATTGTTTACAATCATGGCCACCAGCAGCGAGAGCGATTCGGACCGAGAAAGCGACGATTTCCCCATTAATTTGAGCGAGGATGAAAGATTTGTGGATGAGGAAAGTGAGAATGAAGGACTAGAGGGCAGTGGGAGCGATTCAGATAGGGAAGATGCTGTGAGAGGCGGGTGGGACCTGATATTCAGCTGGGAATGACTAAAACAGTAAATAAACACATTAGCCACAACACAACCAGGCTTATATTTAATATGCCACAAATTAATCCCGCATAACAAACACCTCCCCCCTCCCGTCCATATAACCCGCCAATACAACTCAAACACCTGCACAACACACTCAATCCCACAGCCCAAAGTACCGTTCACCTCCCCAAAGTTCATACAGCACATATATTTCCCCAAAGTCCCCAAAGTCCCCAGAGTTACGTACGTGACATGCACATAGCGGCACGCACGATCAATGTTTGGAAGCCGCAGCTGCATGCGTACTCACGGTACCGCGTCTGCGCATCCAACTCAAAGTCCTCCTGGTAAGAGTCTCTGTTGTCCCAGTTCTCCACAGGCCAATGGTAAAGCTTGACTGTCATCTTCCGGGAATGTAAACAATGAAACACCGGCTGTGTTATCCGGCACAACAGTCAGGGGGTGCATTCTACGGTGGGGGTGCGTTATCCGGCACAACACCTGCCGCAATACACCGCTTCCCACCTACAGCTTTCTTCTTTGCTGTCTCCATTGTTCATTGAACAAATTGCAAAAGATTCACCAACACAGATGTCCAGAATACTGTGGAATTTTGCGATGAAAACAGACGACTTAATAGCTGGCCACCATTCTGTCCCAAAATGTCCTCTACAATCCGTGACGTCACGCGCTGACGTCATCGTAGGAGACGTTTTCAGCAGTATATTTTGCGCGAAATTTAAAATTGCACTTTAGTAAGCTAACCCGGCCGTATTGGCATGTGTTGCAATGTTAAGATTTCATCATTGATGTATAAACTATCAGACTGCGTGGTTGGTAGTAGTGGGTTTCAGTAGGCCTTTAATTCAGTGTTAATATTTGAGTTGGCCAGGAGGCCCCTCTGGAGTTGAAAAGTTGGGCCCCAAGGTAAAAAATGTTAAGAACCCCTCTCTGCCCTTATATAACATAAAAATATGGTTGACTAAATCAGTATGGAGATTAATTTTCTAATGCAAACTGCTGTTTTGATTTGATGGTGCCTAATGGTTTTCAGCATCCTGCAGGATATTCAACATGCTGTATCTCTGAAAGTGAGCTTGCAGTCATAGGTAATCATTATTATTCAGCCGGTTACAGAGTGCGGAAATTGCTGCACACAATTGCAGTAATATTTGTCATGAAATTAAAACCTTTCAAACGGGATGTGAGTTGATGCAAAGCCATCTGACGCACGAGGGCGTGGTCCCCTGCAGAGGCTGTCTGTATTAATCCCAATATGTCCCCGAGCGACACGAGGTACTTCAAGCTGATTACCACATTTTTGTATTCGGGTGTTGAAAAAAAGCGTGAATCATCAAAAGCGTCTCGTCTTTTCCGTGATCGACCACGTTGTAATCCATCTTGAGTGGAGGGCTCAGCTAATTAACCATCCATCTTCCCTCTTTAACACCAAGAAGAAGGCCTCATTAGCTGTAGAGGGGATGAGTGTCATGTGTGATGAGTTAAAGATGAGGACATTAAACTAACACACATGATTGTTCCTTTATGTTCACCTCACTTAATCCATTTGATGTCCAGTTGTTTTTTTCTTGTATCCATAGTAACCTGCTTGTACAAATAAATAAAAGCAAAAGGAATTTGGTGCAATTGTGCTGGCAAATCATCTTTGTTCTATTCAGAAAAGACTGTGATGATTGGAGTAAAGTTATGTCAGGGCTCCGTCCATCTCTGTCAGGCACACACACACACACACACACACACACACACACACACACACACACACACGCACACACACACACACGCACACACACACACACACACACACACACACACACACACACACACACACACACACACACACACACACACACACACACACGCCCCTGGAAAAAACACCACTGATGAGCAGCAAGAAAAAGTTTCGTCCATCATTTGGATAATGGATAATGTAATGTAATGGAAAATAAATCCAGAAAAACGCATCAAATAAAGGTTATATGTTTGTTTTGTTGAGGGAAAGGGTTGTCTGATTCCCTACCAACCAGCAAACACTCTGAACCCCATAGATGACTTACGTTTCAATGAAACCCACAAACGAGTCATGTGCCTTAAAGAAAGTACTGAAAGCCCGATTTACTAAAATCCAAACAACAAGTGCGAAATAGCATGTGCAAACTATAAAATTGTCTGTGGCCTTGTTGCGTGTGATCTACTGATAACAAGTGCAAAAGTGGTGCAAACTGCCCTACTTAAATGAGGTTTTTGCATGTACCGGTACCATTTCCCTCCATATTCATAGCGTCATATGTTCCAATTGTTTTGTTATATTGTTAAAAATGCAGCACACAAATACGATCTGGGCTATATTGAAGCGCAATCTCGACAAAGGCACCTCACTTCAGAACACCCAAGATGCGTTAATGGGGCTGTCTTGGTTTTGTGATGGTGCATCTGGAAGGATCCACGAAAAACAATAATGGTGCGAACGCAAAAATGACAGCACAACAAACACACAATGAGCAACACAAACAGCAACTTTCTTTAAGCAAGCTAAAGTGTCTCCAACCATCTCCTGGGGAACTCAACAGTGTCAAAACCTAACAATTCTGCATTTCATTTTACGTTTATAATAACTTAAGGCCTACTATAGCTCAGGGTCACGATTGCTGCTAGTAGAAGTAATTGCATTTAGTCACATGGTTTAAATATACAAACCCCGTTTCCATATGAGTTGGGAAATTGTGTTAGATGTAAATGTAAACGGAATACAATGATTTGCAAATCCTTTTCAACCCATATTCAATTGAATGCACTACAAAGACAAGATATTTGATGTTCAAACTCATAAACTTTATTTTTTTTTGCAAATAATAATTAACTTTCATGGCTGCAACACGTGCCAAAGTAGTTGGGAAAGGGCATGTTCACCACTGTGTTACATCACCTTTTCTTTTAACAACACTCTATAAACGATTGGGAACTGAGGAAACTAATTGTTGAAGCTTTGAAAGTGGAATTCTTTCCCATTCTTGTTTTATGTAGAGCTTCAGTCGTTCAACAGTCCGGGGTCTCCGCTGTCGTATTTTACGCTACATAATGCGCCACACATTTTCGATGGGAGACAGGTCTGGGCTGAAAGCGGGCACTCTTTTTTTACGAAGCCACGCTGTTGTAACACGTGCTGAATGTGGCTCGGCATTGTCTTGCTGAAATAAGCAGGGGCTTCCATGAAAAAGACGGCGCTTAGATGGCAGCATATGTTGTTCCAAAACCTGTATGTACCTTTCAGCATTAATGGTGCCTTCACAGATGTGTAAGTTACCCATGCCTTGGGCATTAATGCACCCCCATACCATCACAGATGCTGGCTTTTCAACTTTGCGTCGATAACAGTCTGGATGGTTCGCTTCCCCTTCGGATGACACGATGTCGAATATTTCCAAAAACAATTTGAAATGTGGACTCGTCAGACCACAGAACACTTTTCCACTTTGCATGACTCCATCTTAAAAGATCTCGAGCCCAGAGAAGCCGGGGCGTTTCTGGATGTTGTTGATAAATGGCTTTCGCTTTGCATAGTACAACTTTAACTTGCACTTACAGATGTAGCGACGAACTGTATTTAGTGACAGTGGTTTTCTGAAGTGTTCCTGAGCCCATGTGGTGATATCCTTTAGAGATTGATGTCGGTTTTTGATACAGTGCCGTCTGAAGGATCGAAGGTCACGGTCATTCAATGTTGGTTTCTGGCCATGCCGCTTACGTGGAGTGATTTCTCCAAATTCTCTGAAACTTTTGATGATATTATGGACCGTAGATGTTGAAATCCCTCAATTTCTTGCAATTGCACTTTGAGAAACGTTGTTCTTAAACTGTTTGACTATTTGCACACGCAGTTGTGGACAAAGGGGTGTACCTCGCCTCATCCTTTCTTGTAAAAGACTGAGCATTTTTGGGAAGCTGTTTTTATACCCAATCATGGCACCCACCTGTTCCCAATTTGCCTGCACACCTGTGGGATGTTCCAAATAAGTGTTTGATGAGCATTCCTCAACTTTATCACTATTTATTGCCACCTTTTCCAACTTCTTTGTCACGTGTTGCTGGCATCAAATTCTAAAGTTAATGATTATTTGCAAAAAACATTTTTTTATCAGTTTGAACATCCTAGGTGATGGTCCTAGGTGAGGGATACGACAAAGAGCAGCTCGAAGACCTCTATGAAGAACACGAACAGGGGACCCAGATTTCCTTTGCCCGGACGCGGGTCGCCGGGGCCCCCCTCTGGAGCCGGGCCCGGAGGTGGGGCACGATGGCGAGCGCCTGGTGGCCGGGCCTGTCCCCATGGGGCCCGGCCGGGCACAGCCCGAAGAGGCAACGTGGGTCCCCCCTCCAATGGGCTCACCACCCATAGCAGGGGCCATAGAGGTCGGGTGCAGTGTGAGCTGGGCGGAAGTCGAAGGCAGGGCACTTGGCGGTCCGATCCTCGGCTACATAAGCTAGCTCTTGGAAGGTGGAACGTCACCTCGCTGGGGGGGAAGGAGCCTGAGCTAGTGTGTGAGGTGGAGAAGTTCCGGCTAGATATAGTCGGACTCACTTCGACGCACAGCAAGGGCTCTGGAACCAGTTCTCTTGAGAGGGGCTGGACTCTCTTCCACTCAGGCATTGCCGGCAGCGAGAGGCAACGGGCTGGGGTGGCAATTCTTGTTGCCATGTTGGAGTTCAACCCGGTGGACGAGAGGGTAGCTTCCCTCCGCCTTCGGGTGGGGTGACGGGTCCTGACTGTTGTTTGCGCTTACGCGCCAAGCGGCAGCTCAGAGTACCCACCCTTTTTGAATTCGCTCGAGGGAGTACTGGAGAGTGCTACCCCGGGTGATTCCCTCGTTCTACTGGGGGACTTTAACGCTCATGTTGGCAACGACAGTGAAACCTGGAGAGGCGTGATTGGGAAGAATGGCCGCCCGGATCTGAACCCGAGTGGTATTTTGTTATTGGATTTTTGTGCTCGTCACAGATTGTCAATAACAAACACCATGTTCAAACATAAGGGTGTCCATATGTGCACTTGGCACCAGGACACCCTAGGCCGCAGTTCCATGATCGACTTTGTAGTTGTGTCATCGGATTTGCGGCCTCATGTTTTGGACACTCGGGTGAAGAGAGGGGAGGAGCTTTCTACCGATCACCACCTGGTGGTGAGTTGGCTGCGATGGTGGGGGAGGATGCCGGACAGACCTGGCAGGCCCAAATGCATTGTGAGGGTTTGCTGGGAACGTCTGGCAGAGTCTCCTGTCAGAGAGAGTTTCAATTCCCACCTCCAGAAGAACTTTGAACATGTCACGAGGGAGGCGCTGGACATTGAGTCCGAGTGGATGATGTTCCGTACCTCTATTGTCGACACGGCCGATTGGAGCTGTGGCCGCAAGGTGGTTGGTGCCTGTCGTGGCGGTAATCCTAGAACCCATTGGTGGACACCAGCGGTAAGGGATGCCGTCAAGCTGAAGAAAGAGTCGTATCGGGCTCTTTTGGCTCATAGGACTCCGGAGGCAGCAGACAGGTACCGACAGGCCAAGTGGTGTGCGGCTTCAGCGGTCGCGGAGGCAAAAACTCGGACATGGGAGGAGTTCGGGGAAGCCATGGAAAACGACTTCCGGGCGGCTTAGAAGCGATTCTGGACCACCATCTTCCGCCTCAGGAAGGGGAAGCAGTGCAATGTCAACACCGTGTATGGTGGGGTTGGTGTTCTGCTGACCTCGACTGCGGGTGTTGTGGATCGGTGGAGGGAATACTTCGAAGACCTCCTCAATCCTACCCGCACGTCTTCCTATGAGGAAGCAGTGCCTGGGGAATCTGTGGTGGGCTCTTCTATTTCTGGGGCTGAGGTTGCCGAGGTAGTTAAAAAGCTCCTCTGTGGCAAGGCCTCGGGGGTGGATGAGATCCGCCCGGAGTTCCTTAAGGCTCTGGATGTTGTGGGGCTGTCTTGGTTGACAAGACTCTGCAACATCGCGTGGACATCGGGGGCGGTACCTCTGGATTGGC
The DNA here is from genome assembly GCF_033978685.3 of Nerophis lumbriciformis. Classification (NCBI taxonomy): domain Eukaryota; kingdom Metazoa; phylum Chordata; class Actinopteri; order Syngnathiformes; family Syngnathidae; genus Nerophis; species Nerophis lumbriciformis. The sequence continues at coordinate 25,980,714 of NC_084548.2, read as the reverse complement.
AGACCGGGGTGGTGGTTCCTCCCTTTAAGAAGGGGCACCGGCGGGTGTGTTCCAACTATCGTGGGATCACACTCCTCAGCCTTCCCGGTAAGGTCTATTCAGGTGTACTGGAGAGGAGGCTACGCCGGATAGTTGAACCTCGGATTCAGGAGGAACAGTGTGGTTTTCGTCCTGGTCATGGAACTGTGGACCAGCTCTATACTCTCGGCAGGGTCCTTGAGGGTGCATGGGAGTTTGCCCAACCAGTCTACATGTGCTTTGTGGACTTGGAGAAGGCATTCGACCGTGTACCCCGGGAAGTCCTGTGGGGAGTGCTCAGAGAGTATGGGGTGACGGACTGTCTTATTGTGGCGGTCTGCTCCCTGTCTAATCAGTGTCAGAGCTTGGTCCGCATTGCCGGCAGTAAGTCGGACCCGTTTCCAGTGAGGGTTGGACTCCGCCAAGGCTGCCCTTTGTCACCGATTCTGTTCATAACCTTTATAGACAGAATTTCTAGGCGCAGTCAGGGAGTTGAGGGTATCTGGTTTGGTGGCTGCAGGATTAGGTCTCTGCTATTTGCAGATGATGTGGTCCTGATGGCTTCATCTGGCCGGATCTGCAGCTCTCACTGGATCGGTTCGCAGCCGAGTGTGAAGCGACTGGGATGGGAATCAGCACCTCCAAGTCCGAGTCCATAGTTCTCGCCCGGAAAAGGGTGGAGTGCCATCTCCGGGTTGGGGAGGAGATCTTACCCCAAGTGGAGGAGTTCAAGTACCTCGGAGTCTTGTTCACGAGTGAGGGAAGAGTGGATCGTGAGATCGACAGGCGGATCGGTGCTTAGGCTGCTGCCCCCGCAACCCGACCTCGGATAAGCGGAAGAAGATGGATGGATGGATGGGTTTGAACATCAAATATGTTGTCTTTTTAGCATATTCAACTGAATATGGGTTGAAAATGATTTGCAAATCATTGTATTCCATTTATATTTACATCTAACACAATTTCCCAACTCACATGGAAACAGGGTTTGTAATTCGGAAGTGAATACTTTGGGGCGGAGTGGCTCGGTTGGTAGAGTGACCGTGCCAACAACTTGAGGGTTCCAGGTTCGATCCCTGCTTCCGCCATCCTAGTCACTGCCGTTGTGCCTTTGAGCAAGACACGTTGCCCACCTGCTCCCAATTCCAGCCACACTGGTTTAAAGGTAGCTTAAAATATGTAAATAATGGGTTTCACTATGTAAAGCGCTTTGAGTCTTTCGAGAAAAAGCGCTGTATAAATATAATTCAACTCTATACTTCGTGTGGTCCAGCCTCACTCAGACTCTACCTCCAGCAGCCCTTTTTTACCATGTTGAATATCATTCAACTTTTCAAATCCCTTTTCTGTGATGCACTGCCATCAGAAGAGCCTCCCTTACACCTGGGAGACTAGAATCAAGGTACAAAAGTTAATTAAAAACAAAACAAAAGTGGCGTTGTCTTTCCTCAGTGTAGCGACACACAACAATTATATTTTTCTGCCAATGTATTCTTCCGCCAAGCATGCGTAACTAGTTCTCTTTCTCTTTCTGTACAGTATTGATAATTCATTGGAATGTGTCATAACCATGAAGCGTCATAATACAAAACACTGCGACGAAAAATGTTGCAATACCAAATATCATAATACGGAATGTTGTAACAAGAGCAGTTGAGCACACCCTGTATCTCAATATTGCAAAAGCAAATTTTGTAAAGAGCGTCATGGGTACCTGCAACAGTTTCCAGCGTGTGTTGAGATCTTCGATGCGTTCCAGATTGTTTGTTGAGAGCTGGAGCTCAGGCGGACCAAAAGTGGATGCCAACTGGTTCATGTGGACAACGTCCTCGTAAATAGGAGCGATTTCTTCCTGGAACTCCTAGATCAAACAAACACAGTGAAGTATTTTAGAGTAACAATTGTCGTGTGTAAAAATCTCATTCTCCACCTTGACTCTTTCTATGTGCTCTGGCAGAGAGTCGATGAGAAGTTCTCCGACCGGCTCCCAAGCCTCCTTCACCATCTCTGCCTGCCTTAGCTGACCGTCCACAAGGTCCTGCGTCTCCTGGAGCTCAATCAGCCGCTTCAGAGCCGCCTCAAGCCTCCTCAGCCAAACAGCAGAGTCGTTATTGAGCCGCTCCCAGCTGGTCATCACATTGTCCGCTTCCTTGCGCAGGATTCGCCCGACATTTTGGGCACGCTCCTCGGGGCTGATGTCTAAGGATCAAGTAATCATAATGATACAGAATACACAGAGTAAACTAAGACTCTGCAAAGAAATGAAAATGACAAAGACTGGTCATATGTTGGCTCTGTCTCAAAACCAACACTTTTTGTCAGTACACTTCAACAAGTATACTGTGTACATTGCTGAGTGATCACATTTTGACAAAGTTGTGATTTCCCTAATCTATTATTGATGTTGTTGACTTACTGTAAAGAATAGTAACAAGATTTACCCTAGGGCTATTGAACTAAATTGCTTTGGGGGCCACATTTCCAGAAAGCTAAGGATCGGTGGGCCGGACTGTGTCTTATTTTGTATATTCTAAAGAACCAGCTTCCTCTACAGTTGTCACATTGGGGTCACATGTTAATGTGCGGATCGTTTTCCCAGGATGCAGACGGAACTCCGGAGGCAGCGTGCAGGTAAGACAATGATTTATTTACCATAATTCAGTCAGTAAATACAAATCAAACAGAAAAGCATGCCGATAGCATGGGAAGCTATGGCGAAGCTTAGTCCAAAAATAGGAATCACAAAGGTGTTCACACGTAACTTGTTGCATGGAGCAAACAAGACAGCCAGACTGAGTGTGGCGAAAAGTAGGAATGAGTAGCTTTCTGATTAGTGCCAGGGAGCAGGTGAGCTTCCCGAACACTAATCAGAGGCAGGTGAAAATAATCAGCACCCATGGCAACCAACAACACACAAACCCAGGGGTGCTGAAACAGAACTAAGGGAGTCTTTAACTAAACAAAAACAGTATACAATAGATTTTAGTCTATTTATTTTGTCAGCGTTACAGGAGTGTTTTGCTGTTTTTCAGGACCTTCTGCAAAAAAAGCTGTCTAAAAATAATCTATTATGACAGCCCTGCAGGGTTTGTAAGAATTTTTTTTTTTTTAACTTGCAGGCCACCAGTTGAACAGTTGAATAGCACAAATGAGGAAAAAGAGAGGACCTAAATGGAACCTTTACGAACAACACTACTACAGTTAAAGAAGTTGAACAAATGACTACTTGCTCCATCTGAAGTAAACAAACTACAGCAACACCTTAGTTACATAAATCACATGAGGAAAAAATGCGTAAATGTCAAAAAGGAGAGGACTTAAAAGGTAGCCTTGAGGAACGCCTCACTTATATAAATCAGTGTGGACCCCAGTGTTCTAGGCTTGCTAGCAAGGTTAAAATGTCAACGGAAGGATCTGACGATGTGTTTACAGTGGTCGAAGTTCCTCTATATAACAGGAGCACTTAAGTGTTTTAGGAACTTACTGCAGAAATATTAGTCTCCCAAGGCTTTAACTGAACTTGGGGGCCGGTATGGAGTCATTTGGCCATCGGGCAGCCAGTTCAATAGCCCTGATTTACCCACTTCTTCTCTCCTTTTTGATTGTGAATTGCAAACACTTTAGTTAATCACTGCCCTACCAGTACAAGTGGGCAATTATTGAAGGCGGTAACTGAGTGTACAGCACTTACAAACCCCGTTTCCATATGAGTTGGGAATTTGTGTTGAATGTAAATATAAACGGAATACAGTGATTTGCAAATCATTTTCAACCCATATTCAGTTGAATATGCTACAAAGACAACATATTTGATGTTCAAACTGATAAACATTTTTTTTTTTTTGCAAATAATCATTAACTTTAAAATTTGATGCCAGCAACACGTGACAAAGAAGTTGGGAAAGGTGGCAATAAATACTGATAAAGTTGAGGAATGCTCATCAAACACTTATTTGGAACATCCCACAGGTGAACAGGCAAATTGGGAACAGGTGGTTGCCATGATTGGGTATAAAAGTAGATTCCATGAAATGCTCAGTCATTCACAAACAAGGCGAGGGTCACCACTTTGTCAACAAATGCGTGAGCAAATTGTTGAACAGTTTAAGAAAAATCTTTCTCAACCAGCTATTGCAAGGAATTTAGGGATTTCACCATCTACGGTCTGTAGATGGTGAAATCAAAGGGTTCAGAGAATCTGGAGAAATCACTGCACGTAAGCAGCTAAGCCCGCGACCTTCAATCCCTCAGGCTGTACTGCATCAACAAAGTACATCAGTGTGTAAAGGATATCACCACATGGGCTCAGGAACACTTCATAAACCCACTGTCAGTAACTACAGTTGTTCGCTACATCTGTAAGTGCAAGTTAAAACTCTCCTATGCAAGGCGAAAACCGTCTATCAACGGTTTTCAACGGAAATCACAACCCAGAAACGCCGTCCGCTTCGCTGGGCCTGAGCTCATCTAAGATGGACTGATACAAAGTGGAAAAGTGTTCTGTGGTCTGACAAGTCCACATTTCAAATTGTTTTTGGAAACTGTGGACTTCGTGTCCTCCGGACCAAAGAGGAAAAGAACCATCCGGATTGTTATAGGCAGCATCTGTGATGGTATGGGGGTGTATTAGTGCCCAAGACATGGGTAACTTACACATCTGTGAAGGCGCCATTAATGCTGAAAGGTACATACAGGTTTTGGAGCAACATATGTTGCCATCCAAGCAACGTTACCATGGCCAAGCCACGTGTTACATCAACATGGCTTCATAGTAAAAGAGTGCGGGTACTAGACTGGCCTGCCTGTAGTCCAGACCTGTCTCCCATTGAAAATGTGTGGCGCCATATGAAGCCTAAAATACCACAACGGAGACCCCCGGACTGTTGAACAACTTAAGCTGTACATCAAGCAAGAATGGGAAAGAATTCCACCTGAGAAGCTTAAAAAATGTGTTTCCTCAGTTTCCAAACGTTTACTGAGTGTTGTTAAAAGGAAAGGCCATGTAACACAGTGGTGAACATGCCCTTTCCCAACTACTTTGGCACGTGTTGCAGCCATGAAATTTTAAGTTACCGGTAATTATTATTTGCAAAAAAAAAAAAAAAGTTTATGAGTTTGAACATCAAACATAATGTCTTTGTAGTGCATTCAATTGAATATGGGTTGAAAATGGTTTGCAAATCATTGTATTCCGTTTATATTTACATCTAACACAATTTCCCAACTCATATGGAAACAGGGTTTGTAATACTCAGACACCATTCGGGGCATTTTGAGAAGGTTATGATACTCCACTGCATTTTGCCATACTTCTTATCATGAATGCCCTTATGCACTAAGAAAATGTGGGCCTGATTTATTAAAGGTTTGCGTAGACTAAAACATTTGCAAACTTGATAGCGCACGCAAACGTGATTAATACTAAACTTGTGCTTGAGGATTTTGTCTCTCACGTGAGCAGAATGAGGAACACAATCCATTTAGCTTGTCTGTCTTCATGAATAAGCAGAATATATGCTGATCATCCAAACGCCCACATTACTGTGAGGAGAAGATGCAAATACAATCATTCAGCACACGCAGTGAGATCTATCAAGGCTGATCACTGTTACATGAATCCTCCGTCGACGTGTGTGTGGCAACATATTTGGACTGTCATAAATAAAAAATACATCCATCCATTAATTTTTCTGCTGCTTGTCCCTTTCGTGGTCGCACTTGGGCAGAAGACAGGGTACACCCTGGATAAGTTAAAAAGAAGGGACAAGCGGTAGAAAAATGGATGGATGGATATTGTTAATTCAGCCATATGATTTTATAATCCTATAGCTGCTGGATGACTGAAGGGGCAGAATAAAAACAATTCAACTGATGCTTTTTGGTGTCTGCAAGCATTTTAGTTTTTTTTCATGCCGTTCATTTTCTTCCAAATCTCCCCAAGCTTGTCTCAATCGTTTGTGTTGCAAACATTTTCGTTTGTGCCGTTACGTTTTTTAAATTACTCTACAGTACATTTTCTGACTTGTGATGTCATCCAGCCCCCTCACCTTGTCCAAATCACCTCAAAGTCGCTTCATTTGTTTGTGCTACGTATGTCTGGCAAACATTTGTGGTCTAACTATTATAGTTTTTAAGTTATTAACGTTCCAATATTTATAACCAGCCCCCCAACCATGACAAAACCTCCCCAAACCAGTACCAATTGTTTGTTCTAGGTTTATGCTGGTTTGTGCTGCAAACATTTTTGGTCTTTAGTCTTTAAATTATAAACCTTTTAAAGTTGTACATTATTAACGTGTATAGATCATAACGAGACCCTAGCTATGTCAAAATCTCCCCAAACGTGCCCCAGTTAATAAAGTTGTATTATTTTGTCAATGTTATTAACCATGACTAAACCCAAACTGGTCCTATTTCTTTATGCTATGTTTGTGCAGCAAAAATATTTGTAGCACAAACTCGTATAATTTTTAAATTAATAACGTTTTGTGAATCACTTGTGTGAAGTTGGCCCTCCCACCTTTTCCAAATCTCCCCAAACCTGTCCCAATCAATTCTGCTATGTTTGTGCTGCAAACATTTTCGTTTGTGCTTTTACGGATTTTAAGTTTCTAACGTTTTATGGTATTAATGTGTAAATAACGTGTTATTAATCATCACTGAACTCCAACTATGTCAAAATCTCCCCCAACATCTCCCATTTGTTTGTGCTTGTCTGTGCTGTAACAATTTTTGGTTTATCATAATTTTGAAGCTCCATCCATACATCCATTTTCTATTGCTTGTCCCTCTCAAGGTCACAGGGGTTTCTTGAGCCTATCCCAGCTGCATTCAGGCGGGAGGCAGAGTACAACCTGGACAAGTCGCCACCTCGTTGCATCATTTTTAAGTTATAAACGTTTAAAGGGGAACTGCACTTTTTTTGGAAGTTTGCTTATCATTCACAATCATTGTGAGATACAAGAACACACATTTTTCAGGATCCTAAAGATGACAAAAAACGCTTGCAAGATGTGGCTAATGGGCGAAAACGAGCCTCTTTTTGAGTCTTTCTCGCAATCTCCGGGTCAAAGTTAAATGTCAAAGTTGACCAACTTCTTAGTTTATGGCCATAAACTTCCATTATATACAAGTGAGAGGCCATTTTTATAATTTACAGTAGAACTAACTTTTACCAACTCAGAGGCGATGCAGCAGCTGCAGTGTATAGTTGGGGCAGCCGTGCCAGCAACTTGAGGGTTCCAGGTGTGATCCCCGCTGCCGCCATGCTAGTCATTGCCGTTGTGTCCTTGGGCAAGATAGTTTTCCCACCTGCTCTCAGTGCCACCCACACTGGTTTAAATGTTACTTAGATATTGGGTTTCACTATGTAAAGCGCTTTGAGTTACTAGAGAAAAGCGCTATAGAAATATAATTCACTTCACTATCTCTATGTGATTAAGGCGCCACTGTAAGTAGTACCTTGGCGTTAACGCATAAAAATAACAATATCCCTCATACTTGGTTAATATGCAGGTTACGATATGTAAATGGGGTATTGTTAGTGGTTTGTAGATGTTTTTAAGAGGGTTTCATGGCAGTTTTAGAGTACTCCCATTAGCTGCAATATTATCCAGTTCGTACTTGCCGTTATTTACAAATTAGAATGCATTAAAAAAAAACAACATGTTTTTGTCTCACATCGGGATTGTGAATCATAGGCAAAATTCCAAAAAGTGCACTTGGCTTAAAGGCCTACTGAAATGCGATTTTCTTATTTAAACGGGGATAGCAGGTCCATTCTATGTGTCATACTTGATCATTTCGCGATATTGCCATATTTTTGCTTAAAGGATTTAGTAGAGAATATCGACGATAAAGTTCGCAACTTTTGGTCGCTGATAAAAAAGTCTTGCCTCTACCGGAAGTAGCAGACAATATGCGCGTGACGTCACAGGTTGTGGAGCTCCTCACATCTGCACATTGTTTACAATCATGGCCACCAGCAGCGAGAGCGATTCGGACCGAGAAAGCGACGATTTCCCCATTAATTTGAGCGAGGATGAAAGATTTGTGGATGAGGAAAGTGAGAGTGAAGGACTAGAGGGCAGTGGGAGCGATTCAGATAGGGAAGATGCTGTGAGAGGCGGGTGGGACCTGATATTCAGCTGGGAATGACTAAAACAGTAAATAAACACAAGACATATATACTCTATTAACCACAACACAACCAGGCTTATATTTAATATGCCACAAATTAATTCCGCATAACAAACACCTCCCCCCTCCTGTCCATATAACCCGCCAATACAACTCAAACACCCGCACAACACACTCAATCCCACAGCCCAAAGTACCGTTCACCTCCCCAAAGTTCATACAGCACATATATTTCCCCAAAGTCCCCAAAGTTACGTACGTGACATGCACATAGCGGCACGCACGTACGGGCAAGCGATCAAATGTTTGAAAGCTGCAGCTGCGTACTCACGGTACCGCGTCTGCGTATCCAACTCAAAGTCCTCCTGGTAAGAGTCTCTGTTGTCCCAGTTCTCCACAGGCCAATGGTAAAGCTTGACTGTCATCTTTCGGGAATGTAAACAATGAAACAACGGCTGTGTTTGTGTTGCTGCAGCCGGCCGCAATACACCGCTTCCCACCTACAGCTTTCTTCTTTGCTGTCTCCATTGTTCATTGAACAAATTGCAAAAGATTCACCAACACAGATGTCCAGAATATTGTGGAATTTTGCGATGAAAACAGACGACTTAATAGCTGGCCACCATGCTGTCCCAAAATGTCCTCTACAATCCGTGACGTCACGCGCAGGCGTCATCATACCGAAACGTTTTCAGCAGGATATTTCGGCGCAAAATTTTAAATTGCACTTTAGTAAGCTAACCCGGCCGTATTGGCATGTGTTGCAATGTTAAGATTTCATCATTGATATATAAACTATCAGACTGTGTGGTCGGTAGTAGTGGGTTTCAGTAGGCCTTTACGTACTTTAAAATGCGTGTGTGAGACATAATTAGGGCATAAGCCTGGATTGTGTTGCAAATGAACAATGGCAGAAAGGTTTTGGAAAGGGTGTGTTAATGGTAAGTGAGAAAATGGACATTTATGGGCAGATTTTTGACATTGACTGGAGTGTCCAGAACCGAATCCCAGCAAAAGGCGGATCTACAGTGCAAATAAGACTCATAAAAGCTGCTGATAACTGCACATTCACATGTATCTGCTTGTTATTGGTGGCGATTAGTTCAGTGTCGGTGATGACCGTTACCGTTGTTGTCATCTGGGATTATCATTGTTGTACATGATGATACCAACTCATCATCAACCCCTCTCTGATCCCATGTTCTCTCTTCTCTCTCCTCTGTCTCTCTGTCTTGTTCTAACAGGTCGAGACAGGGAATTTTTCCTTGCCCGGAGTGTGGTTCAGTTGGTTCTCTTTAATGCATGAAGATCGTGTTTGTTGACCTGCCCCATGTGTAAATGCCTTGAAATAACTTCTGTTATGAATTGTGTACTCCTCTCTGAGCTGCCACCTTAACGTGGTAGAGGAGTTTGCGTGTCTTAATGATCCTAGGAGCTATGTTGTCCGGGGGCTTTATGCCCCCTGGTAGGGTCTCCCAAGACAAACTGGTCCTAGGTGAGGGACCAGACAAAGAGCAGCTCGAAGACCTCCATGAAAGATAAAAACAAAGGACCCAGATTTCCCTCGCCCGGACGCGGGTCACCGGGGTCCCCCTCTGGAGCCAGGCCCGGAGGTGGGGCACGATGGCGAGCGCCTGGTGGCCGGGCCTGTCCCCATGGGGCCCGGCCGGGCACAGCCCGAAGAGGCAACGTGGGTCCCCCCTCCAATGGGCTCACCACCCATAGCAGGGGTCATAGAGGTCGGGTGCGATGTGAGCTGGGCGGCAGCCGAAGGCAGGGCACTTGGCGGTCCGATCCTCGGCTACAGAAGCTAGCTCTTGGGACGTGGAACGTCACCTCGCTGGGGGGTAAGGAGTCTGAGCTAGTGCGCGAGGTGGAGAAGTTCCGGCTAGATATAGTCGGACTCACTTCGACGCACAGCAAGGGCTCTGGAACCAGTTCTCTCGAGAGGGGCTGGACTCTCTTCCACTCTGGCGTTGCCGGCAGTGAGAGGCGACGGGCTGGGTTGGCAATTCTTGTTTCCCCCCGGCTCAGAGCCTGTACATTGGAGTTCAACCCGGTGGACGAGAGGGTAGCTTCCCTCCGCCTTCGGGTGGGGTGACGGGTCCTGACTGTGGTTTGCGCTTACGCGCCAAACCGCAGCTCAGAGTACCCACCCTTTTTGGATTCACTCGAGGGAGTACTTGAGAGTGCTCCCCCGGGTGATTCCCTCGTTCTACTGGGGGACTTCAATGCTCAGGTTGGCAGCGACAGTGAAACCTGGAGAGGCGTGATTGGGAAGAATGGCTGCCCGGATCTGAACCCGAGCGGTGTTTTGTTATTGGACTTTTGTGCCCGTCACAGATTGTCCATAACGAACACCATGTTCAAACATAAGGGTGTCCATATGTGCACTTGGCACCAGGACACCCTAGGCCGCAGTTCCATGATCGACTTTGTAGTTGTGTCATCGGATTTGCGGCCTCATGTTTTGGACACTCGGGTGAAGAGAGGGGCAGAGCTTTCTACCGATCACCACCTGGTGGTGAGTTGGCTGCGATGGTGGGGGAGGATGCCGGACAGACCTGGCAGGCCCAAACGCATTGTGAGGGTTTGCTGGGAACGTCTGGCAGAGTCTCCTGTCAGAGAGAGTTTCAATTCCCACCTCCGGAAGAACTTTGAACATGTCACGAGGGAGGTGCTGGACATTGAGTCCGAATGGACCATGTTCCGCGCCTCTATTGTCGAGGCGGCTGATTGGAGCTGTGGCCGCAAGGTAGTTGGTGCTTGTCGTGGCGGTAATCCTAGAACCCGTTGGTGGACACCGGCGGTGAGGGATGCCGTCAAGCTGAAGAAGGAGTCCTATCGGGTTCTTTTGGCTCATAGGACTCCTGAGGCAGCGGACAGGTACCGACAGGCCAAGCGGTGTGCGGCTTCAGCGGTCGCAGAGGCAAAAACTCGGACATGGGAGGAGTTCGGGGAAGCCATGGAAAACGACTTCCGGACGGCTTCGAAGCAATTCTGGACCACCATCCGCCGCCTCAGGAAGGGGAAGCAGTGCACTATCAACACCGTGTATGGCGGGGATGGTGTTCTGCTGACCTCGACTGCGGATGTTGTGGATCGGTGGAGGGAATACTTCGAAGACCTCCTCAATCCCACCAACACGTCTTCCTATGAGGAAGCAGTGCCTGGGGAGTCTGTGGTGGGCTCTCCTATTTCTGGGGATGAGGTTGCTGAGGTAGTTAAAAAGCTCCTCGGTGGCAAGGCCCCAGGGGTAGATGAGATCCGCCCGGAGTTCCTTAAGGCTCTGGATGCTGTGGGGCTGTCTTGGTTGACAAGACTCTGCAGCATCGCGTGGACATCGGGGGCGGTACCTCTGGATTGGCAGACCGGGGTGGTGGTTCCTCTCTTTAAGAAGGGGAACCGGAGGGTGTGTTCTAACTATCGTGGGATCACACTCCTCAGCCTTCCCGGTAAGGTCTATTCAGGTGTACTGGAGAGGAGGCTACGCCGGATAGTCGAACCTCGGATTCAGGAGGAACAGTGTGGTTTTCGTCCTGGTCGTGGAACTGTGGACCAGCTCTATACTCTCGGCAGGGTCCTTGAGGGTGCATGGGAGTTTGCCCAACCAGTCTACATGTGTTTTGTGGACTTGGAGAAGGCATTCGACCGTGTCCCTCGGGAAGTCCTGTGGGGAGTGCTCAGAGAGTATGGGGTAACGGACTGTCTGATTGTGGCGGTCCGCTCCCTGTATGCTCGGTGCCAGAGCTTGGTCCGCATTGCCGGCAGTAAGTCGGACACTTTTCCAGTGAGGGTTGGACTCCGCTAAGGCTGCCCTTTGTCACCGATTCTGTTCATAACTTTTATGGACAGAATTGCTAGGCGCAGTCAAGGCGTTGAGGGGATCTGGTTTGGTGGCTGCAGGATTAGGTCTCTGTTTTTTGCAGATGATGTGGTCCTGATGGCTTCATCTGGCCAGGATCTTCAGCTCTCACTGGATCGGTTCGCAGCCGAGTGTGAAGCGACTGGGATGAGAATCAGCACCTCCAAGTCCGAGTCCATGGTTCTCGCCCGGAAAAGGGTGGAGTGCCATCTCCGGGTTGGGGAGGAGATCTTGCCCCAAGTGGAGGAGTTCAAGTACCTCGGAGTCTTGTTCACGAGTGAGGGAAGAGTGGATCGTGAGATCGACAGGCGGATCGGTGCGGCGTCTTCAGTAATGCGGACGCTGTATCGATCCGTTGTGGTGAAGAAGGAGCTGAGCCGGAAGGCAAAGCTCTCAATTTACCGGTCGATCTACGTTCCCATCCTCACCTATGGTCATGAGCTTTGGGTTATGACCGAAAGGACAAGATCACGGGTACAAGCGGCCGAAATGAGTTTCCTCCGCCGGGTGGCGGGCCTCTCCCTTAGAGATAGGGTGAGAAGCTCTGCCATCCGGGGGGAGCTCAAAGTAAAGCCGCTGCTCCTCCACATCGAGAGGAGCCAGATGAGGTGGTTCGGGCATCTGGTCAGGATGCCACCCGAACGCCTCCCGAGGGAGGTGTTTAGGGCACGTCCGACCGGTAGGAGGCCGCGGGGAAGACCCAGGACACGTTGGGAAGACTATGTCTCCCGGCTGGCCTGGGAACGCCTCGGGGTTCCACAGGAAGAGCTGGACGAAGTGGCTGGGGAGAGGGAAGTCTGGGCTTCCCTGCTTAGGTTGCTGCCCCCGCGACCCGACCTCGGATAAGCGGAAGAAGATGGATGGATGGATGGATGGATGAATTGTGTATCATCCATCCATTTTCTACCGCTTGTCCCTTTCAGGGTCGCGGGGGGTGCTGGAGCCTATCTCAGCTGCATTCGAGCGGAAGGCGGCGTACACCCTGGACAAGTCGCCACCTCATCGCAGGGCCAACACACATAGACAGACAACATATCATAGAAACAAATTTGACTTGGCTTAAAGAATTCAGACTGGATGAGGAGCTGTAGCGTCAGTGTGTATAAAAAAAACAAAACAGTGTGTAAAACAAACAAAATGTCACACAAACACACACAACCAGGCTGTGTGAACAGGAAAGTGCTTTGTGCCTTCAGTTATTAGCAGCTGGATACCTGCCTTCTGCTCCTTACACTTTGTGAAGAAGCTTATACAACTTCAGCAGTAACCAGGCTGTTGCCATGGTGACAAAGGACAAGTTTGTTAACCTCCACGTGTGGCCATTGCTATGTGAATGCCAAGAGAGATGCAGAGGCTGCTTTTACGGTGAAGGTTCTCAATCGCATCAATGGCTTCTAAAATTGGACTGTTGGGCTGGGCCAGAAATAGAAAGATGGAAAGTTTGTGTGAACTAAACTATAGATCATATACTATATATACGCTATTCACAAAAGTTTGGTTTTTGGGCGAATTATGCTAAAATGCACTGAAACTTTTACAGGTGAACTTAATATGTTGTTTTCTAAACTTTTAAATTGTCTGAATATTGAATGTTTTTGCACTTGTTACACGATATTCTGTTTTCTAATATTGGAACTGAACAGCAAAATTTACTGGCGACTACTCCAGTGTCTCTGTATCTCCTTTGCAACCTGCTGATGGCACTCTGTGATACTTTTAGTCAGTGTTTCTTAACTGGGGCCCATTGTTGGGCAGCGAGCACCCAATAAAGGGCTGGCAAAAATAAGGTTTCTCAGCTGTGGTGCGTATGGTAGTTGTTATTCATGTTTGCAACACTTGCGGCAGTAATGACAATATCAAACAAAAAGAAGAAGTCTGGAGCTAAAGTCATAGTAGTCAAGTTTCTTAAGTGCAAAAATTATGACTAAATCTGTGAAACTGTATTTTCCTTTGCACTTTTTTGTTGTTGTTGTTTTTTTGTGTGTCCTGTCCAGCTTCTCAGGCAAATCATATAGTTGATGTAGATGCCCATGTCGGCTGTTCAGATTTACTTTACAAAAGAGAAGTGTAGGATACTTCTCTTGTTGCCTTATTTGTATTTGACTTTATTAAATGTATTTATATTATCATTTAGTGCAGCCGGGCCGGAGCAGGAGGGGATAGAAAATGAAAAAAAAAGAAGACAGAGGGGGAAATTGTGGGGACAAGAGGGGGATTAGACAGAGAGACAAAAACAACAATAGCAAACAACAACAACAACAACAATAGAGCAACATCAGCAAATATGACATGTACAAATATGATGGTAAAAGTAATAGCAAATAAGCAGTTAGCGAAAAATAAAAAATAATACAGAAATGACAATGAGCATTATTACACTACAAATGGATCAATACAAATACCAATAGAAATAGCGCTATTGATAATGAACAATACCAATAATTTACCTTTATTATCAACAATACAGTTGTTTAAATGCAACAATACATATACGTAATGATAACTTGAGATACGAAAGAATGCAGAAAAATGGAGGGGGAGAAAGAGAAGCAACCTACATTAACCTTGTAGATTGTTATAGTCACAATAGGTTAAGCTTTGTCAGTGTGCCATGTGTTACACCCAGTTTACCCTAGGGCAACAACGTTAATATATGTTTGATGAAACGTGATTATGTGCATGAGTGTAAGTATGCATATGTACTTGTATATGTACAGAATGTGTATATGTGTTTGTACAATGAATGTATATGTACAGAATGTGTATATGTGTTTGTACAGTTAATGTATATGTACAGTATGTGTATGTATATGTTTGTATATTGAATGTGCGTGTGGATGTACGAACATTAGGTAGGTAAATATGTACTGTATTTGTGTATGTATGTGGGAGCGTAGGTACCTATGTACGTATGTGAGCATATGTGAATTTGCATGTACAATACATTCGACTCCCAGAGTGCACTTTATTTTAATGACAGTTTAGTTAAAAAACACATTATTACTAATGAAGTTTATTTATTTTAGCCCTACATATCTGTATGTTTGTCGTCAGTTGTTTATAAATCCCCTTTTAAGCATTATATTTGATTAGTACTTACTTTTTTGATCAGCCTGCCCTAAGCTTAAAGTTAGTGTTATATACTGTAAATACAAATCTTTGTCATTTACACCTGGTTTCAGATAATTTAACAACGTTTTAAACTGTAAGTAGGTTAGATATAATTATTGAATATGATTAAAGTCATTATATAGATACCGTGGTATTACAGTTTCAAAATTTTCCCAATAATGCCGTGACACATGACTTATCAAAAAAAAACCTGGTGAGTATAGTTTTTTTCTGGCACTTTAGCGGTTCTGACAATAAACTGCATCTCCCAGAATCCTCTATGCAGCACGGGCAGCAATGTGGGGGGGTTGGCGCGCCGTAAAGGAGAGAGATATAGGAAGCACTAAGTGAAGTGTGTTCCACTTCGAAGTAGATGAGAGGAATTGTTTTTTTTCAAAATCTATCAATAACGTTTTGATTTTTGTTGCTAACAAACAGACAAACAAAACTCTGGCAAACACATAACCTCTGTGGGGGAGGTGATAAAGCATGCCACACCAAATAAGACTCGGTCAAGGCGCACTGTGCCAAGGGAAAGCACCTGCTGCACATTGAAGCGACTTAATAAGCTACCGTCAGTGTTGGGACTAACGCGTTACAACGCCGTTATTTTCGGCGGTAACTAGTAGTCTAACGCGTTATTTTTTATATTCAGTAACTCAGTTACCATTACTACGTGATGCGTTACTGCGTTATTTTACGTTATTTTTTATGTAGTACCGGCTAGAAACAGA
The DNA here is from genome assembly GCF_033978685.3 of Nerophis lumbriciformis. Classification (NCBI taxonomy): domain Eukaryota; kingdom Metazoa; phylum Chordata; class Actinopteri; order Syngnathiformes; family Syngnathidae; genus Nerophis; species Nerophis lumbriciformis. The sequence continues at coordinate 25,964,847 of NC_084548.2, read as the reverse complement.
AGATCTCAGTGTGGGTTTTTTTTTAGGAGAGCTGCAATATCGTCCTTCTGAATTTTCCGTTGTCACAAGCGGGAGAAGAGAAGTGGCGCGGTGTATGTGTGTGTGTGTGTGTGTGTGGGTGGGAGAGAATGGCGTGTCTGTGTTTACTAACAAGACATCTTTTTTTCCCCAGCAATTCAAATCTGCTGAAACACCTACAAAAGCAACAAGCTTCGACGAAGCTAGTAAAGAGAGACACAGACTCCGATGCCACGTCACCTCCACCACCACCACCACCACCTAAGGATTTTAACGGAGGCACTGCTAGCTAGGACAACGTTGATAGAGCCATTGCAGCGTATGCGCTAGAAGACATGCAGGCTATTTCTTCAGTGGAGTCACCCGATTTCAGGCAGCTAATTAGCATGATACCGGCGTCAAACAGTAAATGGCATGGAAAACATTTTCCAAGTACCTGGACAGTGAGTATATAAAAATGGAAAGTGAGCTAAAGAAAACACTCCAAACTCTGCCTTTGCTCATCATTCATTACTGAAGGTACACACACTCTGTCAATTCTCGTATATACTGTTGCTCTTTCATCCTAGACTTCTAGAGTGTTTGATTATCACATCATTCTAAATGTATAGACTATAAAGTTCACAAACATAAAGAGGGATCCTAGTGGGCCAAGCCAATCTTTCCTTATCTCTAAACTAAAACTGGGGAAATGCGTAGAGTGTTCTGGGCTTCAGTACAGTGTTGATCTCCTGAAGACATGATTTTATTTCCGAATTCCTTGAGAGAAAGAAATGCCTGGTTAGGCTTTGTGTATGTCATGTGTGCCTTCCTTGGGTGAAGCCAGGTTTACAGCTATGATGTTATTATGCGGTTTGTTACTTGTGTATGTTATGTTGCAGATATTTAAAATAGTTTTGTCAATTTCTTCTGGCCTGAAATAAATTGGCCCTTTGAAACATAATTTTGACTTTGTGTGTTGTATGTAGACCACATTGCTTTCTGAGTTCAGTGATGTAAATGCATGTCAAGTTGATCAACAGATTGTATTAATCTCCAGTGCAATAATAGTACTGAAATGAAGGCTAAAAGGGCATTAATGGGAGCCTTCAAAAAAAAAGAAGTAACTAAATAGTTACTTTTCACAGTAACACATTACTTTTTGGTGTAAGTAACTGAGTTAGTAACTGAGTTTTACTTTTAAAGTAACTAGTAACTGTAACTAGTTACTGGTTTTCAGCAGTGTTGGGTTAGTTACCTAAAACCAGTAACTAGTTACAGTTACTTTATTTCAAAAGTAACTCACTTACTAAAACTCAGTTACTTACACCAAAAAGTAATGCGTTACTGTGAAAAGTAACTATTTAGTTACTTATATATATATATTTGTTATTTTTTATTTATTTTTTAAGGCCCCCTTTAATGCCCTTTTAGCCTTCATTTCAGTACTGTTATTGCAGTGGAGAATAATACAATCTGTTGATCAACTTGACATGCATTTGCATCACTGAACTCTGTTAAGCAATGTGGTCTACATACAACACACAAAGACAAAGATATGTTTCAAAGGGCCAATTTATTTCAGGCCAGAACAAATTGACAAAACTATTTTAAATAGCTGCAACATAACATACATAAGTAACAAACAGCATAATAACAACATAGCTGTAAACCAAGGAAGGCACACACTACATACACAAAGCCTAACCAGGCGTTTTTTTCTCTCAAGGAATTCTGAAAAAAAATCATGTCTGAAGCCCAGAACACTCTACACATTTCTCCAGTTTTAGTTTAGAGATAAGGAAAGATTGGCCTGGCCCACTAGCATCCCTCTTTATGTTTGTGAACTTTATAGTCTATACATTTAGAGTGATGTGATAATCAAACACTCTAGAAGTATAGAATGAAAGAATATATAACTCACCCACTGGGGTGAGTTTTTCCTTGCCTGGTTAATTGATTTTTGTTTTACAACAGACGTTAACTTTTCCAAGTTAAATGGCCTGAAAGTTGTCATTGGTTTATATGAGTTCATGTGTGTTACCTCGTTGCTCAGGCATCAGAGACTCTCGAGGCAACTCAGAGAGGAACACTCCGACATCATCCAGTGCCTTGGTCACAACAGGCTCTTTGGCTCGAACATCGCGTCTGAAGCCCTGCAACAACACACACACGCGTTTAATTAAACACTTAATTTATATTGTCAAATGGATTTTCGAGGGGAAAACTGAAAGTGAAAGATGAAATCAGTCAGCAGAATCATTTCGTTCCTTTGCATAAAATGGGTTTTTAATTGAACCTGTGGTACGACACTTTCAATTTACTTGTGCTTTGATTTGCAACGTGAGGTCTGCAACTGAAGATGAAACCCAAAAACATTATGATGAAAGTCTGGAGGGGTTTGAGAAAAAGAAACTTTTTCAGAAGCAATACACTTCTTATAACTTGTTTAGGCACTGTACATTTATTATTTCTAACAAAAGCAAGGCCTGCTTCATTGATTCTTTTTCCATTCGCATTTTATTCTTCTTCAAAACAACTGCAAAATGGGACTTCGGCGTGTAAATAAGTCCGCCCACAAAACTGTGCATTCTGAAAAGACAAGTTAGAAAGCAGCTTGAAGATGGTCTGTAAAACAAAATGTATGCAAAAGTTTGACCGAAGAACCACCAATACATGTTATGTAGACCACAAGGAAGTGTTAACTAATTGTAGAAAATCAATTATAATATGACCCCTTAGAATTTTCTATACAGCGTTCCCTCGATTATCCGGAGGGCTATATTCCAGACTAATTTTCGGGAAGTAGGGGCACTATTCAAAGTGTTTATGAGCATTCCATACAGCTTTCAGCCTTTCACACACACTTATAAACACTGCCGTTGCCCTTGAAACACTTCATACGCTCTAAAACTTAAATACATTTTAAAATTAAAACATAAATGGATACTCAAACCTCAATGTACTCAATGGTACAAAATGGTACTTTGAAAACCGCAATGCACTGAGGCCTTATTAGGTGAACCGCAGAATGGCGAGGGAACACAGAGCAAAATGTTGGTTTTTCTCAAGTTAAATTTGCTGGCTCCAAATCAGCCCTTCAGTCATCCATCAGATCAGAGTTGGAATTGGTGGACAAACGATATGTCCAAATTGTTCTTAGTTCCAACAGAAATATGTTGACTTGCCCAAGGGAGATTATGTCTCTCTATTGTCCATCATTGCATTGATCGACTCCTTATGCCACAAGGACCAACTGAGGCAATAGACAAAAAAGCAGCGACCACAAACAGTTTCAGGCTTGATATATCACATTACTTCTCTTCCTCCAAGTATTGTGGGGTGCATCAATTGAAACACAATCTATGTCTTCTTACCCTGTGGGTGTCCAACTGGGTCTGGACAGAAGGGACGTCGCCCCCTACAGGCGGCTCCTGCTCAAGCTGCTGGGATTTCATCCTCAGCCAGTTCAGCAGCTCCTGCAGCGACATGTGGAGCCTCTTCCAGGGTGCCATTTCTGAGTCCAAGTAAGCCCTTTGAACCCAAACAGACATTTAGTATATTCCTTTACCAAATGAACACATCAAAAACATATTTTATTAGGGACCCAGTCCCTTTGGGACAGAGGACCCTATTGTATTTCTAGCGTTTTATTATTATACCGCCGCCTCTTTGAGCTGTAATTTGACCCCCTTAACATGCTTCAAAACTCACCAAATTGGACACACACATCAGGACTGGCGAAAATTGCGATCTAATCAAAAAACCAAACCCCAAAACTCCAAATTGCGCTCTAGCGCCCCCTAGGAAGAAAACACAGACAAAACGGCCTGTAACTCTCAGCAGGAATGTCATAAAGACATGAAACAAAAATCTCTATGTAAGTCTCATTTAGACCTATATTTCATACACTGACAACCTCCAGCAAAAATCAACAGGAAGTTTGAAATTCCCCCTTCAAAACAAAAGTTGTGTAAAAACAGTCACCTTTTTTCAAACATTATCTCCTCTGAGCGCGTTTGTCGTGTCGGCCTCAAATTAGCACAGAAGAGAGATTGAACCCTTCTGATTAAAAGTTGATGAAAGAGTTTTAATTACTGCTCCGGTTTGGATTTTATGAGCCCTCAAAGTCGGTCCCGTCCATCGCTGCTTGCAGCTTTAATTCATGTTGCATTTACCCACCTCATGCTAAGAGTCTTGCTGCGCAGATCATTCCAGCGCTGATTCATGTTGTTCAGACGTCTGTGGAGGAGTGCAGCATCTTCTGAGTCCCCCATTGATGTTAGAATTCTCTGGCCATGGTCATCCAAGGAATGATACAGCTCTGTGTGGCCGTCCACCTCCTTTTCCAGGTCCTGATAACACACAGACAGGAAGAAAGCGATGAGGGCAGCTATCTTTAACTGGTTTGTGGTGAAAATGAAATGTTGTTGTACTTGTGCAATGACAATAAAGAGCATACCATACTATTTTTGACAGCTGACAGTTCAGCCTCTATTAGCATGAGGCTGTTTCATACACTTGTCCCTATTTTTCCCTGTTTTTAATGCTCTATATTAGCGATATACTGTTTTAGTTGTGTAGAGCAACAACGTATCTAAAGTACCTAGTACTTAACAATACTGTATACTATGGGCTTGATCTACTAAAGTACAAATAACATGTTCTAATTAGCTTGCGCAAAGTAAAAAGATACAAATACTGTTAGTGGCCGTGTTATGGGTGATTTACTAAGACCGTATGCGCAATTAATAAGTGCAAAAGTAGTGCAGACAGCCCTATTTAAATGAGGTTTCGTGTGTATAACGGCTGTCACCATGGAGACACTCCACATTCATGACATCATATGCTCCAATGATCCAAGGTGTTGTTTCGTTATGTTGTGGAATATGCAGCACACACATTTAATATGAAACACTTTTTCTGGGCGCCAAAGGTACGCTCTGTGAGGCACGAGTTTTGTGGTAAAGCATCTGGATTTAATCTACATGCAATAAAATACATACTGTATTGCCAGACATGTTTTCATACAGGAGATATATTAATATTACATCCACTATATGAAAAAAAAGCCAACACACAAGCAGACACCAACAAAAAAAAATCTATTTAATTTGTTTTAATCTGCCCCTTAAGTCATCTAGCAGCTATAAAATCACAAAATGATATCGTCTAATATTTTTCTTTTTAAGAGTCCAAATATGTTGACACGCACACAAATGGAGGATTCCTACTCCATCTTTGCAGTGATCGCATCCTTTCTCATCGCCATTTGTGTGTAACTCTGACAGGTTGCGCGTACTTTCTAGACGCAAGCGCTAAATATTATATTTGCATCTCCTCCTCTCAGTATCATGGGTGTTCTGATAATCAGCATATATTGTACATATACATAAAAACAGACACACTGTATGGATTGCACTCGCTATTTTGCTCATTTAAGAGACACAATCCTCTCCGCACAGGCTTAGTAGATCAGCTTTGCGTGCACTATCAAGTTTGCACGTCTTCAGTATTTCAGGCCCGATGTGTCATGATAGCGCATGGAGGCAAAAACAGAAAATTAGCATGCAGCTTAAAGCATTTGTTTCTTTACTTAAGGAGACACAAACAACATAAACAAAAGGCTAGTGCACAAAGTGTAATGTATGCACACTCACAAAAGACACTATACAATATTCCATCCCCCGGCAGGTGAAATAGAAGAAATTTAAATAGCCCTATAATTACCAATAGACAACAGGTGCGTTGGAGGGAAAGAGAACAGAAAATGGAGGTGCAGCAAACCCAGGAAATAATACAGAACCCAGAAAAATACCCAACAAAGTCCAAACTGTCATGTGGAATAATGACACTGTCTTATTCCTCAAAACAGTAAACGTTAGAGGCCTACTGAAACCCACTACTACCGACCACGCAGTCTGATAGTTTATACATAAATGATGAAATCTTAACATTGCAACACATGCCAATACGGCCGGGTTAGCTTACTGAAGTGCAAATTTTAAATTTCGCGCAAAATATCCTGCTGAAAACGTCTCGGTATGATGACGTCAGCGCGTGACGTCACGGATTGTAGATGACATTTTGGGACAGCATGGTGGCCAGCTATTAAGTCGTCTGTGTTCATCGCAAAATTCCACAGTATTCTGGACATCTGTGTTGGTGAATCTTTTGCAATTTGTTCAATGAACAATGGAGACAGCAAAGAAGAAAGCTGTAAGTGGGAAGCGTTGTATAGCGGGCGGCTGCAGCAACACAAACACGGCCGGTGTTTCATTGATTACATTCCCGAAAGATGACAGTCAAGCTTTACCATTGGCCTGTGGAGAACTGGCACAACAGAGACTCTTACCAGGAGGACTTTGAGTTGGATACATAGACACGGTACCGTGAGTACGCATGCAGCTGCGGCTTCCAAACATTTGATCGCTTGCCCGTACGTGCGTGCGCTATGTGCATGTCACGTACGTAACTTTGGGGAAATATATGTGCTGTATGAACTTTGGGGAGGTGAACGGTACTTTGGGCTGTGGGATTGAGTGTGTTGTGCAGGTGTTTGAGTTGTATTGGCGGGTTATATGGACGGGAGGGGGGAGGTGTTTGTTATGCAGGACTAATTTGTGGCATATTAAATATAAGCCTGGTTGTGTTGTGGCTAATAGAGTATATATATGTCTTGTGTTTATTTACTGTTTTAGTCATTCCCAGCTGAATATCAGGTCCCACCCGCCTCTCACAGCATCTTCCCTATCTGAATCGCTCCCACTGCCCTTTAGTCCTTCACTCTCACTTTCCTCATCCACAAATCTTTCATCCTCGCTCAAATTAATGGGGAAATCGTCGCTTTCTCGGTCCGAATCGCTCTAGCTGCTGGTGGCCATGATTGTAAACAATGTGCAGATGTGAGGAGCTCTACAACCTGTGACGTCACGCTACTCGTCTGCTACTTCCGGTACAGGCAAGGCTTTTTTATCAGCGACCAAAAGTTGCCAACTTTATTGTCGATGTTCTCTACTAAATCCTTTCAGCAAAAATATGGCAATATCGCGAAATGATCAAGTATGACACATAGAATGGACCTGCTAACCCCGTTTAAATAAGAAAATCGCATTTCAGTAGGTCTTTAAGAGGTCTTTAAGACCCTGCAATCACACTGCAGGGTATGATACCCAATTCTGAGTTTTTGTTAAAGCTTTTTAAGTGTGACTTCTATGTTTGTTTAGAGTGAACAGAATACACCCGCATGCGCATAAAGCATGCGGGTGTAGCAGATATGAATAGGTAGGTGTTCGACATGGTGTATGTGTGGCGATTTGTGCAAACGGAGATTTACTATTGAATGTAAGAACTAAAAAAAAAAGTAGGGCAAGAATTATGGCCAGGGCAGTTTGTGGGGCACTTGTTGCGATGTCTCTATCGAGGAGAGTGTAGGTGAGGAGCGGTGGGACATTGACGTAATTCCTTCTATATTTTAATCACTTTCAAAAAATATTTTTTTTGCCACCGACTTTTTTCTGCTCTTTCATTTTGGCAAATAATTGTGATGTTTGTCACCTTTTCTATAACGGATATGTCCGATGAATGTGACCTATACGTTCAGACTGCAGTCGCATAGGATACATATCTGACTTATATCCGCGTACGAAAGATTTAGAAAAAATCTCAATTGTACTGTCCACATTTGTATGGAAAAAATCAGACACATGATGTGTGTGCAAGGAACAGTTGAATTAAACGGCAGTGTGAACATAACCTTAAGTCTTTTGAGTGCATAAATATGTTCACACTGAGAAGTACAGCAAAATGAAGTGCACTGTTAGTCAATGGATGTTGCACTTAGAACTCAAAATGGTGAGTGTGCAGTGCTCGACACTCAGCACTCTCAAATGTCACTATCTTGGCTAAGTCGGTAAATGCTACGTGTAAGTACAGAACTGAGTCAATTGAGACAGCCCGAGACTTCCAAGATCTTTTAGATGGAACTGACGATCATATTACGTAACTTTTGAATTACATTACAAACAAAAGCTACACACTAATCTCAGACATGTCACATCAATATTGACAGAATTTGCCAAATACACAAATTCAGGACTTTTATACTTTAATGCAATCCCCAGAAATAGGCCGCAACAGTATATACCTGTTTAAATTAGTGAAAATATATTGATTCAAACTTGTGCACCAAAATCTTGTTTTTAAAAGTCTTAGAAAATTGCATAATCATTCCAGTTCTGACAAATAATATCCCATGACGACTGCAAGCAAACTATACGAAAGATGGGGTCTTACTCCAAAGAAAAGCAAGCAGCTGGTAGTAGAAACATGCAGCAAAGGATGAAGAATGTATAAATGTAAGCAACAAAGAAAATCGTTTTATTGTCTTTGCCAACCTGGACCTGGTAGACCTTTCTTCGCGGCATCCTGGAAATAAAGTCAAGAGGCCTGCATGTAAACAGGAACAAGCTGCACCATCTTTTGTGTCTTGTCGTTCCAGGAGATTAGCTACCAATGTGAAACAATGCCATCTATTGAGACGTACGTGTGTGTGTGTGTGTGTGTCTGTGTGTATGACGTGTGTGTGAGAGAGAAAGATGTGGACAGGAAGTGAAAGAGAAACGAAGACATAATCAGGGAGATGGAGAGCCAAAAGAGGATGACGCGGGAAGTTGAAAGGATGCCTTCAACTACTAGCGGACTGATTTTCCAATTAAATGTTATCTGCCTGCAGTGCTGAAGCATGCGTCCATGTGTGCGTGTGTGCTCCCAAGATACAAGACCGGGGTGCAATCCACTATTCTAATTGGGTACAGAAGGCTTGTGCATACAATTGTGACAAGAATACTTTTAAAACATCATCTAATAAATACGCTACAAAGCATGTGATTTTGTCGTCGGATTGTGAAGTTCTACCAGAATGTGGGTGTGTGGGGCAGATGGCTGAGGGTCATAGGTCAAAATATGTTCTTTGGCGGAACAGAGGCTTCGTTTTAACACCCACATTGCAGTGGGTTCTTCCTTCTTTGCATTGGATCCGCAAGCCTCCAATCAGATCTCACCATGGTGCCGCGTCAGCATTCCTGTCATGCCAGGAGGGCAAGTCAAGACTTGGAGATGGAACCAAATCATGAATGCTTTTTGGAGCTCACTCCAAAAACTTGACATGTTTGACCTGAACCTGCAGTCGGTTGTCAAACTATTAATTGTCAGTTGATTGGCTTATTTAAAATGGGTCAACTATGACTTTTGTCAGTCCTAATACTTATTGATATGGTATTGGTATGATCGACTTAGCCTTTTCTTGGTTTAACTCTTATCTTACTGACAGGATGTCAAATACCTTGGAGTATGTTAAGGTAACGTGCGGAGTCCCACAGGGTTCGGTTCTTGGCCCTGCACTCTTTCAGCATCTAAATGCTGCCGCTAGGTGACATCATACGCAAATACGGTGTTAGCGCTCACTGTTATGCTGATGACACCCAACTCTACATGCCAGAGGTGGGACCAAGTCATTGTTTTGCAAGTCACAAGTAAGTCTCAAGTCTTTGCCCTCAAGTCCGAGTCAAGTCCCGAGTCAAGACAGGCAAGCCCCGAGTCAAGTCCAAAGTCAAGACTGGAAAGTCTCAAGTCAAGTCCTAAGTCCTGCATTTTGAGTTTCGAGTCCTTTCAAGTCCTTTTAACCACAGACTAATATATTAACACAGATTGTGTATGCTTTTCAAACGCTGTATTTATTTATTAAAACAAGTGCATTTTAAATTGCAGGAAAGAAAATTGTGCTGACATTGCACTTTATAATAGCACTATTAACCAGTCATTTTAAACATTAACTCATTCCTTTACAGAACAAACACATTAAAAAATAAAGTGCAAATGTACTTATTTGTACAAAAGTGTTAACATTGAAAAAACATGACATATACGTGAACATAACAAAAAAGTTGTACTTTTTATATGTCAGGGCCCTATGCTGCATTGCATTTGCAAAAGACCAAATTAGCCAAGAGTCTGTCAGTCATTTGTGCACGATGGGGGCGTAGTATTTATTTTACCTTTATTTTACTATTTTTGTCTTTTTTTAGGTGGCTAAAATACGCGGTGCTGCTGACCGCCGTCTAATGTTACGTGTGATATATTGACTAACGTAACCCTGCTTAAAAAAAATCACTGAACAAAAAGTATGAATAAGGTAGTGAACTGCAACAGATTCCCGTGTTTGCAATAACGTTATAACGTTAGCAGTGAGTTTACAGCCTCACTGATTTAACTACACAGCAAATAAAAGTCACGTTACTTAGCCAATAAACGTTATCTTACATTCAAAACTTACCGTTCTTTGTGCAACTTCAAATGCCGGACGAAGTTGGAAGTTGTTGCCTCTCCATCAGTAATTTTCGAACCGCATGTGTTGCATACTGCAAACCGTTTTGTGTTGACCACCTCGTAATTTTTATACCCAAACGAAATTATTTTAGGTATCATTTTTTGTTCACTGGCGTGTGGTTTGGACATGTCTTCTTCGTTGGTTGTCCTGCAATTTGATTGGATGAATGCTGTGTGATGAAAACAAAGTAGCTCTAATTTGATTGGCTGTTGTACTGAGCTCAGTACAACAGCTGGTGTGCTCTAGAGCACACCAGCTGACACACGCAACACTGATAGACAAGTACACAATGAAAAATACGGAGCACTCCCGAATAACTTTTTCATCTTTGGGTTTTGGGGAAAGTAGCAAGTCATGTCAAGTCATGTCAATTCAAAAGGCTCAAGTCCAAGTGAAGTCACAAGTCATTGATGTTAAAGTCTAAGTCGAGTTGCAAGTCTTTTTACATTTTGTCAAGTCGAGTCTAAAGTCATCAAATTCATGACTCGAGTCTGACTCGAGTCCAAGTCATGTGACTCGAGTCCACACCTCTGCTACATGCCCCTAAAGCTGACCAACACGCCAAATTGTAGTCACCTGGAGGCGTGTCTGAGTGAAATTAAACAATGGATGTCCAGCAACTTTTTGCATCTTAACACTAAGAAAAAGGAAATGCTGATTATCGGTCCTGCTAGACACCGACACTTATTTAATAATGCCACCTTAACATTTGACAACCAAACAATTATACAATGCGACTCGATAAAGAATCTCTGTATTATGGTGGTGGTAGTATTATGCTCTGGGCCAGTTTTTCTGCCTATGGAACTGGTGCTTTAAATGGGACAATGAAAAAGGAGGATTACCTCCAAATTCTTCAGGACAACATAAAATCATCAGCCCGGAGGTTGGGTCTTGGGCGCAGTTGGGTGTTCTAACAGGACAATGACCCCAAACACATGTCAAAAGTGGAAAAGGAATGGCTGAATCAGGCTAGAATTAAGGTTTTAGAATGGCCTTCCCAAAGTCCTGACTTAAACATGTGGACAATGCTGAAGAAACAAGTCCATGTCAGAAAACCAACAAATTTAGCTGAACTGCACCAATTTTGTCAAGAGGAGTGGTCAAAACTTCAACCAGCAGCTTGCCAGAAGCTTGTGGATGGCTACCAAAAGCGCCTTATTGCAGTGAAACTTGCAAAGGGACTTGTAACCAAATATTAACATTGCTGTATGTATACTTTTGACCCAGCAGATTTGGTCACATTTTCAGTAGACCCATAATAAATTCATAAAAGAATCAAACTTCATGAATGTTTTTTGTGACAAAAAAGTATGTGCTCCTAACACTGTATCACAAAAAAATAAGAGTTGTACAAACTATTGGAAACTCAAGACAGCCATGACATTATGTTCTTTACAAGTGTATATAAACTTTTGATCGTGACTGTATATATATATATATAGCCCATCCCCCGGCCACATTTTTTTTTTCCCGGGTCAAAAAGTTTGGGGAGCCTTGTTTATGGAGTAGCGACTTGTCCAGGGTGTACCCTGCCTTCCGCCTGAGTGCAGCTGGATCGGCTCCAGCTCCCCTACGACATCAAGAGAGAAACGCGGTAGGAAATAATAGATTTATGGATTGAGGATTTATAAAGTAGCTTTTCAATTTACCTGTACAGGTGATTTCTGCTGTGCTGAAAACACTCAAGAAGAAAGTGGCGCACTTTGCTTTGCAGAACGCTGACTCTTTTACCTCCGCCAAAGAGGTTATGTTTTTGCCAGGGTTTGTTTGTGTGTTTGTGAGCAACATAACTCAAACAGTTGTATACAGATTTTGATGACATTGTCAGGAAATGTCAAAAAAAAAAAAAAAAATCCTCTTATCTGCTAAGAACATTTCACTTCCTGCTTACGCCATTACCCGGCCCACCTTGCCGGTCCCACGTTGCACAGAGGAGTATGGGAGATGGAGGTTATTTTCAGAGCCGGCCAACGCTACAGCGCCAGAAAAAAACTACAATCACCAAGTTTTCGTTTAATACCCTCAAATATCACATCATTATTGTGAAGACTTGGAAACCACAATACCGTGGTATCTACAATACTGTTACATCCCTACTCTACATACATTAGATTGACTTCTTACCCAAGCTCTATTAAAAATTGGTCATCAGTTAACTTTCTCATCCACCTGTTCTGATGCCTGTGTATATAAGATGTGCGCTGTCTATGAACCACCATCTGTTACTCTGCGCTGTCTTAGGATTGACCATAAGCTCATACATAAAGCTGTCTGGTACAGTTCCCCATTAGTGTGTGTCCGTGTCTATATTGCCATACTGTCAGAATTAAAGGTTCTGCCTGTTCTTTACTCAGGATGAATATAAACAAGTGACATGTCCCACCTTCCATTGGGCCAGAAGATTCCGGGCTCCCTCTGGCTGCTCCAGCCTCTCCTTGTTGGTGGCGTCCATCAAAACGTTACATGTCGTCTCGGCCTCTGTCAGCCAGTTGAGGAACTTATCGAGGTCGAGATAGAACTGCTGCAGCAGCTTCAGGGCTGCTTCTAGAGCTGCCTCTCTGTCTGAAACACTGGATCAGACACATACATCAACATTTAAAGATGCTATGATTTTTTTTAAACAGTATAATACATAATCATTTTAGCTTGGAAAATAAAACAAAAATGAACTGTTTTATCCCTGAGTTACACCACCTGTGTATACTTTTTATCTAAAGTCGTGGACTTGCAGTTCAAAGGCAACATAAAGTAGTTCAGTACTACCTCGGTCTTCATATATCCCACTTTTTGTATCATTAGATTTTCGTCAAAAATGTTAGCCAAAATTTTGCTCGAGTGGCCAAACATTGCGGCTAACAAACCTGTTCGTTTAACTGTGTTATGTGCCCAAACAAAGAATACCTCATGATGGTGTACTTCTTTTGACTAGAACTGCAAAATAATTTGTCATGGGGCCAAAGAAAGTCAGCTCATTGATAAAAAGGTGAGAAACAATATTGAATTCAAGAAAGAACAGTAGCAAAAGTACGAAGATGACATATGCGTGTGTTGCTCCTCCATACGCACATTGCTGTCTTCACCAACAACAATGTTTATTTGTTCATTTTATTCATCATTTACATGTATTTCGATTTTTTTTGCACGTAAAACTATAATCATTCTTTTATAAGATGTGTTGTTTGTTTATTTTTATGGGTGTCTGCAAATGATTCATTTGATTTACATCACTTCTAATTAGATAAATGCGTTAAAATGTAATATCGGAAATTATCGGTATCGTTTTTTTATTATCGGTATCGGTTTTTTGTTTTGTTTTGTTTTTTTATTATTAAATCAACATAAAAAACACAAGATACACTTACAATTGGTGCACCAACCCAAAAAACCTCCCTTCCCCATTTACACTCATTCACACTCATTCACACAAAAGGGTTATTTCTTTCTGTTATTAATATTCTGGTTCCTACATTATATATCAATATATATCAATACAGTCTGCAAGGGATACAGTGCGTAAGCACACATGATTGTGCGTGCTGCTGGTCCACTAATACTACTAAGCTTTAACAGTTAATTTTACTAATTTTCATTAATTACTAGATTCAATGTAACTGTTTTTATATTGTTTTACTTTCTTTTTATTCAAGAAAATGTTTTTAATTTATTTATCTTATTTTATTTTATGAATTAAAAAAAAAAAGTACCTTATCTTCACCATACCTGGTTGTCCAAATTAGGCATAACAATGTGTTAATTCCACGACTGTATATATCGGTTGATATCAGTATCGGTTGATATCGGTATCAGTAATTAAAGAGTTGGACAATATCGGAATATCGGATATCGGCAAAAAGCCATTATCGGACATCCCTACTTCTAATGGGAAAAAGTGCTTCAGTTTTTATCCGATTTGGTTTTCTTCTGACATTTTAGAACGGATTACCAACAAAAACCGAGGTAACACTGAATCTCAGCTCTTTTTTTCTACAGCATGGCTGGCCTCAGGATTGCTGTTGTTGAGGTAAGTCATTTCAGTCTCCTTGTTCTCACCTTTCACCCCGTCGCTATTTGGTAGCAGGTGGACACAGTGCTCTTCCAACGTATTTCAAACTTTCTTTGAGAGGAAGAGCCTCAGAGGCTTTACAACAAGAATCCTCAAAATGCGAAAGGATATTGTATATGGGTGTAACGGTACACGTACAGTAAATACAGTAATGAGATTTTTTTGGTACGGAAAATTTGGTTTGGTACAGAGACGTACTGATTTCCCATTTACTTTAAAGGCCTACTGAAACCCACTACTACCGACCACGCAGTCTGATAGTTTATATATCAATGATGAAATCTTAACATTGCAACACATGCCAATACGACCGGGTTAGTTTACTAAAGTGCAATTTTAAATTTTGCGCAAAATATCCTGCTGAAAACGTCTCGGTATGATGACGTCAGTGCGTGACGTCGCGGATTGTAGAGGACATTTTGGGACAGCATGGTGGCCAGCTACTAAGTCGTCTGTTTTCATCGCAAAATTCCACAGTATTCTGGACATCTGTGTTGGTGAATCTTTTGCATTTTGTTCAATGAACAATGGAGACAGCAAAGAAGAAAGCTGTAGGTGGGAAGCGGTGTATTGCGGCCGACTTCAGCAACACAAATACGGCCGGTGTTTCATTGTTTACATTCCCGAAAGATGACAGTCAAGCTTTACCATTGGCCTGTGGAGAACTGGGACAACAGAGACTCTTACCAGGAGGACTTTGAGTTGGATACGCAGACACGGTTCCGTGAGTGCGCATGCAGCTGCGGCTTCCAAACATTTGATCGCTTGCCCGTACGTGCGTGCCGCTATGTGCATGTCACGTACGTAACTTTGGGGAAATATATGTGCTGTATGAACTTTTGGGAGGTGAACGGTACTTTGGGCTGTGGGATTGAGTGTGTTGTGCAGGTGTTTGAGTTGTATTGGAGGGTTATATGGACGGGAGGGGGGAGGTGTTTGTTATGCAGGATTAATTTGTGGCATATTAAATATAAGCCTGGTTGTGTTGTGGCTAATAGAGTATATATATGTCTTGTGTTTATTTACTGTTTTAGTCATTCCCAGCTGAATATCAGGTCCCACCCGCCTCTCACAGCATCTTCCCTATCTGAATCGCTCCCACTGCCCTCTAGTCCTTCACTCTCACTTTCCTCATCCACAAATCTTTCATCCTCGCTCAAATTAATGGGGAAATCATCGCTTTCTCGGTCCGAAACGCTCTCGCTGCTGGTGGCCATGATTGTAAACAATGTGCAGATGTGAGGAGCTCCACAACCTGTGACGTCACGCTACTTGTCTGCTACTTCCGGTACAGGCAAGGCTTTTTTATCAGCGACCAAAAGTTGCGAACTTTATCGTCGATGTTCTCTACTAAATCCTTTCAGCAAAAATATGGCAATATCGCGAAATGATCAAGTATGACACATAGAATGGACCTGCTATCCCCGTTTAAATAAGAAAATCGCATTTCAGTAGGCCTTTAATTTTTCACTGGAAAAAGCCCAGACATTATGAAGGGACTAGTCATTGATGCACTTTAGTCAACATTAATTTCCAATCTTTGTAGTTTAATATGTAACATAACAAAACAAAAAGACAACAAAAAAGTGCATACCGCTTGTTGACGTGTGTCCAGACGGCCACCATGTTGTCGTTAACCTGGGTCACCTTATGTGTGTCGTCGTTGGCATAACGTGTCAGCAGTTTGTCAGCTAAAGTATTGGTTTCGTCCACTTGACCCTGCCACTGTCGAATGTCTCTGGCAAAGTGCTGCATGGCAAGAAAAAGATGATCAACGGAAGAAAAGAACAAAAGTAGATGATACAAATGGGAGTGATTGAGCTTTTGCACTCAGCAGACCTTAAGTTCAGCGTTCTGTCTCGTGAGATCATCCACCGTGTAGGTGACCTCCTGCCAGGACTCCAGTCTCTCGCTGGCCTGCTTGATGAGAATGTCCACCCTCTGCTTGGAGTCCAGCCATTCGCTGGAGTCCTGGAGCATATTGTGTAGATGCTTGCTTCTGGACAAGAGTTTGGCCTGAGAGTCCTCCCAGTGGATCTGAAGCCGGTCCACTAAAACATGCATTGGAAGCCAGTTGGTTCTGAATATTTTTAACAACCCGTCTATGTGGACCAACTCATCATATTCTTATTACTAAAAAGTGCCCCCTTACATCGACGTCAACATACGTGATTGACTGATTTTTGCTGACCCAAAAAGTTCAGTTCAGTTCAGTTTCAGTTTATTTCGAACATGCATACGATACAATGTAATGCATCACACAGTTCCAGTTGTTTCATTACAGCACGTCCAAAAAGGAGCTTATTTACTCCTACCCCTTTTCATACCATAACAATTTTATCCAATTTCCTTGTTCTCTGTAACAGAACAGTGAACAGATACATTTTAAATAAATAATGTACCATAGTAAACATACAAATATTAAATACATAAATAATCTTTGTCTCAATAAAAAAAGAAAGAAAAAGAAAGGGTTCAAGATGTTCATCATAATTCTTGTTCTGTGTACTTTGTGAACACTTGTAGTTTGAACAGTCTCTTAAACTGAATCATATTGGTGCTTTCTTTGATTTCTTTGGTTAATCCATTCCATAATTTAATTCCACACACTGATATACTAAAAGTTTTAAGTGTTGTACGAGCATACACATGTTTTAAATTAGATTTTCCTCTAAGGTTATATTCCTCCTCTTTTGTTGAGAAGAATTGTTCTACATTCTTGGGTCGCAGGTTATAGTTGGCTTTGTACATCATTTGAGCTGTTTACAAATTCACCAAATCGTTGAATTTCAATAATTGTGATTTAATAAATAAAGGGTTTGTATGTTCTCTATATCCAACATTATGTATTATTCTAATTGATCTTTTTTGTAACACAATTAGTGAATGAAGTGCACATTTGTAGTTGTTTCCCCATATGTATACACAGTAACTCAGATATGGTAACACTCGTGAGCAGTACAGAATATGAAGTGATTTTTGGTCCAGAACATGTTTTGCTTTATTCTTTATTGATGTGTGTCTTGCTACTTTATATTGTATATTTTTTACATGAGATTTCCAATTCATGTTATCATCTATTATTACACCCAAAAAATTGTTTTATTTTACCCTTTCAATATCTACTCCATCTATTTGTATTTGTGTTTGACTCTCTCTTCTACTGTTACCAAATAGCATTATTTTAGTCTTACTGAGATTCAAAGATAGTCTGTTATTGTCAAACCATGTTTTTAATTTGTTAATTTCTTCTGTTATTATTTGTATTAGCTTTTGTGTGTTTTCTTCTGAACAAAATGCTGTTGTGTCATCTGCAAATAATACTAACTTTAAGTGTCATTGATATGAAAAATGGGTCCATTTATGTTGACATATGTTGTAGTTAGGCATGGACCCGTTTTAAGGTATAAAAAAGTAGTGGTTTCAAAACCACTAAATTCTTCTTTTTTACGGTCAGTAGGGTAGAACCAAAAAGGGGAGGTTGAACATTTTTAAGGTTGCATGCTGCTGCAGTGGCTGCAATTGCCTACTTTTTATGGGGTATCACGGGTGCCCCCTGAATCCCACACCCACACTACCTGTTAGCCTTGCAGCTGGCTTAGTACAGCCAATCAACGTCGGGGCTAATTTATTTATTTGGTCTTCTACCCCAAAATAGACTGCACAGTTACAACTACAGTGTGCAACTACAAACGTTTGTACACACCTCAAAGTAACTATCAGTGAATCAGTTTTGCCAATCCTTAGTTCATTGCCATAGGTAATACAGTAAAATGTGTAAGTAGTTACAGTACACATTGTGATGGTCTACAGCAGGGGTCCCCAAACTTTTTGACTCAGGGGCCGCATTGGGTTAAAAAAATGTGGCCGGGGGCCGGACTGTATATATATATATATATATATATATATATATATATATATATATATATATATATAAATTCTGAGCGCGATGATGTCACGTTATCGATGGGAAAATGCATTTTTAGACAATATGATTTGCCTGAGCGGCTAGGAGAGACCGAGAGCAACAAGCGGTAGAAAATGGATTAGAAAGGACAGATTTAAAAAAATAATAATACAAAAAATAAAAAAAATAAAAAAAAATTTTAAACGTGGGACTTCCCACGGGCTGGATTTTGGACGCTGGCGGGCCGTATCCGTTTGGGGACCCCTGGTCTAGAGGCTAGTGTTTTGATTAACAGTCCCAAGGTTGGAGGTTTGAACTTCAGGTGAGGTTAAGTTTTTTTGTTTTTTTTAAAGGATCTTTTAAATAATTTTTTTTAACATTATATAAAAGGTATAAAGGGTTTTACAGAGGAGTACATATTTTGCTCATCTGAGTATCCTCTTGATACACAAGCAAATACCAACTGTCTTTCAGCCTCTTTAAGGACATTTTTGGTTTTATTACTAGAGGAGAGGGGAGCAGTGGAGGCATGTACAAACACAAGAACATTGATGGTAAAAAGAGCAAGGATGGTGCTGTTTTTTTTTTTTTTGCACTTTGCCTATCCTTTCTTTTTAAAGGAAATATTTTAATAGTCTTTTAAATTTTGTAACAGCTAAATAAGCAGCAGAGTTACAGTATAAATAAATATTGATGAATTAATTAGTCATCGTTGTTGTTCTTAAGCACATGCCTAAAATAACTTAAGCTGCAGGTGGAAGTCGATGGAAAAAATAGAGCCATTAAATCTGTGTACGCTTTATTATCCGATTCATCGAGTAATTGTTAAGATAATCGTTGAGCGATGAAGTATCAAAATAATCATTAGTTGCAGCTCCAGTCTAGAGAAGTTTAACTCATTTTTATCTTCTTCTGAATCAAGATATTTTACAAAATCACCTTTTAGAGCTGTAAACACGACATTTTACGATACAGGAGTGAACACAGAAGCTAATACAAAAGAATAACAGAAGAAATTAACAAATTGAAAAATGATTTGACAAAAAAGACTATTCTTAAACCTCAGTAAAGCTAAAATAATGCTATTCGTAACAGTAGAAGAGAAAGTCAAACACAAATACAAATAGACGGTATAGAAATTGAAAGAGTAAAAGAAACCACATTTCTGGTGTAATGATTGACGATAAAATTAACTGGAAACCTCACATAAAAAATATACATCATATGGTGGCAAGAAACACGTCAATAATGAATAAAGCTAAATATGCATTGGACCAAAAATCACTCCAAAGTTTCCACTGCTCGTTAATGTTACATATCTGAGTTATTGTGTAGAAATATGGGGAAACAACTACAAAATTACATTTAATTCATTAACGGTGTTACAAAAAAGATCAATTAGAATAATACATAATGTCGGATATAAAGAACATACAAACCCTTTATTTATTGAATCAAAAATACTGAAATTCCACGACATAGTGAATTTGCAAACAGCTAAAATTATACACAAAGCAAACTATAACCTGCCACCCAAGAATATACAACAATTCTTCTCAAAAAAACAGGAGAAATAAAACCTTACAGAAAAATGTAATTTAAAACATTTGTACGCACGTATAACACTTAAGACCTTCAGTATTTCAGTATGTGGAATTAAATTATGGAATGAATTAAGCAAAGAAATCAAACAATGTACTAATATGATCCACTTTAAGAAACTCTTCAAATTTAAAGTGTTTACAAAGTACAAAGAAGAAGAACCATGATAAACATTCTGAATTTATTCCATACAACCTTCCATTTTCTAGATAATCTTATTTATCTCACCATATGAAATAAAATTTACTTCACTAATTATTATTTATTTCTTTTTAATGTTGTTAGTTAAGGAGTATATTGTGAATAAATTGAGAACAGGAAATGAACAAAAGTGTTAGCAACTGCTGTGTAAAGGAAAAGGGGTATTAAATAAGCTCTGATTCTTCCAACTCCTTTTCGAACATGTTGAATAGAGGAACTGGAAATTGTGATGTATCATGTTGTATGCTTGCATGTTTGAAATAAACTCAAACTCAAACTCAAACTCAACTCAACAGTACTATATGTACTGTCTAGTTACACAGCATTAAAACATGCACATGGTAACTTTCTGTTCAGTGCAAAATAAGTTTTACTATAAAAGCATGTCAGTATTATACATCAGTGTATGTCGGTGTTGAAAATGTGTTTTTGTTTTGATTTTCATCTATGCATGGTGCAATCGTATGTGCGCAACATGTATTATTTATTGCTCTTTTTTGTGAGTGTCTTTGTTTTACTTTTGTAGCTGTATATAGAAATAGCACCTCTGAAGTGGCAGCTCGTTGCATCAGCTCTGTTTCTTTAATGTATTTTGTTAGCTTTATAGTAGGTAAGATAAATAAATTAAAAACATTTTCTTGAATAAAAAAGAAAGTAAAACAATATAAAAACAGTTACATAGAAACTAGTAATTAATGAAAATGAGTAAAATTAACTGTTAAAGGTTAGTACTATTAGTGGACCAGCAGCACGCACAATCATGTGTGCTTACGGACTGTATCCCTTGCAGACTGTATTGATATATATTGATATATAATGTAGGAACCAGAATATTAATAACAGAAACAAACAACCCTTTTGTGTGAATGAGTGTAAATGGGGGAGGGAGGTTTTTTGGGTTGGTGCACTAATTGTAAGTGTATCTTGTGTTTTTTATGTTGATTTAATAAAAAAAAATTAAAAAAATAAAGATACCGATAATAAAAAAACGATACCGATAATTTCCAATATTACATTTTAATGCATTTATTATCGGACATCTCTAGTTTAGGTTTTGATCGTTCAACATAAAAAGGTTGCATTGTACTGCACTGATTCATGTATTCAAGTCAAATGTTGGTAAATTGTGTATTTTTTCTGGTCAACGCTATTAAATAGTGTGTCCAAATACTTGGAACACAGAAATCCCACAAATTCAACAGTATTGTGCAAAAGTGTTGGGCCAGCACTAGCTCTTTTGTGGTAACAAAGCTAACATGATCAAATACATCCAGAATGTTGTCCTTTTTGACTGACAATGACGAACCGACATGGCCCGGCTTTTTAATCCTGCCTGCCTAACTTTTAGTTTTATTTAAACCCTTTAACATTCATTATTCTGCTCTATGTGAGTGAGTTTCCCAGTTGAAAGAGATAAAGAGCAGCAAGGTAATGTATGCAGAAAGCGTGGCAGCATAGCACTGAATAGTAGTGTTGCACTGGGAAATCGGTAAGGTAAAGAACATTAGGACTGGATAGATTGCCAAGTGGTGGAGGTTAAAAGAAGAAGGTGCAAGGCAGGAGTGCAAAGAGCCAGTGCTGAATAAGGCAAGGCTGCCTGATGGCCAGATGCTGAGGACAACTTTAGTGGAAAGACCACCTGGAGATAAGGAGATATGGTGGCAGAATGATGAGGTACAGAAGGTAGTGAAAGCCCAAAAAGTGTCAAAGAAGGACTGGGATGAATCTCGCCTGCAAGAAGATAAGGAAAACTATAAGCGGTACAAACAAGAAGAAAGTTGCAAGAGTGAAGGCAAAGGCCCTTGCTGGAGTGTATAAAGAATTTGAAACACCTGAAGAAGAGCAAACATCTTTAGAATTGTAAAGGCCATCAGGGCCAGCAGGGCATACAAAGATTAGACTTGCAAAAAACAGGTGAAGGATGGAAATGGAGAGGTCTTAAGCAACCAAGTAAACATGAGGGAGAGGTGAATAGAATATTATCAAGATTAAGAAGAACTGAAGGTTGTACTTGGGAATGGAGGCCGGAACCAGGGTATCAGCAAGGTGGAAGTCAACTCAGCATTGAAAACAATGAAGAACAGAAAAGTATAAACAGTAAAATATAAAGACAACATAACATACATCCATAAACGTGGATGCATATGCAAACATGCAATATATTTATCTGTACAGTGATCTATTTATTTATATCTGTACCTTATTGCTCTTTTATCCTGCACCACCATGAGCTAATGCAACGCCATTTCGTTCTTATCTGTACTGCAAAGTTCAAATTTGAATGACAATAAAAGGAAGTCTAAGTCTAATGCAGGGTTTCCACTACATGTAATTGATTGTAGCGCACCGCCACGGCAAAATAAACGCCACCACACCTTAAATATAAGGTTGTTTTTTTTAACATGAAAACAAATTTAAGTAATATGTTGTTTGAATGGATTTATATGTTGTATTATTTTTGCACTATTGGCCATAATTAGTATGAAAAACATCTCAAATATTATACAAATGTTCCTCTATGCCTTATTTTGAAAAACGTACACATGAATCGCCTGCTACAGCTGGTCGTTCACCTGATCCAACCTGGAATGGAGTTAGCACTCAACAAAAGTAAGGACAGAAAGTTCGAGAGAAAAGTATTTCAAGTTAATTAATGCATTTTTTTTTTTCAAGCCTGTGAAAACTACCCTAATTGTGACGTCACTACCAACAGTAACGTCTAACTTTACGCCTTGTGCGTCTTTGAATGTCTGTTTGGAAGTCTCCTTGTGGAGTTTGCATGATTTCCCCGTGCGTGTGTGGGCTTTCTCCAGGTAATGCGGCTTTTACCCACATTCCAAAAATATGCATGTTAGGTTCATTGGAGACTCTAAATTGTCCCTAGGTATGAATGTGAGTATGAATAATTGTTAATAATTGTTTATCCATCTCTAAATTAAAGGACTGTTTACATATTTAGCAAACTAAATTCCAACATTGAGAGAGGGCAGTATATTGCTTGTACACGTGACTTGTTCCCGGAAGCTAAAACCAGTGGTGGTCAACAAAGCTAAGAGGGCTGCAGTACAGCAAGCAGCGTGCGAACTATCGGAGCACAAAAGAGGCTTAAATGTTCCTGCAAAAAGCAGATATGAGCAAAAAATCTAACTATGCAATAGAATAGATCGCAATACTTTATCAAAAAAAAACATTTGTTGAGTGATGTCAAGGATTATACGTCGGTCTTGTTCTCAGACATATTGAATGATTGTGCTCAAGACATCATTCTACACGACAAAACAGATGTAAACTTCGAAATGCATGGAGGTCTACAACTACTTTGTGTGTGGATGGGTCTAGGACATTGCTCGGGTAAGGTTGCATTTCATGATTTAACTTCACGTCTACTGAGGTTTGTTGCTGTTGCCGTTTACGAGTAGCATGTTTTTACCCGTCTTTATCAAAATATAACTATAGATGTCAACATTGTATATGTGCTAGAACAGGGGTGTCAAACTCATTTTAGCTCAGGGGCCGCATGAAGGGAAATCTGTGCACACGCGAGCCGGACTATTAAAATCATGGCATCAAAACTAAAAAATAAAGGCATATTCAGATTGTTTTCTTTGTCGTACTTTGGCCAAAAATAGAACAAGCACATTCCGAAAATATTACAATAAAAATATAGAAAAAATACTGGCAGCGGTAAAGTTTAGATCCATGAAGGAAAGAAGAAAGTGAATGAATGTTTATAACTGAATACATTTACATATGCATAAATATTTGTTATCTTTTGTATAATTTTTTTAATGAATTAAGTAATGTTTATGACAACCTTTTTCCAAAATACAATATAGAATGTGAGATATAACAGGATAATGCATACATGTATTATTTGTGTTCAAAACGGTTACAAAAAAGTGGGACCCCAAAAATGTACTGTGGGACCCCATTTTTATGACTTGATGGGACCCCATTTTGAAAATTCCTAGCGCCAACACTGATGGAGTATTGGTGCGTGCAAAACAGCAGCAGGCGGCTCTGGCCTGCGGGCCGGTTTTAATACCAATCAAATATCATCCTGGAGGCCATAGATAATTTATTCGCGGGCCGGATCTGGCCCACGGGCCTTGACTTTGACACCCCTGTGCAAAAAGCTTCATTTATAATTGTCTCCTTTGGTAAAAGCTTAACACTATTAGGTTTTGCTCACATTTTATTTATTTTATTTACACTCGCCAAGTTGCTGCTTTTCGAAACAATCATAGCAAACGTGTAAGAAATACAAAAAATATCAAGCTAACACTTAAATGGGAAATAATAACCGTTAAAAGCATATCAAACAAACCTTTAACGTAGTGATCAAACTCATGCATTCTTCGACTCTGCTCCTTCGGACTGCATTGTGAGCTGCTTTTCTCGCCATTTTGTATAATCTTGCACTCTTCCTCCCTTTTTTAATTACCTCTCGAGGAACTCTGAGGAAACGTTCATCTTTTTTGTGATTTGAACGATTCGTATTGCCGAAAACAACACAAGCATAGGGCATTTTTTCGAGAAAGGCTAAATGGCGCAGAATACGCATTGAAACCAGAGCTAGCTTGACCACCACACCTATTCATTGGGCGGGACGTGAGCCGGACGTGACGTCAGTAACATCCCAGCAATAGTGCAGTTTGTGTTACATTGTACAATAAGCAGCAACAGTTGACATATAGAGCAACAAAATATATAAGAAAAAGTAAGTTGATATAGAGTATGTATAAACTTTTTAAAGAAAATAAATGCCTCATTATACAAGGGTATAATGAGGATATTGGTCACGCTCCCACCGCCATAAGTATATTGGCAATCTGGGGGGAAACCCTGCAAAGCATGGGGTGTGTGAAGATGGAAAGAGTGGAAGAGTGTTGGAGAAGCAAGGATTGACCTGATGCAGATACCACTATTGTGCTTATCTAGAAAGAGAAGGGCGGCAGCGTGAGACTGCGCTAACGATAGGGGAATAAAGCTAATGTCCCATACCCTGACAATCTGGGAAAGATAAACAACAGAAGAATTAGGAAAGAAACATATATTGGAGAGGAACAATATAGCTTGATGCCTGGTAAGGGGACAACAGATGCAGTTTGCCCATAGACAGATGATGGAAAAAACCCAGTGCAAAGCAAAAAGGGCTGCACATGGTATTTATAGATCTTAAAAAGGCTGATGATAGAGTGTCACGTCAAGATGTCTGGAGATGTATGAGAGTAAAGGGAGTACCAGAGAAAGACATAAGGATTGTTCAAGAAATGTACAAACAATCAAACAACACAGGTCAGGGGTATAATATCGGGGGAACTGAATGGATACCATTTGGAGTTGCCTTCACAAGGGATCTTCGTTAAGCCCATCCATCCATCCATCTTCAACCCCTTATCCGGAATCGGGTCGCGGGGACAACAGCTCCAGCAGAGACCCCCAGATTTCCCTCTCCAGAGCAACATTAGCAACTTCCTCCTGGGGAATCCCGAAGCGTTCCCAGGCCAGAGAGAAGATGTAAACTCGGAGCAGCGGCTCTACTCCGAGTCTCTCTCGGGTGACTGAACTTCTCACCCTAAGGGAGATGCCAGCCACCCTTCTGAGGAAACTCATTTTGGCCGCTTATGTCCGCGATCTTATTCTTTCGGTCATGACCCACACTTCATGACCATAGGTGAGAGTAAAAATGTAGATAGCTCGGTAGACCGAGAGCTTTGCCTTCTGGCTCAGCTCTCCTTTCGTCACAACAGTGCGGCAGAGAGACTGCAATACTGCCCCAGCTCTTTCGATTCTCCGGCTGATTTCCTTCTCCATCTTTCCCTTACTCGTGAACAAGACCCCGAGATACTTAACCTCCTCCACCTGGGACAGAGTCTCGTCCACTACCTGGACTGTACAAACCATCGGTTTCCTGCTGAGAACCATGGCCTCAGATTTGGAGATGCTGATACTCATTCCAGCCGCTGAACACTCGGCTGCGAACCGATCCAGTGAGAGCTGAAAGTCACGAACCGAAGGTGCCATCAGGACCACATCATCTGCAAACAGCAGTGACGCAACCTTTAGCCTCCCGAGACGTATACCCTCTCCGCCATGGCCACGACTCTGCCTAGAAATCCTGTCCATGAAAATCACAAACAGGATAGGTGACAGAGCGCAGCCCTGGTGTAGACCAACCCCTACTGGAAACGGATCTGACTTACATCCAAGCACCCGGACACAACTCTCGCTTTGGTTGTACAGAATTTGGATGGTCCTCAGCAGGGTTCCCCTCACTCCGTACTCCCTCAGCACCTCCCACAAGATCTCCCGGGTGACCCAGTCATACACCTTCTCCAAATCCACAAAGCTTATGTAGACTGGATAGGCATACTCCCAGGCCTTCTCCAGGATTCCCGCAAGAGTAAAGAGCTGGTCAGTTGTTCCATGACCAGGACGGAATCCACATTGCTCCTCTTGAATCTGAGGTTCGACTATCGGCCGGACCCTCCTTTCCAGTACCTTGGCGTAAACTTTCCCAGGGAGGCTGAGTAGTGTGATACCCCTGTAAATAGCACACACCCTCTGGTCCCCCTTTTTGAAAAGGGCAACCACCACCCCAGTCTGCCACTCACTGTCCCAGACTTCCACGCAATGTTGAAAAGGCGTATCAACCAAGACAGCCCATCAACACCCAGAGCCTTCAGCATTTCTGGATGGATCTCGTCAACCCCCGGAGCTTTGCTACTGTGGAGTTGTCTAACTACCTCAGTGACTTCACTACGAGAGAAAGACGTCGAGCCCCCATCATCCTCAGGCTCTGCTCCTGTCAGGGAGGGTGTGTCTGATGTATTTTGGTTCAGGGGTTCCTCAAAGTGCTCTTTCCAACGCCCTACGACTTCCTCACTTGAAGTCAGCAAAGTCCCATCCTTGCTGTACAAAGCTTGGATGGTTCCCTGCTTCCCCCTCCTGAGGTGCCGTATGGTCTTCCAGAACA
This sequence comes from Nerophis lumbriciformis, assembly GCF_033978685.3. NCBI lineage: Eukaryota > Metazoa > Chordata > Actinopteri > Syngnathiformes > Syngnathidae > Nerophis > Nerophis lumbriciformis. The sequence continues at coordinate 25,937,708 of NC_084548.2, read as the reverse complement.
GCTTTGGGGCCGCCCGATAGTCCTTCTCCATGGATTCCCCAAACTGCTCCCACACCCGCTTAGCCTGGTCCACAGCCACGGCCGCTGCCCTTCGGGCCTGTCGGTACCTTGCAACTGCCTCCTGAGTCCCCTGGGATAACATACCCCGGTAGGACTCCTTCTTCAGCCGGACGACTTCCCTGACCACCACTGTCCACCAGGGTGTTCGAGGGTTACCGCCCCTTGAGGCACCTAAGACCTTCTGGCCACAGCTCGCAGCTGCAGCTTTAGCAATAGAGGCTTTGAACATTGCCCATTCCTGTTCAATGTCCCCAACCTCCACAGGGATGGCAGAGAAGTCCCGTCGGAGGTGAGAGTTGAAGTCCTTCCGGACAGAGGACTCCTCCAAACGTTCCCAGTTCACCCGCACGACACGCTTGGGTTTGCCAGGTCTGTCCAGAGGTTGCCCCCGCCATCTGACCCAACTCACCACCAGATGGTGATCAGTTGACAGTTCAGCCCCTCTCTTCACCCGAGTGTCCAAAACATATGGCCTCAGATCAGCTGATACGATTACAAAATCGATCATTGATCTTTGGCCTAGGGTGCTCTGGTACCAGGTACACCTATGAGCATCCTTATGCTTGAACATGGTGTTTGTTATCGCAAGTCCGTGACTAGCACAGAAGTCCAATAACAATCCACCACTCAGGTTCAGATCAGGGAGACCATTCCTCCCAATCATGCCAGTTCTGTCATTGCCCACATGCGCGTTGAAGTCCCCCAGCAAGACTATGGAATTCCCTGCCAGCGCCCCATACAGGACCCCATGCAAGGTGTCCAAGAAGGCCGAATACTCTGAACTCTTGTTTGGTGCGTATGCACAAACAACAGTCAGAGTTTTTCCCCCAACAACCCTAAGGCGAAGGGAGGCGACCCTCTTGTCCACTGGGGTGAACTCCAATGTACAGGCACTCAGCCGGGCACTCGTGAGTAACCCCACACCCGCCTGGGCCCTCACACCCTGAGCAACTCCAGAAGTGAAAAAGGTCCATCCCTTGCCCAGGAGTGTGGTTTCAGAGCCCTTGCTATGCGTAGAGGTAAGCCCCACCAGATCCAACCGGTAGCCCTCCACATCTCGCACCAGCTCAGGCTCCTTCCCCACCAGCGTAGAGACGTTCCACGTCCCGAAAGTCAGCCTCTGCTGCCCCGAATTGGTCCGTCTGGAGGCTCCACTTTCACTGCCATCCACTTGGCAGCGCACCCAACCCCACTGGTTCCGACCGCGGGTGGTGGGCCCACGTGGCGGAGAAGATGGTGTGTCCACGTAGCTTCTTCGGGCTGTGCCCGGCCGGGCTCCGTGGCTAGCCCGCTGACGAGCCCTGTTTCCGGGCCTAGCTCCGGAGGAGGGCCCCGGGCTTCCTACGCGCCGGGTAACGCATCTTCTCTTCGTTTTTTTGTTAAGCCCATATCTGTTTAATCGGATTATGGATGTTATAAGAGACTGGTCCTATGGTGTATGCCGTTTGCTTATGACATTGTGCTATTCAGTACGAGCAGAGAGGCAGTCGAGGGTAAATATTAACAGTGGAAAAGGTTGAAGAGAGTAGATAAGTTGAAATACCTAAGATTGAAGGTGGCAGAGGACGGGAATTCAGACACAAAAGTAACAAGTAAATTGCAGTGGAATAACTGGAAGATGTTGTTCGGGGTTCTACGGGATTGTAGAAACAAACGTAAAGGTGAAGGGAAGAGTATGTAAGTACTGTGTTCGATCCCCAGTCAGCGTTGTGTCAGAAAGGTTTGCAATGATATATGGAGCTAAAACTGCAATGAAGAAGGGTCAGAAGAAAAAGTTTGATGTCGCAGACATGAGAATGCTAATGTATGAGTGGAGTAATCACAATGGATAAGATCCAGAATGAAAAGGTAAGAAGAATTTCAAAAGTGGTGGAGATATTGAAGGAGGTACAAGAAGACTACAGTGGTGCGGTCATGTGATGAAAAGAGACCTACGTGGGGAGAAGTATGCCTCGAGAGATACAGGGAAGGAGGGGGAGAGGCACACCGAAGAAGAGGTGGATGGACTGTGTGAGGGCAGATTGGAGAGAAAAACAGCTGTCAAATGGCGTCATGTCTGATCACGTTAGGTGGAGGAAAGCTGAAAAAACATCGATCTCACATAGAAGTTGGAAACGGAATATTCTGCTATATGTGCTTTTATTTAGCCCCCAGAGATGAACAAAGTGTTTTAATTGGATTCAATTAAAATGGACTTTAAATTTGCAATGCTAGTTTTAAACTACCATTAGTCTTAAACTAAGTGTGCAAATGGAAATAAATCCAACAGTTTCTTGAACTACAGGTTCTGTGCTTCTCATGGATATACACGTCATGACAGTAATCCAAGGGACTGCGCCAAAGCTGCTCCGAGAAAATGAGGCTCTCATACAAAGCAGAGTGGGGGTTCGTCTACAAAAAAAGCGTAAGCCTATGTGACAAAGTTTTGCACGCCAAAGTTCTGCAGAAAAGCAATATTTCATTGGATATTTGAATGTTTCTCTTGTTTTAGTTTTTACCAAGTTTTTGTTTCATTACAAAAATGTTAAGGAGTTTGATACACAGCTGATTTAAAGAAGAGGGAAATCCAGTCAGTACAAGAAAGACAAATAATCTAGATGTATGTTATTTTAACTTTCTGTATTAATCATTAAATATTTGAATTTTAATTCAATATTAACCTGAATATACTGAAAGCATTGTACCATTAATGACAGCAATATTTTGGTGATTTTAGAGGTACAAGCCCATTTTAGACATCGAGATTGCAGCACATGTCATTATAGCAAACTGAAGTACATAATAATTCACGTTGAGTTGCTCACATAACCTGTGTGTGTGTGTGTGTGTGTGTGTGTGTGTGTGTGTGTGTGTGTGTGTGTGTGTGTGTGTGTGTGTGTTTGTGTGTGACTTACTGCGCTCAGTGATAGCGTTGCGTGTGTCCTGGTTACTGGTTTTGTTTTTTAGGTTTTGGGCCGCAGTGACCTGTCTGTCCAGAAGAGGGCGTCGCTGATCTAGCTCCTGCAAAGATGTCTGAACACATACAAAACATCAAGGAGTTAATCATCCCCCCAGCTCCAGGGTTAGATCCCCGGGCTCGGGGTCTTCTCTGTGTGTGGAGTTTGCGTGTTCTCCCCGTGACTGTGTACTCCGGCTTTTTCCCACCTCCAAAGACATGCACCAGGGGATAAGTTGATTGGCAACACTAAATTGGCCCTCGTGTGTGAAAGTGAGTGTGAATGTTGTCTATCTGTTTTGGCCCTCAGATGAGGAGGCGACTTGTCCAGGGTGTACTCTGCCTTCCGCCCGAATGCAGCTGGGATAGGCTCCAGCCACCCTCACGACCCGAGAGGCACAAGAAAATGGATGGATGGAAGGATGGATTTTACAAACCCCGTTTCCATATGAGTTGGGAAATGTTGTTAGATGTAAATATAAACGGAATACAATGATTTGCAAATCATTTTCAACCCATATTCAATTGAATGCACTACAAAGACAAGATATTTGATGTTCAAACTCATAAACTTTTTTTTTTTTTGCAAATAATAATTAACTTAGAATTTCATGGCTGCAACACGTGCCAAAGTATTTGGGAAAGGGCATGTTCACCACTGTGTTACATGGCCTTTCCTTTTAAAAACACTCAGTAAACGTTTGGGAACTGAAGAGACACCTTTTTGAAGCTTCTCAGGTGGAATTCTTTCCCATTCTTGCTTGATGTACAGCTTAAGTTGTTCAACAGTCCGGGGGTCTCCGTTGTGGTATTTTAGGCTTCATAATGCGACACACATTTTCAATGGGAGACAGGTCTGGACTACAGGCAGGCCAGTCTAGTACCCGCACTCTTTTACTATGAAGCCACGTTGATGTAACACGTGGCTTGGCATTGTCTTGCTGAAATAAGCAGGGGCGTCCATGGTAACGTTGCTCAGATGGCAAAACCTGTATGTACCTTTCAGCATTAATGGCGCCTTCACAGATGTGTAAGTTACCCATGTCTTGGGCACTAATACACCCCCATACCATCACAGATGCTGGCTTTTCAACTTTGCGCCTATAACAATCCGGATGGTTCTTTTCCTCTTTGGTGCGGAGGACACGACGTCCACAGTTTCCAAAAACAATTTGAAATGTGGACTCGTCAGACCACAGAACACTTTTCCACTTTGTATCAGTCCATCTTAGATGAGCTCAGGCCCAGCATAGCCGACGGCGTTTCTGGGTGTTGTTGATAAACGGATTTCGCCTTGCATAGGAGAGTTTTAACTTGCACTTACAGATGTAGCGACCAACTGTAGTTACTGACAGTGGGTTTCTGAAGTGTTCCTGAGCCCATGTGGTGATATCCTTTACACACTGATGTCGCTTGTTGATGCAGTACAGCCTGAGGGATCGAAGGTCACGGGCTTAGCTGCTTACGTGCAGTGATTTCTCCAGATTCTCTGAACCCTTTGATGATATTACGGACCGTAGATGGTGAAATCCCTAAATTCCTTGCAATAGCTGGTTGAGAAAGGTTTTTCTTAAACTGTTCAACAATTTGCTCACGCATTTGTTGACAAGGTGGTGACCCTCGCCCCATCCTTGTTTGTGAATGACAGAGCATTTCATGGAATCTACTTTTATACCCAATCATGGCACCCACCTGTTCCCAATTTGCCTGTTCACCTGTGGGATGTTCCAAATAAGTGTTTGATGAGCATTCCTCAACTTTATCAGTATTTATTGCCACCTTTCCCAACTTCTTTGGCACGTGTTGCTGGCATCAAATTCTAAAGTTAATGATTATTTGCAAAAAAAATGTTTATCAGTTTGAACATCAAATATGTTGTCTTTGTAGCATATTCAACTGAATATGGGTTGAAAATGATTTGCAAATCATTGTATTCCGTTTATATGTACATCTAACACAATTTCCCGACTCATATGGAAACGGGGTTTGTACATTGACAATAAAATACATTGTACATTGACATGAAAATAGGCGGAGAAATGATCAGGTTATAATTGACTTTCAATATACAATGCATTCAAGAAATAATTCAAGATTCTTCATCATCATGATGCAAACATAACATTTTCAGTGAGGATCTCAATGAAAAGAAACATATAAAACTGACAAAGAAAAAACAAAAACAGAAAAAAGAGAGGCTCTCTCCAAATAGATAATTTAAAATTAAAAAATACAGCACAATATTGCACTTACAGTGCATACGGAACATATTCACAGTGCTTCACTTTTTCCACATTTTGTTATGTTACAGCCTTACTCCAAACCAGAATTAATTAATATTTTTCCTCAAAATGACAATAGGGGGAAAAATGCTAATTTCTATTATTTGGCTTGTAGTTGTCGCAGGCGAGCAAAGATGGTCGTGATTGACCAAAGAGTTGTTATATGTTGGATGCTAGAAAATATTAGATCTGTTCCTACAGTCAGCCTTAACGCATTGTTGCAGCCTAATTTTTGTGCACATAGTGTAACGCGTATTTGGGAGACGAGCAGGTGTCGTGTGTGGCCGTGCTCAGGCTGTGTGGCCGCGGTGTCGAGAGCGGCGGGATGTGAGGCTGAAAAGAGGCGAGGCATGCGGGCATGTTCAAGGGTTAAAATACGTGCCTGTCTGTTGGTCACTCTCCGGATGGGGGTGGAAAAAAAGTATTAATATGACATCAGTTAAAGTTAAAGTACCAATGATTGACACACACACACTAGGTGTGGCGAAATTATCCTCTGCATTTGACCCATCACCCTTGATCACCCCCTGGGAGGTGAGGGGAGCAGTGAGCAGCAGCGGTGGCCGCGCCCGGGAATCATTTTTGGTGATTTAACCCCCAATTCCAACCCTTGATGCTGAGTGCCAAGCAGGGAGGTAATGGGTCCCATTTTTATAGTCTTTGGTATGACTCAGCCATCACAATCGACAGGACAAAAATTAATTTAGTCCATTTTGGAATAAGGCTGTAACCAATGTTCCCTGTAATTGTTCATGTGTGTGAGCAAACGCAAAAACTCCCTGAGCATTCAGTGGAGCACATGTGACAACATCAGACGTGCACACTATAGCCACACCAGTAGCACACCTGTCCCAAAGCTAACTTAATAACAAGTTAAATGTTTTATTTTAATAATCAAATGACAGCAGTCATTTTCATTACAGTTCTTTTCTAATATAAATGATTTGGCCCATGTAAATGAATACAGCAAATACAATCTTGTTTTTCATGAGCTGTGTGCTAGAGTGCTAGGGTTTTATGTCTAGGTGGGGGTCCAGCTTTGGAAATAATGTGTACCCCTTCCAGAGATCACATTTAGTTCCGCATAATATATCTTTTTATCAGCATTTCTGTAATCTAGTAACAGCATTCCATGATTAATATTCATACTATAAATTAACATTCTTAATAAATGACAGTATGATACGCACATCTGTTTGGGGAGTTATAGTGTAACGATCTGGAATTGAAACTTTGTGTGGTGTTGGAGTTATCTGACTTTTTGTGTTGCCGTAAATGCATCACTGGCGAAGTGCAGTGAGTTTGTGCGTTGGTGCCAATATGACAGATGACAAAGAGTGGGTTTAAGCCTGGTTTGTGCGGCAGACAATGACCAGTTTTGCTAAATATAAGTTGTTTTTTTACTACGTTTTTGTTGTGGTTACAGCCAAAAAACAATTCTGCTCAATAAAGTGATGGATATAATTCCTGCCCTCTTTAAAGCGTCCTAATTCAACAGAGTTGATGAACATTGTTTTCTCTGTTGTGGCCGCATGCCGTCACCTGTTACTCACAGTTGCGTTGCAAAATCATACAGAACAAATTATCTGTTTATTTTGTTTAGAGTTCAGAGGGGATTTGATTTTGTGCGCAGAGGTCGTGTGAGCAATGTGCAATTGCGCAGGCGCGCACCTTAGAGGGAACGTTGGCTGTAACATAACAAAATGTGGAAAAAGGGAAGCGCCGTAAATACTTTAGTGAAGATGACCGGTGACAAATAGGCAGGTAAAACATCACACGGCCATTATCCAGAAGTCTGAATTCCTGCTGGCTATTAGCATTTTTACGATTTTCATTTGTTGACATATGTCTAGGTTCAAATTAGGGATGTCCGATAATGTTTTTTTGCCGATATCCGATATTCCGATATTGTCCAACTCCGATACCGATATCAACCGATACTGATATATACAGTCGCGGAATTAACACATTATTATGCCTAATTTGGACAACCAGGTATGGTGAAGATAAGGTCCTTTTTTTTTAAATATTAATAAAATAAAATAAGATAAATAAATTAAAAACATTTTCTTGAATAAAAAAGAAAGTAAAACAATATAAAAACAGTTACATAGAAACTAGTAATTCATGAAAATGAGTAAAATTAAATGTTAAAGGTTGGTACTATTAGTGGACCAGCAGCACGCACAATCATGTGTGCTGCTTGAGACCTCCGATTTCCGATATATATATTTCATATATATATATATATATATATATATATTTCATATATATATATATATATATATATATATATATATATATATATATATATATATATATATATATATATATATATATATATATATATATAAGAAATACTTGACTTTCAGTTAATTCTAACTATAAATATATATTTATTTTATTGTATATATATATATATAAGAAATACTTGACTTTCAGTGAATTCTAGCTATAAATATATATTTCTTTTATTGTATATGTATATATATATATATATATATATATATATATATATATATATATATATATATATATATATATATATATATATATATATATATAAGAAATATTTGAATTTTAGTGTTCATTTATTTACACATATACTTGTTGAGTTAAGGGTTGAATTGTCCATCCTTGTTCTATTCTCTGTCACTATTTTTCTAACCATGCTGAACACCCTCTCTGATGATGCATTGCTGTGTGGCACGCACAAAAGTGCTTTCATCAAATGCACTAGATGGCAGTATTGTCCTGTTTAAGAGAGTCACAACATTGCTGTTTACGGCAGACAAACTGCTTTACGGTAGACCAAAACGTGACTGCTGTTGTGTGTTGTTACCGCGTTGGGAGGACGTTAATGAAACTGCCTAACAATAAACCCACATAAGAAACCAAGAACTCGCCCTCGATCATTCTACAGTTATAACGTCATTGGGCAGGCACACGGACCTGAGTCCGCCTGAATTTCGGGAGATTTTCGGGAGATAATTTGTCCCGGGAGGTTTTCGGGAGAGGCGCTGAATTTCGGGAGTCTCCCGGAAAATCCGGGAGGGTTGGCAAGTATGGCTTACGAACTGTATCCCTTGCAGACTGTATTGATATATATTGATATATAATGTAGGAACCAGAATATTAATAACAGAAAGAAACAACCCTTTTGTGTGAATGAGTGTAAATGGGGGAGGGAGGTTTTTTGGGTTGGTGCACTAATTGTAAGTGTATATTGGGTTTTTATGTTGATTTAATAAAAAAAAAAAATAAAAAAAATAAAAAGAAAAGGGATACCGATAATAAAAAAAACGATACCGATAATTTCCGATATTACATTTTAAAGCATTTATCATCTCTAGTTAAAATACTTTAAAAGCGTAAGCCCAGAAGCCACCAAGTCTGTCCTTAATGCTGTGGGTCAGAGGTGAGCAATTGGTAGCATGCTGATTTAAAATCACCGTTGGAAAAAAAACATTAGCAGCTGATGGAACAATGTGCGCAGACATTCAGTCACCTTCAGTTGGCCAATGTTGTCGTTAATGTCATCCAGGTCAGCCACCACCACACGCTTGTTCTGCACCATGTTGTCCAGCATTGTCAGCCAATCAGTGAGTTCTGCCCACGACTTGTTAAACTGCGCCAGGGCTGCAGCCTCAGACTGGAAACTACCAGTAAGCATTTCATCTGGAAAGCACACATAACGTTGGATGTTTAAATGTTAAACAAAAACAATACAACAGCAGAGCAACACAAATGCAACCCAGCAGCCCCCTCGTACCATTTTAAAAGGCTAGAGTGGAGTGGTTTAATTAAGAGTGGCTAAGTCAGGTTAATAATAGGAAAGTACTACTAATCTCATCTCCTATGTAAAAAAGACACCTGTCACACAGAAACTCTTTCATTCAAACCTCGACACCAGCATGGGCCACACTAAAGGGCTGTCAAAGGACGTTAAGGAAAATCTTTTAGACCTGCACAAGAATGGAATGGATTACAAGACCATCAGCTAGTAGCTTGGTGAAAAAAATATCACTATTGACACAATAATTGATCATTAGAAAAAATCAAGATAATAGTGAATCACCCTCACTCTGGAGCTCCGTGCAAGATTTCACCAGGCTAAGAATAATTGTGAGAAAGGTGAGGGAGCAGCCAATAATTCCAAGGTAGGTGTTGGTTAATGATAGCAATGGAGTTGGGAGTACAGTCAGCAAAGAAAAGTTGTAATGAATTGACATCCTGCAGTACTCAAGAAGACACATGTACTGTCTGAAGTATAAAAATCAACTCCTGCATGAGTCACACAAGGCGACAAGGCCAATGTGATGAGGTCACATGACTACACAATGGAGGTGTTTGGCATCACGTAGACTGGACGTGTTTGTTTGCAGATAAATGCTGAATATGAACCCAACCACATGAAGGTGGAAACAGTACAGGACGTATTTAAGACATTGAGCGGCTGAAGAACAATGCAATGTACTCTCGACATCTTGGATGGAAACCTTTGTGGCCTGAGAAGAACCAAAAGACCAAAGCAACAACACAGTGGCTGAAGAAGAAGTACATGAAGATCCTAAAGTATCCGAGCCAGTTTCCGCACCTTAATTTCCTAGACAATCTGACAGGACAAACAACAGCCTTAAAATCTTAAGGTCTTGGAAAATAAGAGGGTTAGATTGGACCAAGATTTTCCTGGGAGGGGTTCTCAACCAAGTGCTAAGTCAAGTTTTGCTTGTCATGACTTATGTATCTGACTGTACGTCCACATAGTCAGTTCCAAGAGCTACAGACTGAGGCTTTGCCACAGCTCCGGTGTGGTGAAGTTTTTAAGACCCCCTGAAATGTTGGCACCAGCGAGCAAGAGCACCTGAACAGTAACATTCTCTTGAAGACTTACTGGCTTTCTTTGCCACAAGAAGGTTTTTCCTCTCCTGATGCTGCCGCAACAACTCCATGATGACTAACCAGTCTTCTCGCACCTTCATGTACCTCACCTGTTAACACACACAGACAAAAAGTAGGATACAGTATTTGGTTGTTCAGTTGAGGTTCTGGCAGCCAATGTCAAATAGATGCTCTCTAACAATCTCTTGCATGCGTGAATAAACTTCAAAATATAGACCAGATGTATTGTATGAAGCAGATTCGGTTGCAAAGATATAACATATCAGTGACATGCAGTCACTAGAGGCAGGTGAGGCAGGGCCTCACCTGCTATCATGGAAAGAAAAATAATGTAAAATACAAAAAATTAATTAAATTGTTATATGTATCCAGTGATTATACTATAAAGTTATTTTCCATTTAACTTCACCAGTTTTAGATTATTTTTATTCAAAATCGCTGAATTTTCACATTTGTCGTTCAAATACTGAGAAGAGACGGTGCGGTGATCAGCAGCCAGTTGAGGAACGTCACTCAGTGCCTCAACATGGATTCCGGACTCGGCTAACTGCTGGCCTGCTGTGCAGTGAGACTGTATTGCTATATGAACTATATTATACATTTCCATAGTTTAGTTAGCTGAGGTATATAATGTACAGTGTATTTTGTCAACAACTGTATGTGTGTAACGTATTTCTTGTGCTGAGCGATCATAAAACGGCTGCAAAAGACGCACTGGCTGAGGCTCCAGTAATCCCGCCTCCTGCACCCCCGCCGTAGAATTGTTATATCAACTAAAGCCCACACTTAAACTTTCCACGTGCAAGATTGAATCTATTTAAAAAAGTTATTTCATAAGAAGCCAAAAAGTGCAAAAACAATAATGTTCGTGTTGGAGGAGTTGTGAATGACTGCAGGGCCACAACATTAGGCACACCTGCAGACTGCAGGTGTATCTAATTCACAACTCCTCCAACACGAACATTATTGTTTTTGCACTTTTTGGCTTCTTATTAAATAACTTTTGTAACCTATTTTCATGGGCTTTCTTCTTTGTGATGTTAAGTTCCTGTTATGCGCTGTTATACAGTATATGCCTTGAGCTCTTATTTTGAAGGCGCTAAGAGCGGAAGTGATGACACGTTGCGGAGGTTTTTGAAAGAAGGTAAATAAAGTGGTCCTCGTGTAAACTGGAGCCTCCGTGTTTGTTATTTTGTAGTTTCATACAGTATAGGCGACATTTATAAACCCTCGGTTACACTTTTTTAAATAGATTCAATCTTGAACGTGGAAAGTTTAAGTGAGGGCTTTAGTTGCATGGACTTAATTTATAAGTAAAGGTAAGACCATAATAACGTTTTTTTTATTAAATGTGCTTTTTTGTGTGCTACAGTTTGTATGTGTAAAGTTAAAGTTAAGTTAAAGTACCAATGATTGTCACACACACACTAGGTGTAATGAAATTTGTCGTCTGCATTTGACCCATCCCCTTGATCACCCCCTGGGAGGTGAGGGGAGCAGTGGGCAGCAGCGGCGCCGCGCCCGGGAATCATTTTTGGTGATTTAACCCCCAATTCCAACCCTTGATGCTGAGTGCCAAGCAGGGAAGAATGCTGGTATGAGCTTTTAAACATAACCCGTTAACTGCTGCCAATCAAATGGTGAATAAGATACTCTTTAGGGTTCATATGTTTGTAAATCTGACTGTGATGAAGTCAGTGCCTCACCAGCCTTCAACCTCACCGCACGTCACTGTAACATATGATCCCTAAGAGACGGCATCTTCTGCAGTAGACGTTTATTACATGCATAACATGTTCTGATATTTTGTATCTTTGACAAAAGAACTACACCATTAGCAAATGTCTCATGGCTCAGGAAAATCTGTAATATTTATTTATTAGGGTTGTCAGTGTAAAAGTTAACACATGTGATTAACCTAAAAAAAATATTGTATTAATCATGTATAAACACAGATTAATTGCGTAATGTATCTTAAACGATGATTGCTATGTGCAAAGATAAGTGAGGAGAGTCTGACTGTTGGAAATGTAACTTCAAAATACACCCCAACAGGACTTTGGATAAAACCAAGGTCATCTGCATGCACTGCAGCGATTCATTCTATTATCACAGTGTGATAAGTTGAATATAAAATACAGTGCATTTTAAAAGCAAAACAAGTTTTTGAGGCAGCCGCTAGTAAGAACACTACTACATCGACAACAAGCCGTGGACAATAAACAGCGTTGGTGGAGTATATGTTGTCAACAAAAGTACCACAGATAAGTCAAGCAACTATTTTGTAGCAACTGTGATTAATCGTGATTAATGCAAATTTAAAAAATTGATTAATGTGATTAAAGAATGTATCATTGGACAGCACAGATATTTATAAATTATGCTTGTTGGGTTTAATTATAGCACACCTTCTCTGAATGACTCGGAGGAACATCTTTGTAGAACTGATTCGCTCGCTCAAGAACCGACTCAACTTGGAGCTGCTTGACTTGCACTTCCTCGATGAGCTGCCACAGCATAAAAAAGTATGTCAACAAAGTCGTGTGTGTGTGAGTCTGTATGCATGAGTGTGTGTGTGTGTATCCTACACTTGGTGGGGGCTCCTCTGGAGTGTGCTCCAGGTGGGTTCTGGTTTTGGATGTCCAGCCTGACAAATAGTCCAACTGACCCTGAAGTCCCTCCAGGTCCCGCAGCAGAATCTCAATCTCCAGCGCGCGCTCAGGCAGAGCCTTGGATACCTGAATGAAGACAATGTGGCACATAAAAAATTTAAGTTCAAATGTATTTGTCCCCAGAAGGCAATTTGTTTTCAGTACAACCTGTCCAAAGACGGGTAGACAGAACAGGAAGACTGATGGGTGGCGCGCCATATTTTTTTTCAAATTAAAAAAACGTCACAGTTGAACTCTTTTACCTATAAAATAATGAAGTCCTTTTCATGCTTTTGTAGATATAAATCTCTTGGGTCCAGGGTAGGATTTTGCGTATGTCACGTTTAAACATTTTTATTTTTATTTGGCTTGACTTGTTTTTTACGACTGTACACACGGTGGCAGTGTTTACAAACACGGTCCACCTCAGCATCCAAATGGCATGTAACGCTTATATTGAACGACGTGGATCTTTTTTTTCACCAAGAGAAAGCCGAAGCGTCATTGTCGGCATGTACTTTCGGTTTATAAAAAATACCCTCTCCTTTGTTCTTGCACGAACACTTTGACAACATAAAGATGAAATAGGGTTCAATTTTATTGGTTCAGTGGTTTATATAAAGACTTGTAAAAAGTGTGAAGTCTGTATTTTTGACAAGAGTTGAAAGGGAGTGTCTGCGTGATCATACTGTACCACCTTAGACCCAGTGTATGAATTGTACGTCCTGGAGCGGTCAATGGATACCTTATTAGGGTGAAAATCAGTTTTTGCCATGGCAACTTCAGAAAAAGTAATTGAGACATCCAGACATCATTTTGGTGGACCAGCCAAACTCTGTTGTCTGACTTGAACACACAGATGCTTCCTAATGTTTATTACAAGTTACACCTGGAGACCACCTTTAACTACATTGAAAAAACCCCTTTGTGGTGGAATTTCTGACCTTTGAACCATATTTTGTGTCTGTCGAAGTCCGGAGAGAGAGCAAGGTCGAAAAGCATTAAGAATGTCTGCTTGTTTCTCTTTTTTCTATTCTGAACCATTGAAGGAGCATATGTGGGTTAGAGTTGAATATATGGTCGGCCTGACCATTGTACAAAATGTTTTGATTGTTTGTTATGGCTAAAGGATTCAAGGAGGTTGCAGAATAAACAGGTCCAAAACAACGGGACCTTGACACATGAGGGAAACACATAAATGGCCAAGTAGACCAAGTCTATGTATGATTCGGATGATTCTCGATTCATCCAACGTCTCCGGAGGACGTTGTCTGTTTGCATGACAATTCAATCCAACCTTGAACCATTTGATTATGGGTAAATAAAACTTTTGTACTAAATTCACTTTTGTTGCTGTTTAAGATTCGGACCTTCCACCACACTTTACCTTTTCAAAGCGAGAATTGATGATCTTGATGTCTTTTTGTTTATCAGCAGGAATCTGTCGATGTCGCATGTTCAGGTCCTCCACCACTGCTTTCTTGCCGGGAAGTTCTTCCATACATGCCTGACACATAAACCGAGCACACACACAGAAACACATGTACATTTCAAAACAATTGAAGCAATAGTAAATCTCTGCTTCGACTTATCTGTGTTGAATTTTAACTAATGGCATTTTAGTCTTAGAGTATAGATGCTTGCCTCGGCATGTGCACACACAAACATAATGTAAATACACACACTAGAGATGCGCGGATAGGCAATTATTTCATCCGCAACCGCATCAGAAAGTCGTCAACCATCCGCCATCCACCCGATCTAACATTTAATCAAAACCGCATCCGCCCGCACCCGCCCGTTGTTATATATCTAATATAGACGATGCAAGGCATTAGTGAGGTTGTAAAGCTTTTGCCTGTTAAAGAAAGGAGACTGATCCAATGCAGCACAGACATTCAATGCGTGCCACGCTGTCACGGCCCAGACGCACACCAGTGCGCAATCATATGGGAGCCGCGCTGAGCGCACCTCCAAGCGCGTGGAGGTGCGATGTCCCTCGCACCCGCGGCGGCTCCACCCGGGCTCGCGCCCGAGGCTTCAGCGCGCACCACCCGGGCTCGCGCCCGAGGCTTCAGCGCGCACCACGGCGGCCATCCTACTCGTCGCGGCCTAGCCCTCGCGACTCTCGCTGCCGGCGACGGCCGGGTATGGGCCCGACGCTCCAGCGCCATCCATTTTCAGGGCTAGTTGATTCGGCAGGTGGGTTGTTACACACTCCTTAGCGGGTTCCGACTTACATGGCCACCGTCCTGCTGTCTATATCAACCAGGGTGAGCCCCACCCCTTTCGTGAGCGCACTGCGCGCGGAGTGACCCCTGTTACGCGCCCCCGGCAACAGGGGTGGCGGGCAGGTAAGCTGCGCGGGCGGAGCGCGCGGAGTGACCCCTTTTACGAGCCCCCGGCCACGGGGGTGGCGGGCAGGTAAGCTGCTTACCTGCTGCGCGTGACGCCGGCCGCGGCGAAGGCGGACGAGGCGAAGGCGGACGAGGCGGGGTGTCGGTGCGGTGGGCGCGGTGGTGACCCTGGACGTGCGTCGGGCCCTTCTCGCGGATCACCTCAGCTACGGCTCCCGGTGGGGCCCTCTCGGGGGAAGGGGCCTCGGTCCCGGACCCCGGCGAGGCGTCCCTTCTCCGCTCCGTAAAAGTGTCCATCTCTTTTATTTTCTTCTTCTGTTGTGGCATATGCTGCAGGTGCCTGCTCGTTTTTCGTATGTGGGTAACAACATTTAACTATGTATATATATTTCCGAATTGGTTTAACTGCCACCCGCCTGAATCTATTTAAAATCTAATTTTTTTTTATTTCAACCGCCCGACCCGACCCGCGGATAAAATCTTTTTCTTTTTTTTTTCTACCCCCCGATCCGCGGATAATCCGCGGATCGGGCGGTTGTGTCCGCAAACCGCGCATCTCTAACACACACATATTAAAAATAACTAAGGTGAAATCATCTCATTTGATACTACTCAAATAATACTATATTCTCACGCCAGTCATGCTTTTGTTGTTGCTGTTTTGTCTGGCTTTTCTTGTTTTCTGCTCTGTTTCAGGCAGCTTAGTCTGGAGCAGTGAGGTAAATTCTGCGTCAGGAAGTACCCAGATTTGCTCCAAAAGGTTCATTATGTCTTCTTATTCATATACTTTTTCAAAATTCAACATTTTTGCCTAGGTAAAAATTCCCTCTAATATACCGAAATTATGGTCTGATTACAAGAAATTTTGAAAAAGTACCCAGATTATAACCTCATGAAGATTTAGGATGGCTACTCAGTGGCCTAGTGGTTAGAGTGTCCGTCCTGATATCGGTAGGTTGGGAGTTCAAACCCCGGCCGAGTCATACCAAAGACTATAAAAATGGGACCCATTACCTCCCTGCTTGGCACTCAGCATCAAGGGTTGGAATTGGGGGTTAAATCACCAAAAATGATTCGCGGGCGTGGCCACCGCTGCTGCCCACTGCTCCCCTCACCTCCCAGGGGGTGATCAAGGGTGATGGGTCAAATGCAGAGAATCATTTCGCCACACTTAGTGTGTGTGTGACAATCATTGGTACTTTAACTTTAACTTTAAGAACTGCAGTTGCATGAGTGTGACATCATACATCTGAAGAAACTTCTCAGAATATTTAGAAGTTTACACCGATGCATCAAAAATGGGGGCTGGTAGGGTTGGGGTTGCTGCTTCAGTTTTTAATTTATTAGGTGTAGTGATCAGTAGAAGAACAAATGACAACATAGCAGTTTATACAGGAGAGTTGCTGGCTTTTATTTTGGCAATGCACTAGGTGGAGGAGGGCACATCTGTCATGACCCGATTACCCAGTTCATGTCTTCTTTTGTGTTTTTATTAGGGATGTCCGATAATATCGGACTGCCGATATAATCGGCCGATAAATGCTTTAAAATGTGATATCGGAAATTATCGGTATCGGTTTCAAAAAGTTACATTTATGACTTTTTAAAACGCCGCTGTTTACACGGACGTAGGGAGAAGTACAGAGCACAAATAAACCTTAAAGGCACTGCCTTTGCGTGCCGGCCCAGTCACATAATACCTACGGCTTTTCACACACACAAGTGAATGCAAAGCATACTTGATCAAAAGCCATACAGGTCACACTGAGGGTGGCCGTAAAAACAACTTTAACACTGTTGCAAATATGCGCCACACTGTGAACCCACACCAAACAAGAATGACAAACACATTTCGGGAGAACATCCGCACCGTAACACAACATTAACACAACAGAACAAATACCCAGAACCCCTTGCAGCACTAACTCTTCCGGGACGCTACAATATACACCCCCGTTGAACCCCCCACCTCAACCTCCTCATGCTCTCTCAGGGAGAGCATGTCCCAAATTCCAAGCTGTTGTTTTGAGG
This sequence comes from Nerophis lumbriciformis, assembly GCF_033978685.3. Classification (NCBI taxonomy): domain Eukaryota; kingdom Metazoa; phylum Chordata; class Actinopteri; order Syngnathiformes; family Syngnathidae; genus Nerophis; species Nerophis lumbriciformis. The sequence goes on along the minus strand of NC_084548.2, from coordinate 25,920,490 downwards.
CATGTTAAAAACAATAATGCACTTTGTGACTTCAATAATAAATATGGCAGTGCCATGTTGGCACTTTTTTCCATAACTTGAGTTGATTTATTTTGGAAAACCTTGTTACATTGTTTAATGCATCCAGCGGTGCATCACAACAAAATTAGGCATAATAATGTGTTAATTCCATGACTGTATATATCGGTATCGGTTGATATCGGAATCGGTAATTAAGAGTTGGACAATATCAGATATAGGCCAAAAAGCCATCATCGGACATCTCTAGTTTTTGTTATTTTTTTGGAGTTTAGTGATTTCCTTAGCGCTCCTTCCTATGTATGAATCCATTTATGTGGCAGTGCGCTCTCCTTTTTGTTTACTTTCTTGTTGCTAGGTTTGCTGATTAGCTGCACATGCCTTCTGTTTATTGATTAGCGTCCTCACCGGTTTTTGCCCCAATTACTCTCCTTTATACCCTCATGTCTCCCAGAATTAGTTGCTGAATCAATGCTCGCTCTACACGACTATTGCGTTTTTCTTGTTTTTTCCACTCTTAGTAGTTTTCTTGCCACGCCAAAGTCTTTTCATGCTATTTGCTCTTGGCGACTATTTTTATTTTCTGCTCGACGCTATGCTAGCTTATTAGTTTTGTATTTTTGTGTAGCGCTTTGAGTGTCTCTTTAAGTAGGGGAAAGCGTGGCGCGATGGATAGTGCGGCCGTGCCAGCAACTTGAGGGTTCCAGGTTCGATCCCTGCTGTTGTGTCCTTGGGCAAGATACTTCACCCTCACTCCCAGTGCCACTCCCACTGGTATGTATATGAAAGTGAATAAATGTTTGGTAGGCGCAAATTGGCAGCCACGCTTCCGTCAGTATACCCCCAGGGCAGCTGTGGCTACAAATGTAGCTTACCACCAACCATGTGTGAATGTGAAGTAATTAAATAAAGGGTTCTCACTTCTCTGTGAAGCGTTTTGAGTGTCTAGAAAAAAGCACTATATAAATCTAATCTATTAATATTACTATTAGTGAAAGGATGCAATATTATCAGTGTAACAAAAGCGATGTTTTATTCAGTTGTTTTTTAAAATCTAGTAACACAATAGATAGTGGACACTGGACTGTTGTGGCCTTCCTGGTTCACACTCCATTATGGAAGGTGGCTATTGGCCGACCTCCATTAGACAACATATGAAGAAGAAGAAAAAAAAATCCAAGGATTATTCCACATGGTTTTAATGGAGTTTTCTTGTCTGTGCTAAAACTTCTTTGCTTCCATGTGTTAATTCCTAGTCTTTTGTACTTGTAGTTTTTTTTTCACGCTCTGTTACGCGCAGGTTTTTCTTTGTTACTTTTTTCCTGTTCTTTCAGCTTCTTGTTGGACTGCCTTGTTACTCCTTTTCTTAAACGTTTGTTTGGTTCTGGCTATACGTGGTCAAAGTATTAGCTCTTTTGGTTATTATTCTCATTCGTAGTTCTAAACTATTTCCAGAGCTATGGCTGTTGTTCTTGGTTTACACTTTGTTCTCAGGTAAACTTATTTTTGTCTTGAGTATTTGTACTTCTTAAACACATTATTTTGTACAGTATTCACTCATGTCATCGTCCAAAAACTTCACAGTCGTATTTAAATAGAATCCTAACACATCTCTCCACACTGCAAAAACTGAAATCTAAGTAAGATTAAATATCTCAAATAAGGGTGATATTTGCTTATTTTCTGTCTTATAAGATAATTCTTCTCACTAAGCAGATATTATGTTAGAGTAGTTTACTTGTTTTAAGGGTTTTGGTCCTAAATGATCTCAGAAAGATATTACAGCTTGTTGCTGAGATTTGATGACCTATATTGAGTGTCATCAACACTCACAAGTATAAAACTACTTTTTTTAAAGTAATAATTTCTTATTTCAAGCATGAAAAAAAAAATCATAATTTTGACACAATTGTGTCTCATAATTAAAACTGATGACAGCCAAATTGACTGTGCTGTTTTATTTTCAATGAAACAATAGAAAATAGGTACTCATATAGTAGTACAGTTGGCACAGTACAGTAAACTGACAGTGAATATTTAAACATTTAACATTTGACATTTCAAACAATTTTGAACAGAAATAGTTCATGCACATTCAGATAAATTCCTCAAAATTACAATTAAAAACATTTTGGCCAGGGGCCGGGCTGTATATATGCGCATTAATTGACTGAAAGAGCACGCACTTGGCGTGATGATGTCATGTTATCGATGGAAAAATGCATTTTTAGACCATATGATTTGCCTGAGCGGCTAGGAAACCCAGAGAGTAACAAGCGGTTGCCTTGTTGCCTTTCCATTAAGAAAAATAGACTAGTTTTTAGTATAAGTTTGCTGGTTTCAAGAAATGTAATGCCGAGCGCATATCATTATGTCAAGATAATGGCACTAGCATTTACTTATTTTAAGAATATTTTTCAACATATTGAGCAAAACGGTCTCTTTTTTTTCTACCAAGAAAAGTGCACTTGTTATTAGTGAGAATATACTTATTTTAAGGTATTTTGGGGTTCATTGAGGTTAGCTAATTTGACTTGTTTTGGAAATTGCCAAATTTTCTTGTTCTATTGGCAGATAATTTTGCTTAGTTCAAATAAAATACCCCTCATTTTTTTTTTTTTTTTCTTGTTTTTGAACACTGACTTTTTGCAGTGCATGCACACATGTACGAATACGCAAATATGAAAGAAGTGCATTTTGCGGTAAATCACGTTGTGCTGTGTGGATGACGGGGGCACGGTGTGATGACAGTACCTGTACTTTGCCCAATGTGTGTCTGAGGTGTTGCGGCTCAGCAGGTTGCAGAGGGAGGGCCAGGACATTCTCTGCCATGTCCAGCCAACCCAGCACGGAGCCCATGCGCTCCTGCAACTGTGCTGCCGACGCTTGTGCCTCTGCTGACCTGCAGGACACAACAAGTCGTATAAGATCTCACGTGAAAAATAAACAACCGAGACTATATAAAACAAGTTGCTATAAAAAGTGACACTGGGCTGAGCAGGAAATAATAGAACATATTAATACCGATCGGATGCATGAAATTAACCGATAAAAAGAGGCAAGATCCGATGCATCACGAACGTGCCCCTGTTGTTTAACGATGCATGAATGTACCGGTGCAGTCGCATCCCAAGTGGTTGATTCGAACCACCGGTGCGAATCGGTGAATCTGTCCATCCCTAGTGAGATCCATGGAGGTCTATGGTAAGATCTGATTGGCAGCCCTGACTGTCGTATTTCCGGGGCGGGTACACTGCAAAAACTGAAATCTAAGTAAGATTAAATATCTCAAATAAGAGTGATATATGCTTATTTTCTGTCTGATAAGATAATTCTTCTCACTAAGCAGATTTTATGTTAGAGTGTTTTACTTGTTTTAAGGGTTTTGGTGCTAAATTATCTCAGTAAGATATTGCAGCTTGTTGCTGAGATTTTATGACCAATATTGAGTAAAACATGCTTGAAACTAGAATATCAACTGTTGCAAAGCTGTGTCATCAACACTCACAAGTATAAAACTACTTTTTTAAAGTAATAATTTCTTATTTCAAGCATGAAAAAAAAAATCAGGACTTTGACACAATTGTGTCTCATAATTAAAACAGATGACAGCCAAATGGACTTTGCTGTTTTATTTTCAATGAAACAATAGAAAACACGTACTCATATAGTAGTACATTTAGCACAGTACAGTAAACTGACAGTGAATATTTAAACATTTAACATGTGACATTTCTAACAATTTTGAACAGAAATAGTTCATGCACATTCAGATAAATTCTTCAAAATTACAATTAAAACATTTTTGGCCGGGGGCCGGGCTGTATATATGCGCACTAATTGACTGAAAGAGCACGCACTTGGCGCAATGATGTCATGTTATCGATGGAAAAATGCATTTTTAGACCATATGATTTGACTGAGCGGCTAGTAGACCCCGAGAGTAACAAGCGGTTGCCTTGTTGCCTTTCCATTAAGAACAATAACTTCGTTTTTAGTATAAGTTTGCTTGTTTCAAGAAATGTAACGCCGAGCGCATATCATTATGTCAAGATAATGGCACTAGCAATTACTTAATTCAATAATATTTGTCAACATATTGAGCAAAAAGGTCAAAAAAAAATTTCTACCAAGAAAAGTGGACTTGTTATTAGTGAGAATATACTTATTTTAAGGTATTTTTGGGTTCATTGAGGTTAGCTAATTTTACTTGTTTTGGAAAGTCTTGAAAGGCTGAATTTTCTTGTTCTATTGGCAGATAATTTTGCTTTGTTCAAATAAAATACCCCTAATGTTTGTATTTTTTTTTTCCTGGTTTTGAACACTGACTTGTTGCAGTGTACAGAAGGAAACTCAGTTACGGGAGGGAGCAGCACTGAACAGTGTACGCGACATGGATGATGGAGAAGAGATATTCGATGTTCCCAAACACTCGCATAAATCGAACGTATAGAAATACTTCGGCTTTTATAAGAAAGACAGTAAGATTGACAAGACGCATGCAATATGTAAAGAATGCCGTGCATCTATCAAATACATGAGTAGCACGACAAACTTGGCTACACATATGAAGAGACGGCACCGCATGGATAATTCAGCGGCTGCCCTCTAGTTTGGATTGTGCCGAATCAGATGCAGCCCCACGCCAAGCTCGAATAGTGATAACAGCAGGACCATCACAATGTTCTTTGGACAAAATAAGCCTTTGGCAGCTAATTCCACCTGATCACTGATGCTGATCAACGCCGTCTCATACGTAAAGGCATGCAGCCATATAGCGTTTTGGAGAACGAGGGGTTCAGGTTCATGGCAAACGCTTTTGACCCACAGGTACAAAATACCCCAAAGGCGGTTCTTTTCCAACAAGGAAATACCAAATCTCTACACTAAAGTAAAAGCGGAGGTAATGGAATCTCTAAGTAACGTGAAAAGAGTGGAGAGTGCACTCTACAATTGAGTTATGTTAATAATAAGCAGAAAGGAGTGCTTGATAATAAAATGTAATTTCATTTTCAAATAGTGAATTGTTATTTTTAAATAGGTGTATTGGTTTGCTCAACACAAAAACGCAGTGTGAAATGCAACCTTCAAGTTCATACAGAGAGTAAGGAAGAGTTAAGCTTCTGAGGCAAGAGACTGGATGCAGACTTAAACGTTTCTGAATTGAATGGTACTGAACTGAACCCCTTTGTAAGGTCTATGTTGTATCATTATGAAATAGTTTTGAATCGCATTGTATTCAGAATAGGAGTGAAATGTATCGAGAATAGGAGTAAATCACATTGCATGGTATCGTATCGTTGACAGGGGTGAATCGTATTGCATCTTATCGGCAAGAGGCTTCATTGTATTGTTACTGTATCGTATCGGTGATCATGTATCGAGATGCGCATCGAATCGGCTTCTAAGGTGAAGATATCCATCCCTAGTATACATGTATAAAAAAAGAAAAGATCAGATGTGAATTAAGATGAACAACAATCACCGTTTCTAACTGTTGAGGAAACCTATTTCCTGGTTAAAATGCATTAGAACACATTAAATACAAAAACATATTATTGTTCAAATATCAGTGTACAATATTATCACCATTATACCACCATCATTAATAATTATAATAATAATAATGATATTAATAATAATAATAATATAGATACGTTTAGAAATTAGTAGAGAGGTCCCAGTTGTGAGATCTGATCAGGCCGATATCGCCCTTTTTTTTAACTGATCTCTAATGCAGCTGTTTACAGAAATTGGCGTCTTTTTAATGTTTTAATTACCAGTTCGGGCACCATTTAAGCACTGGTACCGTTTTAAAAGTGCAGATTAGGTAGTAGAATCAGTTAAATGTAAACAATACCCCAAACTCACCTTCTCTTGCGCTCATTGAGCTGCTGGCAGATGTGAGCCCAGCGAGTATTTAATAATTGGAGCTGCACTCGGAGGCGGGAGGCATCGTCTGGCGTACTCATCTGGCTGATGTCCTCGCCTGCAGATGTCACTCGGTTCAACACCAGTTCCTGCTGTGGGATGGCTTCTGTCAGGTACTACACGCACGCACACACACACACACACACACACACACACACACACACACACACACACACACACACACACACACACACACACACACACACACACACACACACACACACACACACACACACACATACTGGTTATCATTTAGAATGGGGACCAAGTTTTTGATCATCACTTGTGGGGACCACCCGCCCAGTGAGCTCATACACGTCTTTAAATCTCTGGATTGATGAAGTAATGTGCTGATCATTCTTACTGTGGACCCTGGGGAAAAAGAGTTAATATGGTTCATGGGGACCAAATTTAAATCATTTTGCATAATTCACACAAATTTGTACGTGACTACTGAGGACCATTAAAAAAAAAAAAGAAGTTCAAATTAAATATGACATGATCCTCAGAATACAGCACTACCTGTCCTCTTATAGGAAGTTTCACCACTTAAATGTTAAAGCAAATCCTGCATCTTCTTTGACATTACTGAAAACTGCTATTTAGCAGTAATGAAGTTGTCTGCAACTCCAACTACCATATATAGAAGAATGGACAATTCTGAATTGTGAATCATACTTTAAGGTAAAAATGTTTTATAATCATGCTGTATGAAAATGTCATCCTAAGAAACACTAAACCAGATTTTGTTTTTGGAAAAATAAGCGGCAAATGCTGCTGTGCAAATGTCTCACACTCAAACTAACCAGTAAACGTGTTTTATGGGCCAAAGCTTAAAAATCACTTAGGCAGATTCAGAATGGATCTGTTTTTTTGTCCCCATACCTTCAGAGGTCCCCTAAAGGTGACTGTGTAAACAGAGCGATGTCCCCTTTAAGCAAGCATTGCCAGAACACACACACACACACACACACACACACACACACACACACACACACACACACACACACACACACACAGACACAATTAAGCGCCTCCTTACAAAAATATTGCATCAAACATTTGTATTCAGTCCATTTGTTAATTATACGTGACTTTTTATGATATCCTTCTTTTCTGACCTATGGATGTTGTTACAATGATGGATACAATGCCAACGTGTCAAATTATAAGGTTCCTGCATTTGTGTGTGAGCTCGCACGCAGTTTTTGATGCCTCTAAACACTGTGTTTTGGACTCTTTTTTAAACATTTGGCCATTTGTTACGTCACAGTTTAGTGGACGTACTTATGTGGGCATCCTAGTACATGCTGTCAGCGAGCCTTCTCCCCCTCTGCTGTTATCCAAAGTTGGAAACAACTCAGATGAAAAAAATGGCACCATTGTGACATTACCACCTGTATTTGGTTTGAGGTACGAACGGTAGGATAAAGTGTTGTTTTCGTCTAATCGTGGCATTCACACAATAACACCGAAGTGTGACATGTAGTTATATAAACGCTGGTAAAAGCAGCTTTTTCATGCAGCATTGGGTACCTAATGTTGTAACTGGTGAATCTATATATTTATAAATTATATAAATTATTTCTAAACCGTGTCTGAAAGAAGAAACAGTGGTGATGTTCATCTTCAAGATATATATTTAAAGGCCTACTGAAACCCACTACTACCGACCACGCAGTCTGATAGTTTATATATCAATGATGAAATCTTAACATTGCAACACATGCCAATACGGCCGGGTTAGCTTACTAAAGTGCAAATTTTAAATTTCGCGCGAAATGTTATGCGGAATTGATTTGTGGCATATTAAATATAAGCCTGGTTGTGTTGTGGCTAATAGAGTATATATATGCCTTGTGTTTATTTACTGTTTTAGTCATTCCCAGCTGAATATCAGGTCCCACCCGCCTCTCACAGCATCTTCCCTATCTGAATTGCTCCCACTGCCCTCTAGTCCTTCACTCTCACTTTCCTCATCCACGAATCTTTCATCCTCGCTCAAATTAACAGGGAAATCGTCACTTTCTCGGTCCCAATCGCTCGCGCTGCTCGTTGCCATGATTGTAAACAATGTGCAGATGTGAGGAGCTCCACAACCTGTGACGTCACGCGCATATCGTCTGCTACTTCTGGTACATGCAAAGCTTTTTTATCAGCAACCAAAAGTTGCGAACTTTATTGTCGATGTTCTGTACTAAATCCTGTCAGCAAAAATATGGCAATATCGCGAAATGATCAAGTATGACACATAGAATGGACCTGCTATCCCCGTTTGAATAAGATAATCGCATTTCAGTAGGCCTTTAACAGCGTACAATTTAAAAAGATACATTATGATACTTTTGGAGATGGTGGGGTGTGAGGGTTTCATTTGCAATCTCAAGGAAAATGTACGCAAAATTGACACCAGAGCATATCCAGTACATATTATTTAGACCAAAAGGAAGTGTGTTAAATGCAGATTAAAATCAACCTAGGTCCCTTTTAATGTTGCATAAAATACTTAACCAAAAATAATTGGCCCAATTATTTGTTTTTGAAGTGAGGCGTGAAGAATCGAGGCTAACTCAAACTTACAGTTTAGCAAAAGCACAATTTTGAAAGGGGAACTTTTTTTGGGAATGTTGCCTATCGTTCACAATCTTTATGAAATTGATGGATTTTTTTTTAATGCATTCCAAATATTAAATAAACGGAAATAAAAGTCAGCTTACAGTGGAGTCAATGGGAGCTCCACCATTCCGATAAATAACCATTCAAAAAGCGCCAACAATACTCAATTTACATTTTGTGACTTGAATATTAACCAGGTATTAGTGATATTGTTATCATAAGTGCTAATGCAGATGAACTATTTATAGCGGCGCCGTGATTCACTACCGTGTGTCCTTATGTTTACATCCTCGAGTGGTCTGCTGTTTCCTCGCTTCCTGTAAGTTTATTGTAGATCATAAATCATGCATCTCATCTGGACAGTAGATGGCTGAGGAGATAATCCGACAAGTTGGGACACTTTGACCGCTGTTTTGGACCTGGAACCGGCGAGAACGACACGAAAAAAGCGCTTGCTCCCCACCCCTTTTTTTTGTGAGGATTATGAGACATTTTTCATATAAATGGGAATATATGAACATCCTAGCAGTCGGCATCCTAATGACAGCAGTTTGTTGGCTCTCATAAAGTCTGCAGTGAGCAGAAATCAGTGATGAAGAAAATAAAAGCAAACGACATGATGAGTTTTTTAAGTGAATGCGCCGTGTATGCTTCAAAATATGTAAATATTAAATGTTATTATAGATGTGCCTATTACTACATTACATATATACTTACATCATGTATATAAAACCTTAATAGAGGAGTTTGAATGTTTTTTAAGGGCTTTATGGGCAGAATAGAGTGGCTCTATACACTCCATTGTAAGCGGACTTTTGATCACATTTATATAATATTTAGAATGCATTAAAAAAAATCCATCCGTCCTCATGTCTTTCGCAATGATTGTGAACGATAGGCAAAATTAAAAAAAAAAAAGTGTAGTTACTAGTTCCCCTTTAAGACTAGATTACAAAGTATTTTCTTTTGTGTAGTTGGGAAGGCAGCAGTAAAAATCTATCCAAATATAAAATGAATATATTCAAAGAGGGTGGGGGCAGACAGGCTGTGTTTCAGGTAGCACTTGGCAGATGGTCTCTTGTGCATCCCTGCTTGTTGCAGACACAAGAAGAAGTTGATCAGAGGTGCCCCCTGAGTGGACTGGGCGTGTGTGATGGCGTTCCTTTTGATCTTTGCAGGATCATTAAAAAGTCAATAGGTTTCCTGGCATTGAACAACAATCTGTTCAACTTTGAAGGTGTGTCAAAACTGTGTCTTGCAGAATGTGGACAGGAAGAATGCAGTACTGTATCTCACGGAATACCTCCATCAGTACACCAGAATAAGTATAGTGTGTAAACTGCGTACTTAGTACTTGCTGAGTGTGCACGTTTTGATAGTGTATTGCTGGCCGAAGCAATTACTGTTGTAATACTGGAAATGACAAGTGCATCATTTAACCACTTTTTCTTCTCGCCCTTTTAATAGTGAAATGCAACCACTCAATGCAGAATGTCATCAACATTTGGTTAGACCCATGAGATCTACCAGCTTTCTCCATTGTCAAATAATCAAAAAAGGGTACAGTGGCAGAGGGGTTAGTGCATCTGCCTCACAATACGAAGGTCCTGAGTAGTCTTGGGTTCAATCCCGGGCTCGGCATCTTTCTGTGTGGAGTTTGCATGTTCTCCCCGTGACTGCGTGGGTTCCCTCCGGGTAGTCCGGCTTCCTCCCACCTCCAAAGACATGCACCTGGTGATAGGTTGATTGGCAACACTAAATTGGCCCTAGTGTGTGAATGTGAGTGTGAATGTTGTCTGTCTATCTGTGTTGGCCCTGCGATGAGGTGGCGACTTGTCCAGGGTGTACACCGCCTTCCGCCCGATTGTAGCTGAGATAGGCTCCAGCGCCCCCCGCGACCCCAAAGGGAATGAGCGGTAGAAATGGATGGATGGATGGGTATTATTAACTTCTCTCGCTTGCATGTGCCCCCTGCTCCAGAGGAGGCAGATATTTTGCCATCACTTTTTGTTTGGTAGTCACTCTTCTTCCTGCTACACAGATGACGATCATGATTATTGAGGAATGGAATGTGTTCATCACTGTGCACTTAACATTTTGGCCATTGTGAGTGCAACATCTGGGTACTGAACGTGTACTCTATTGTGTCATACTTTTCAGTGTGAACCCACTTACAGTACGCACTCAGAAGAAAAAGGGCCTGAAATACTTAAGGTTTGCGCGTATTAAAACCAGTGTTCATAGTAAAGAGTAATCTAATAAACTACTTTTACAACGCCATTACTGATGCATCTGAAAGAACGTGGCACGCTACTTTTGATTTGGTTTGATGTCAACATGACAGTGTCAGAAGCACAACAAGTTCAATGCAGGAAGTAACTTTTGCAAATGAAAGCAACAACCAGCACCACACTAAAATAAAATTGATATCAAATAGAAAGAGGCAACATCACACAGCAGATGACATCTAATACACGCACACAGACACACTACTACTACGTGGGAATAATGAACAACACAAATCAATGGTTTAAGTGACAAGCTTTCAATCCAAACCATATACACTGTTTGCGGACAAGAAGATAAGACAGCCTTCAAACTTAATCCAAGAGTAGTTTACCATATATATATATATATATATATATATATATATATATATATATATATATATATATATATATATATATATATATATATATGTATATACCACATCCTCCCACCTCCAAAGGCATGCACCTGGGGATAGGTTGACTGGCAACACTAAATTGGCCCTAGTGTGTGAATGTGAGTGTGAATGTTGTCTGTCTATCTGTGTTGGCCCTGTGATGAGGTGGCGACTTGTCCAGGGTGTACCCCGCCTTACGCCCGAATGCAGCTGATCGGTATCGTTTTTTTTATTATCGTTATCGTTTTTTTAAATCAACATAAAAAACACAAGATACACTTACAATTAGTGCAACAACCCAAAAAACCTTCCTCCCCCATTTACACTCATTCACACTAAAGGGTTGTTTATTTCTGTTATTAATATTCTGGTTCCTACATTATATATCAATATATATCAATACAGTCTGCAAGGGATACAGTCCGTAAGCACACATGATTGTGCGTGCTGCTGGTCCACTAATAGTACTAACCTTTAACAGTTAATTGTACTCATTTTCATTAATTACTAGTTTCTATGTAACTGTTTTTATATTGTTTTACTTTCTTTTTTATTCAAGAAAATGTTTTTAATTTATTTATCTTATTTCATTTTATTAATATTTTAAAAAAGGACTTTATCTTCACCATACCTGGTTGTCCAAATTAGGCATAACAATGTGTTAATTCCACGACTGTATATATCAGTATCGGTTGATATTTAAAGAGTTGGACAATATCGGAATATCGGCAAAAAGCCATTATCGGACATCCCTAGTATTTTCCCATTATAATGAATTATATTTAGTAAAGAGTAATTACGTTAGTAACTCAATTACTGTTCGGTAAAGTAACGGGTAACAATAATTATTACTTTTTTTTTAAAATATGATTGAAACTTGCAAACTTTATAGCACACGCAAAGATGATTGACTAAACTAGTGCACTGAGGGATTGTGTTCTCCATTTAAGAAACACAATCCTTTTAGCATGTCTGTCTTCATGAATATGCAGAATATATGCTGATCATCAGAATGATCACAATACTCGGAGGAGGAGATGCCAATGCAATCATTCACCACACGCAATGTGATTTATCCATCATAAGACTGTTTTGCGACCACTGTTTTGGTGTCTATATTTAGCAAGTTTTGAATGTGTGTACAAACTGGCAGACAAATGGCTGTGCTGTGATCAGAAGGAGGCTGTCAGTGCAATATGACCGTCGATGGAAAGAGAGAATCTTCCTTTCTCGTGTCGGCCAAACCGACATACTTCTGGCATATATACATAATATAACAATATTAGACCTAACATTACATTTTTGAGCCTATCCAAATACAACACGCTGGACAGTGAGTGCAAACTGTAAAATTGTGTGTACAATTAGTGGGCGTGTTGCGTGTGATCTACTAAGACTACCTGTCCAATTGAAAAGTGGGGCAGACCGCCTTACTCAAATGACTTGTGTGTACTACTGGCATCATGTGTTATTATGTTCTCCAACCTGTGTGCAATGGTATTGAACTAGCAGCCAATCTACAATCTATAACACCTTTTCTGCATATAAAATTGCAATCTATAGAAAACAGAAACCATTTTCAGCACACTGACAGTGCGCTCTGCAGGGAGGCGGTGGACTCTCTCAACAGCTGCGCATTCATGCATCTGGAATGATCCAACTGCAAAAGAATGCGTATCAAAATATGTTTTTTTCATATATTATAATAACATCTCCTATATGAAAAAACGAACAGCATTGGAAAAATAACACCAATACACACCCATCCATCCATCCTACCACTTGTCCCTCTCAAGATCGCGGGGTTGCTGGAGCCTATGCCAGCTGCGTTCGGGCGGCAGGCGAGGTACACCCAGGACAAGTCGCCACCTCATCGCAGGCCAACAACATTCACACTCACATTCACACACTAGGGCCAATTTAGTGTTGCCAATCAACCTATCCCCAGGTGCATGTCTTTGGAGGTGGGAGGAAGCCGGAGTACCCACGCAGTCACGGGGAGAACATGCAAACTCCACACAGAAAGATCCCGAGGCCGGGATTGAACTCACGACTACTCAGGACCATCGTATTGTGAGGCTGACGCACTAACCCCTCTTCCACCGTGCTGCCAATATATATCCATCCATCCATTTTCTACCGCTTATTCCCTTTGGGGTCGCGGGGGGCGCTGGAGCCTATCTCAGCTACAATCGGGCGGAAGGCGGGGTACACCCTGGACAAGTCGCCACCTCATCGCAGGGCCAACACAGATAGACAGACAACATTCACACTCACATCCACACAATATATATATATATATATATATCAAATCACCAAAATGATTCCCGGGCGCGGCCACCGCTGCTGCCCACTGCTCCCCTCACCTCCCAGGGGGTGATCAAGGGTGATGGGTCAAATGCAGAGAATAATCTCGCCACACCTAGTGTGTGTGTGACAATCATTGGTACTTTAACTTTAACTTTAACTTTATATACAAACCCTGTTTCCATATGAGTTGGGAAATTAGTTTAGATGTTAATATAAACGGAATACAATGATTTGCAAATCATTTTCAACCCATATTCAGTTGAATATGCTACAAAGACAACACATTTGATGTTCAAACTGATAAACATTTTTTTTTGTGCAAATAATCATTAACTTTAGAATTTGATGCCAGCAACACGTGACAAAGAAGTTGGGAAAAGTGGCAATAAATACTGATAAAGTTGAGGAATGCTCATTAAACACTTATTTGTAACATCCCACAGGTGAACAGGCAAATTGGGAACAGGTGGGTGCCATGATTGGGTATAAAAGTAGATTCCATGAAATGCTCAGTCATTCACAAACAAGGATGGGGCGAGGGTCACCACTTTGTCAACAAATGCCTGAGCAAATTGTTGAACAGTTTAAAAAAACCTTTCTCAACAAGCTATTGCAAGGAATTTAGGGATTTCACCATCTACGGTCCGTAATATCATCAAAGGGTTCAGAGAATCTGGAGAAATCACTGCACGTAAGCAGCTAAGCCCGTGACCTTCGGTCCCTCAGGCTGTACTGCATCAACAAGCGACATCAGTGTGTAAAGGACATCACCACATGGGCTCAGGAACACTTCAGAAACCCACTGTTAGTAACTGCAGTTGGTCGCTACATCTGTAAGTGCAAGTTAAAACTCTCCTATGCAAGGCGAAAACCGTTTATCAACAACACCCAGAAACGCCGTCGGCTTCGCTGGGCCTGAGCTCATCTAAGATGGACTGATACAAAGTGGAAAAGTGTTCTGTGGTCTGACGAGTCCACATTTCAAATTGTTTTTGGAAACTGTGGACGTCGTGTCCTCGGACCAAAGAGGAAAAGAACCATCCGGATTGTTATAGGCGCAAAGTTGAAAAGCCAGCATCTGTGATGGTATGGGGGTGTATTAGTGCCCAAGACATGGGTAACTTACACATCTGTGAAGGCGCCATTAATGCTGAAAGGTACATACAGGTTTTGGAGCAACAATAAGCATATCCAAGCAACGTTACCATGGACTCTCCTGCTTAATTCAGCAAGACAATGCCAAGCCACGTGTTACATCAACGTGGCTTCATAGTAAAAGAGTGCGGGTACTAGACTGGCCTGCCTGTAGTCCAGACCTGTCTCCCATCTCATCACAGGGCCAACACAGATAGACAGACAACATTCACACTCACATTCACACACTATGGCCAATTTAGTGTTGCCAATCAACCTATCCCCAGGTGCATGTCTTTGGAGGTGGGAGGAAGCCGGAGTACCCGGAGGAAACCCACGCAGTCACAGGTAGAACATGCAAACTCCACACAGAAAGACCCAGAGCCCGGGGATCGAACCCAGGACCTTCGTATTGTGAGGCACACGCACTAAACCCTGTTCCACCGTGCTGCTTGGTGTCGCAGCAGACACCAAAACGAATACATTTAATTGCTTTTAATCAGCCGCTTAAGTCATTCAGCAGCTATAAACAATTCTAAAATGATATTGCTGAAAAGACGACATGTCTAATATTTTTTATTCATGACAGTCCATATATGTTGGCTAGCCTAGTTTGGAGGGAGGATTCTCTGTCCATCGTCTGTCTTTGGAGCGCAATCGTCTCTTTTTTTACTAATATTTCTGCGTAACTGCCAGTTTGCACATACCTTTTAGACGTACTAAAAAAACATGCAAAATAGCGCCTACAAAACAGCGATCAGTCTGCGTGCTGAATGATTGTATTTGCATGTTTTCCTTATACCCAATCATGGCACCCACCTGTTCCCAATTTGCCTGTTCACCTGTGGGATGTTCCAAATAAGTGTTTGATGAGCATTCCTCAACTTTATCAGTATTTATTGCCACCTTTCCCAACTTCTTTGTCACGTGTTGCTGGCATCAAATTCTAAAGTTAATGATTATTTGCAAAAAAAAAAAAATGTTTATCAGTTTGAACATCAAAATATGTTGTCTTTGTAGCATATTCAACTGAATATGGGTTGAAAATGATTTGCAAATCATTGTATTCCGTTTATATTTACATCTAACACAATTTCCCAACTCGTATTGAAACGGGGTTTGTACATGAGGCCCCTGAAGTTTTACCTTTGATTGCAGCGACTATGGTTTCAAACAGGGTGAGCACCACTTTATATCATGTTTGTTTTGGCCACATCCATCTTCCTCTTCACCCCCTTCCGGACCGACAATTTTTTTTTACCGCTTATGTTCAGTTTCCAAAACAAATGGAGCAATGACAGTTCGCTGGAATCACGATAAAGAAGCATCTCCTACTGAATTGTGATTGCACAGTGCGTGCAGATCTTATGCACATGACTACTTTCAAAAGATTTGCGTGTTTATAAGGGGGCGTGCCCTGGGTGCACAGCCACGCAAAGGTCTGCGATAAATTCCACGTTGTTTGCGATGTAACAAAAGAATGTGCTTGAAATTAGGCGTGCGCACACTTTATTACGTCTGGATTTTTTTCTTACTTAAATTATTTTCTAGATTTGAACATACATCAATTTTTAATAGGAAATCCATGCAACTCTTCACACATGAGACCCCAGGTCCTAAGTTAAAGTACTGTACAAAAGGGTGCCAAGTGAGACAATCATGGAATAAAGTTGTGTGACCTATGGTAAGGTCCCTGGTTTGAGTTTACTGATTCTAATTAAGACCAGCAAGCTCACGCCAGCGAGAAAATAGACAAAGTGGGAACAATTCACCAGGTTAAGTTTCATGAATCCCACTTGAACGTTTTTTAAGAAACTTTCTCAAGCGCAGACAAAACAATATTATTTTAATAACTAGTACCTCTACTGTATAAATGCTATTTACTTCAAATAATAAATGCTATTTTATGCAAATATATATCTCCCAAGCGATGTTTGCAAGTGGGTTTTCCAGCATGCCTTGCAGGTTAAAATGTGTATGAAATACTAGTGTTTTGCATGTTAGTGTGTAAGTGTTTGTTTTGAACCCTGCATAGTCTGGGTGGTATAGTTACATTGTGATGTTTTGTTGGTAGCAACATGTGTTAGGTACAGTATTTGGTTCCGACTGGTTTGTGCTATTTGAGTGCAGTACTAAAGTCTGAATTATTTGTCCTGCAATTGCTGATACGCCAAATACAGTTTGCTATACGGTATATTACATTTTTGACCAATGTAAAGCAGTGGCCCTCAACCTTTTTGTAACTGCGGACCGGTCAATGCTTGAAAATGTGTCCCACCGACCAAGGGGTGGGGGGGGATGTTTTTTTTGTCATAAAAAAATACAATCATGTGTGCTTACGGACTGTATCCCTGCAGACTGTATTGATATATATTGATATATAATGTAGGAACCAGAATATTAATAACAGAAAGAAACAACCTTTTTGTGCGAATGAGTGTGAATGAGGAGGGAGGTTTTTTGGGTTGGTACACTAATTGTAAGTGTATCTTGTGTTTTTTATGTTGATTTAATAAAAAATAAAAAAATTAATATATATATATATACAGTGTATATATATATATATATATATATATATATATATATATATATATATATATTTTTTTTTTTAATTTCTTGTGCGGCCCGGTACCAATCGATCCATGGACCGGTACCGGGCCGCGGCCCGGTGGTTGGGGACCACTGATGTAAAGGACAAACATTAAAATAAAAAACACTTCAATTATGGCACAAAATGGCAAATTCTCCTGAACATAAAAAACTAAACAAAAACCCAAACATCTAAAAGTCGCGAACATTCGGGTTGTGAATGCAGGATCTCGAATCTGTGAGGGGTTAATATATATTGGTATTTTAAGTTGCATAATACCGTATCATAGAACTGGAGAATCGCAAACAATACAATTGTCTCAGTTATGACACTTAAAGGGGCTGTTTGTTACCCTGAGGTGCTGCTTTTGTGCTGCTGGGTCGCTTGCGGCCATCTTGAGGGCATCTTCGGCTTCATGAAGCCACTCCTCAAGCGCCCTCTGATCCGAAACAAACTTTTGCCACTTGGAGTTGCAGCTCTGCCAGCGCCTGAAATTGCGCACACACACACACACACACACACACACACACACACACACACACACACACACACACACACACACACACACACACACACAATTTAGCTTCCTCCTGCTCAAAATCTACGATATTCGATGTTCCTGGCTTACATTAGCCGGTCTTTGTGCAGCTTGTTCAGTTTGTCCCAGTTGTTTCGTAGGAGGGCAGCACTTTCCTGGATCCACTGGGCTTCCATTGGTCGTGCTCTAGACGCCACTTCCTGTCTACGTGTTAAGGCAGCCTCCACTGGGCCTCGCAGTTTGTCGATGCTCACTTTGACTTCCTGTAAAAAGTTATAGGTCATAGTTGAGTTTTTGTTAAATTACATAGGCTGTGTTACGATTGGCACACTTCCGTACTTACACTTAAGTCTTTTGAGTGCTTCAGTATGTTCACACAGAGCGATACGTCAACATTAATTTCTCTGTCAATATCCATCCATCCATTTTCTAACCCTTGTCCCTCTCGGGTCGGGGTACACCCTGGACAAGTCACCACCTCATCACAGGGCCAACACAGATAGACAGACAACATTCACACTCACATTCACACACTAGGGCCAATTCTCGTGCTGCCAGTCAGCCTATCCCCGGGGTCGGCAACCCGCGGCTCAAGAACCGCATGCGGCTCTTTAGTGCCGCCCTAGTGGCTCCCTGTAGCTTTTTAAAAAATGTATGAAAATGGAAAAAGATAAGGGGAAAAATATATGTTTTGTTTTAATATTGTTTCTGTAGGAAGACAAACATGACACAAACCTCCCTAATTGTTGGATAGCCCACTGTTTAATATTTCAAGGTTCAAGGTTTTTTTTGTCACATGCAGAATACACCACAGTGAAATGCTTTTTTCCATACTCTTCAGATATTGCGTACAGTGAGATCCAAACACTAGTTGCTGAATCTAATACACTAAATCAGGGGTCACCAACCTTTTTGAAACCAAGAGCTACTTCTTGGGTACTGATTAATGCGAAGGGCTACCAGTTTGATACACACTTAAATAAATTGCCAGAAATAACCAATTTGCTCAATTTACCTTTAACTCTATGTTATTATTAATAATTAATGATATTTATCTTTGTGGAAACACGGATCATCTTAATGATTTCTCACAATAAATATATATAGAAACAGATAAATATCAATATGCAACACTTTATTTTTATATTTTCTCTAAGTGCACATTTTTCAAATTGAACATTTTCAAATGATCTATTCTAAGACAGTCTTGTGAAATCACAATATCCCATTTTAACTAGCTAGCCACTAACATTTTTTAACAAATCATGAATTACTTTGCATCAGGTTTGTACAAATAATAACTCATGTAAAATACAAAAAAATACAAAAATGAAAATTAAATTTTGAAACATAGTTTATCTTCAATTTCGACTCTTTAAAATTCAAAATTTAACCGAAAAAAAGAAGAGAAAAACTAGCTAATTCGAATCTTTTTGAAAAAATAAAAAAAATAAATGATGGAACATCATTAGTAATTTTTCCTGATTAAGATTAATTTTAGAATTTTGATGACATGTTTTAAATAGGTTAAAATCCAATCTGCACTTAGTTAGAATATATAACAAATTGGACCAAGCTATATTTATAACAAAGACAAATCATTATTTCTTCTAGATTTTCCAGAACAAAATTTTTAAAAGGAATTCAAAAGACTTTGAAATAAGATTTAAATTTGATTCAGATTTTCTAGATTTGCCAGAATAATTTTTTTGAATTTTGATCATAATAAGTTTGAAGACATTTTTCACAAATATTCTTCATCGAAGCTAAAATGAAGAATTAAATTACAATTTATTTATTATTCTTTACAATAAAAATTTTTTTTTACTTGAACATTGATTTAAATTGTCAGGAAAGAAGAGGAAGGAATTTAAAAGGTAAAAAGGTATACGTGTTTAAAAATCCTAAAATCATTTTTAAGGTTGTATTTTTTCTCTAAAATTGTCTTTCTGAAAGTCATAAGAAGCAAAGTAAAAAAATAAATGAATTTATTTAAACAAGTGAAGACCAAGTCTTTAAAATATTTTCTTTGATTTTCAAATTCTATTTGAGTTTTGTCTCTCTTAGAATTAAAAATGTCGAGCAAAGCGAGACCAGCTTGCTAGTAAATAAATACAATTTAAAAAATAGAGGCAGCTCACTGGTAAGTGCCGCTATTTGAGCTATTTTTAGAACAGGCCAGCGGGCTACTCATCTGGTCCTTACGGGCTACCTGGTGCCCGCGGGCACCGCGTTGGTGACCCCTGCACTAAATACAAAAAATACAACAATTTCAATAGCTCTGATGTACATTAATTACAAGACAATAAGTTGCACAATAAGTCCCAGTAGTTATGGTAGAAGTATCAGTACAAGTAAAAGTACAGTAGTCACATACAGTACCAGTGCAATATCAAATAGTATAACAGTATATACAGTATAGGAAGTAATAAATATTAAGGTGTCTACAGTTCTTTTGGCAGTTGAGTAGTGACAGTAGTATGAACAGAGGTAATGGAACAGTATGACTTCTTTATACTCTTGTTTTTACATTATTTACAGTCTTTGAATTAAGAGTATTGTAGTCCGGTAATTACAGTGGTAAATAAAGTGATTCTTGTGCGTGCAGTTTTGTGCAATTGTGATAAGTGTTAATCAGCGGTGCAGTTGAGCACTCTGATGGCTTGGGGATAGAAGCTCCTCCTGAGTCTCTCTGTGTTGGCCATGAGACTCCGGTAGTGCTTGCCTGACCGCAGCAGTGAGAAGAGGCAGTTGCTTGGGTGGCTCGAGTCCCTCACTATCCTCTTGGCCTTGGATCTACACCGCCTGGTGTAGATGTTGCAGATGGTTGGGAGCACACCTCCGATGGTGCGCTTGGCTGATCTGGCCACTCTCTGCAGTCTGTTGCGGTCGTGTGCGGTGCTATTCCCAAACCAGGAGGTGATGTTTCCAGTCATGACACTCTCTGTTGTGCATGAGTAGAAGTTTCTGAGGATCTTGTGGTTTAGTTTGAACTTCCTGAGTCTCCTGAGGAAGTAGAGACGCTGTCGTGCCTTTTTCACCACGTTGTCTATGTGTGTGGTCCAGGACAGGTCTTCTGATATTGTCACTCCGAGGTATTTGAAGTTGGTCACTCTCTCGACCGGCGTCCCGTCTATGCTGAGTGGACTGTAGTTCCTTGCCCCCCGTCTCCTAAAATCCACTATAATCTCCTTGGTCTTGCTGACGTTCAAGGCGAGGTGGTTCTCCTGACACCATAGTGCCAGGTTCTTCACTTCACTCAGGTAGGCCGTCTCATTGTTACCGGAGATCAGGCCCACCACAGCTGTGTCGTCAGCAAATTTCACAATGGAGTTGGTGGTGGTGTTTTCAGCCACACAGTCATGTGTGTAGAGTGAATAGAGGAGGGGGCTCAGAGCGCAGCCCTGGGGGGCACCGGCGTTGAGGATGATGGTTGATGAGGTGCAGTTCCCTGCTCTCACCACTTGTGGTCTGCCTGTCAGGAAATCCAGGACCCACTGACAGAGGGTTGAGTTCAAGCCCATGTCCTTGAGCTTGATGACGAGTTTGGATGGGACTATGGTGTTGAATGCTGAACTGTAGTCTATGAACAGCATTCTCACATAGTTCCCCTGCCTTTTGTCCAGGTGTGTCGTGGCGGTATGCAATACGTGTGCGATTGCATCGTCGGTTGACCTGTTTGGGCGGTATGCAAATTGCAGGGGGTCTAGTGAGGGGGAGGGAGGAGCATATGTGGTCTTTGATTAGCTTCTCAAAGCATTTCATGGCTATGGGGGTGAGGGCTACGGGCCGGTAGTCGTTGAGGCAGGCAGGGGCAGATTTTTGTGTTTATGCTTCACTGCTGAGAATATTTGGCTAGCCCCTATAGGTCAGGAAAAAACATAGAAGGCTATATCATCCCTAAAAGCCTGTTTCGCAGGTTTCCCTGCTCATCAAAGGGAAACCTGCGAAACACGCTTGTAGGGATGATATAGCCTCTTGTGTTTTTTCCTGACCTAACGTGTATATATATATATATATATATATATATATATATATATATATATATATATATATATATATTTATATATATATATATACACACACATTATAAATAAAGGCCGCACTCTTGAGTGACTATTTTAGCCAATTTAAGTGCAACAACCGGGTACTGACCGTACTTGTACAAAGTGAGACACGTAAAAATTGTTAAGTACACACTGTACACAACATTACACTAACTTATTCAAGTGCACTGACGGAAGTATTAAATTCGAGTTACAGCTATCATGTTCACTTTAAGTTCAGGTTGGCTTTCGGACCCAAAACCACCAAGTGATGTTCATTACTGACCTGAAGGCAGTGTTCTTGTTGAGGTAGGTTGTAATAAGAGGCCGGCCAGTACTCTGGAGAGTTCAGCTTGAAGTCTGCCTCTGACACGGAACGTAGCAGCACCTGCAGCTCTGTCAGGTAATCCTGCACACGTACACACACGCATGATGTGAATGAAACACGCATGTTTACAAATCCAGAGAGAGGAAAGTTGAGTGTTTACAGAAACTAATCTGGGACTCACTTCTAACCTAAATGAAAAGCAATTTTAATTTCAATTATGGGACTTTTATTAATTGTTGTATTAAAAAATTGATCTGTGAATTCCCAGACTGTTTCTTACTATAATCACACCACTCATTCCTAATGTTTATCTTGATCATGCATTTAAAAATAGCCAAGGCTGAGAAAACATTGCTCCCACAGTGCCAACAAAACTGCTGTAACACAAGCTAATGCATCAAAGCACGTCATGACTATTTACTAATGCCATGCAAATACAGGAGGTCCTTGTCTAACAGCATTTCAGTGTTACGTACACACGTCCATAAATTAATACTACAGTGAAAAAAGAAAATACATTTAGTAACGTGCCTGTGGTAGAAGAGTATGTACAGTTGGACGGCACATTTGTTATGTTTCTCTAACTTTTTTTCTTCAAAATGTCTGGTCCATGCTGTTCAAATGTCGGGACCATCATGATAGCATCTTTGAACATGTTAAAGAAGCTGCTACGGTGAAATGGACAGTGACAACAAAGCAGCGTAGGGTGCCAATATTATTGGACTTCCTTCGAAGGCTGGACAAATGATCACATTTTATTCTAAGTTTCGATTTTGGCTTCTCGCAAGCATAAAAACATTGTAATCGAAATAAACGCAATGTGCATGCAAAATCCTCAAGCTTGCAACGGTGGAACATCCATCCATTTTTTATCTCTCGGGTCACAAGGTGTGCTGGAGCCTATCCCACCTTATCGCAGGGCCAACACAAATAGACAACATTCACACACGAGAGCCAATTTAGTGTTGCCAATCAACTTAGTGAAAAAAGAGCACGTCTTCCGGAAGTTTGGGATGTCACCATGGTTGCTACTTTGTATTTGACACAGCTCTCGTATGCCTAATCAATAATCACTAAACTCAACAATAAAAGTAAGGCCATATGATTTCCACGTTAATGTAACCACGGACGGAATTACAGATATGGCTAATAAAACGGAATCCTCTGTGAAACGCAGAATGTCACGGAAATTGATGTAAATGTGAGTGAAATGTTGTCATTGTGAGGAGATGGAATAATGTGACTGTGACCGCTCATTCATCCCCGAAAAACTGAACCAATGTCGAGATGGCCACTTGAAACAACAACTAAACTACAAAGTCAAAGATAGCGAGAACAACACATCTCATATGCCTGTGTTGTTGTGAACGACATCGTAGATGTAATATCAATGTACAAACAGGCAACAGTTGCAAATTGAGTCTTTATTCAAACAGCCTCAACTTGTCTCCACACGTCAAGCTCAGAACAACAACACACTTCCCCCTTTACAATAACAGCGGGTCTGACTGTGCTAAAAAATATAAAAGTTTCAAAAAAGTACCTGACACAAGCATAATGCACTTAAAGCGCAAACTTGTTTATTTACGGAATTATTATAATTTGATTTAAAATACTGGTCAAAATTGTCTAAAGATGTATTGCACCAGTACAAGTGAGGATTTTTGCATTAAATGAACGGTCATTTGATTAAATTCTACTAATGACACAAAAAGCGTAAAAAGATGAAAATTAAAACAGAAAGACTGAATTTTATTTTCCAATTCAAATTAAAAACGTCTCCGGTTCGCAATTGGTTTTCATATTGCTGTTATTTCAATTTATTGTTGTTACTGTTATTGTTTTACTTGTTTATTCATGACTAACATATCTTTTTGTTCTTTTAAATTATATCTCAAGTTGAGTTTTGGTGGTACAATAAATACTCATGTTTTCAAATGAATTATGTTATTTATTTTCAATATCAATTTCAAAAATAATCGAAGTTATTATTTTTGCAATAATAGTCCAACTCTACTATTTACCAATAAGCCAGTTCCTCTCACCCTTGCAACACCTCTTTCTGTGTGATATAGTTCACTTTTATTTTATTATAATTTATATGTAATTAATGTGTTATGGTACACTGTGAGTAACCTAGGTGTTTATTTAGATATAATTGAATTAAATTGTACACACACACAGTCATATATATATATATATATATATATATAAATAATTTGGGATCGGCGTGGCTCAGATGGTAGAGCAGCCGTGCCAGCAACTTTTGGGTTGCAGGTTCGATCTCATTGTCCACGATCCTAACCACGGCCGTTGTGTCTTGGCGAAGACACTTCACCCACGTTGTTCCCAGTGGCACCTACACTGGTGTATGAATGTGCAGGATTCCACCAAAAAAATGTTTTTTAATCTCAATTAAACTTTCCAGGGTAAATAAAGATTTAAAGAAAAAAACAACGTCATAGGAACCTCACTTATGCGTAGACCAAGGACCTCCTGTATGCTCATCTCTCAGCATTTACACACGTTTTGGGGCACTTTGATATTTTTCACATTTTACCTGTTTATTAAACATACTAAAAACAATCCAGTGTAGTTTAGAGATTTTTTGTCTACAAAAAAAAACTACGGTCAAAGCGTGAGCAGTTGTTTAAGTCTATCAAATCTGATTAGTATAACATTTATCATTTTGGTCACAATATATGAACACCTCATAATGTTTCATCTCTAACCTGGCTCACCATATGCTAATATACTGAAAAGAAAAACAAGTTTCATGTAAGCTTTGTGTTAAGATAAAAACAAAACTAATATTTGAAGTATTGATTTGATAAGTTCACACAAAGAGGCATTCAAAGTTTATTGGTGTATTATTAATGAAATACATCATTAGATATTACACTTTGTCATCTTAACACAAAGCTGAGATGATATTGTTGCCTCGGCTATATTGGATTGGTTTTAGCATCTTTAATGTACATAATGTAGCAATGTACCTCCTGCATCCTTCAATGTTTCTTTTTGGAGCCCCATTTTTTTAAGTAAAGTTTCCTAATAATTCCTCTTCAGACTTGGACAGAATGCATCACGGCACGTCACACCATGGACTACAACTCCCAGAGAAGACTTTAACAGAAGTTACCATCCGAAAGGTTAATAGCAAAAAACTGCAGTGTCATCAGTTAAAATTAAATGTTGGTCTCTGAGATCAAAGAGAATGTGATGTCATATCTGCAATCTGTCCAAGGCATGCATCAGGCCTGGCGGTGCATGTGATGAGTGCACATTATTGGATGGAGGGATACATACATTGTCAGTGACGTCAGCAGACTGTAATGTTATTGGTTGGCATGCGGTGACACAGAACCAGACACAGCAACCCATGAGATTAAAATGGCAGACCTTTCTTTACATGAACATTTAAAACATGGAATGTGAGGCGAAGAAAAGCAAAATGAGAACTCCAATTATACCTCAAAGGGGGCAACCAAATTACGAACTCTATTAACTGTGATAAACCTAAGCCTCAATATTAAACCTAAAAGTGTATTATGAGGGCACAACTGAAGTAGTAAGTGGTATTACGCTCTAACTACAACCACACCCCGAATCTTATCCCCGTACCTAACCCGAAATGCGTCCATTCTCCCTTTTCTGTCTACACACCTTGTCTGTTTGTAAGTGCTCTGTGATTGTGCATTGCTGAACATGCTCCTCTGCTGTTTTTGATTCATTAGTACCGCGATACTATACTAGTACTGGTATACCGTACAACCCTAATATATATATATATATATATATATATATATATATATATGTCTTAATAAGGTTATCCAAAAAATAGTGCTCGATACCGTAGTAGAGCGCAATATATGTATGTGTGGGAAAAAAATCACAAGACTATTTCATCTCTACAGGCCTGTTTCATGAGGGGGGGTACCCTCGATCATCAGGAGGTTTTAATGGGAGCATTCGCATACCATGGTTTATATAGGGTACAGAGTGGGTGGGTACAGGCTGGCCTAGGGGCGTGGTGATTGGCTCATGTGTTACCTAGGAGGTGTTTCCGTCTATGGCGGCATGTTGTTACAATTTTGCTGCGCTTGTTGAGGGATGACAGGTCTGGACGGTAAATAATAAACAGTTTCTCTTTCAAGCATAGGTTGCATCTTTTATTACCACTATTGTAAGGTGTGCTGGATGCAAGAATTTGCCATGTTATTGAATATTCAACATTATTGTCTTTGAGGTCCCAAATGTGTTTGCTGAGTTCTGTGGTATTTCGCAGGTTTTTGTTCCTGAAAGAAGCCTTGTGATTGTTCCATCTGGTTTTGAATTCTCCCTCGGTTAATCCTACATATGTGTCGGATGTGTTAATGTCCTTGCGTATTACCTTAGATTGGTAGACAACTGATGTTTGTAAGCACCCCCGTTGAGAGGGCAATCAGGTTTCTTTCGACAGTTACATCCTTTGTTGGTTTTGGAGTCGCTCTGTCTGGGGGCCGACGGCTCATTTGCAATTGTTTTGTTGTGGTTTGAGATGATTTGTCGTATGTTGTTAATGCAGCTGTAGCTCAATTTAATGTTGTTCTTGTTGAATACTTTTCTTAGGATGTTGTCTTTGGGAAAGTGTTTGTCAATCAGATTGAGGAATTTGTGTCCAATGTTCGTTGAGACGTTTTTGCTGTATGGGGGGTTGTACCAGATGATGTTGTTTCGTTTTCTGTTCTTTTTTGGCTGGTTTCCTGGCGTGGGTTCATAGGTGAGGGTGAAATTGTATCCGCTTTCATCAAGTTTCTGTTCTTTTTTGGCTGGTTTCCTGGCGTGGGTTCATCTTGATGAAAGCGGATACAATTTCACCCTCACCTATGAACCCACGCCAGGAAACCAGCCAAAAAAGAACAGAAAACGAAACAACATCATCTGGTACAACCCCCCATACAGCAAAAACGTCTCAACGAACATTGGACACAAATTCCTCAATCTAATTGACAAACACTTTCCCAAAGACAACATCCTAAGAAAAGTATTCAACAAGAACAACATTAAATTGAGCTACAGCTGCATGAACAACATACGACAAATCATCTCAAACCACAACAAAACAATTGCAAATGAGCCGTCGGCCCCCAGACAGAGCGACTCCAAAACCAACAAAGGATGTAACTGTCGAAAGAAACCTGATTGCCCTCTCAACGGGGGGTGCTTACAAACATCAGTTGTCTACCAATCTAAGGTAATACGCAAGGACATTAACACATCCGACACATATGTAGGATTAACCGAGGGAGAATTCAAAACCAGATGGAACAATCACAAGGCTTCTTTCAGGAACAAAAACCTGCGAAATACCACAGAACTCAGCAAACACATTTGGGACCTCAAAGACAATAATGTTGAATATTCAATAACATGGCAAATTCTTGCATCCAGCACACCTTACAATAGTGGTAATAAAAGATGCAACCTATGCTTGAAAGAGAAACTGTTTATTATTTACCGTCCAGACCTGTCATCCCTCAACAAGCGCAGCGAAATTGTAACAACATGCCGCCATAGACGGAAACACCTCCTAGGTAACACATGAGCCAATCACCACGCCCCTAGGCCAGCCTGTATCCACCCACTCTGTACCCTATATAAACCATGGTATGCGAATGCTCCCATTAAAACCTCCTGATGATTGAGGGTACCCCCCCTCATGAAACAGGCCTGTAGAGATGAAATAGTCTTGTGATTTTTTCCCCACACATACATATATATATATATATATATATATATATATATATATATATATTTACACACGCACATACA